>NC_092803.1:97833483-98455764 GCF_040954645.1 Diabrotica undecimpunctata | reverse complement strand
GGTAAGGTTTCTTGGGGTTCTGTCTCTTTTTCTTGGTACCTTCTGCGTGCGTTTTTGTTCCACACCGATATTAGTTCGGGATACTACCAGATAATGGTCGCTATATATTTCTGCTCCCCTTCTGACTCTGACATCTTTAATACATTGTCTTAAAGGTCTGTTTACCAATACATAGTCAATAATGGACTTTTCTCCTCTATTCTTGACTTCTCTAGTATATTTGTGCACATCTTTGTGTTGAAAAAACTAATTCATAATTATTAGGTCATTCTCTCTACAAAAGTCTATAATTCGTTGACCACTATTGTTTCTTACTTGTTCTCCGTGTTGTCCAAGTACATCCGAGGATTCTTGGTCTTTTACGCCTACTCTACCATCGAGATCGCCAATTATTATTATGTTACTTTCTGCGCTATCTATGATCTCCGTCGCCTTTTCCCAAAAAATGTCATTGGTGTTCGCTCTTTCGGTATTATTTGGTCCATATATAACAGAGATGTTGACTGGTTTCTTCTCTTCAGTTATCATTCTAATTTTCAGGATCGTACATGAATACATTTCCAATCTTTAATGCTACTAGTCAAGTTTCTATTGATGAGACAACCAACTCCTTCACGTGCTCTTTCTGACGGGGGTACTCCACTGAGTATTAAAAAATGGCCATTTTCCAGAAACTGTGTACTGTTACCTTTTCTTTTGGTCTATGTGATTCCTAGTATGTCTATTTTAGCCATATTAAATTCTTGTACAAGTTCAGCCTCCTTGCCGTTGAGACCTCTTACGTTCCATGTTCCTATTGTCCATCCTTCAGGTATTCTGGTTTTTTGAGTTGCCGTTGTTTTCACACTTTTAGTCTCATTGATTGCAGTTGCTTTGTGTATTTGTAATCGTTTCTCATCTTCCTTCTTTTTTAAGTTTCCATACTGGTCTTTGTATAGTGCTTTACTACTACTCATGTCCTTGTTCATTGCCTGTTTCGTCATCGTTTTTCCATTGCCATTTTTTTATTAGTTTTTTGGTTTGTCTATCTTATTTTCTTTATTATTCCATTTCCATTCTTCCTTATTTACCCACAATTAATTTGTGCCAATCTTTACGTCGTTGCCTTTTCTCTCTTCTCGTGCAATCATTCTTATAGTTTTTTGTGTTTCTCTTTCTTTCATTGTGGTGTCGTTGTTGATATATATTTTTTCTGCCTTGTGGTTTTTTAGCTTGTACTTGTTCTTCATGACTTTGATTTTTTCTTCCTGATCTTCTAGTTCGATCAGACAAGTTTTTGTTCCCAACTTGTATGCATCTTTGATTTTGACCTCAATTCCCATATATGTTTTGAATATATTCAGCACCGCCTCTTTTATTACTCTTTGATCATAAGTATCTATTAATATACCATTCAACACTACATTGTTTTTCCTCCTTTGTTTTTCCATAAATTCCATATTCTCCTTGATTTCTTTCAATTCCTCTTTGATTTCTTTGTTTTCTTGTTTTAGGTCTTTGTTTTAATTCTTTTTTTAACTTTTTATTATCTTCGATGAACTGTTCTATTGCTTCTTTACTGTTCTTTTGGTCTTTCTTTATCTCTGTGACATCTTTTGCCAACTTGTTCATCATTTCAATTATGGTATCTAGTTTTGATTCATGCTTATTCCGTGGTGAGTTTGTTGAGAGCTTTCTATTCTTTGTATGCTCTTCTCTTTCTTCATCTTCGATGTCATTCTCCTTCATTTTTCTTTTTATTCCGTCGTCCATTACTGAGCTATCGCTCTCCCAATCTTTTCCTTTCTCCAAAAACTTTTTCATTATTCGTCGCCAGGCACTATCTTCCACCTCAACGGTTCAGAGAAAACAGTGTCTACCGTTTATTTATTACAACCAGCTAAAATATTGTCGCCTGGGATATTTTGCTTACAGTGGCAACGTGGCATAAAAATTGGTGAAGACTTCAGTGAATGCTTTGCTTTTTATCGCGCTTATCAGTTAACCTCTTCGGTGTATTTTGGTTAATTGCTTATAATTATTTCACTGACTCACCTTTTAGAAGTCCATTTTTTATACTACTGATTAGTTTTTAACTTTGTTTTGCACTCTAACTAATTTTGATTATTAATTTCTCGTCGTAACTCTCGATAAATCGGGTTAATTACAGCCGAAACAACAAACGTATTTATCTAATCACTACCGCGTTGCCGGTAATGCCGGGTTTAAAATATGACAAATATTGTTATCTTCAAGTAGCTGAACAGGATTGTGGAATGTAGAAGTTAGTTTCAGATGTAGCTGAATCTAGATATAATTGCATATATGTATCTTAAGGTGGCCATTGAGTTCTGCAGTTGCAGTTGTTATTGCATGCGCGGCCTTGTGCTGTGATAAGTCCTTAACGAGGCTTAGGAAATTTCACGCATGTGTCTCGATATGTCCCACCAAAAGTTGGACAAGAACTAGAACAAGAACTAGAAGGCCCAAAAACTAAAATATTATCCTTGTGCTAGCAACATCATAATCTTTAGATACTTCCTTGCTACATAAAGATTACAAATAATTACAAAATTTAAGACAATATTAAATAGAAAGTAGCAAATTGCCAAGAATTAAATTAATATAATTATTATTTAACAAATTTGCTAAATTATATTAAAGATTATAACTGCATAAACAAGACAACAAAGGACAAATGGTACATAGAAAAACTGAATGCTACAGATAGAAGAATTAAATATGCAGAAGATATAATAAAAAAACTGAAGAAATACTGCAAACATACAGAGGATGTTGAAATAGAATGGAGAAATATAAAAAAATGTACAAATGAAACAGCTTCTGAACATGTAGGGATAGAGAGAAAAACAAAAAAGAAGAATAGTATAATCAAGAATGTCATATCATGTTAAAAAAGAAGATAGAAATAAGACAAAAGTGGATGAGAACAAATAGACAAGAATATAAAGAAGAATACAACAAATTAAGGACAGAATGTAAAAAACAAATAGGGAAAATTAAACGAACCTGGTTAAATGATAAGATAAATGAAATAGAAAAAAAACACAAACAGAAACACAAAAGCATTTTATAAGAAAATTAGCGAGCAGAACAAAACCTTTAAAGGAAAGATAAAAGACATGAAGGATAGAAATGGAAAAGTATCATAAAATGACAAAGAGTTTAAAGAAATCTGGACTGATTCTTTTAAAGAATTATTAACAGTACAAGAGGACCAAGACTTAAATGAAAACGTAGAAGAGACCACGATGATAGAAACCGAGCTAGAAAAACCAACGAAAGATGAAGTTGAGGAAATTATAAACAGTAGTCGCAACGGTAAAGCACCAGGTATAGACGGTATAAACATGGAACTTATAAAATATGGTGGACATGAACTCAGAGAAAAAATATATCAATTAATAAAAGTCATATGGGACGAAGAAAAGATGCCAGAAGAATGGGTCAATTATCACAGTCCATAAAAAAGGAGACCAACAAATGTGTAATAATTATAGAGGACTGACATTATTAAACACAGCGTATAAAATCATGTCAACCTTAAGACAAAAAAGACTGGCCAAAGCGACTACAAATATCATGGGACAGTACCTATGCGGATTTATTAGGGGGAAGTCAACAACAGATGCCATACATACGATAAAGCAAATTATGGAGAAAGCTTATGGATATAAAATAGAAATTGAATTGCTTTTTATGGACTTCCCACAAGCATTTGATTCAATAAACAGAGCGAAATTACTTACACCTATTAGAGAAATGAGAATACACAACAAATTAAGACGATTAATAAAAATGACTATGAGCAAAACTGTAGTAACTGTAAAAACACAAGAAGGAGATACAGAAGAATTTGTTATAAATGAAGGTGTACGTCAAGAAGATTCATTATCTGCAACTCTGCAGATGACGATATTGTGTTAATAACAAAGAACAGAAAAACAATGGAAAGTATGTTAAAAGAATTGGTAGCAGAAGGAAAAGTAATGGGATTAGTAATAAATGAAGAAAAAACAAAAATAATGAGATTTGACAAAAAATATGAAAACAAAAAGACTAGACTGGGAGAATTATATATTTGAAAAAGTAGAAAAGTTTAAGTATTTGGGAATATTAATAACAAACAATGGAGAAAGGGAAACAAAAATTAAAGAAAGGATAATTACAGCAAATAAGAGATACCATGCAAATAAGAAACTTCTAAAAAATCAATTACTAAGCAAGAAATCGAAAATGAAGATATATAAAACAATAATTCGACCGACTATGATGTATGCTGCCGAAACCCTTAGCATGACAAAAAAACAAGAAGACCTTAGTATACTAAAAAAGAAAACACTAAGAGCAATATAAGGACCAATAAAAATTAATGAAAACCAATATAGACAAAGAATGAATTATGAACTATTAAACGAAATTAAAGAGGATATAGTTTGTAAAATAAAACAGCAAAGGGCAAAATGGCTAGGACATATATGGAGATCAGGACCATCTACGACAATATTTTCAATATTGGAATGGACACCAGCTGGTAAAAGAAGACGTGGAAGACCAAGATCTAGATGGCTACAAGAAGTAACAAATGATCTCAACAGTGGAGAGCAATGGAGAGAAATAACCAGAGATAGGAAACAGTGGAGAAAAATAACAGGAAAAATTAAATAAAGAAAATGAGGACTGATCTACCTCGTAACATAGATCTAGAGAGCTTAAGCGGCGTAACCCCATGTGGGGTGTTTAGCCACAATATATATTTATATATATATATATATATATATATATATATATATATATATATATATATATATATATATATATATATATATATGTATATATATATTACAACTGCATATGGAAATAATATATTAAAGAATAAAACGAGGTGTGTAGCTTTACGTTAAGTCAAATAAGAAATTATAAAAAGACAAATATAAAAAAATTGATCAACTAGAAATACGAAATGTACTTACTCCAGGAAAACATTTAATAAATAAATTAATTTTCAATGGAAGCATGCCTTTTTATAGATGAACAAGAATTTTCCTTTGTACAGATCTGAAGTAAAACTGACCAAAGTCGAGAGTTGTCAACTGACAAATAACGTTTGTTGACTGAAGTGATGAGTTTGTCGGCCTTGTTAAAATTCCAGATCTGTCTTGTAAAAGTTTTGGGTTGGAAATAAAGTTATATGATTGGTTTCCATGCTTATGATAATCGGAAGATGATTGGAACCATCGGGCTCTTGTAGGACTACCAAATTAAAAAAAAACTGAAATATTTTAAGTACAAAAGATTAAGTCAATAGCGGATAAACTCTTACTAGTTGCTGATGTGGGCGATCCATCATTCAGATATATCAAATTACAATTATCAATATATTTTGAAAGTTTTTTACTTGAGCTGCTACCAAACCATTCTCTCAGGTTCTTCAACCAGGAAACGCGTCTTCTTCCTACGCTTCTTCTACCCTCTACTTTCCTTGAATTATGAGTCTCAAGATGTTGTATTTTTCGCCTCTCATCACATGTTCGAGATATTGCAATTTCCTTTCTTTTATTGTATTTCTTATTTGCCTCTGTCTGCCTATTCTCCTTAACACTTGTGTATTCGTGACTCTATCTACTATGGAATCTACCCATGGAATCCTTAACAATCTTCTAAATGTCCACATTTCATACGCGTTAAGTCGATTTATTGTATTCCGATTTAATGTCCATGATTCAACTCCATAGTAGAGTACACTGTGTACATAGCATTTAATTAGCCTTATTCTGAGGGCCATTGTCAGATTTATGCTGCATAAAATCTGTTTCATTTTCACGAAGTTGGCACGTGCTTTTTCAATTCTTTCGACTCTTATTTCTGCAGTATAATCGTTATTTTCTGTGATTATCGTTCCCAAGTAAGTACCTATATCTTTGGTTATACATTTGCGCCCAACGCCCAAAACTCTTGAAGGTTATACAGAAAGGTTTTATCTATTCTGTGTAGAACTTCTTCGATGGCAACTTTGGCTATCCAGGAAATCCTCAACATGCATCTATAGCACCATATTACAAATGCTTCGAGTCTATTTAGTGATGTTTCGAAAGTAAGCGTCTGGAGACCTTCCAGATTGTCTGCAAAAACAACGGTGTCGTCAACGTGTCTTATGTTGTTCAGTCTTTTTCCATTTATACGTATTCTCTAGTCTATATCAGTTAGCGCTTGGTTTATAATGTGCACTAAATATATATTGCATAATGATGAGAATAGTGTACATCCCATGAAAATATTCAAAAGTCGGTAATTTTTCAAAAGCTAATAGACATATATTTTCTGTTCCACTGCCGTTTTGACAACCCAACCCTCTTTTTGCGATACTCATTTCCAAGCATATTGACTTTTTGTATATTAGAGCATCTTTTCAGGAAACTCCCGAATCTCAAAGAAAAATATGTTGAGTTTATAAGCGATTATATTAAATCCCAGCTTATGGTACTGATTTCTAAATCATATTTTAGTTCAACTACTTCTTACTACTTGGATCATAATAAAGTTTTCAAAGAACAAATTAGTAATGTCACTTAGTGTTATCTTCAATGCCAATCTACGTGACTTTAGGGGTTTGCCTTTACATGATACGTTTGTCAAAGTAAAACCTAATATTAAGCTGCTAGACCTAGAATGGAACCCAACGTATTATTCTGTATCTTTTTTTGTTGTTGCGTTATTGTGAGAAACTGTGATTTTGTAAGTAATTCCGAAAATATTATTTTTACTTTAAAATCGGATTTTTTGAAAACTTAACCTTTAAACCTTAACTGGTAACTTTAAACTTACAGAATGTAATGTTTAATGTTTGTATTTAAATAAAGTAAATTGTAAATGAACTACAAATATTATAGCAGCTCATAAAAAAATATGGATGCAGAAATCCCTCCCCAATGATTGCAATATTGGAATACTTTGCACCATATACATAAAAGGAGATATCTTTAGAGAATGCTCTAACCACAGAGGGATAACGCTTCTAAATACAACGTATAAAATATTTTCTACACTACTATGCCAACGTATGGCACCATATGCAGAACGAATAGTAGCAAAATACCAGGCTAGTTTTAGAGGTGGTAATTGATGGCGATGGAAAGGGACGACTGGAGAGAAATTCTTAAGGAGGCTAGGACCCACGTAGGATTGTAAAGCCAGAATGATAATTATAAGTTTTTTTACTTTCTGCGTCACAAAAAAGATAAGCGGACTTTGTTTTGAGGGATCTTTAAAAAGTTTCGATAAGTTTTCTGTGAAAAACTAACCGTTTTCTGGTTATTCAACATCATATGTATTAATTTTTATATTTGATAAATAGAAATGTACTTTCGATGAGCCATAACTTTGTTAATATTAATTTAACGTAATAATAAAAAACGAATCTCCTTGTTTTATAACCTTTATTTTTTATTCAAATAGTTTTTTCGATAAAATCTAAGTTTTTTTATGTGTAATTTGTGAACTTTCAGTCACGAATAACTTAAAAAATATTGACTTTTTGAAAACACTCTAAAAAGAATTTTTATCTTAAAATTTACCGTTATAGCTATGGATTTTTCTCGATAAACTTAGGGCCAAAACAAGAGATACAGTTCTTGGTAAGTATATCTAAGAATATCACAATTTTTCAGATGAAAATAATGGCAATCTATCGCTGCGTGGAAGAAAAAGAAAGGCAGAAAAAAACGTATCGTACAATTGCCATCTTCACAGATAGCCAGTCTGTGCTTAAGGCACACAATTCTGTATAGGTCAATTCTAAGTTAGTATGGGATTACATGGATACCCTAAATAAACTCACACACACACATGAGTTCATCCCAACCCCTATGGAACATGAGTGTACCACTGCTAGACAGTGGGACCCCCATGTCCGAAGATCAGACCGGTCTCGTTCCAAAAGAGCAAGTCATTTTGGCTCGGTACCTATCTGACCCCCAGGTTTTTCCACCACCCCTCCTCTACATCTGACATACGCAGAAGAGGCTTGAACTGTTACGTCGGGCGATTTGGGAAAAGAAACACCCTCCGTTTTCCATGACTTATGGTTAGGCCACCTATCTATAGGGGTAGCTTAGTGGCTTTTCTCCCTATTTACTCTACTGAGTTTACTATGGCTTTACTTTGGGCTCTGTGACCCTAAAAAAATGTGTGTCCGATCAGGGAGTCGACAGGAAACTGTCGGCCCCCTGTTCGGTTGTTGTGTGCTCGGTCACACAGTCGTCAATTTGGCAAAACAAGTTTTGGTCTCCTTGCCGACTGGGCGATCGATAGGCCTGGCCATCGAGCTCGTGCTTGTCGCACACGACCTCGATGCTCAGTTTTCGCGAGTTGCCTGCGGCAACTTACTGCTGAAGGGCTATTCCTGAAGGGTCTTTTTCCTTAGGGGCGTACCCGAGGGGCCTCAGCCTTGTGGCTTTACTTATTAGGATTTTGTCTGTTTATTAATTTTACTTTATTGGCCTATACAGATTTTTGTTAGTGGGTTTTTGGTTGAAATAATAATAGGGGTAGGGGTTTTAATGGGTGGGTGGGATGTGCATTCCCAAGTGTATAATGCTCTCACACATCCCGTGTATATGTTTTTGGGTTTTTTGGTTTTGTTTTTAACTGGTTAGTGAAATAAATATAACTGATATAATAAAAAAAAACAAAAAATAAAAATTTGGGGGATTGGGTTGGGATTTAGGGGTTTTTTTGGTAAGCTAAGCTCTTTTTTGTTTTTTGATTTTTTTTGTGTTTTTGTGTTTTTGTGGGCCAAATCTGCTAAGCCATAGATTAGGGCTTCTCATGTGAATATCTTTTAGGATCGTAGTTTGTCAACTTTCTCAGCGAACGGTTCGGATGGTTTCTGAGGTTTTCAAAAAGCTCATATGCATGTTCGACCATCATGTTCAGGACGCTCTTTTGCTGCGAATCCCTATATACGTACCTTAGTGGCACATATTTAGGAATTTTAAGAGCCTCTCTGATCATGTAGTTCTGTACAGTTTGGATTTTCTTTCTGTTTGTTTCACATGCATGCCCCCACACTGCTGAGGCGTATGTGAGGGTTGGCAGAATGATGGCATTTGCCATTCTTATTTTCGTTTTGAACCTCAGATTACTTTTCCTCCCTATAAGCGAGGAGAGTTGACTTTTAAGGATTTTTGCCTTTTGAACTGTTCTGTTTATGTGTTTAGTAAAGGTGAGACGTTTATCTAGCGTTACTCCGAGATATTTGGCATCGTCTTGCCATTCGACCGGAGTATCGAAGATAGATAGTTCCCTGTTGGGGATTCTGTGCCGTCTTTTGTACATGACTGCCTGAGTTTTGTCCGGGTTGACGGCAATTTTCCACGTAACACACCAAGATTGCAAATGGTCTAGTGCCGTTTGCAAGTATCTAGTGGCCAGATCAGGATTTCTGCTGCTAGCAGCTATAGCAGTGTCATCGGCGTAAAGGCTGAGCATAGTATGTTGATCACCACCAGGGGTATCTGAAGTGTATATGGTGTACAGGTAAGGCGACAGCACAGCTCCCTGTGGCACTCCAGCCCCCATGATTCCGACTTCGGATCGGGTGGGCCCTATTTGAACTCTGAATCTACTGTTGGCTAGGTACGAGGAGAGGAGATATGTCATCGCTTCACTGTACCCCATTTCGTTCATTTTATACAGCAATCCGTCGTGCCATACTCTGTCAAAGGCTTTACTGACATCTAAGAAGGCGGTTGCTGTATATTTTCTTTCATTATACCCCTTAGTGATGTACTCTGTCAATCTTAGTATTTGCAGTTCGCAGGAGTGATTGCTCCTGAATCCGAACTGCGCTTCAGGGATTGCATCCATTGCCTCAGATTCTTCTCTTAATCTTGCCAAGATGACTCGCTTAGCAATTTTGCTTACTGATGATAGTAGGCTAATGGGTCGGTAGTTCTGTGGAAAAGTTCCGTCTTTACCCGGTTTCTCTATCATTATAACATGGGCCTCCTTCCACCTGTCAGGAAAGTATCTTAATCTTATGATATGATTGATTATGTTCGTTAGATGAACGATTGCTTTCACTGGCAGATTTTTTAAGGCCCTGTTTGTGATGTTATCTGGACCTGGAGCCTTCTTAGCGTTGGTCATTTTGATAAACTGCTGGATTTCCTCGGGGGTGGTATGCCTGAGAGCTATGTCGCCTCTACTTCTCTTTAGACGTCTGCTCCTTTTTTCTACTTCGTCTTCGAAGTCTGGATCTTCATCGGGATGGTAGTTGTTTCTGCATCCTCTTTCTAGTGTATCTTTCATGACCTCCGCTTTGTCTTGTTCAGAATAAATTAGGCCGTTTTCCCCATGTAAGGTGGGTATTGGCTTTTTATCCTTTCGCAAGACTTTAGAAAGCTTCCAGAAACCTGATTTATTAGGGTCTAGCTGTTGGATTAAGTCGTCCCAGCTGTTATTTCTGTGGATTTCCAGCTGTTTTTTAACCTCCCTATTTAGTTCATTGGCAATTCTTTTATCTTCTATGTTCCTAGTCCTGTTTGCCCTTCTTTCGCTGTCTGTTTTTCTCTCTTATGAGAGTTTTTAATTCGTTGCTGATGTCTCTAAATCTTCCTCTGGGTGTTGTTGAGGTTTCTTATTTTGTGCTGGTTTCCAGCGCATTTTGTATGGTTCTTTCGAATTTCAACACATACTCTTCTAGTTCCCGTTTGTTGTTGATGTCAGGAACTATTCCTATTGTTTCAGAGACGATACGTTTGAAGTTGGGCCAGCTTGTCCTCTTTTTCTTGTATGGCTGCACGTAGTTTGTTTCTACGGCGCCTAGAGTTAGCACGATTAGGTTGTGGTTGGAGTCTCCTTCATTGAGTGAGATTATATCGTGTTGTTGTCCCACGTTGTGAAGAATTGCAATGTCCTGTCCCCTCCATGGAAGCATGTGGGCTCCATAGGACCTGTGACAACTGTATTTATTTGGTTTTCCAGATATTCACACAAGAATCTCCCGTTTCTATTACTAGTTCTGTCAAACCAATTGGGCGATCTCGCATTTAGGTCACTAATTATGACGGTTGGTTCTTCTGTATCAAGAATGGCGTCCAGATCCTCGCCCTGGATCGGCTCATTCGGTCGGACATAAGCTGAGACAATCTTCAGCATGTCGTTGGCCGTAATGATCCGAACTATGGTGGCTTCCATAGTGACCAGACCACCTGGTGTAGGAATTGATTGGTGTTCTATTCCTTTTTTCACCATAATGGCCGTGCCTCCAGAACGTGATCTATGGTCATTCCTGTAGACGCTGTAACCCGGAAATTTGGTTTTCACCCTTTTCGTAAGATGAGTCTCTTGTAAGGCTACAACGTCTAGATTGAGCCTGTTGGTAAACTCATCCAGATCGTTAATTTTTTGTCTCAATCCGCCAGAATTCCATGATCCTATTTGTAGATCGTCCAATTGTACTGGCATTATTGGTTTGTCCCGAAACTGTTCAAGGCGCTCATAACGGTTGTTAATTTCTCAAACATTGTTGAGACGGGTTTATTTGCTCCTGGAAGGTAGCAATTAGTTTTTCATTCAGCACGTTTGTGTTTATATTTGCCTCCTGTTCCACATTATTGTTCTTTTTGGCCATTTGGGCGTAACTTACGTTTTGTTTTGTGGGAATACTTTGTGTATTTCTATTTGTTGCCTGTTGTTGTTGTGTTGGCTTTCTTTTAGGTACTTTTTTGCACCCTCTGTAGTTTGCCGTGTGAGCCTCGTTGCAATTAGCGCACTTTGGAGGAGTGTTTCTATCCTTTTCGCAGTCTCCTGACTTGTGGTTTTCTCCACATTTTACACATTTCGAACCGCAGTGACAAGCCTTCGAACCATGGAAGAAACCCTGGCAGTTGTAGCACTGCATGATCTCTTTTTTGTTTTTATACTCATCTTCTATGTACACTTTCATGTAACATAGGTTGTTTATGTTCTTTATTTTCTGGTCATCTGATTCTTTGATCGTGACGTAGAACATCGACATTGGCTTTTTGTCTCTTTTCGAGATCATGCTAGTCACTCTTATGACGTCTATGTCTTGATCCTCCAATGCTTGGTGGATGGTTTCGACGTCAGTTTTGGCTCCTAAACCTCTGAGCACTACCCTTTTTGTCCTTTCCAGGTCTATAGGATACGCGATGTATTCTATATTTTTATTTTCTATTCTTTTTAGTTCCTCGTCAAATTCTTCCAGAATTTTGACCATTTTCAGGTAGTTAACTCTATCCTTCGTTTGCATAATAATGCTTCTTCCTGATTTCGCAAATTTGTTTGAGGAACCGATACCTCTGTTTGCTGCTACTTTCAAAATTTGCTGGCTGTAATCCACAGACTTAAGGATTATAGCTGGAGGTTTAGGCTCTGCTTTTTTTGTTATTTCAGCCTCTTGTACTGTTTCTGTTTCAGAAACAGTTTCCGGCTTTTCGATTTTTTTGGGCTTTGGTTTTGGTTTTGTCCCTGTTTCAGTTGACTTATTTTCTTTTGTTATTTCTGCTTGTTCGCAATTGTTTTTTGGAGTGACTTTGTCAGTTTTTTCTACTTTTTTAGTGCTGTTGTTCTTCACTGTTTTTGTTTTTACGGTTTCATCTGTCTTTTTGACAGTTTTATCGGCTTTTTTCGCCTTTTCTGATTTTCTGTTTTGTCGTATTTTTCAATCTGAGCTTGGTTGGTTTTCTTCTATGTCCATTATTGTCTCTATTTCAGAGTCTTTTCCCTGGCCTTCAGGCTCCTCACTACGGGTGGCTGTTTGCTTTTGGCTTGGCTATTTTTTATCGTGTTTGGAGTTTATGTCGCTAGAAAATTTTAGTATCTGCTTTGTTAATTCGCTATTT
This sequence comes from Diabrotica undecimpunctata, assembly GCF_040954645.1. NCBI lineage: Eukaryota > Metazoa > Arthropoda > Insecta > Coleoptera > Chrysomelidae > Diabrotica > Diabrotica undecimpunctata. The sequence continues at coordinate 98,442,895 of NC_092803.1, read as the reverse complement.
TGTTTGTCTTTGAAATCAATGGTTTTTTGTAACTGATTTATCTGATCACTTAATCCCCGTATTTGGTCTCCGTAGGATGTGTGGAGATATTTTATTTCTTTTCTTAGTTGTTCTATTTCTTTTGTTAGCGTTTTAATCGACTGTACCATTGCATTATCTTCCATTTCTTTCGATTTTTTGTTTTTTCCTTCCTCGGAGTAGATATCTCTTATAGCGTGCTGCCTTTTGTTTCTTTGCTTATTTGTAACAAACTCATCTACGGCGTCCTGAGCAGTTCCTAGATTGTCATTATGGTTAATTTTCTCTACAAAATTAAGTGCCTGAGGGGCATTTATAATTGCTTCTTACGTTACATTTTCTTTTAAGTTAGTCAAAGTGTTTACAATCGGAGTTAGAAATATTTCGTTATCCTGAAGGGAATTTATTTTAATGTTATAGTTATTTTCTAGTACCTGAGGGGTCTGTTTTTCATTTATACTTGTGTTGAAATTGGTTTCTATTGCCTGAGAGGCCTGTAATCCGAAATAAATTACCGTTAGCGGTTCGGTTTATTGTCTTGTTGACGCTTTACGAAAGATTCCGTGACGTCAGGGTATTGTTGTTCGTCCGCACCTGCCTCCGATTCAGATGTGGGCGCTGGACTGCAGGGGGCGGAGTCAAAAGCCGTATCATCTAAGGACACTAGCTCTGAATCCGTTGATTGATCAGGGGAAAGGGGAGGAAGGCTTTCGACCTCGTAAGCGAACATGTTGCAATCGACGGAAATTTTGGATTTACTATTTAAAAGACTCTGTTTTTTGTTTTTCCAATCGACCGCTGTCGATTGGATTCTGGGTGTCTCCCAGGCCCTTACACGGTTGTTCACTACCCTATTAAGGCAGGGTTCCTCTTGCTGTTCTCTGAACACAGGCACAGGGGCCGTTTCTGCCAACGTTAAATGCAATTATTCAACGTTCACAGTGTCATCCCTGAACGGACGCTGTGGTTAACCCGATTTTTTTCTTTAACGGTTCCTCAGAGGTCTAACCTCCGAGAGGAGTCGGTAAAAATAACACCCGTCGGTTTAGTTATATTCTGATTTACCATTCATCTGCGTATCGATAATACACGGGACGATTTTCGCTTTCGCTACTTCTCGTCTGTACCTCTCTTAACGCTGGCCGTCGCGAGACCCGTACTGTTCGACTGCTCGAGTCGAACTATCCTTAAATAAACTAATGTAATAAAATAAACGTCTCTTCACACTTTCTGACAATCCGTTTTTTTATGTGCCACTTGAGGCCACGGTATCCTGCGAGAAGTGTTGGAGACCTACGTTAATTCGCAGATCATTCTTATTCATATCTAGTACATCTTTGAATCTGTTCTTTGAAGATTCAAAATATTTAAGACCCATTTATTTGTACCAGTGGTTGTTTCATCCGTTGTACCCAGTCCGATATTGTTTTTTTAGCTCTTCTCTTTGCTATACCAATAAAAGGTTTTGAGCCTATAAATTTTTCTTTTGCGCCTCCCCAGATAAGTAGGTTCGCTTTTTCGTTTACTTCATTACTTGTATGTCCATATATCCAGGCACTCACAGTAACCTTACTTTGTTACTTTTTACGATCCAAATCAGATTCTAAAAGTAGCTTCAAAATATGTAAATCAATCAGATTTGATTCCAGTACCCTTAATCCCGCCAAGCTATTAGCTAAAATATTTATAGATCTGTCTCTGCAGATCCTTTTTATTAGTTCTTGTTGTTACATTTCTAGAGCACAAATTTCCACTTGGCAAATAGTAGACTAATTAATTAAGGCTTAACCTTGATTCTCTTGTCATTATGTGCCACCTAATCAAAACAGTACTAGATTATGTGGTTAGTCGTGACTTGACACTAACAAAGATGTTACAATTTTTACCCTGGTGGCGTGGTTCAGTCTTTTTTTCGAAGTCAATGAAATATTACCCTCTTACGTTAATTTTTATTCCTCCTATCTTCCAACGGAAATCTCAGAGAAAAAAATTACGAACTGTAATATCATTAACACCAGTCATTACAAATAACTTTATAGATACTTAACATTTAAAATTTTTATCTCTAGTAACAATTCAGAAAGTCATCGCTTACATTTTACAAGTCTTGGTTGAACTATAAAAGAAACACAATTCTGTCTCTTTAAATTTCCTAGTGAGTCCGTTAGAGATGGAATTTGCGTTACGATACATTGTTTAGAAGGACCAATCTGATGTTTTTCTAATATTTTTCTTAAAATTAGATAGAATTATCTTATACCCAAACTGCTTCGTAAACTTACATCTTCTGTTAATGAACATGGCGTTTTAAGAGTACAAGATCGATTAAAAAAGTATCAAAAAAACTGATTATCTAAGTTAATTATCAAATGGACTCGTCAAACTAATCTGGACCCTGGTTTAACAGCTATGAATTATTTATTACTTCAGCGCTTTTAGTTTCTATCTCCTAAGAGACTGTGCTGTTTATTGGTATTTGTCAAAGTGCATTCGTTGTGTTAAGTACCTACCCAAATCTTAAACTGCTTTTATGGCAAATTTGACAAATGCTCTTATGTGATCTCTTGTCGGTAGGTGCGGATTTTACAAAAATATTTTCATTATTATTATTAATGTCCCAACATAGAGGTACAAAAACATACAAAGGATATGTTTGTGTCTTTGTGTACACTAGCATAAAAGCTCTGAGTCCGTTTTGGTTGCTCTTTGTAGATTTGTATATTGGCGTGGTAAATGTTTAACTATTAGGAGAGATAAAGGTACAAATTTTAAAAAAGCCAGCAATGAAATTAATAAATTAGCTCACTCTGCGATCGAGGCTCTTTCTATTACCAGGAGTTTTAATCCAACTTGCTCATCTTATTTTAATGGGTTAGCCGACGCTGGGGTGAGATCATTTAAGAATCATCTATATCGTGTTTTATGTGCATAAGTTTTAACTTATGATGATGACTCAAAAAGAGGCAGTCCTTAACTTTCATCCTTTGTGTGAAGCAAGTTCTGAAGCTTATAACTTGCAACACTGACTTCTGATTATTTTTTTATATTTGAACCTATAGTGGATTTAATTTTTGGGAATTACATTAATTCTCCGCCTGCATGACGGCTGGGTGAATTGAGTAGTCTAGCTGTTATGTTGCCGGTCCCAAGCCCAGATAAAGGAGGATGGGGGAGGAGTAACAACCTCGTAAAAAAACCAGGGTTCATCTGGCCCGGATGATGGTACCCTGTAAGGGCTCCTGCCTAGGGTTACAGGCGAAGGTCAACGGTGGACGGAGCAAACAAGATTGACTCGGAGTGCACGAGTGAAATCCAATGGTCCCGAAAGCGGAAGAACCGAGTTAAGGGAAGACTAGTCTCTACAGTCCTGAAAGACAACTAGTCTAGAGGAAGAAAGCCTTGATTAAAAATTACCCGGTCCTCCTGGAGGGGGTTAAGTCATGGGGCCAGCACCCCCATACTTGTAGAAATCCTATAAATGCTAATAAGCCTAGTAATATGCCTCAGAAAACAGACGGACTCAAACGAAGACGAAACTCGCTACGGATAAGAAAAATGATTTGGGCAACATGGAACGTCCAAGGATTAAGAAATAAAACGGAAGATGTAATGAAAAACCTTAAAGAAATGAAGGTTGATGTAGCAGTGCTCACAGAAACCAAAAAGAAAGGAAACGGGATTGATCAACAGTCAGACTATTTACATATACACAGTGGAGTTCCAAAAAATAACAGGGCCTCAAAAGGTGTATCAATATTGATACATAAAAAATATCAGAAAGGTCTTACTAGCTGGGAAACAATAAATGAGAGACTAGCCTTAGTAAATATTACGATAAAAGGACATAAATTAAGAATTATAGGAATATATGGGGTAAACGATGACGCAAATCTAGCAGAAAAAGATCAATTTTATGACCTACTAAACGAAACCCTTATAAAAGTGGGAAACCAGAGAGAAATAATACTTCTAGGGAATTTTAACTCGAGAGTAGGAAAAAGGGAGAAAGATCCTGTAATCGGAAGATATGGTGAAGAGGCTGAAAATGATACTGGTAGACGACTAATTGAATTATGCCAACAACACCAGCTAAGAATATGGAACGGTTATTTCAAACATAGAGATATACATAAATACACTTGGCACCAAGACACTAGAAACATAAAATCTATTATCGACTATGTCATTACAAAATAAAACACTAAATTAAACATCCAGGACACTAGGGCTTACAGGGGTAAGGAATGTGGATCTGACCATTATTTGGTTACGGCTAAGACTCTGATTCCATTTAACCGACACGTTGAAAGCATCAACACTCCAAAAGGAACTGATATAAATCTGAAGAGATATAATGTCAGAAGCCTACAAGAATATAGCACTAAAATCTTATACCAAAATAGATTAAATGAAAAACTACTCGAGGAATACCTAACTGCTGAAACCAACCAATTATACGAACATATAACTGACTGTATTCACCACGCAGCCCAAAAAAGCTCTAGGCGAAGAAACCAGAACAGTCCACAGATCAGCGGAAAAATCACTTGGAATACACAGCTTGAAGAGCAAAGAAATAAGAAACAGGAAGCGTACAAAAGATGGCTGCACACTAAGAATCTTGAAGATAAAGAAAGATACAAAGAACAGCAAAGAATATTTAAAGATATGACAAGGAACAACAAAAATGAAACATGGGATGCAAAATGTAAAGAAGTTGACTGTTACATCGGAGGAGCGCGATCATCAGCGGCATGGAAATGAATGAAAACCCTGAAAACCGACACATCAAATAAAAGTCGAATACAGGCCATCCAGATAGATACATGGAAAGATCATTACGCAAGTGAACTGAATGAAGACAGAGATATTTATAATACTGACTCACCTCAACGAATACGAGTACAAGGTGAATATGTAAACATGGAAGAAGAACAAATACAACAAGCGCTTAAATCGATGAAGAATAACAAAGCATCCGGGCCGGAGAACATACCAGCAGAACTTCTAAAAAACGGAACACCAAAACTAATAAGCTATCTTAAAGTGCTATTCACAAGATACTTAAATGGGGAAGAAATCCCGAATAGTTGGAAAGAAGCATGAATTATCTCTGTCATCAGTACCTTTAGCAGGCTATTTGGTAAAATCTTAAAAAACATGATTGAGAAAGAATACGAACCTCATGAAATTGAACAGCAAACAGGATTTAGAGCTGGAAGATTTTGCGTAGACCACATATTTACCCTAACACAACTGAATGAAAAGAAAGTTGCAAGAAACCAGGAAATACATCTTTTATTTGTGGATCTCACAAAAGCATATGACACGATTCCTGTGAGAAAGCTGTGGCAGTCTCTTAAACGATCTTCATTAAATAGCACGATCATCGCCGCAGTCAAACAATTATACAATAAAGCATCATCAAAAATCAAACTAAACAACACCTTATCAGAAGAATTTCCAGTAACAGAAGGCTTACGACAAGGATGCTGCCTCTCTCCAATACTATTTAAGATCTATTTAAATGAAGCACTAAAACACTGGAGAAGATCATGTTCAGGAATGGGGATCCAACTTGACGACGATACAACATTATACACTCTACATTTTGCGAACGACCAAGTAGTAGTGGCAGCAGACAAGGAAGATTTAGAATTCATGACGAGACGGTTGTTTAAAACATATGAAGAATGGGGCCTCTCTGTAAATAAAAACAAAACGCAATACTTATGAATCGGGAATGAAGTAGAAGATCTAATGGTCAACCAACATGAAACAATCAAGAACTGTGAGGAATATATATATTTGGGAACAACAATCAACAAGAGTGGGCGCACCGAAAAAGAGATAGAGCAAAGAATCGTGAAAGGAAAAAGGGTGATAGGATGCCTAAACCCGATGCTATGGTCAAAAGAACTATCAAATCAAAGAAAGCATCTCCTCTTTAACTCCATCTTTAAAAGTATAGTGCTCTATGGATGCGAAACATGGCAACTTACTAAATCCCTTGAGCGATGCCTACTTGCATTGTAAATGGACTTCTGGAGAAGATTAGCTAGAAAATCAAGGCTTGATAGAATACCAAATGACCATATCAGAAATATAATGGGAGTCAAGTCAACCATCATTGACGAAATTTAAAGGAGACAACTGATCTGGTATGGTCATGTGAAAAGAATGGACGACGACAGACTGCCAAACCAAATTTTAAAATGGACGCCAAGGGAAAGAAGGAAGAGAGACAGGAAAAAACATTCCTGGCTGGGCGGCATTCAGAAGGCAATGTCGGAAAGAAACCTTCACCCTGGCGAATGGAATGACCGACGTAGCTGGAAACTGGGAACCGGAAGGCGGAGAACGCTATAAAAAACCGGGGAAAAAAACATTCATTCTCTAAGAGCGATCCAAATGGCATAGTCCTGTCCCTTTTCTCAGTGAGTGGTCTCGTGTCTTTATAAAAAAACAGCCTTCTTTTCGTTGGCAATTGGCCAGAATCGCTTGTTGTTGCTCGTTGTTAGTTTGAGGACAGCTTCACATGTCATCCTACCTTTTAATATTCTCACTTTCTTTTGTTATTATTTTTTTTTACTTCATTCTGTTATCATTATATTTTATTCCCTTTTTTCATTCTTCACACTGTAAATTTTATTTTTTAACATTCGTTTTAGAGGTAGAGAATGTTTGGAAAAGTGTTTAGTGTTTACGAGAATATTTTATTTTCATTAATTCTTAATGTTTTCAACATAACATGACCATATTTAATCACTTATTTTATTTTTTTAATTAATTACTAAAAAGATGTTTTTATAAGGAAACGAAAGTGATTTTGGAGAAGATGCAGAAGCTATCTGATTATCAGAGGTGCGCCTCTAACTACATAAGATATTTGGACACCTGGCAATCACAAATACCAGCAGATCCACAAAATCATAAGAACGAAAATTCGAGAAGCCAAAGAAAAATGGTTTTCCAACGAATGCAGGGAAATAGAACAATACGAACGAAAATACGACAGTTACAATATGCACAAAAAAATAAAATCAATGACAAACAAGAGGAAATTCAATAAGTCACCCAACAGCATAAAAGATGGCGATGGAAATCTTATCTCGGAGCCATCAACGATCTTAGAAACATGGAAATCATACATAGAAAAATTATTTGCATCTGACAGGACTGATGATCACCTATATGGAGAAGGAGAAACAGGACCTTCAATCCTTAAATCGGAGATAGAAGATGCCATTGCAGCACTAAAAAACAATAAATCAGCAGGTCCGGACAATGTACCCTGCGAAATATTAAAGATCCTATGTAAATCAGACAAACAGTTCCTTGATAATCTAGTTGAACTTTTTAACAACATATATAATAGCGGTAAAATCCCGGAGAACTGGCTGCAGTCAACATTTATTACAATCCCGAAGAAACCAAAGGCCCAGATCTGTGATGACTACCGGCTTATAAGCTTGATTAATCATGTCACTAAAGCGTTCACTAAGATCATTCATAGAAGAATATATGATAAATGTGAGTCAAATATTGATAGATCGCAGTTTGGCTTTCGGAAAGCACTTGGAACTAGAGAAGCAATTTTCGCTCTCCAGGTGCTTATACAGCGGTGTAGAGACGTTGATAAGGACGTGTATTTGTGCTTTGTGGATTTTAGAAAAGCATTTGACAATGTCAATCATGAACAATTGATAGATATTCTGCGAAAGACAGGTATTGACGACAAGGACATTCGAATTGTGGCAAACCTATACTGGGGTCAAACAGCAAGAGCAAAAATTGGCAACGAACTCACTAAAAGTGTGCAGATCAAAAGAGGTGTCCGTCAGGGTTGTATATTATCCCCACTCCTATTCAATATTTATTCCGAAGAAATATTTAATAAATGTATGGAAAATGCAAATGAGGGCATAAAAATAAACGGCGAGTTAACAAACAATATAAGATATGCCGACGACACGGTGATCCTTGCCAGTACCATAGACGAATTACAGCAGGTAATGGAAAGAGTTTATTCAGTTAGTGAGGAATACGGCCTGAGCCTCAACTTCAAGAAGACAAAGTGGATGCTGATAAGCAGGAAGCAACAGCCTGCTCGACAGTTACGGATAAGTAACATACTAATTGACCATGTAGAATCTTATGTGTACCTTGGCACCAACGTAAATGCAAAATGGGAACAGGCCACAGAAATTAAGGCGAGAATAGAACGAGCTAGAGCAGCATTTAGCAATATGAAAAAGCTCCTCATAAGCAGGGATTTGTCTCTTCCCTTAAAACTACGTCTAGTTAAATGCTACATTTTTCCGATCTTACTGTATGGTGTGGAGGCCTGGACGCTGACGGAGACGCTCACGAGAAAACTAGAAGCATTCGAAATGTGGGTGTACCGACGCATTCTTCGTATATCCTGGACCGAACATGTCACCAACACAGAGGTAATCCAAAGAATCGGAAAGGAGAAAGAAATCGTGAACACAATTAAACAAAGAAAGCTTGAATATCTAGGCCACATATTGAGACACGATAAGTACCGTCTACTGCAATTGATTGTCCAGGGAAAAATAGACAGTAAGCGAGGGCCAGGCAGGAGAAGACACTCGTGGCTCCAAAATCTGAGGAAGTGGTTCGGGCTCACATCGGTCGAACTATTCAGAAGCGCCGCAAATAAGATCAGAATTGCCATGTTAATAGCCAACGTTCGCAACGGACAGGGCACTTGAAGAAGAAGGCAATTCATTTGTTTTTGTTACATTGGCGCTCTATTGTAATTTGTTACATTGGCCCAAAATACTTTGTGTTACAAAAATATATAACATAACTAAAAAAGACCATTGGGTGGAAGTCGATAATATTTAAAAAAATATGTATATTAACAAATTAATGAAAAACTCAATTATTGTAGGCAAATTTTATTAATACCCCTGTATATAATAAAAATAATAACAAAGTATATATAATATTATTTATTCGATTTGCTTTTGAAGTTGCCGCATTGTCACAATATATTTTAATATTTTTTTAATGGACACCATTATTATATTTAAACAAATAACTAATTTAATATAGCGTATATAATATATTTATTTCTTGTTATTGTTAAAAGATACTTTTGTAAAAAAAGTCAACAAGAACTAAAAACAGGAAATCTATTATGTCTCATATTTTATTCGTGATCTTATTTCATATGGCATTCCAAAGAAAATGTTAAAAACTGAGTTTTTAATATGTGTCCACATTAATAATGCTGACTCCATTCTCTCCACCATATTTTCAATAAGTGGAAATGGTGCATACGCCGCTTTTATATCAGTTGTTTCAACAACATCTTTCTTTGAAAATGTATACATAAAACAAGAAGGAGTGTTACTTATAGTATGAATTTTATGGAAAGCATCTATCTCAATAGGCGTACTTTGTCCTTTGTTTAATGTTATTCCTTGTGATTGAAGGGTACCAATATTTTCAATCTCGTACACAATTGTTCCTTCAAGTACAGTTAACGTAGTATTCTCTAGATCGTCTTTGATAAAGTTTTCTAAAGTAAACCCTAAAAAAACAAAATCAAACAATAAAATAAAAATAGAAAAAAAGCATTTAGCATTTATATTTTCCTAATAATAATCATCCATAATTTTTAAATATATAATAATAAGTAGCTTGGGATAGGTTTTTTAAATAAATGTTAAATGTCACCTGATTGCCTATCTGATGTAGCATTCAGAGGAAATCTTTACGCCTTTAAATAAATTTCTACTCCAATCAGAGATATCGTCCGCCGCACTGACTACCTATCATCAGCAAACTCATTAAAATTCATTAAAATCAATTTTCACCGACTACTAGTTAAAAACGTACACTAAATATGGCAATCCTTTTACACTCAAGGTACAAAAGACATCTGGCTACACATTGGCCTCAATAAAAACTAAAATAGACACCAGTATTTGACAATATTTTAGCTCAGCTAAGATCTTAAATTTACTATCTATGGTTAAAAAGTCATTTCAAAAATCCTATCAAACTGAGTACACACATCAAACAGCAATGCAGATATACACAAAATTATGACTACGAATCGGCTAAACAAGATTAACATTCTAAACAATTGCATTAAATATTTTAATGTATTACAATGTCTCAAACACATTTAATGATATAACAAAAATTAAAATGAAATCTGTACTAATAATAATAATAAGTGGGAGTGAGAGTTTTATGTTAGTTCTTCTGCGGCCCTCTGCGAATGGAGGATGCTCTCTGGGTATGTTTAATACCGATACATAGGGGGTAGCAGAATTACCTGCCGTGGAACAAAAACTGACACGTGGCAGAAAGTATAAAATGCAAACCCATTAAAATGGTGGTTATTGATTTATGTTTAGGGACGCTGCCTAGGGATTGTCACAGCACGTCTGGAGCTAGCGCCGGACGTGACAGCATGAGGGACGTCGGTAGTAGGGTGTTAAGGAGGCGGGCCCTTGTCATACAATCAGCTACAGCCCAACAAGAACAACAACCACAAGCGAATCAAACAACCACAAGAGCTCCAATAACGGAAGGTGTTGCGCTGGAACATCAAAATGAAACACTCAAGCGGGACGATTGAGGCAGTGCATGAAATGGACTGTGTCCATAAAGGAAAATATTTTGTACTTTTATTATAAGGTGACAAATCTCGATCAAGAAACGATCGGCTATCGACAAAATCTGTATAGAGAATTTTGCAGAAAGTACCCAGAAATGCAAGTATCTGAACAAAGAGTAGCAAACCAATACTGGGTAATTATCAGAAATAATATCATCCCAGAGACTGGACGCAATATTATCATAAGCAAAGTCGAACGGGAGATTTCGAATCAAGAGGTAGTGGGAAATCAAGTCCCTAATGAAATACAAGAGCAAATTCCTGAGGTGGTCATACAAGAAACTCAACCTTATAATACACAGCAGGACAACATCGAGTTGCGCGATAGCCTTGTTAACGAAATGGCATGAGTCGTATAAGGGCTTAATAAACCAAACCCACTTAGCAGACCACCGGTACCAAAAGTAAAATTTTGTAAAAAACTAGGTGCGCTGTTACACATTGTGAACACTGAAATCTCACCCAATTATGTGATAGAAGCCCATACATTGGAATATATGCATACTGATTTACTGTGCAACAACAGCAATTGCTAATGTAATAGGCATTAAGCTCAGAACAAGACGAAGTACTAATATCGGAAGGACAGATAACAGAGGAACACCTTGTAAAAAACCGCTGCTAAGGAAAATTAAATTATTATAAAGGAACATTGGTCAAATAACGGAATATATCCAAGGAACAATAAGTAGAAAACTAATCAGAAGAGTCAAAGAAATAATGCTAATCACTGCTAGACACTCTTATTATGATCCAGAAAACAACACAGCTCAACAGTACCAGGATACAAAAACAAACTCTTCGTTTATTCAGGCCGACTAAGGAGATATAAAATTAGTAACAAACAAAAATCCGTTTGTTAAAAATGCCGAGAAGACGTTTTATCGGAAATTAAATTCTACTGCTGAAAGAGCCAATAAATCGTACCCAAGCCAAGAAGAAATTCATGAGTTTTGGAGAAATCAACTTTTCACACCAGCTGCTCTTAACACCAATACTGGATGGATCGAAGATACGTCGCGCAGCTGTAAACACTACGTTACTGCTCCTTGCGAACCCTTCACTAATAAAGAAGTTTCCAAACTATCAAAAAGCTTTTAACTGGAAATATCCTGAACTAGACGGCGTTCAAAACTTCTGGCTTAAGAACTTCTGGAGTATCTATAAGTGCTTATCAGCATTAATTAATCACACTATTTCCAATCCGCAGGAAATACCATCTTCCCTAACTCAGGTAACAACTTATTTAATACCAAAGAATCAAAATAACTCCCAAGATCCAACCAAGTATCGCCCAATTACTTGTCTTCCAACCCTATATAAATTGGTCATATCCTGTATAGCCCAGCGTATCTACCAATTGTGCTCGAAATAATTTCATAAAGCGTCAACAAAAAGGATGCGCTAAGGGTTCCATGGGCTGCAAAAAAAAACAACTTATTATCGACTCTCTCATTTCTAACTAAGCATATAACAAAAAAAGAAATCTCTTTACTGCTTTTATCGACTACAAGGTGTTTAATTAAGTTCCGCATAAAAAATATAAATTCGATAATAACATAGTGACCCTTTTAAAACATATAATGGCTGATTTGAAGACAAAAATTCACCTCCAATTACCTGGTGAAAACAATATCGAAACTGAAAATATTGCAATCAACCAAGGCCTATTCCAAAAAGACTCTTTGAGTCCACTGTGGTTTTGTCTAGCGATGAACCCCTTATCTCATCTACTAAACTTAACTGACACAGGTTTTAGCTTTAAAAATAACACTACTGTTTTGGCAAAGCTTAATCATTTATTGTATATGAATAATTTAAAACTATTAGAACATATCACCATGGGTAAAAATGATATGTATAAATACCTCGGAAGAAAGCAAGCGCGGAAGATTGACTATAAGTAAATGAAAACTAAGATAACTACTGAGTTTCTGCGAAGTGTAAAATAACTGCTTCGTTCACACCTTAACAGTAACAATTTATTTAAGACACTAAACACCTACGCATGTACCGTATTTAACTACAAATTTGGTATTGCTGAGTGGATAAAAACTGTAATAGAAAATCTTTATAGAAAAGTACGAACATATCTTACAAAGGCATAAAAACACCATCCTTAAAGTCAACAGAAAGAATGACATTGCCGCTGTTTTTAGGGGGACGAGGGCTTGTGGATTTAAGTGAGAAATTAAAAAAAGAGATTATTAATTTAAGAACTAATTTTCAGATGCAGGCTCATACACAACAACAATCAAACTGAGGGAACCACAAGTGCGCATAAACCGTCTCACTAATGACGGAAAAATGCGCACCTGGATGGGTAAACCTCTGCACGGGCTACATCCCAATGCAGTCAATCGGGACAATGTCGACAATATAGCGTAGAACTATTGGTTCACATCAGGAAAGATGTTTCCTGAAACAGGAGATTCATTACTTGCCAAATTATGCTTGAAAATAACCACTTTAAGCTATATTGGAATCGCACTTTGCTTACAGACCAAACAGTAGTACACAATAGACCAGATCTTGTACGAGTATAATAATCGATATAGCGGTACCTGAATATCTGGGATGAGTGAATTTTCTCCTTGAAGGGAGTGAGAGCCGTATGGCTAAATCTAAGCGGTAGTGGGAGTTTTATGTCAGTTCTTCCATCATCCGCGATCTCTGTGAATGGGTAAGGCTCTCTGGGTATTTATAGCACCTATACCCAGAGGATAGCAGGAATACCTGCCGTGGAACAAAAACTGACACCTAGGGGTAGGTATAAAATGACACCCATGAAAATGTAGTATAATAATTTATGTTTAAGGTCGTTTCTAGGGATCTGCAAGTCACGTCTGGAGCCTGCGCTGGACGTGACAACATGCGGGACGTCAGTAGAAGGTTTTCAGGAGGCGGGCCTCGGTCATACAATCAGCTACAGTCCAACAAGCAACAACCACACATGGACCAAACAACAAGAGCTCGACACTCTGAAGGTGCAACCTCGGCCAAGAAGCGATCGCCTATTGACACAATATCATCAGAAGCGAAGTCGAAAGAGAGATTCATAATTAATAGATACTTAGAATTCAAATCCATAATGAAATACATAAGCAGATTCCTAAGGTTGTCATACGAGAAACTAAACCTGATAATACACAGCAGGAAAACAACGAGTTGCACGATAGCCTGGTTAACAAAATGACATGCGCGCCGTACAAGAGTTTAATAAGACAAACTCACATAGCAGCCCACCCTTACCAAGAGTAAAATTTTATAAAAAAACCAAACCAGGTGCGTTGTTAAAAATTGTAAAAAAAATCAGGCTAACACTGAAGTCTTAGCCAATTATATCGTAGGAGCCCATACATTAGTATATGCAATTGCTAATGTTATGGGCATTAAAATCGCAACACGACGAAGTACTAATATCGGAAGGACAGATAACAGAGTTGTAGCTTAGAAGAAACGAGTGCTGAAAAAATTGAATCATTGCGTAGCGACATTAGTCAAATCAGAGATTATATTCATGGAAAGTGTAAAAGTAATCAGAAGAAAAGTAATCACAATATGATCTAGAAAAGGAGATACAAAATTAGCAACAAATGGAAATGCGACAATACGCTTTTTGAAAATGCTAAAAAGGCGTTATATCGGAAACTTAATTCTACTGTAAAAAGTGTCAATAAATCGTACCTAAGCCAAGAAGAGATTAATGAGTTTTGGTAAAATAAACTTTCACCAAACGACTATTAACCCTGTACTAGAAATCTCCTGGAACATATGGCGTTTAAAACTTCTGGCTTAAGAAGTTTTGGAGTATTCATCAATGCTTATTAGCATTAATTATATACACTGTTTCTAATACGCAGAAAATATTATATCCTAACCCAGGGAACAAAGGATCAAAATAACATAAAAAATGCAACCAAATATCGGTAAATTACAATTTTTCCAACTTTTTATAAATTGGTCATATCCTGTATAGCCCCGTGTATTTCCCAATACTATGCTCTAAACAATATTATAGAGCCTTAACAGAAAGGAGGCGCTAAAAGTTCCATGGGCTGCAAAGAACTTATCATCCAGTCTGTCATTTATAATCCAGCATATACCAAAAAAGTAACCTCTGCTGCTTTCATCGACTACAAGAAAATGTTTAATTTAGTACTGCAGAGATATAATAAAAATATATAAAATCGATTGTAACATAGTGACCTTTTTAAAACAGATAATGACTGATTGGAAGTAACATAGGTTTTAATCAAAAATAACACTACTGTAGTTGCGAGGTTTAATCATCTATTGTATATGGATGATTTCAAACTATTGGCTTCTACTCGAAGCCACCTGGATCAGATGTTAAAAACTATAGAAGCTTTCTCTAATACTATTAGTATGCACTTTGGTCTTGTTAAGTGCAGTGTCTTAAATATAGTCATTGAAAAGGTTCAGTCTGGCGGATTCAATTTACAAAATTGCCAACACATCGAGGCGATGACTGAAATTAATATGTATAAAAAACTTAAAATAAAGCAAGCGGAGTAAATTGACCATAAGCAAATGAAAACTAAGATATTTATGGAGTTTATATGAAGGATAAAACATTTGCTTAATAGTAAAAATTTAAGAGTAAAGCAGTCAAGAAAAAATTGACCATAAACAAAGAAAAACCAAACTAAATTCCGAATTCATACGAAGAGTAGTAATACAACTAAATGGCTCATATCTTAATAGTAAAAATTTGCTTAAGCCATTAAAAACGTAGGTATACCTGTATCGTGCTTAGCTACTTATTTGTTATTATAAAGTGATCAAACATGGATACAGAAGGTCTTCAGCTGAAAACAAGAACATTTCTCACAAATGCACAAAAACATCATTCACGCAATGCAATAGAGAGAACAACATTACCACGGTAACTAGGAGCATGAAAACTTATGGACGTAAGTGAGAATCTAGACAAACGGGTTGCTAATTTAAGTACCTATTCCCAGACGCAGGCTGAGACATCCACTTTACATGGCGCTATTTGCGCAGTAGCTCACACAACGCCGCTTAACTAAGTGAACAAGAAATGCGCACCTTGATGAGTAAACCTCTGCATGAACGACATCTCAATCAGATCAGCCAAGAATATGTTGACAATACAGCGTCGAAGTATTGGTTCACATCAGGAAAGATGTTTCCCGAGACAGAGAGATTTTTGCTTGCCATTCAGGATTAGATTATTTTAACTAAGAATTACCTGAAATATATTAGCAAAGATCCTCAAATCTAAAACAATAAATGCTGATATAGGTGACAAGCCAAAGAAATCATTCAAAATCTGACCGGGACTGCATGCATTATAAAGCACGTCATGAATCTATAGAAAATATTAGTTACCAGGAATTACCTATCAAACTGGGACTTATCTAAATCGATCATATTACTTATTATAGCACTCAGAAAGTACATATTATTCTATCTACGACTAATGTTATTTCGAAGAACCTCCTAGAAAACAGCTGCTGGTTCCATGTGAACACGCGTAATAAGACTATACAGAAAGCTATGATAATCTCGGCGTCTAGATACGTAAGAAAATTTTTGGGGGATGCTCTGACGTATTAAGTTACCTAGGTCTTGATAACACGGCAAGGGTATCATCAATGCTTAATTTTTCTGATATCTTTGGTATCTGGGACTAGTTAATTTTTCCTTTAGAGAGAATGTGAGCAGTTCGGCTGAATCTGGACACTAATAATAACCTGTGGGTATTTTTGATAGTTTTAACAGGCGCGACCCCTTACGAATGAAGGATACTCTCTGGTATTTTTAGCATCAATAACCAAATGATGATATGGATACCTCCTACGGAAAAAAAAATGATACCTTAAGTAGGTATAAATTTTACATCCATGAAAAGTATAAAGTGCACATCCATGAAAACGGTAAATGTCAATGTAGGTATATAGTTACTGCCTGGGGATCACCAAGACACGTCTTGAGCCCGGACTGGACGTGACAGCATGCAAGACGTCAGTAAGCCAAACAATAACAAGAGTTTAACTCGAAGATGTTGCCCTGAAACGTGCACGACCGAGGCAGCGCAGGTGCGCTTCTATTAAAAGTTGACAAGCCTCGGTCAAGGAACTATCGGTCACTCATCATCTATATTCCGAATTTTGCAGGAATTACCCAACAATTTAACTATCTGAACAACAAGTAGCAAATCAATACCGGGAAATTATAAGAAACGATCTTATTCCAGACAATAGACACAATACCAGAAGCGAAGTCGAACGGAAGATACACAAACAAGAGGCAGTTGTTGATTAGAACCTTAATAAAATAGATGAACGGATATCTGAGATTTCTACACAATAAACTCAAGCTCATAATATACAGCAGGAAAACAATGAATTAGACGATAGCCTGATAAGTGAAATATCACGTGCAGTGCAAGAGTTAAATGGAAGAAACCCACTGGGCAGATCACCTCTACCAAGAACAAACTTTTGTAGGAAACTAGGTGCACTGGTACAAATTTTACACACTAAGTCCTACTTAATTATATCCTAGAAGCTTATACATTTAAATATTTGCATATGTCAATTACTATGCAGCAATAGTAGTTACTAATATTATGGACATTAACATCAGGTTACATCACTAAAAATATATTAATAATAGACGAACTGAAAATATTGCGTAGCGATATTTGAGATAAGTTACGGAACACATTCGAGGAGTGAGAAGTAGAAAAGTAATAAAAAGATGTAAAAAAATATGCTAAATACTTTAAAACACTCACGTGATCAAGAACAGCTAAAGAATGCCTTTTTCTTAGAGTGCTATCTCCCTACGGAGGTTGGCAATCATAATGGCTATTTTTATTTTTAAACTTGCTGGTCTACAAAAATCAGTCGATCTGCACTAATACCAATTACGTAGATTCTTTAACCAAGAATTCTGCTCTCGGCCAACAGATCTTCTTTCTTCAATCTTTCTCTGTAATATGAGACATAAAATTTTATATTTTGGTCCCCTCATCACGTGGCCTAGGTTTTTTAGTTTTCTTGCTTGTATAGTGTTGATTAGTTCTGTCTCTTTTATAACCCTCTCCAGTACTTCTTTATTTGTAATTCTATCACTCTATGATATTTTTAATACTCTGCGGTATAACCAGAGTTCGAAAGCTTCGACTCTTTTTAAATTGCATTTCCTTAATATCCAAGTCTCAGCTGTACATAATAAAATTGAAAATATATAACATCGAATGGTACGTAAAGAATGCCTGTATGCATTAAAATAAAAACCCTCCATTTATTTAGGCCACCTAATGAGATACACAGTAACAACCAGAAATGCAACAATACATTTTTTAAGTATTCAGGGAAGACGTTCTACAGGAAACTCAATTCCACTGTAGAAAATGAAAATAAATTATACCCAAACCAAGACAAAATTCATAAGTTTTAGACAAATCAACTTTTAGCCCTCAAACGATTTCTTGTAGTCGATGAAAGCAGGAAAGAATTTTTTTTTTTGTATATGCCTAATTTGAAATCACATATTTGATGATAAATTATTCTACCGAGGGAATTCTTAACGCATCCTTTTACTTGGGGTTTTATGAGTTTAGATCACAGTGTTGGTATGTACCTACGCTGAACTAAACACGGTGTGACCAATTTAAACAAAGTTGGAAGACAAGTAATTGGGCGGTACTTGGTTGGATCTTAGGTGATATTTTCATACTTTGGTATTAAGTAAGTTATTTCCTGGGTTAGGAATAATGGTATTACCTTGTGGATTAAAAATATTATGATTATTTCTAGCGATAAATTCCCATTAAGACTCCAGAACTTCTGTAGCCTTCTTATAGTGCCGTTCACCTATAGTGCGTTGAAAAAATATCTTAAATCCAGACGTCTGTCTTTTGTGGCATGCCAAAGCTCGCTAGTGTTATTTATGCTTGTTCAGTTCTTTACATTTCAAAGCCAGTACATCTGTTTGCGACCTACTTCTCCCTTGCCCTCAATCTTTCCTTGGATATTTACTTGAGTAATTGCGTATTTTTTCCTTTTAGGTTATGGCGCAGGTGTATAATTTTTTATACCTTGATCAAGTTAAGTAACTCTTTATCAGTATTAAGCCCTTCTTAAGGCTTCCTTTATCTACATATCACCCTGTCTGTCTATGGTATGTGGAACATTCTTTTTAAGGTCCACATCTCGAATGCCTCCAACGTGTTAATGGAGGGTATGCTCATCGTCCATGTCTCCATGTCGTATAATAATATGGACTATGCATAGTATGTAACCATCCTATAGCGGAAACTCGTTTTGCTTGTTGGGCATGGCATTTTATTTTTTGTTGAGGATCCAATTCGTCATTTGTTCGATTAAAGCATTATCTATTTGCAGTTTTACTCTTAACAGCGCGTTTTTTCATATTACCATTCATTTAGTTTTCCAACACTTATCTTCAAGCCATATATGGTATTCCTTCGATTATTTAGCATTAACTGCATATCATATTTGTGGTCTGTGATAATCGCGATGTCGTCAGCATAACGAATGCTAGTGATCGGGAGCACGTTGACCTTTATACAATACTCCGACCTTTAAGTGCCTTTGCAAAAATATTGTCCACGTAGAGCTTAAATAGTACATGACACAAAATACACACCTGTCGCACCCCTATTAACATTTCAAATTATTCTGTGGTCATTGATTTGTTCAGCCCCACTCGTGCTTTTTAATTCCAACAGAAATTCGAAGAAATACTCTAAGCAAAAGGCTCAATAAACTGATCAGTCTGTGGTCTTTGCATGTTGCTACTTTTTGTGATATAGGGATCATTATGAAAGTTTATTAAATAAAATCTATTGGAATGTGGCCAGTGTTATAAATGGCATAATTGGTAAATGGTTATAATTGTTCGAGATTAAAGGGTTCTGGTCATACGAAATGTCCGCACCATGGTAAGTAGCCAGTCTTTTATATAGTTGCGAAATCTATTGTTTATCAAAATGTAATTAATTTGATTTTGTATCATAGGAGCTGAACGATCTTCTGTAGCTTGCCATGTATACAATTTTCTTGGTAGAAGGTAATACCACGTATTGGATATGACGAAATCATGTTCCTCGCAAAATTTAATTAGTAACTCTCCTCACTCATTTTTAATAGCCAGACCAAAATCTACGTTGATATAGTTTTTCTTTGTGACCTTTAATGCTTTATTTATGTTTTTATAGAAATCAAAAACTTCAGTTTTAGGTTTATCAGCTGTGGGTGCGTAAACTTATATTAAGTTAATATTAATAGGTTGATCTGATTACTTCACTATTATTCTGTTGGAAGTTGGTATGCAATCTATAACGTATATTACAATTCTACTATCAAGCACTATTGCAACTTTATGCCTGTGGTAATTATATAGCGTCGCTACCTAAATAGTATACTGTACAGTTGTCTTTGTGAGAAATACCTGAGCCAGACAACCCACTTCTAGGTGTAGCATTTTTTTGAGCAGGTTCTGTAACTTTCAACTGCACTGGCATGCACAAACTATTAAAAAACTAATAAAAGAGGGTCAGTAGGGGAGAACATACTAAAAATAAAATACATTAAACCAACTTTCGTAAGTATGCAACGAAACAAGGTAATTATTTATTTTTTTCTTCTTATGGTGCCTATCTGTTACGAATGTTGGACTCTAAGATGGCTATTTCAACAATGTCGCCACAAAATTAGATTTTTAGTATATATTAGAAGAAATGGAATTTTATTACTTATATGAATAGTAAACAATTTATTAATACAAATCCCATCCCCATTAAGAGAGGAGTGAGACAAGGAGACGTAATATCGCCAAAGCTTTTCAACCTAGCCTAGACCTCTTCAAAACTAAAAATTGGTCAACCTATGGTATTAAAGTTAATGGCAACAAGTTAAACTACCTCAGATTCGCTGACGACATAGTGATTATAGCGAGCACATCAGAGAAAGTGCAAATTATGAGGGGGAACTAGCAGCCAGCTCCCAATACGTCGGCCTAAAAATGAATATGAAAAAGACAAAAATAATGACAAACACAGATGACCCCAGACGTATAACTATAAATGGCAGTGAGATAGAACAAATCCAGGAATATATCTACCTAGGCCAAATCCTGAGACTTGACAAAGAGAACCAAAGTGCGGAAATTACTAGAAGAGCAATACTAGCATGGGTAAGATTTGGAAAACTTAGTTGGATACTTAAGAACCGCAAAGTACCCCAATACTTGAGAAGCAAAGTGTTCAACCAATGCATCCTTCCTATCATGACATATGGATGTCAAATCTGGACCCTAACCAAGGCAAACATGAATAAACTAGCCACAACAGAAAAAACAATGGAAAGAGCAATGTTAGGTATAAGACTGCCAGATAAAAAGAGAAACGATTGGGTAAGATCCAAAACAAAAGTCAAGGACATAGCAACAAAAATTGCCAAACTTAAATGGAGCTTCGCGGGCCACACTGCTAGACAAAAAGATCAACGTTGGAACACTACAATACAATATTGGAGACCTTACGAAAGTAAACGACCAAGGGGAAGATCACAGATGAGATGGGTTGATGATATTAAAAGAATAGCCGGAACAAATTGAAAATATGTTCCTCAGGATAGAGACCGATGAAAGGAATTGGGAGAGGCTTATGTCCAAACATGGACGACAGAAGGCTAAGAAGAAGAAGAAGAAACAATTTCGTTTAATGACTGTCATAAAGAATAATCAGATTTTAACAGGTTCGTAATTACTTATTAGGAATAGAAAACATATTTAATAACGTTTCCCATAATGATCCGATGTATTAGTGTTAAAATTTAAAGAGTTGCAGTAACTTTGAAAATTGCTATTATTTTTATAGAGTCGATTGTGTTATTTTTTACGAGTTTGGATAAATTTAGTAATGGTGCACGTTATTGTTCCACGGAAACACTGGCTACAATTCAGTGTTTCAGAAAAGCAAATAATCATTAATCTTACGAACTATCATTTGGATCGCCGTGGTAATAATTTATTATAAAATACAATAACGTTTGTGTCCAAAATGAGTGGTATTTCTGAAAGGAGTATTTACAAAGTGCGCCAGGAGTATGCATCACCTGATGGTCTCCAACAACCGAAGAAAAAGCCTAAAATCGGTAAAATTTTATCATCTCGTGAAAATAAATACGATAAGATAGTAAAGAGTTGCAAAAAGATGACAGAAATCAAGAGCTACAGTGAGACAGTAAGGCAATGTCTTCTAAAAAACTGCTTTAAAATAAAAACAATTCTTCTGGTCGCTGTACAACAAAAGCTCCATCAAATAAAGGAAAAAGTATTACAATAATCCATGCAGGAACAAAAAATGGTTTTATATCTAATTATTTAGCCTTGTCATGCAAAAATATTAAGGACTCCGTGTCGACTATCATGATGACATTACGTCAGAATTATTTGAAAACTGGTTTTCAACGAAGTTATTGCCAAATATACCACCAAACACTGTAATTGTGATAGACAATGCCAGCTACCACAATCGTAGGCTGAATAAAATTTCATGTTCTAATGACCCCAAACTTAGAATCCAGGAATATATGCTGGAAAATAATATATATTATTATGAAGATAATTAGTCTAAAAAACGATTACCTAGTTAAAACTTTAAAATCACTTTCCATCAGAATACAATATTATTGATTGGACACATATGGCATGAGCTAAAAGCATCGGTAAGGAGAAGTAATGTTTCGCCCACCCTAAATTCATCTGTGGTTCATCTAATTGAATTAGAAATGGAGAAAATAGCCAATGACAGCTGGAAAAATAGTGTTGCTCATGTTCTAAAGATGGAAAGATCTTATATAAATACAGATAGGTTGCTCAAAGAAACAATTATTATAGATCTAGATAACGCAGTGACAATGAAACTGACTTGTCCATGTAATTTTTTTTAAATGTAAGTACTTTTTGAATCGTATTTATAAATGGTAAACTTTCTATATATACGTAATTTATGTAATTATTTTTGAATTCAGTTGATAGCAGTATAAAACCAGCTTTTAGACATACCTCAATTTTAAAAATAATTTTCTAAAATATTTTGTCTCTCTTCTTTTTGTACTCTATTTAGCAATGATACATAGTTTTGTATGTAGTGTATGTAAATATTTTTGTAACTATTATAACTTTAGTAGACAATAATAAAGACCAGCTTTTAAACACACGTAATAACCGAATAAATAATGCAAATCGAAAATAAAAGTACGATCCTGTTCAGAGGCGATCCCCCGCTACCTTAGATCTCTGGTAGGACTTTACCCACATACATTTGACTGTCAAATAAAAATAAAATATTGTCATGTCGGCATTGAAAGGAATTGTCCGAAAATAGTGAGGAATTAAAATAAAATGACTACAGTGCAAATCAACGGATAGAAGTCAAACAAACATTTAGTTTTGTCTAAAAATCAGTTAAGTTAGGCTTATTGGAAAACTCTAACTAAATATAATAAGGAACTAAGATGGCAAAAATAGAATCATGGAGAAGGAATTGCACTGCGATAGAACAGACTGCGCGGAAATATCAAGGCTCTCTCCCTCCTTAAATAAGTATGCGTTCCCTCTATAAGAAGCAGGTGAATACTAAACTAAGAATGGTAAAGATATCCTGAAAAATCTCTTCAGGATACACTTTTCTGAGCCTGAAATAATCCTGATACCACCAAACATATGGCAGGACACTGGAATGAAGATTATTACTTATGGTTCGAGAAAAAATAGGCGTACAAAAAAAAAGAAGTGTTAGACCAGAACGAACCCAGTAAACTTCTTTAGCCGCTTTAATTCACCAGATCCCGATGGGCTTTTTACCACTTCTAGAAAAAAGAAATTATCTCTTGTACATAAAATTATATATGGTACTACAGGCAAGATTAAGACTAGGATATATACTATAATATGCACAGAGAAGGGATTGTACCAATCTAATTAATGATAAAAGAGAAAATGACTATATACAATAAAAAAAGAGATCTAAAGAAGATCAGGGAGGAAATCAGACAAAATAATTAGACAGTGGCAGAGAAAGTGATCCTAAAAGAGAACTAGAGCCAATTGGAAAAGAGAATGCTTATTCACAACATAGAACCCTGGATAAACTATAAATTAGGACATACCAACTTTTATTTCACACAATTTTTAATGGATCATAAATATAAAATAACAAAAACAAATGACGATTAATTTCTAACTATAAATTCAGATATGAAAGCAAAAAGCTGGTAAAAAAGAGGATGACACCAGAAAACATGATACAGAAAGCCAAAGCCAAAGACTACTTTAACATAGCTGTAAAGATTATCACTGAAATTATAAAAAGGAAAGTAGAATACGAGAGGAAGATAGAAAAAAGCCAAAAATTAAATACTATGAAGAACTAAACTGAGTTTTTCAAAACTCAGCTCTTCCAACAAACAGCTGATGTTATTTGCAGTTACTCAGTCCAAGTAGCTTGAACGCATGGGTATGCTCCGAAATAAATATAAGTATTATCCAACTAATGATAAACTGAGATAATTTCTTGTACTGATATTTATTTATTATTGTATTTTTGTAATATTGTATTTTTAGCATATCATATAAAATAACTACGCAAAGTATACACCAGTTGCCATTAGGCTGAGCTGGTTCTTTTTTTAAACAACACTTTACGTTATATAGCTAACTACTTTTGCCTGAGTTTTATACTATTTTATACAGTATGTATTGGCGTGCTCTGCTCCGTATTGCTTCTTGTCTTGGTCTCCACTCGACAATACATTTTGTCCATCGGTTGTCTGATAATCTGGCGACGTGTCCTGCCCAATTCCATTTTAGCTACGCGATTTTTTCGATGAGGTCTGTTGTTTTTTTTTTTCGACCTATTTTTTCGTTTGGGATTCGCTCTCTCAGAGAGACACCTAACATCTGGCGCTCTCTTAGTCACGAGAATCTTATTCACTACCTTTTTTGTGAGTGTTAATGTTTCCGCTCCATAAGTGAGTACAGGTAACACACATTGCTCAAAGATTTTCCTTTTGAGGTATATGGGCAGATCTGATTTACATACGTAGTTTAATTTACCAAACGCTGCCCAGGCTAATCCTACACGACGTGGGAGCTCAAATGTCTAGATATCTCTTCCCAACCGATTTTTATATCCTAAGTACTTATACTATGTAGTCTGCATAATATCCCTTCCATCAACAGCAATATTTAGATGTAGCACCAGGTTAGTCATTATTTGCGTCTTGTTCATATTAATCTTTAGTCTGCCTTCAAGGAAGCATGATATAATTTTTGCATCATCCATAAGATCGACTATATACAGGGTGGTCCTTAAGTAATTGTACAAACAAAAACCGTAGATTCTGCACTTTAAAATATTACGATTTAAGCCAACTTGCTTTAATAAAATGTTGATATTAAGAAAGATACAGGGTGTTAAAGTGGAAATTTAAAATTTATTTTTCCCTATAACTCTTACGTTTGTAAATATTTTTGGACTAACATTTACAGTTGGATGCTTTTGAGTAGGATAAATTATAATTTTATGTATATTTTAATGTAACTAATAGAGGGCACCACATATGCCACATGTGTGGCATAAATTTGCGCTTAACTTTTTTGCTCTTTAAGTTAGCTCTATTTGTGTTAAAAAATATATTAAAGATACATTATTTCTACAACGAAAAGGTATACTTGTTAGTAACCTGAAAATTTAACCGTTTCCGAGATAATCGCATTTTATAATTCAGCTGCATAATAATTCTTAGTTTGATATTTGTGTTTATTAGTTTATTCTTATTAATTCTTATTTTATTCTTATTAAAATAACTTGAAAGATGGTAATGTAACATCACAAAATTCTTTGCTATGTGTGCTAAATGTCTTATTGGAGAAAATATTCTTCATCTTCTTCTTTAGGTGGAGTGTTCGTATTCAGATGTTGGTCGTCATCATGTTTACAATTTCTATTTTCTATCGCTTCTTAAGTTTCTATACCTACTGGTGTTGTATTACTTTTTCCCTATTGTAAAATGCTGAAAACACAAAATATGTGGTTTATGTAAGATGGTACACCACCACATTCTAGAGAGAAGGCAGTGAGAACATACTTAAATGTAACTTTTCTGAACTTTGGATTGGTCGTTGCAGTCATATTCCTTGGCAATGTGGTGAGGTATTGAAATAATTATTTAATTTATAAAAAATCCCAAAAGATTACTTATTATTTCATTACGCAAATTGTTTACCTATTTTTATTCGGACAATTAGAAACTAAAGCACAGGTATTGAATAACACGTATGTGTCTTGTTTCATAATACTTTTGCTACAAATCTAACCTTAAAGGCTCAGCATTTTTACAAAAACATCATCGTTGGCCTTGTAATCGATATTGTTGTAAATATAGTAAACACACAGGCAATTTAGTTCAGCATAATATTAGTTCGTTAGTTAATCATAATAGTCCATTTGTTCGAGATGTAATTATAGTTATTCGTAAGTTGTAACGTAATCATATAAATAAGTAATGTCATCGATAGGTTATTCCGTGTGTATATAAGTAACCAATGAATGAGATACATCACAGTTTAATACATTATTTAACCTCTGCGACAAATAAGATATAGTTCCATAATATACCATAAGATTTGGATATGTATCCAAAAGAATATATTCATCCATTATACATTATACCCACCACGTAGCCCAGAATTTAATCCGCTTGATTTTGGTGTATGGGGGGTATTAAAATAACGTGTCTATAAGAATTCCATAAACAATCGCAACCAACTATGAGAAGAAATAAATACTGCAGCAGTTTTTTTAGAACCAATGATGCTATTTTTAATATGAGACGATCTTTTATGGAACATATTATCAAATGAATTAAAAAAAATGGTGGATATATCGAACACGTACTTTGACAAAAAGTTATGTTATTTAGTTTAACTATTTAATAATTTGGTTTGTAAACAAAATGTCTTGGTTATGACTTTAATTTAACATAAAACGTAAAATGTTTGATGTAAAATCCTATTATTCTGTTATTTTTTCAAATCCTATTATTAATTATACTGCTGATATATTAATTTTATTTAATATTTTGTTAACTATTAACTTTAGTAAAAGGTATTTTATACCAAAATTCAGAAGTATTAATGTTTTTGTCTATTTTTTCTTCGTTGCTGGAGTAATTGTCTTAAACCAGAATTATGCAGCTGATTTGTACAATGCGATTATCTCGAAAACTGGTAAGTTTTAAAGTTATTAACCGGTATACCTTTTTTTTTGTAAAAATAATGTTTCTTTAATAGTTTTAATTCCAAATACAGGTAGCTTAAAAAGCAAAAAAGTTAATTGGAAATTTATACCATATGTGGTATATGTGGCGCCCCCTATCAGTTACATCAAAGTGGACATCAAATTATAATTTCTTATATTTAAAAGTACCCAGCTGTAATTTTTTGTACATAAATGTTTACAAACATGAAAGTTATAACGAAAAATAAAATTTTAAATTTGCACTTTAACACCCTGTATCTTTCTTAATATCAATATTTTATTAGGGCAATTTGGCTTAAATCGTAATATTTTAAAGTGTAGAATCTACTGTTTCTTTTTGTACAATTACTTAAGGACCACCCTGTAGACGATGTCATCTGCAAATCTCAGATGACTGAGCTTCTCTCCATTTGTGCTGATACCATGCTCGTTCAGATATGTCATTTTACAAGTATGTTATAAAAGCGTCGGGAATAGCTTTGGAGAGACGGTATCTCCTTGCTATACTCCTCGCTGTAGACAAATTTATTTGTTTCTTGTTCAGATATTCTTACGCTAGCTGTAGCATTTTGGTAGATATATTTAATTACGTTGGCGATGTGTAGCGATGGTCTATTCATCATTTTGTCAGTGCTTTTAATATTTTCTGATGCCTTATGATATCGAAAGCTTTCTTGACGTCGAGAAATATCAGTGCCAGTGGTTGGTTGTAATCTGCAGACTCTAGTAAGTGGTACTTAGTGCTGTCTCCCGATCTAAATCCAGCTTGTTCTCTAGGCTAAAAGAGGTCTAATTTAGCGTCCAGTCTTTTTTAATAATTTTTGTGAAAAGTTTATGTATGTGTGAAAGCAAACTGCTAGGACGGTAGTTTTTTAGATCTGTTATGTCTTCTTGCTTGTGTAATAAAATAATGACTACATTGTTTCATTGAGAAGGAGTTTTCTCTTGGTTGATGCATTCGGTGGAAATCTTGACCAAAGCCTGGATAATTTTATTTCCACCTAGTATGATCGCTGCGATCACTACTCCGTCATCGCCAGGGGATTTGTTATTTTTTATTTCTAAAAGTACCGATTTTATTTTGCATGGAGTTATTTCTGGATCAATTTCTAGAAGTAATATCCAGATACTGCTCCAAATTGCCTTTCCAAGTATATGTTCACGTTTAAAAGAAAAGGAAAATTACATCTTAGAAGTAAAATATACTGTATAATAATAAATATACCGTAAAAAAATCAAAATATATTATACTATATATATATATATATATATATATATATATATATATATATATATATATATATATATATATATATATATATATATCGAGAAAAGGAGTACGACCGTCAATCCAAAATAAACTAAGGTACACTCGAAGAGTGGTGGGTTTTTCGGTCAAAGTGGAGAAATAAAAGACAAAGAAGGTGGCTACTTCATCTATTTATTGAAGACGTTTCGCTTTCTGCTCAGAAAGCATCATCAGTTCATCTAAAAAGAACAATATGAAACCAAACATCCATAGAGAAGTTACAACAAAAGTGTGGTACCTTACAAAGACATGTAGCAGTCAATGATGTTCAAAATATGAAAAAGCTTACGAAACTGGAAATTCAGAGTTAACGTTGTATAAAACAATTAATTGAAACTAGGTATAGTTTGCAATTTAACAAAATTAGAACAGCAAAAGAACATGTGATAAACATACATGTATAAAAAAGTTATTATAAAAACTTAAGTAAAAAACATTAAGGTTTATTTTAAAGTCTAAAGAACTAGAAAGATCATAAGAATGCACTTCCAACAAATTTATTTAATAAATTAGATTTTAATTTTAACTTTAGGTAACATTATAAGTAGACTTTGGCAAATATGCAAATAAAAATGTAGAAAATATGCGCATAAATATGCACGTGTTTACCCAAAATATGCAAATATTTTACAAAATATGCATACAAATAAATAAAAAAATCGTAAAATAGTAACAATTTTATTTAAAAAAAAAGTGTACATAACTAAATATTTCCTACTATTCATTAAGATTTACATTTATTTTAAGTAACTACATCATTTTTAAGTATGAATAAACTTATTTAGAATTATGGTAACAATAAATGACCAAGTGGTGTTCAAAATTTTCTAACAAAAACTTGTGGCTTCTGTCTGAGTACATATATTTATATATGGAAAAACTTCGTTCAACATCAACTGATTAACGGGAGCATTTTTCAAACTAACCAAAACATTTGGTTCTAAATTAATTGTTTCCGAAATATTTCCAGCTAGAACACTGACTACTTCAGAAAGAATATGGTAACCTTTATTTTTTTCCATAGTAGCTTCAAATTTTTTTAAAATATCTTTTCCAATATTACCTCTAACGTTCCGACAACATGACGCAAATTCTTTTATTAATGCTGTACTTTCGAACAATGACAGTTTTGGTGATTCTAACTGAGTAATTGTTTTTTGAACAAAACTTAAATTTGATTTTATAAATAAAAGTTGTTGTTGAAGCAAGTTACTCTGAAAAGTTTGTTTAGAATCCAAAAGAGATTGGGAACTTTCATCTGTTAACGTATCAATTATGTTCTTTATTTTAACAAAATGATCTGCATAAAAATTAGCTGCTTCTAACCATGTTCCCCATCGCGTTAAAATAGGTTGTGGTGGAAGAGGAATGTTAGGTAGCATTTCTTTATAAAGTTGAATTCTTATAGGAGATTTAAGAAATACTTTTTTGGCACTGGATATCATGGTATTTACAAGAGGAAACTTTTTTCGTATTTCCTCTGCAACTCTGTTTAATCCATGCGCTACACAAGTAACATGTATTAAATCTGGGAAAAATATTTTTAAATTTTGTCCTGCTTTCACCATATAAGGAGCAGCATCCGATAAAATAAGCAGTAATTTATTATAGGGAACAGTTGTCGGAAGAAAAAAAGTTGCTAATGTTTCTTGTATAAAACGCGAAATTGTTAAAGCATTTGTTTTCTCAAGTTGTTGGCATGAAATAAGATGAGATTTTGGTAAGGTATCTTCTTTAAGAACACCAATCAATAAATGAGCAATATACTTTCCTGCGGAATCAGTGGTTTCGTCTACAGATAGGTAAAAATAATTATCTGCAATTTGTTCCTTAATATTAATTAACACCGACGAGTATAGCCCGTTCACATTATTTCTTCTTAGAGACCGATCACTTGGACCATTAAGTTTGCAATATTTTTTTAGAAACGAACTAAAATTTACATTTGCTAATTTTGAAAGCGGTATGTTTGCAGACACTAATGCGCGACACAAGTCTTCATTAAAAGTTTCTTGCTCATCTAATTTTTTTGAAGTAGATTGGAAACATTTAGCCATTGAAGTTTGATGTTTTCCTCCTATTTTTCCTTTTTTTGCAATGTGTGAAGCAGTTCTCACATGTTGGTCTATCTGAAATTTCTTCTCACACATGCTATCTATAAATAAAAATAAAAACCTTTATTTTAACCCAACCTTTAAAATATAAAAATATACAAGGTGTTTTTGGTTAATCAAATAACTGGTTTGGAAAAAAAAATACTCGCTAAGTGTTTTAAATGCAGTATTAATCCACAAATTAGTTTTTGTTACTAACCATTAGTACATCATATAACTTATTTTAAAATTCAACAAAAGTTTTTTTTTTGTTAATTCAATTACAATAAAAATAATTGTGTTTTAGAATAGCTGACTTCATAAAAAAAAGTAAAGGTGAAAAATTTTTCTAAATACACACCATTGTATTGTACCATGGACAATTTTTTCTCACTAAAGGAAGCTATTTTTCATTTAAAAACAACCTACGAGTACTAAATTTCAAGTAAATACGTTTATTGGTTTTAAAGTTATTGTTGTTATTAACTAAAAGAATTTAATTTTTTTTAATTTTAACACCCTGTATCTCGAAAAGTAAATAAGTTTGACCCCTCATTAACTATATCGTTTTGTTCAATTTTTCGAGAAGTATCTACAGTCAAACGTTGTAAGTGTCATTTGGAAACACCCTGTATGTATGAAATATTAGATATTTAATAGAAAATATTAGATACTTACAATTTTGCCACAGACTTAACAGTAGATTTTTCCCATATCCATAGACAGCTCTTTATAAGGTTTAATCCAAGTTGAAGCACTGGTTGTTTTAGGCATTATAAAATCACAATCTTCCTTTTTGTTACGCACAACGAGTGTTTACGCTTTGAATATTAAAACAAAAATGATTTACAAATCTGAGCATCAAATTAGAAATGTTTAGGTACCTAATTCAATAAACTGGGAGATTTTGGAAAATCCCTAAATTAGGAACAAAACTATTAGCCGTTTACCTTCTGTTAAGATACAATAAATTGTAGATAGATTTGGGGATTAGATCATAAAATGCAAATGAGCGAACCCTTAGCGATTATCCAATAACTGAATGCCTCAGTGACCGAGACTTTCTAAGAATGTTGAGGGCTACTTAAATTGATCTTCTTTGAAATTGTAAATGTTTTGTACCTGTAGAGATTACGTACTTAGATCATTTCTTGATTAAAATGACTACAAAATTTTATACAAGAATTGAAATAAATTGGTATGTTTAAAAATTTTCAAATGCAGTATAAAAATCTGAACTTTTATGCACTTTATGCAAACTTTTATACAAATATGCCAAAATATGAAACATTTGCATAAAATATGCACAATATGCAAAATATGCAATATGCATATTTGCCGAAGTCTAATTATAAGTTATTTAAGATTAATAGTAATAAGATAAAATGAAGTTACCAGTCTTTAGCTTACTGAGTCTCGCCGATAAATGAATTTACAGGTTTAACCCCCACGCAAACAACGTGAAGAGAAGTGGCCTTGAGGTCAAAATGACATAAACAGCAAGGCAACCTACCAACCTCTATATAATAAGGCGGTATATTCAAAGAATGTGATAAATTTGGTTGACAGCTTGTCGTTAAAAAACCAAACAATGAAAGAAAAAGGTGGTTAAGATCACCATTTACCCCACAGTGAGTGATCTGTCAACAAAGAACAAAGTATGCGAAGTCAATCCAAAATATCATATATTATAATATTATGACGTCACTAGTTAGCCAGCTAACAGATGAAGATTAATACAACTTCCACAGTCCAAAGGTTCAAACATTTTGGACCGTAATGAAAAAGATTCTATGAATCAATTTCAGTTTAAATTTTTAAGTAAAAATTTTTTTTTGAAACTTTAAATTTAAAGTAAACAACATACTTAAATTTTGTCCCACATTGGGGTTTCGTTATTACATTTTCATATAATAAATTTAAATAAAAATAAAATAAAATAAATTATTCCTTCCTTAACTAAGATTTATCAACTTACATTTTATTAATATTTGTCAATATCACTTTTACATAATTAAGTAATTGTTCTTTTTTGATGAACTTGTTTGATAAAATTTAAACTGAAATTGATTCATAGAATCTTTTTCATTACGGTCCTAAATGTTTGAACCTTTGGACTGTGGAAGTTGTATTAATCTTCACCCGTTAGCTGGCTAACTAGTGACGTCATAATATTATAATATATGATATTTTGGATTGACTTCGCATGCTTTGTTCTTTGTTGACAGATCAATCACTGTGGGGTAAATGGTGATCTTAACCACCTTTTCCTTTCATTGTTTGGTTTTTTAACGACAAGCTGTCAACCAAATTTATCACATTCTTTGAATATACCGCCTTATTATATAGAGGTTGTTAGGTTGCCTTGCTGTTTATGTCATTTTGACCTCAAGGCCACTTTTTTTCACGTTGTTTGCGTGGGGGTTAAACCTGTAAATTCATTTATCGGCGAGACTCAGTAAGCTAAAGACTGGTAACTTCATTTTATCTTATTACTATTAATCTTAAATAACTTATAATGTTACCTAAAGTTAAAATTAAAATCTAACTTATTAAATAAATTTGTTGGAAGTGCATTCTTATGATTTTTCTAGTTCTTTACACTTTAAAATAAACCTTAATGTTTTTTACTTAAGTTTTTATAATAACTTTTTTATACATGTATGTTTATCACATGTTCTTTTGCTGTTCTAATTTTGTTAAATTGCAAACTATACCTAGTTTCAATTAATTGTTTTATACAACGTTAACTCTGAATGTCCAGTTTCGTAAGCTTTTTCATATTTTGAACATCATTGACTGCTACATGTCTTTGTAAGGTAACACACTTTTGTTGTAACTTCTCTATGGATGTTTGGTTTCATATTGTTCTTTTTAGATGAACTGATGATGCTTTCTGAGCAGAAAGCGAAACGTCTTCAATAAATAGATGAAGTAGCCACCTTCTTTGTCTTTTATTTCTCCACTTTGACCGAAAAACCCACCACTCTTCGAGTGTACCTTAGTTTATTTTGGATTGACGGTCGTACTCCTTTTCTCGATGTTTTCTGTTACAGAGGGGTTTTATGCCACCACCAGGCGCATCCATGGAGAACCAGTAGTGAAGAAGCTAAAGAGATGGACGAACCTAACAGAGAAACTAGCAA
Organism: Diabrotica undecimpunctata; assembly: GCF_040954645.1. Classification (NCBI taxonomy): domain Eukaryota; kingdom Metazoa; phylum Arthropoda; class Insecta; order Coleoptera; family Chrysomelidae; genus Diabrotica; species Diabrotica undecimpunctata. The sequence continues at coordinate 98,409,315 of NC_092803.1, read as the reverse complement.
CAGCAGAAGCTAGAAGAACTTTCCTTTTGGAGTGTAGGAGAACTAAGAAGATCCCGAGATTTATCATAGACACCACTTCCAACATACTCGCATCAACATCAGGTTCCACCAATGACACCCTTTACCGCAGAAGCCAAGCATTAAACAGACAGGTGAGGGCACGATTACTTAATTTCCATATTTCTAAGGTTCACACTTATATTAAATTTATTATTTCTCAAATCAATAATGTCACTTCTTTTCTTGATAATCACCTTCCTGACAATTTGTTGGACACTTTTGAGTCATCTTTACATAGGAAGTTTAATTTTGTATATCATAAATCCATGGCACACCTTCGTAGGAAGCTTAATAACTTAGACACTCCCCAGTTTAAAAAAATTCCATTTAATCCCAAGTGGATTAAAAATCTATCTAGTACTGAGGTTCCTCAGGACATTCTCAAGTTGTTATCCTTGGGCCCCAAATTTGGCTTACAGCCAACTTTCAGAGATTACTCTGTTAGTAGAATTTTAGCAGATGTGGAAAATATTTTGTCACATGCTGACAATTCTGACCTTTTATCTCTTAGGTCTTCTTCCAATAATATTCTGTTGAACTATTCTAATCGTCCTAGACAACCCATATCGGAGTTAGATAAGATTTACAGGGAGACGGTATCGTTTTTAAAAACTCACCCTAATCTTCTCGTTCTTACAAGTGATAAAGGGAATGCCACTGTCCTCATGAATAGAGATCAATATCTTAACCTCAGCCAATTGCTGCTAGATGATGATAGATACTATCAACCTCTCTCTACCAACCCTTGCTCTAAATTTACAAATAAAATAAATAAATTCATTACACACTTAAAAAATATTAAGATCATAGATCAACCACTTGCAAAATTTTTACATAATTATGATGGATATGCTCCCAGATTTTATTGTCTACCTAAAATACATAAGCCCACATTGAGCATGAGGCCAATTGTTTCTTCCATTAATTCACCAAACACTAATATTGCTAAATTTTTAACTGACATCTTATCTAAATCTTATTATTATAATAACAACTTTAATATTGTTGATTCTTTTCATTTTAGTAAATTTATTAATAATTTTGAACTTCCACAAGGCTACATTTTAGTGAGTTTTGATGTGGTATCTCTTTTCACTAATTTACCTCTTTCTAGCGTTATTACCTCCTTAAGAAATCACTGGAACTCCATCCAACCTAACTGTCCTGTATCCTGGGATGTATTTGCAGAACTTTTACAATTAATATTTGACACTAATTTTTTGGTCTTCAACGACAAATATTACCTTCAAATTTTTGGGACACCTATGGGTTCCTCAATCTCTCCCATCCTGGTTAATTATGTACTGGATGATTTAGTATCTGACCGTCTTGGTCGTTTAGATTTCCAAATCCCTTTTATTAAACGGTATGTTGATGACTTATTACTAGCCTTACCTCCAGACAAGATTCAGGCCACCTTGTCTTTATTCAATGAGTTTGATCCTCATTTACAGTTTACTGTTGAACTTGAGGACTCTAACACAAATAGTATTCCCTTCTTAGACATGCGTGTCATTAGAATGGGAGATAACACCCTTACTACAACCACTCTTGTCATCCCTTTAAATACAAATTAAACCTTATTAAAGCTTTAAGCTGCAGGCTAAATAGACTGATACATCCGATTAATCGAAGGGGAATCCTTTCAATTACTTAAAAACATTCTGATTGAGAATTCCTATCCATCCTCCCTTAATAATAAATACCTTTACGTTCAAAGTTATGGTTCTTCTTTAAATGACATACCCAATGGTGACCAACTCAGAATAATATCAAATAATTCAATTAATAATACTGTTCTGCCTAATACTGTACTTGGGAATCCAACTACCCATTACTCATCTTTACCTTATTTTCCTCAAGTTACTGAGAAACTCGTTAAACTGTACAAACATAACAACGTACCGGTTAAAATTGCTATTAAGAATGCTAAGACTGTCAGGAATTTGTTTTCTAAAACTAAAACACCTCTGTCCCTTCTGGAACAAGTTAATGTTATATATCATATACCTTGTGCTGGGTGTGACTCATGTTATATCGGTCAGACAGGGAGATCACTGAGAGGGCGTCTTACGACACACCGCAGTGATATTAATTTATCTAAGCATACTTGTGCTCTTGCCCAACATGCTTTTAACACTAAGCACGACGTAAACTTTAATGAAGTTAAAATTCTTGGCACTGAACGCAATCTCGTTAAAAGACAGTTTTTAGAAATGTATTCAATATTAAAACATCCTAATACCCTTAATAAGAGAACCGACATTAGTAATTTGAGTCAAATTTATCATGCATTCATTTTACAGAATTAGGCTTGATACGTTGTTTACTTAAATTTTCTCCCACATTGGGGTTTCGTTATTACATTTTCATATAATAAATTTAAATAAAAATAAAATAAAATAAATTATTCCTTCCTTAACTAAGATTTATCAACTTACATTTTATTAATATTTGTCAATATCACTTTTACATAATTAAGTAATTGTTCTTTTTTGATGAACTTGTTTGATAAAATTTAAACTGAAATTGATTCATAGAATCTTTTTTATTACGGTCCTAAATGTTTGAACCTTTGGACTGTGGAAGTTGTATTAATCTTCACCTGTTAGCTGGCTAACTAGTGACGTCATAATATTATAATATATGATATTTTGGATTGACTTCGCATGCTTTGTTCTTTGTTGACAGATCAATCACTGTGGGGTAAATGGTGATCTTAACCACCTTTTCCTTTCATTGTTTGGTTTTTTAACGACAAGCTGTCAACCAAATTTATCACATTCTTTGAATATACCGCCTTATTATATAGAGATTGGTAGGTTGCCTTGCTGTTTATTTCATTTTGACCTCAAGGCCACTTCTCTTCACGTTGTTTGCGTGGGGGTTAAACCTGTAAATTTATTCATAGGCGAGACTCAGTAAGCTAAAGACTGGTAACTTCATTTTATCTTATTACTATTAATTTTAAATAACTTATAATGTTACCTAAAGTTAAAATTAAAATCTAATTTATTAAATAAATTTGTTGGAAGTGCATTCGTATAATCTTTCTAGTTCTTTACACTTTAAAATAAACCTTAATGTTTTTTACTTAAGTTTTTATAATAACTTTTTTATACATGTATGTTTATCACATGTTCTTTTGCTGTTCTAATTTTGTTAAATTGCAAACTATACCTAGTTTCAATTAATTGTTTTATACAACGTTAACTCTGAATGTCCAGTTTCGTAAGCTTTTTCATATTTTTAACATCATTGACTGCTACATGTCTTTGTAAGGTAACACACTTTTGTTGTAACTTCTCTATGGATGTTTGGTTTCATATTGTTCTTTTTAGATGAACTGATGATGCTTTCTAAGCAGAAAGCGAAACGTCTTCAATAAATAGATGAAGTAGCCACCTTCTTTGTATTTTGTTTCTCCACTTTGACCGAAAAACCCACCACTCTTCGAGTGTACCTTAGTTTATATATATATATATATATATATATATATATATATATATATATATATATATATATATATATATATATATATATATATATATATATATTATAGTGGGACTGCCAGTAGAAGTGATACTTCTATAAACGCGTTCGCCGTTACAAATTTATATGGGAGTCAATTTGCACAATCATTACATATGTAATGCTATAGGTAAAAGAGAGCAGAAAGAGAAACATAAGTAGGTATATAGGTATATGGTGCATCGTTTGCTGTATACAAATAACATTTGACCTGTAATAGGAGTATACTTAATGAAGGACTGAATCAATATTTTGATGAAAATGTATATTTTTATTTTTATATTTTCTATGAAAGGAGTTGAATGTAAAAAAATTTTTTACACATACTCTGCAGCAAAATTCATTGTTTATTTTGTTATTAATATAAAAATAGAATACAATCCACTGCAACATAATTCAATATAATAATAAAATACAAATTAAAAAGCAATATTCATAAGTATTTAAAAATGACAATATACATAACTTACTTACGCATAATATTAAACAGATTATGTTTAATTTACCATGATAATAATATTAATAAAATAAAAATATTGTTTCGTGATACAACCGTCAATTTGTCTGATATTGACAGATACAAAATTTAATTGTTGTTTGTTGTTTATATAAGTACACATTTAAACTTTCTTGAGATATTTATAAGTTTTAATTTATAATTTAACATGCCTAACGAGGCTCAAGACAAATCTGAACAGAATGGAAAAATAATAATAATATTATTAAATATTAAATATATTTATAAAAGGAACATTTTTATTCTCGAAAAAAAAAAGAGAGAGAAAATACATCTTCTGTCTTTCTCTCTTACCTGTATATTACATATGTAATGATTTTGCCAATTTACTCCCGTACCAATTTCCAACATCGAACGCGCGTAAATCGCACCTTAAAAACCATATGGCAATATCTGCAATTTTTTCGTAAAATGACCTCTTAATGCAGTCTTATAGAAAAAAAAATATATTTTTTAATGCTATTTAGCAGCATCTGCAACGAATTTTAAATCCGGCACCAGAAAGATACGTCCTTATGGCTTTTGTAAAAAATCTATTCATCTTTTTATACCATCAGGCATTATCTGCAGTTGTTGCTCTATGGTTCTAAAATAGGAACAAAAACTCAGATCCATCTGGCAATATCAGCAGTTAATGCCAAATGGTTTTTCAAGCCTGGCAAAAATGTAACATTGCCTGTAACTACTTTTATCTGTTGTGTTGTGAGTAAACAATCGTTTTTAATTTAGTTAAACGTAACATCCCGTAGTAGCAGCTTGCCTAGTACTTCACGAGCACTTTTAGCAAATGAATTTGACATCCCCTATGAGAAGGTAACAATTTTTTTCCATTTATGCCACTGAGGAGCACGGGCGTCTCTCGCTCAATTACGTGAGGAGATGGAGTTTACACGCCTTCTTTTTGTATTGCATTTTATGCGCTCCCTCTAATATAACGTTATTTAAATCAAAATTGTTATTTACTTCGGTTAATTTTGTTCTTGCAGTATGACTCAGTGGAAACGAAGAACATTACGGTTGATTTAATCACTACTATACTTGAGGAAACGGGAGGAAATTAGGGCACCAACACGGTTATTAAATCATACAACATTGGTGATCAAAATGAAATATCTGTTTATAACGATCCAAGTGATATTCAACCGCCATCAAAATCAAGTGATAATCAGGAAATATGCTCATCCGAGTCATTATTTGGAGAACTCAGTGACGACGATCGTACCTGGCACCCTCAAACCAAATCGAATTCACCTTCGGATGACAACACAGATGAGGAAATTTGTCCAAGACTGAATAGTGTTATTGATTCTAATACTCTTAAAAATAAAGGTGTTGTGGAAATAAGCCCTCAAAAGAAAAGTAGAAAGAGAAAATGTCAACCGGAGGAATGGGGCAAAAATAAAAGAAAGAAATTACGCAATTCAGGAATGGATTATGTTAATGGCAAAACTATCGAATGGAAAAACTAATGTGAAATATAGAAGAGTAAATCCAGACTGTACGTGAAGCAAACTATGCCTATTTCTTCGAAGTGAAAGGCAAGAAACAGAGTGTGTAAGCATAATTTTATTGCAACACTGGGAATACGCGACAAGACTGTAACAAATATACAACGTCGTACTGTAGATGGGTTTATCCCAAAAGACCAGCGAACAAGACAAAAGGAACTCACAAGAATGGAAAAAGAATCGACGAAGTCGTGAAACAAAACATAATGAGTTACATCGAATCCATTCCTAGAGTGGAATCTCACTACTTAAGGAAACAAACTACCAGAGAATTCGTCAGTGGTGACAAAACTCTGGCTGATATTCATCGCGATTATATAAAATTTTGCGAAGAAAAAGGTTCGGTGTTCAGAAATTACGCTACGTTTAGGACCATATTTAACACGGAATTTAATATAAGTTTCTTTGAGCCCAAAGAAGACCTCTGCTCGATATGTGAAAGTTACAAAAATTCATTAGATAAAACTACATTAGAAACAGCCTATAATACTCACCGTCAATAAATGGAACTTAGTAGAAAAGAAAAAGAAAATGACTTAAAATCTGCAAAATCGAATACTTGCATTACTGCTTGTTTTGACTTACAAGCCGTATTACCGACACCTTCAGGCAATGTCTCCTTATTTAATTGCAAAAGGAAATTATTAACATTTAATTTCACAATTTTTGACCTGATCACAAATGCAGGAGACTGCTACCTTTGGTTCGAGGGAATTGCTAATCGTGGTCCAAACGAAATAGCCTCATTCCTGTTACAATTTCTGAGCCAGAGAACAGGAAATAATATTATATTCAGATAACTGCAGTGGGTAAAATAAGAATAAGTATATTGTCTGCCTTTATCTCTATGCAGTACAGAAATTGAACATACCTTAAATTACCCACAAATTTTTGATAACAGGTCACTCCCAAAATGAGGGAGATAATATGCATTCTTTGATTAGGAAACAAAAAAAAGGGCATTAAAAGGAGGACCGATTTATGTGCCTGCGCAATGGATCACAGTAGTTCAAACAGAGAAAAGAACAGGTGAACCTTACAAAATTAATGAAATTTCTACATCGGATATATTGGACTTTAAAAAATTATGTAAGGAAATGGGGAACAATTATAATATTGACGAAGAAGGAAATTGGTTCGTCTGGAATGAGATTAAGATAATCAAGGTGGAGAAGACACTTGAAAATAAGTTTCAGGTTAAGACAAGCTACACTGATACAGAGTTCAGGACCATTAATATAAGGCGAAGACAACGAGGGTTGGTGGCTAATATGGAACTAAGTAAAGCATATTCACATCCACCAGGAATATCCAATCTAATAAAACAAGATCTGCTCTCACTGTATAAGGCTAATGTTATTCAAGAGCACTACCATAGGTTTTATGAAGATTTGCATGTGAACAATGGAACAGTAAAAACCGAACAAACAGAATACAATATGCATGATTTTGATTAAGTGTTAAAACCAAAAAATTGTAATAAATAAGTACAATCTTAAATAAAAAAAACTTTTATTTGATATAAATTTTTACAGCATCATTTTTAAAAATTGATATATATTTTAAAACCATATGGCCGTATGTGCTAAAATACCTATTTGCTGAAGTAAATTTTACATACTCCTTACTGCATATAAAAATATGCAAAATTAAAGACAATTATGCTAAATACCAGGTTTGTAGCTTAATTTTTGGAATAACAGTAAATAATAATAAGTTTAAAAAAAATTGAAAAGCTCATAACTAGACTTCGGCAAATATGCAAATAAAAATGTAGAAAATATGCGCATAAATATGCACGTGTTTACCCGAAAATATGCAAATATTTTACAAAATATGCATACAAATAAATAAAAAAATCGTAAAATAGTAACAATTTTATTTAAAAAAAAAGTGTACATAACTAAATGTTTCCTACTATTCATTAAGATTTACATTTATTTTAAGTAACTACATCATTTTTAAGTATGAATAAACTTATTTAGAATTATGGTAACAATAAATGACCAAGTGGTGTTCAAAATTTTCTAACAAAAACTTGTGGCTTCTGTCTGAGTACATATATTTATATATGGAAAAACTTCGTTCAACATCAACTGATGTAACGGGAGCATTTTTCAAACTAACCAAAACATTTGGTTCAAAATTAATTGTTTCCGAAATATTTCCAGCTAGAACACTGACTACTTCAGAAAGAATATGGTAACCTTTATTTTTTTCCATAGTAGCTTCAAATTTTTTTAAAATATCTTTTCCAATATTACCTCTACCGTTCCGACAACATGAAGCAAATTCTTTTATTAATGCTGTACTTTCGAACAATGACAGTTTTGGTGATTCTAACTGAGTAATTGTTTTTGAACAAAACTAAAATTTGATTTTATAAATGAAAGTTCTTGTTGAAGCAAGTTACTCTGAAAAGTTTGTTTAGAATCCAAAAGAGATTGGGAACTTTCATCTGTTAACGTATCAATTATGTTCTTTATTATAACAAAATGATCTGCATAAAAATTAGCTGCTTCTAACCATGTTCCCCATCGCGTTAAAATAGGTTGTGGTGGAAGAGGAATGTTAGGTAGCATTTTTTCTTTATAAAGTTTAATTCTTATAGGAGATTTAAGAAATACTTTTTTGACACTGGATATCATGGTATCTACAAGAGGAAACTTTTTTCGTATTTCCTCTGCAACTCTGTTTAATCCATGCGCTACACAAGTAACATGTATTAAATCTGGGAAAAATATTTTTAAATTTTGTCCTGCTTTCACCATATAAGGAGCAGCATCCGATAAAATAAGCAGTAATTTATTAGAAGGAATAGTTGTCGGAAGAAAAAAAGTTGCTAATGTTTCTTGTATAAAACGCGAAATTGTTAAAGCATTTGTTTTCTCAAGTTGCTGGCATGAAATAAGATGAGATTTTGGTAAGGTATCTTCTTTAAGAACACCAATCAATAAATGAGCAATATACTTTCCTGCGGAATCAGTGGTTTCGTCTACAGATATGTAAAAATAATTATCTGCAATTTCTTCCTTAATATTAATTAACACCGACGAGTATAGCCCGTTCACATTATTTCTTCTTAGAGACCGATCACTTGGAACATTAAGTTTGCAATATTTTTTTAGAAACGAACTAAAATTTACATTTGCTAATTTTGAAAGCGGTATGTTTGCAGACACTAATGCGCGACACAAGTCTTCATTAAAAGTTTCTTGCTCATCTAATTTTTTTGAAGTAGATTGGAAACATTTAGCCATTGAAGTTTGATGTGTTCCTCCTATTTTTCCTTTTTTTGCAATGTGTGAAGCAGTTCTCACATGTTGGTCTATCTGAAATTTCTTCTCACATGCTATCTATAAATAAAAATAAAAACCTTTATTTTAACCCAACCTTTAAAATATAAAAATATACAAGGTGTTTTTGGTTAATCAAATAACTGGTTTGGAAAAAAAACACTCGCTAAATGTTTTAAATGCAGTATTAATCCACAAATTAGTTTTTGTTACTAACCATTAGTACATCATATAACTTATTTTAAAATTCAACAAAAGTTTTTTTTTTGTTAATTCAATTACAATAAAAATAATTGTGTTTTAGAATAGCTGACTTCATAAAAAAAAGTAAAGGTGAAAAATTTTTCTAAATACACACCATTGTATTGTACCATGGACAATTTTTTCTCACTAAAGGAAGCTATTTTTCATTTAAAAACAACATACGAGTACTAAATTTCAAGTAAATACGTTTATTGGTTTTAAAGTTATTGTTGTTATTAACTAAAAGAATTTAATTTTTTTTAATTTTAACACCCTGTATCTCGAAAAGTAAATAAGTTTGACCCCTCATTAACTATATCGTTTTGTTCAATTTTTCGAGAAGTATCTACAGTCAAACGTTGTAAGTGTCATTTGAAAACACCCTGTATGTATGAAATATTAGATATTTAATAGAAAATATTAGATACTTACAATTTTGCCACAGACTGAACAGTAGATTTTTCCCATATCCATAGACAGCTCTTTATAAGGTTTAATCCAAGTTGAAGCACTGGTTGTTTTAGGCATTATAAAATCACAATCTTCCTTTTTGTTACGCACAACGAGTGTTTACGCTTTGAATATCAAAACAAAAATGATTTACAAATCTGAGCATCAAATTAGAAATGTTTAGGTACCTAATTCAATAAACTGGGAGATTTTGGAAAATCCCTAAATTAGGAACAAAACTATTAGCCGTTTACCTTCTGTTAAGATACAATAAATTGTAGATAGATTTGGGGATTAGATCATAAAATGCAAATGAGCGAACCCTTAGCGATTATCCAATAACTGAATGCCTCAGTGACCGAGGCTTTCTAAGAATGTTGAGGGCTACTTAAATTGATCTTCTTTGAAATTGTAAATGTTTTGTACCTGTAGAGATTACGTACTTAGATCATTTCTTGATTAAAATGACTACAAAATTTTATACAAGAATTGAAATAAATTGGTATGTTTAAAAATTTTCAAATACAGTATAAAAATCTGAACTTTTATGCACTTTATGCAAACTTTTATACAAATATGCCAAAATATGAAATATTTGCATAAAATATGCACAATATGCAAAATATGCAATATGCATATTTGCCGAAGTCTACTCATAACTCAACATTATGGCGACTGTCATTCTGACAACTGTCAAAGTTATTATAATTTTTTAGATCTCTTCTGAAAAATATTGAATTTTGGCGGTTTTTTAGTAGATACTGTGTTGTAATCAATTTCCTCTGGTAATTATCGCAAATTAAAATTATTATCTTTGAAAAACTTGATTTGGAAAAAGTATATATTTGTCAAATTAGCATTCGAAGCGGATTGATCGTTCTCAGTGTGAGATCGGTTTCAGTGTGTTCTAAATATTAAAATTTTAAAATGGAAATAAATACAATTGGTAAAGGCCATCCACCCGATCGAGGAAAGAACATTAATATTTTTAGTACTATGGATTTGGATAATGAAGAAAACAAAACACAGCTAAGTGAAAATACAAGTCCAAGTTTCATGGTTTCACAGGTATTAAAACCACAAACAAACTTTTTTCCATCTTTTCAGGTAAGCGATACTAATAGTACTAATGTAAATCAGTCGTTAATTACACATAACAAAAATAAATATACACAAGGAGATCAAGGACCATATTTTGTTTATTTACAAAATAAAGATGGAAATATTGGTAAGTTACACAAAATTGCAACAGCACGTTTAATACTAAATGCAGAACCTACAATAAAAGATAATATAGTTAATATTAGCGTCATTGGTAGAAATAAAGTCAGAATTGAATGTAACTCCTATAAAAGTGCAAATATCTAAATAGAAAGTAAAAACCTATTAGACAAAAATTATGACTTATACATTCCAAACTTTTTAGTTCAAAAAAGTGGTGTAATTAAAGGAGTCGATACAAGTATTTCAGAAAACGAATTAAAAGACATTATTGTTTGTAGATACGGTAATTTTAAGGTATTAAATGTAAAAAGAATGAAAAGAAAATCAAACGACGAGTTGATTGAGATGGGTACTAGAGTGGTTTCTTTCAGAGGACAAATGATACCAAAACAAGTTTTCATTGAGAGAATGATATATCAGGTAGAACCTTATATACCTAGAGTAATACAGTGCCTCAACTGTATAAGATATGGTCATGTTACGACACAATGTAGAGGAAAAAAAAGATGCGGAAAATGTGGACAAGAACATGAATCTGAAGCATGCGACTTAACAGAGCCTACCTGTATATTTTGTTTTGGAAAACACTCAGCATTAGACCGAGCAAAATGTCCTGAATTTGAGAAACAAAAGGGTATTAAATATCTTATGGTAAACAAAAATATGGCATTTGAAGAAGCAAAATTAAAATACAATAATAGCTACACATCAGCTCTAAAAACATCAAATGTAGGTAATAGATATACAATAACAACAAAAAGAAAATGGAGCGAAGCTACACAAAATAAGTCTGTTTATCCATATTCGGAAGAACATGAAAATATCTTGACAAATCCTAGGACCTCTGAGTACCCGCCTCTACCAATTCCTAAGAACATTCCAATGTATCACAAACAAATAACACAAAATTCTCAGATAAACAAAGATCTTAGTGAAAATATATTAACAATATTTAAAAATATTCTAGGTAAAAATTTTTTGCCTACAGAAAATAAACAAATTTTGGAAGAATTTAAAGACAGTTTAGAAAAAATTTTAAATGGATCTAACAAGTAAAAAAACCTTACAATGGAACTCACGATGCATAATACACAATAAGGGACATTTTGAAAAATATATATTTGAAAATAAATTTTTAGCTATATTACTGAGTAAAACTTGATTGAAACCAAATACAAACATAAACTTTTCTGGATATAATATGTTTCGCGAAGATGGACCAGGCGGTTATGGAGGAGTAGTAATATTAATAAAAAAAAGATTAATTTTTGGAATAACTAAAATTTTTATAAAATAAATAATGTAATGTGTATTGCAGTACAAGTCAATTTAAAAAATAATATTCTAAATTTATACTCGGTATATGCAAAGCCTAAACTATGTGTTTTAAAAAATGAGTGGGTTAGGTTCTTTAATAGTTGTAACAAACCATTTTTAGTGGGAGGAGACTTCAATTGTCATAATAAAATATGGGGATGTGATAAAACTGATCGCGAAGGAATAAACCTTTTTGAAGCCATGGAAGAATGTGGACTTAATTTCTTAAATGATGGTTCTGAGACATTATTTCGGAATTCCGTGAATAAAAGTAAATCTGCTATAGATCTAACAATTTGCTCAAGAGATATCTATTATACGTGCTATTGGCACACCGAAAATATAAGTCTGGGTTCAGATCACTATCCAGTAGTTATTGAGTTTATACATGATAGTAACGTAAATACCTATAATGATAATAATGATATAATTAGAAATAGAATTAAATGGGATATTAAAAAAGCGGATTGGGCAGTTTTCTCTGATCTCTTAAACAATGAAAAAAAAGATAATATAGAAGAAAATATAGAACAAGAATATCAAATATTTTACGATTCTATAAATGAAGCTAGTAAAATTAGCATCCCGGAGAAGAGAAAAATGACCAATCCAAAATTTAATAAACCATAGTGGAACAATGAATGTAGGGAGGCTATTAAACACCAAAAAGAGGCTTTTATACAATTTAAAAGAAAATCTAATCACGAAAATTATTTAAAATATCAGCAAGCGGACGCTAATAAAAAGAGAATTATTTTAAATAGTAAAAGAGCCTCATGGAAAAATTTATGTAATAGTTTAAATAAAAATCCCCCTTTTAGTAAAATATGGAGTGAAATTAGAAAATTAAAAAAATGCCTATAAGCCACCTAATAATCCAATAGTAGAAAATGATTGGGCCGAACTATTCTTTAACAAAATTGCGAGACCTTGGGTCATCGAGAAGGAAATTACATATACAACGAACAATGCAACGAATGCAATCACCGAAGACAGTACATTTCTTACAGAAATATTTAATTTGGAAGAACTTAAAAATTGTTTAAAAAATAACGACAACTCAGCTCCAGGAAAGGACAGTATTCACTATAGTATGCTATATAATTTACCTATTCAAAAAAAAATACAATTTCTGAATATAATAAATCATATATGGATAAGCATGGAATTTCCAAAGTCTTGGAAAGAATATATTAGGTATAGTCCCAATTCTCAAACAACATAAACCCGCAGATTGTCCAGATTCATACAGTGGCATTTCGCTATCGTCATGTATCTTAAAAACGTTAGAAAGAATGATTAAACAAAGATTAGAATTTTGGTTGGAGAAAAATTCCCTACTCTCTACAACGCAATTTGGATTTAAGAAATCATGCTCAACAATGGAAATCTTATCACACTTGATACTGGATGTCTATAACTCATTTTCTAAGAATAAATCAGTCGTGGTTACATTTGTAGACGTAGAAAATGCCTATGATAATGTTAATTTATTAATACTATATCAACAAATGAAGAAAATAGGAATCCTAGATATACTGTGCTGGAAAATTAATAAACTGTACAGTAACAGAGTTTTGTATATTCAAATTGAGAACAAACTAGTGGGCCCCAGGATAACAAACACTGGGATACCCCAAGGAAGTATCCTAAGCCCAATATTATATGCTATTTATACTTCGGATATTGGTAAAAGCATAGTAAATAGTAACCAAGGTAAAGTACTACAGTTTGCAGATGACATATGTATTTACGTAGACCAAGAGGAGGTAGAAAATGGTTGCAACATGATAAATAAAGTATACAATTATTTACTTGATGACTTGGATCAGTTAAATTTAAAGATATCTGTAAAGAAAACACAAGTTTGCATATTTTCCAGAAAACAAAAACTTCCAAAGTTAGTAAAAATGGAAAACTTACAGTTTAAAGTTCAACCTAAAGTTAAGTATTTGGGGATGATACTAGATAGAAAAATGAGCTGGAAAGATCATATTGAATATGTTGTGATAAGAGCTGAAAAAGGTTATAATGCACTACGAGCAGTAAGTCACATAACTTGGGGAGCAGATGCTAATATTTCATTAATAATGTACAGATCATATATAAGATCAATTTTAGACTACGGATGCATATTTTACAACCAAGCAGCCAAAACTCACCTAAAAAAAGTAGAAGTGTTATCAAATAAATCCCTTCGATTATGTATCGGAGCTTTAATAAGCACTCTGGCATCTAATTTAAGTATCGAGTGCAATGAACCACCACTACATTTAAGAAGAAAAAGTCTATGTGAAAAGTTTATAATTAAAACCATTGCTAAAGAGAGTTTAATAGTGGATAAGTGTCAAAAACTTTTTATACATGATCTAACGAGTGAATACTGACAGAAAAGATCTACTTTACTACTTGTTGAAACCTACAACAACTTGCGCCAATTTAAAAATAAATTATACACATCAAGAATATCACCTATATTTCAAATATATCTAAATAGTATTCCTAATATACAGCCAATTTATATGAGAGATTACTCGAGTTTCCCGATAAATCTAAGGATGTTTAATACGGATATAGAAATAGTATGCCCAAAATATTACCAAATTTATACAGATGCCTCAAAAATTAACTCTAAGGTTGCTGCTGCTATATGGGACCCTAAAATACAATACAGAGAAGGAATAGGTCTAGATGCAGATACCACGGTATTTACAGGAGAACTAATAGCAATATTAAGAGCAATGCAGTACATAGCAACGATCAAAAATAATGATAGATTTGTGATACTTTCAGATAGCAAAAGTGCTCTAACTAAATTGGAGAAGTGGACCGAACATTACAATCATATCATTATAGAAATAATAAAAAACTTTATTGGACTTAAATCTAAAGGTAAAGAAATATCATTCTGTTGGATAAAAGCTCATTGCAATTTGAAAAATAATGAAATTGTAGACAAACTAGCAAATAGTGCTACAGAATTAGATACTTTTTATGAATATAAGTTAACACTAAATGACGCCTATGCTTATATTAATATTAATAAAATCAACAACTGGAAAGAATGGTATATTAATTCCAAAAAGGGACTGTATTATAAAACTATCCAAACAGAGATCCCATCTAAAAGCTGGTTTAGTGACTATCAAGGCAACAAGGTCTTAATATTGTAACATTTTTTTAATTAATATATTAAATTAATTTTAATTCCTTTTACCCATGTGTATGATACGCTGATGGTCGTGTTTACGATCAGAAATTTTTATTGGAAAACTACCGGAATATGACTGAAGAATCTACCTAAGTATTTATTTAAAGACGCCGGTCTGGCGAATCCTTAGCTAATCCTCTTTTTCATAAAAGCGGTAATTGTCGTCGAACGCCCGTTATAATGTTTTTCGGGAAAAACTTAATCTAGGAGATTTGATGTTTCATCACGTTTGTAGGTAGAAGTATACCGTTATGTTCCATGTTAATTAGAACTTTTTACCTTCTCAGAAATACATACAGCTGGCCTATCATTTTTGGGGGGAAGATACCCTCACCTTTTCTCGGGTAGCTTGGTAAAATTTTAGAGGAACCAAGTTACTTATCGGTGGGCATTCGTCGAGTTAAGATGCTTAGTTCACATTATCGTATCTGCTACCTTACCGTCTCTGTGCATTTTCTTTATAAGTGTGTATACACTTGCTTATTAGAGTTTTTTTATCTTACACTATATTAGTTTAAGTATAGTTGTAAAGCACCTTTAAGGGTAAATAAATTCAGTGTTTAATACCAGTACAGTAATAACTTCAGTGACTTAAAGCAGCAGTCGCCAGGAATTACTGTAAGTTGACATAATTTTAATATCTCCACCTATCTGGGCAAGTAACATGGTATAGCATCATATCATCTTTCATTATCTGGACGTATCCAACGTTCATACATGTCATCAAATGTAGTTGAGAGTAGCTACTGAATTTTGCAGTCAATTAAAGAACATTATATACTTTTTTTTTGTTACGAACCAAATAATCGACTTAACCAAGTGCGGTTTGGTTAAATTTTTATGTTTTCACTTCAGTAACTTTTTTGTATTTTTGTAAATTTAAATTTTATTAATTTTTGTTATCCTTGGTGTTTGTTATAATTTTTTATTCATTTTATTTTTGCTGTAATATTTTTCCACCATTTCATAGTTGTTTGTGTATTTTTATTACTTGTGCTGCATTCAGCAGCGTCGTAATTTTGTTGTTGTTTAATATATTGTTATTGTTTTATGTATGTATTTTATTTGTCGACTCCTAACAAAGTTCCCTGATATATTTGCTTTTTACCTTTAAATATAACTATACCTTTAACCAGTAGACAGATCAGGCTTATTAAGTTTCGTAGGTAAGTAAGTGTAATACCTTATATATTTATTTTTTGTTTATATAGAGTGTTGACCAAATTTATTCAATAATTAACTGTGATATCTTTTCTTGGGTTTGATCTCTGAACCTAAATATCTTTCCTTATCTCTTTTCTTTTCTAAGGTTTCTTAATTATCTCCTTAAACCCCAAAAAATTAAGTGGCGCCCTGTTCCCTATCTTATCTTATCTTTGGTAATTTTACCCATCTATCTTTTTGTTTATTTCTGTATCTTTTCCAATATCTCTTATCGTATCTTTACTTATTTCGCCCGTTGGACCCATTCCTGGTTCCAAAAGCTAGTTTCGAACCCACGACTCGCTCTCCACCAACCATCTGGCTGCCGTCCGCAGTGTCTCCATTGGTGACCTTTCTAGCACCATCAAAAAAAGGTTTCCGAGGTTACACATATTTTTATGCCGCCCAAAGCGTGGGGCTTATATCCTATTGTTTTTTTCTTTGTCCGTTGCCTTTGCTTGTCTTTTACATTTATATAACGCCAAGCTACGAGAACCCCGATCAGCTTCCGTGTTCTATTTCTATTTATTTCTTCTTCTATTTGCTTTATCTCTATCTCAATATTCTTTATTTTTTTTCTTGCGTTCGGTCTGGTAAACACACTACAAAAGTTCTTTAGATTTACGTATAAATTTTGGAATTAAACCTGATCTTTCTTTGGTATATTTGACTATTTTTATTTTTTTATTACCTGTAGACTTAAATTAAAAAATGAATAATTTTGAAGTAAATTTTCTTACTTTAGAGGAAATTAATTATGAGTTAAAAATCAGAGGAACTGTTACGAGTAGAAAAATAAATGAAAAGAGGAAAATCCTCAAGAGATTGTTAGTTAGGGATAACAGCAATCAATTATCTTTAGATACCTTAGATTATGATAACGAAAAGACTGCCATTAAAAATTCTATTGATAATATTTCAAAGTTAGTTGAAGAGTTTGAAGGTTCTTCAACAGATTCTTGTTTTCGCCAAGTCAAATCACGACTTATTCATTTGTTAGGTAGAATAGATCGTCTCCCTATTCCCGAGCCCGATTCTGAGGAATCTATTTCTTTTCGAAATGAGTCTAATGCTACCTGTTTGTTATTGGAGCATGAGATGAATGATAAAGTCATTCCTTTAGCTTCTAGTTCTTCTTCTGTCGAGTATGTCTCTTCTGCTACTCCGCAGATAATACATGTTTCTACTCCCGATTCAAATATCTCCCAATATTCCATATTTAAATGGAATGTTAAATTTAATGGTGATCCCAAAACTGTGTTTGATTTTATTGAACGAGTTAATGAGTTATCTGAATCCCGTAATGTCTCGAAAGATATTTTATTTAATTCGGCTATTGAATTTTTCTCTGGCGATGCCGCGGTGTGGTTTCGCAGTATTAAGTCCTCAATAAGTTCTTGGGATGGACTTGTTGAAGTTCTTAAATCCACTTTTTTATCTCCCGATTTCGACGAAGATCTTTGGGATCAAATCAAAGGTCGCAAACAAAAACGTAGCGAGCCTATCTTAATTTTCGCCGCGCAAATGCTATCCCTTTTTAATCGTTTATCTCGCGAAGCATCCGAATCCACAAAGTTAAGGATTATTCGTAAAAATATCTTACCTGAGCATATTCCTCATGTCATTTTAAAAGACATTAATACCGTGAGTGAACTAACTCAAATTGTTAAGAAGTTGGAAGATGCTAACCCTTCATTGTCGGCCAAGTTCTTCCAAAATTCTAAAATCTCTTCAAATTGTTGTCGAGACTGATACTCCTCAGTCGAAGTGTCATTCTCACAACAATGCCTCAAATGCCATATCTTCTCCATCTGCCTCTAATCACGTATCTAATTCATCTAATTCGAATGATAAAAACAGTTCGAAAGTAGCTACCTGTTAGAATTGTCAAAAAACAGGTCATATCTATCCCGTCTGTAAAAAGGAACGACAGCACAAGTTCTGTTACAAGTGTGGTAATCCTAATGTGACTGTCCATACCTGTAAAAAATGCCGCATGCCTTCAAAAAACTAGGTCGTCGAGTTTGTTCTGTCGGTGCAATCTCGTTACCTTTCCGTCCTAATAAATCCGACGTTAGAATTCAAAATAAATGGAAACAGTGGTTAAAGACCGTCAAATATTTTTATCGTAATAGTGTTACGAAAATTGCCGCCCCGGTGCTAATTAATAAAATTAGCGATTCTAGGCCGCATATTTCTCTCTCAATTTTCTCGAGAACTTTTACAGTCCTTCTAGATACTGGTTGTTCTATAACTATTGTTGGCGCAAAAGGCATTAAATTCCTTGAATCCAACAACTTATCTGTTGATCCATCCCAACATCAAAATGTTTCATTAGCTGACGGCTCTAATCGCGCTGTTACCGATGTAGTCGATCTCCCTATCTTAGCTAACGATGTTTGTCATGTCATCAAAGCACTAATCGTACCTACGTTACCTTATACCTTTATCCTCGGTAGCATTTTCGTTAAGACTTTCTCTCTCATAATAGATTTTTCTAAAAATACTTGGCTTACCTGCGATAATGATCCACAAACTTTTACCGATATCGATAATGAGCTCGAGGAAATATCTTTATGTACTATCGATCATTTAAACCCCACTCAAAGATATGTCGCGACTAGTACTATCGAATCTTTCTCCCAAGTTAGCAATATAAATGGATTAGGCCACACGGATAAAATCCAAATGAATATTGATACTGGAGACGCGAAACCTTTCAAAAAACGCCCGTTTCCCATGTCTCCCTATATGTCCAAAATTCTCAACGAAGAATTGGACGAAATGCTTAGTTTAGGTGTTATTGAACCTTCTAATAGTCCGTGGTGTTCTCCGGTGCTATTGGTCAAGAAAAATAACGGCGAGTACCGCTTTTGTTTCGATGGTAGAGCTCTCAATGAGGTAACTAAACGAGACTCTTACCCTTTGCCTAATATTGATAGGATCCTTTCGTTACTGAAAGGTACCAAATTTATAAGTTCCGTTGACTTGAGAAAAGCTTTCTGGCAAATACCTTTAGATCCCTCTTCGAGAGAAAAAACTGCTTTCAGTGTCATCGGTAGAGGTTCCTTTCAATTTACTGTCATGCCTTTTGGATTATGTAATTTGGCTCAAACTCAACAGAGATTAGTCGATGCAATTTTCGGTCCTAAATATAAACCGAACATATTTTGTTATCTTGACGACATCATCATTTGTTCCGATAATTTCGAAGAACATATTAAATTATTATCTGAGGTTAAAGATAAGTTAAAAGAGGCCAATTTAACTATCAATGTTGATAAGTGTGAATTTTTCAAGTCTGAATTAAAATTTCTGGGTTATATCGAAGGTGATAATCTTTTAAGGACTGATCCGAAAAAAGTCTCTGCCATGATTAATTATCCCCGTCCAAAAACTTTTACGGAAGTTAAAAGATTTGTTGGAATGTGCTCTTGGTACAGGCGATTTATAAATAATTTTTCGACTCTTGTCTCTCCTATAAATGACCTATTAAAAGGTAAAAACAAGAAACAGTCGGTAGACTGGACTGATTCCGCTGAAGACTCCTTTATTTTAATTAAAGAGGCTCTTATCTCTACCCCTGTTCTAACTCAACCTGATTTTCTAAAACCTTTTGTTATTCAATGTGACGCTAGCGATACTGGGTTAGGAGGTGTCTTAACACAAACCGTCGATGGCTCGGATGTAGTTATTGCTTATGCTAGTCGTACCTTATCTAGGGCTGAACGAAACTACTCTGTCACCGAGAGAGAATGTTTAGCCGTAATTTTCGCTATTGAAAAATTTCGTCCCTATATCGAAGGAGTCAAATTTCAGGTAATTACCGACCATCATTCCCTGTTGTGGTTAAAAAACATTAGTAATCCTTCTGGCAAACTTGCGCGTTGGGCAATGCGTTTACGTCAGCATGATTTTGATCTTATCCATCGGAAAGGAACTTCTCATATCGTCCCAGATGCACTAAGTCGCATGTTTACGAATGAGTCTATCTTCGAAAAACCACAAATTTCTTATCTGGAAGTCGACAAGGACCGAATTGATCCTTGGTTCGATGATTTTCGCTCTAAGATTTTATCAGAGCCCAATAAATATCCTCAGTGGAAAGTAGAGGATGATTTTGTTTTTAAATTAATTCCTTCCGAATTACCTGTTTCCACTAATAATAAAGAGTGGAAAATTTTAGTACCGAAACCCCAAAGAAATGATATTATCACTTCTTGTCACGATCCCCCTACCTGTGCCCATCTTGGCTATTTCAAAACTTTAAATCGTATTCAAGAGTTATATTATTGGCCCAAAATGCGGAAAGACGTACTTCGTTTTGTTAGGTCTTGTAAAATCTGTGGAGCTCAAAAGATGTCGACTTTGGCTCCCATGGGTTTAATGGGACGAGAAAAATCAGCTAGGTTCCCTTGGCAAATAATTGCCGTAGATCTTATTGGTCCGCTTCCTCGCTCAAAAAGAGGATACATGTTTCTTCTTGTTGTTACCGACTGGTTTTCGAAATTTACGTTGATTTATCCTTTGCGGAAAGCTACCACGCAAAATATCATTAATTTTCTTGAAAATGACGTTTTTCTTATGTTCGGAGTCCCTCAATTTCTTATATGTGATAACGCCCGAAATCTTAATAATTCTTCGTTAAAGAATTTATGTAGTAAGTATAAGGTCCAAAAAATATGGTTTAATGCTGTCTATTCGCCTCAGTGCAACTTGGTTGAACGTAGCAATAAAACCATAGGAACTGCTATCAGGTGTTATATTAAAGATCATTCCGATTGGGATAAAGAAATTCCCAAAATCCGTCAAGCTATAAATACCGCTAGACATGAAGTCACTAAATATACCCCATCTTTCCTTAATATTGCCAGGTATGTCCCTATTGCCGGTAACTATTATTCTTTATCTGCCGATAATTTGATATCTACCGTTACTTCAGAGCAACATGACAAATATGTTTCGGAAATAAGGTTCTATCAAAAGCCGTCGATAAGTTTATGGCTAAGTTAGCACCCAAATATATCTTATATACGGTAGTCAAAAAGCTGTCTCCCCTTGTATATACACTGAGGAATTCCGATGGTTCAAATGCTGGGAACTGGCATATTAAAGATTTGAAACCATATCTCGATGATACTGATAATTCTTCAAGTGAAGATGAATCCGATCGGGATTAGTTTGTTTTTTTATCATATAACATTACCTACCGTCCTATCTATATATTTGTATGAATATTTTTCTCTTCTATCTTCTCTCGTCTACCTCTTTGATTGCCCACCAGAAGTCACATATCTTTGAGTACGGTTAGGTGAAAAGTATCACCATACCGTTATCAATTAGATCGGCTAGTGAGCTAATTACTCGCTGATCTCTAGTATCGTACCTATAAGTGAAAAATCACTTGAATTATCTTTGAGCCAAAACTCATTACCTTACCGATAAGTGAAAAATCACTTAAATTATCTTTGGGTAAAACTCATTACCTTACCGATAAGTGAAAAGTCACTTAAATTACCTTTGAGTAAAGTTTAATTTATCTTTGCTCGCTATCTTATCTTATCTTCTTATCTATCTTATTTAGGTGGAAAACCACTTAAAATTATCTGTGCGAAAGCTTATTACCTGGTCAGTACGCGAAAAATCATTTGCTTACTGTACCGTTAAAGTGTAATAACTTTAATTACGTTATTATACTTTTATTATCTATATAGTAGTTATAGTAACTCCTTCATTATCTAGTATAAGTTTGTTTATTTGTATAAAAAACTGATACTCAATCCTTTATGGATTTATTAACCCCGAATGGCGATAAATTACTTTTGTTCTGTCATACAGCCAGTGATAAATCAAGCTACCATGGTGAATCATGAGAATGAAATTCTCGACGCACAATCTTTTTTTTCTTTTTCTTCTATATTTCGGAATCTGTTTTGACCTTACTAGTTGTCACGAGAGGAACGGCTAGGATGATGATCTGGAATTCGTCCGCTAGGGACCTGTTGAGCTTTTAAGGAAGACAGACACATTCCTCTTAATTCTTCTTACCATTTCATTCTTTTAGTACTGATGTTGTCTACAGACCCCTTTCCCTGATATGACTCAGAAGTTTTCTTTATGTCAACTTCAACCTGATTGTGACTTTACCGATTGTGACCCTAAATTAAATTTAGGCGTGTGATACGCGAAGCTATCAACTGACAACCAGGTACTTAATTTCTTTTTTTTTTCTTTTTCTTCTACTCTTATTATTGCTAGCTGAGTTTTATTTAATTCATTTTGACTTTCACTTTGGCATATGCTTTCCATTGTGATTACGATTTTATCCAGTGTTGTTATTTAAGCCATTTCGATATCTTGTTTTTAATTAGAGATTCCCTAAAAATATCTCGTTCTCTAATTTATCTTAACGAATTACTGATGAGTAGTGATCTCGATGTTATCTCTTAAATAGGCATTTCTTTTGTATTAAGGGTTACCTTAAATAATTTTATTATCTTAACGTTTGGTTAAATAATTTCCTAATGATGTTAACGTCTTTTATATCTTGTACGTCTTTTCGAGGCACATTCTTCGAATCGTTTAAAGGGTATATAAAAAAAATGTATCCTTAGGTTTTGATCGGAAACCGTTTTCTTACTTCTTCTTCACCAGTTTCCTCTCTTGGGAGGGGGCTGTGTAACATTTTTTTAATTAAAATATTAAATTAATTTTAATTCCTTTTACCCATGTGGATGATACGCTGATGGTCGTGTTTACGATCAGAAATTTTTATTGGAAAACTACCGGAATATGACTGAAAAATCTACCTAAGTATTTATTTAAAGACGCCGGTCTGGCGAATCCTTAGCTAATCCTCTTTCATAAAAGCGATAATTGTCGTCGAACGCCCGTTATAATGTTTTTCGGGAAAAACCTAATCTAGGAGATTTGATGTTTCATCACGTTTGTAGGTAGAAGTATACCGTTATGTTCAATGTTAATAAGAACTTTTTACCTTCTCAGAAATACATACAGCTGGCCTATCATTTTTGGGGGAAGATACCCTCACCTTTTCTTGGGTAGCTTGGTAAAATTTTAGAGGAACCAAGTTACTTATCGGTGGGCATTCGTCGAGTTAAGACGCTTAGTTCACATTATCGTATCTGCTACCTTACCGTCTCTGTGCATTTTCTTTATAAGTGTGTATACACTTGCTTATTAGAGTTTTTTTATCTTACACTATATTAGTTTAAGTATAGTTGTAAAGCACCTTTAAGGGTAAATAAATTCAGTGTTTAATACCAGTACAGTATTAACTTCAGTGATTTAAAGCAGCAGTCGCCAGGAATTACTGTAAGTTGACATAATTTTAATATCTCCACCTATCTGGGCAAGTAACATGGTATAGCATCATATCATCTTCCATTATCTGGACGTATTCAACGTTCATACATGTCATCAAATGTAGTTGAGAGTAGCTACTGAATTTTGCAGTCAATTAAAGAACATTCTATACTTTTTTTTTGTTACGAACCAAATAATCGACTTAACCAAGTGCGGTTTGGTTAAATTTTTATGTTTTCACTTCAGTAACTTTTTTGTATTTTTGTAAATTTAAATTTTATTAATTTTTGTTATCTTTGGTGTTTGTTATAATTTTTTATTCATTTTATTTTTGCTGTAATATCTCGAGATACGCCAAAACTTTATTTGTGCTTGATTGTGTTATACTTATATCTTTGTAAAGGTATTTTCTAATTATATTTCTGCTATTTTTTTTATATGTATACCTACCACCATTTCATAGTTGTTTGTGTATTTTTATTACTTGTGTTGCATTCAGCAGCGTCGTAATTTTGTTGTTGTTTATTATATTGTTATTGTTTTATGTATGTATTTTATATGTCGACTCCTAACAAAGTTCCCTGATATATTTGCTTTTTACCTTTAAATATAACTATACCTTTGACCAGTAGAAAGATCAGGCTTATTAAGTTTCGTAGGTAAGTAAGTGTAATACCTTATATATTTATTTTTTGTTTATGTAGAGTGTTAACCAAATTTATTCAATAATTAACTGTGATATCTTTTCTTGGGTTTGATCTCTGAACCTAAATATCTTTCCTTATCTCTTTTCTTTTCTAAGGTTTCTTAATTTTCTCCTTAAACCCCAAAAAATTAAGTGGCGCCCTGTTCCCTATCTTATCTTATCTTTGGAAATTTTACCCATCTATCTTTTTGTTTATTTTTGTATTTTTTCCAATATTTCTTATCGTATCTTTACTTATTTCGCCCGTTGGACCCATTCCTGGTTCCAAAAGCTAGTTTCGAACCCACGACTCGCTCTCCACCAACCATCTGGCTGCCGTCCGCAGTGTCTCCATTGGTGACCTTTCTAGCATCATCAAAAAAAAGTTTCCGAGGTTACAATATCATATATATGTAGACTTAGGTTTGGCCACTCCTTAGTTCCATAACATAAACATAAAATAGGACTGTCAGACACAAACTGTTGTGAATGTGGAGAATTAGGATCCGCAGAACATATGATATTAGATTGTAAATTAAAAAAAAAAAGGAATAGATTATTTTATAGATCAAATTTATATTACACAATATATAATAAAACCTTTTAATTTACAAGCTTTGATTGCTACTAAAGATAAAAGTATCTATGAGATCCTAATTAAACACATTATTAATATAAAACTAAAATTGTGAAATTTTATTGTGAAAATTAAAATTTGAAAAGAAAAAAAAAATAGGTACATAAAAAAAAAAGAATAAATAAAAAAAAAAAATTAAAAAACACACAAAGAGGGCCTAAACCTCCGAGGTGTTAAACCGGGTTTATGCCCTAGCGCTGTGTAAAAAAAAATAAAAAAAATATATATATCTAATTTAATAGTTATTAGTAGTATTAGTATTTAGTATAGCATAAAAACAAACAAAGACGCTCACCAAAATATATATGTAAGTACCTGTATAATATATGTGTGAATTACTATTGTAAATCATTATTATTAAATACGTTATAAATATAATGAGTATAAGAGATATAATTATAAGAGTAATTTTAGTTCGGCTAATGGATTAAGTCTACAGTCAAAAGAAACCAACGGCACACACACAACATTATGATTTTTGCAGTGCCCTATGGTTTTCAAGGTGCGATATAAGTATAACTTCAAAAATATCTAACGAGAACATTAAAATATAGAAAAAATATTAAACAAGATTGGTGTTTGTGCTAGAAGCGTATTTAAAGTAGTAAAAGAGTACAAAACTCCTCGAACTCTAACTGCGCTAAAAACAAATCAAAACTGCAAGAGCAAACTGAGCGATATTGATGATTTTACCAGGGATGCTGGTACAACCGCTTTTAAGGAGGATCAAAAATGAAATTCCCACAATAAACAAAATTTTGAACCAAATCGATGATGAACTAGACCTGCCAAATTTCAAATGTGTAATGTTTTATAAATTATGAATACAGTTAAAATTAAAATTTTAAAACCGTGGCAGAAATAGCATGTTATCAGAGAGAGACGACATTACGATATGGAAAAGGGAATTTTTTTAAAAATTAAGCTGTAAAGGAGCGGTAAGTGAAAAGCATATTATTTGGATGAAACTTGGATTAATGCAGGTAATACTCAATCAAAAGTAGAGTATGACTCTTCAGTTACTTCATCACGACAAAAGTTTTTGGACGGACTTTCTGTGGGTCTTAAAAATCCTTCAGGCATTTATATATTAAGTACTTCATTACAGTTAAATTTTAGGCAAAGGTAAACGCCTTATTGTGTATAAGATGAAAGTGAAGACTGG
This sequence comes from Diabrotica undecimpunctata, assembly GCF_040954645.1. Taxonomy (NCBI): domain Eukaryota; kingdom Metazoa; phylum Arthropoda; class Insecta; order Coleoptera; family Chrysomelidae; genus Diabrotica; species Diabrotica undecimpunctata. The sequence goes on along the minus strand of NC_092803.1, from coordinate 98,382,942 downwards.
TTTGTGCCTGTAATTTTGTGAACGTTTGAATCAAAAAAAGTAAAAACTACTATGAGGAAATGGACGGGGCCATCCATTTGAAACTTGGTTCTAAACAACTTTACCAACTTATAGTTAATAGATAATGTGATTATTGTTTTTGATAATGCATCCTACCATTTAAGGAAAATAGATCGAGTTTCCACGACAACTTCAAAACAGTTGGAAACTATTGACTGACTGAACTCAAAAAATATTCCTATTGAAGATTGGCTTCTTAAGGTGCAATTATTAATCATTGTCACGCAATATAAGAAATTTTATAATAAATGTGTAGTTGATGAATTGGGTAAAAGCTACAACAAAATTGTTTTGAGACTGGCTGCATATCATTGCGAGTTAAATCCCATCGAAAAAATATGATCGGATATAAAACATTTCGTATCAGTCAACAACACGACTTATAATAAATTTTCAGATGTAAAGCATTTTTCTAACGAGGGTTGTATCAAATGTAACTCTACAAAAATGTCTAAAATGCGTTTAACATACTATATTACAGATAAAACTAAAATTGTGGGACTTAGATAATATAATAGAGATCCAACAGAAATCTATTATAATAAATAGCAGAGTAAGAACAGGGTTTTCGTAGTGGAAGATCGTGTACAGATGCAATATTTGTTATAAAGTAAATTAATGAGAAATCACTAGAGTATAACAGACCAGCATTTTTGTGTCTGATTGACCTAAAGAAAGCGTTTGACAGAGTGAGACTCAAAGATGAAATTCATTTTCTGTATAATAGAGAAATTCCCCTAAATATAACTTACAGAACCTATAAAAAATAGGCAGCGGAATAAGACAAGGAAATACATTAATCCCCATGCTCTGTAATTTGATCATGGATGAAATTATCAAAAGCGTTAAAAGAGGAAGAGGATACAAAAAGGGAAACAAAAAAATAAAAATACTTTGTTACGCAGATGACGCAATATTGATAGCCCAAGATGAAGATAGTCTGCAAAGACTGGTCCACAGATTTAACATAAGAGCAAAAGAATTTAATATGACAATCTCATCTCAGGAAACTAAAACAATAGTAGTCAGCAAAGTACCAACCAGTGTTAAACAGAAATTCATGGCATCAGTATTGAACAAGTAATGAAAATAAAATATCTGGGAATTACATTATCTAGCTATGGAGACCTGGACAAAGAAGTAAGAGATCAAGTACAAAAAGCAAATAGACTAGCAGGATACCTTAATAACACTATATGACGAAACAGAGACATTAACACTGAGATGAAGTCAAGAATTAATAAAGCCAGTGTAAGACCAATAATGACGTATGCCTAAATGAAGACATTAAAAGAAAATGTAACGTGCAGTGTATAAATGAATATTTACAAAATAGAAAAAAGAATTGAATAACCACATAAGCAGAATGGAGGAGACCCGTGTCGTCAAAATAGTAAGAAATAAGTCACCAATCGGCAGAAGTATCGGACGACCGCGCAAAAGATGGGGTGACAACCTTTCATAGAGGTATTAATCCGCCATTAAACAAGCAGAATTGCTTATAAAGAGGAAGAAGAAGAAGAAGAATTAATAATCTTAGACCCTTACCAGAAAGGATTGTCAGACTTAAAGCTCGACCTTAAACTTTTGTGAAAACTTTTAGAATTTTTGAAATTGAGGTCCTGTCATACTCTCGACAAGTGTCCTTTAATTATAATAAACTTGTATACAGAAGTAAAAGTATGTAACTTCGATTTTTAAATTATTATTACTATAAAATTAGAATATTAAAAAACTGTCCTTCCAGATAAGTTAAACTTTTTTTTATCAAAATATATATAAAATTTTATTTGTATTTTATAATAATTTGTTTACTGTAAACTCCCAGCCCCAATGGTTATAGTTCGAGGTATAAACTCAACTATAATACCTATGATGCCCTCCTAGAAGACCAGGACACAAATTACGAGATCTTTGAAGATCTTCCCACACGAAGGGGACTTCAAACGCCCCAAGACCAAGAAAAAATAAACAAAAGACCGCGCGGAGGGAAACCGCGAAAAAGAAATGTACTCCACTGACGACGACGTACCACTCGAAAAACGAGCCACTACAAAAAGGATGAGACAGAGGAGCAGTGAGGACGAAAAGTCAGCACTGGCAAAGATGAAGATTATATTGAAAGAAAAGGACGCCGAAATAGCAGCACTAAAACAGAAAATTGAAGAACTGCAGGATACGATAGTAACCTCGCAAAAAACAATAATTGGCCACATTGACTCAAAGTTCCAAGAACTTAGCAATGGAAAAGAAAATAAAAAAACCAAGAAGACAACAGAAACGGTCTCAAAAGAGAGCAGCAAAGAAGATACCTGGGAAACCCAAGCCAAAAAGGCGTCAAAACCGGAAAAGTCTACGGGAACAATCCCAAACACAAGCAACCGCAGAAAAGTCCACGGGAACAATCCCAAAGACAAAAACAACCATAGAAAATACAAAAAAGGGAAAACAAGCAGAAGAACCCAAAAACAGCAAGAAGAAGGCCGTGAAGGAAGACTTCCCTCCACTAGCGACCCCTAGTGCAACAGAACTAGAGAGTCATCAGGAAAGAGATGCGCGCGCTACACCACGCCCTCCGACTCCATGCCAAGCACAAGCAATGGAAACCGACGGAGAACAAACCACGAAACAAGATAAACCAACGTGGAAACCAAAGCCGCCTGTAATTAAATTACAGAGCGTCAGCCAGACAGGAGCAATACTAGACATTGCTCAGAAAAAGAAGGTGATAACGTCGAATAGACTATCGAGAAGTGGACGAGAAACGTTAATACAAGCGAAAAGTCCAGAAGATTATAGGTCTATGGTAAAAATCATAGAGGAGTATAGTCAAAAAACACCTATACAGTGGATTGCCTTCCCACTAGAGGGAGATATAAAACTAAGAATGGTTTTAAGAGGACTACCTCCAAACACAGACGTTACAGAAATGTTCAATACTCTCAAAGAAGAGTATGATATCGAATGTGAATCAATAAAGAATATGATTTCCAGAAAGAGTGATAAAAGAAATCTACCAATGTTTGTGCTGACACTGGAGAAGGAGGACGTGGAAAAAGCCAGGAGCATTACTAATCTGATGCATATGAAGGTTCACATCGAAGACCTCAGAAAAGCAACTGGGCCCACGCAGTGTTTCAACTGCCAGGGGTACCACCACGCGCAGAGAGCGTGTTTTAAGACACCTCGATGCGTACGATGCGGAGAAAATCACTGCACAAGAAACTGCCAAATGCCCCGAGAACAGAAGGCAAAATGTGCCAACTGCCAGGGTCAACACCCGGCAAACTTCAGAGGATGCCCCAGATGCCCAACCTGGGGAAGAAAACAACCACAGAGACAACAAGCCCCGCAAAAAAGGCCGCAACAAACATCAAGCGGACCTTCCTACGCACAGGCAGCAAAAGCGCAAAATACCGAGAACACCATCTTGATCTCGAAACAACAGCAAGACGGCCTAGTGAACTCAGTTAAGGAACTGGTCACTAGAATTCTCCACGAGGCGATTGCAGATATAAAGCTAGCACTGAACTAGTGCAAGCAAACAGGGGATACTTGAGGATAGGCTCCTGGAACCCAGGAGGCACAAGGACCAACCAGAATATACTGGACGAACTGGTCAATAGATATGAAATGGACGTCGTGGCAATACAGCAAACAAAGCTCACGAACAACATCAACATCAAGTTTCCAGACTACGACATATACAGGAACGACAACACAGCAAGACCAGGTGGCACAGCAATATTAGTGAAAAAAGGCATAGGTCACATCAGAATTCTAACACCACAACTAAATACTATGCAAGCAACAACAATAAGAGTACAAATGAGGCAAGGAGAAGTCAGAATTACCTCCGCCTATGTAAGACCACAAGACGACCTACTGATTTAAGACGACTTAAATATGTTCCTAAACAACGAACCCTCAATCATAATAGGAGACCTAAACGCAAGATCCCCAAACTGGAACGACAGAGCTACGAACAGAAACGGAAGACTACTAAACACATACATAGAAAATAATGACGACGTTATGGCAATGGGCCCCACAGACCCAACGCATTACCCAGGAAACGGACTTCCTACACACATAGACATTGTAGTAGCAAGAAACCTAGGACTACAAACAGAAATACAAACATTAAACGAAGGCACAACGGACCACAACCCCATCCTATTAGAACTAGGAACGTGGGAAGAAGAAAGTACAATCAAAAGAGTTAAAAAGAAAACAAAGTGGACAAACTTTAAAAGACTCGTGAGCACTGGAATTAACATAGTTCCAGTGATAGACAACCCACGAGAAATAGAAGACAGAGTCCTAGAGTTGGAAAACATCATCCAAGAAGCACTCAGAAACAGCACTACAGAAGAGGAAGTAGAAATGCACACGGGAAGATTTAAGGATATACCACAAGAAATAAAAGACTTAATAAGGGAAAAGAACAGAGCAAAGCAGACAGCGAGAAGGACAAGGAACCAGGCAGACAAAAATAGAGCAAATAGGCTAAACAGAGAGGTCAAAACAGCACTACAACAACACCGTAGTGAAAGCTGGGAAAACCACATAAGAGACATGGAGGAGCAAGGACCAAATATGCAAAATATTTGGAGGCTCCAGAGAATACTGAGAAACGACAGAAAGCAAATCCCTCCATTACATGGAGAAAACGGAATAGTCTACACCACAGAGGAAAAAGCAGAAGTAATGAGGAGCACTCTCGAAAGAGAGTGTACATTAAATTACTACCCAGATGAGGACATCGACTTCATAGAAGAAGTCGAAAGACAAAGAGGAAGACCCGAAAACCCGAACGAAATCATCCCTCCTACATCACCGAAGGAGATAAACGAGCTAATTAAAAATAGCTAGCCGAAAAAAGCACCTGGTCCCGATCAAATAACGAACAGGGCTCTAAAATACTTACCAGCGAGAGCCATAGTATATCTAACAAATATTATCAACGCGATGCTAAGATTGAAGAAATTCCCAAACAGATGGAAAAAGGCTCATGTCATAATGTTACCAAAGCCCGGAAAAAACAGCACATTCCCGCAAAACTACAGGCCAATAAGCTTACTACCTGCAATCAGCAAGATTGTAGAGAGAATAATACTCATCAGACTCCAAGCTGAAACAGACAGATTAGATATAATACCCGAAGCCCAATTCGGTTTTAGATCAGAACACTCCAGTGAGCTACAAGTACTTAGATTAACAGAGTACATAGTAGCTGAATTTAATGACAAACAATTCACAGGAGCTGTCTTTCTAGATGTAAGCAAAGCTTTCGACAGAGTCTGGCATAAAGGACTGATCTACAAAATGAGACGATACGGCTACAGCGGAGCAATGACAAGACTAATCTCTTCGTACTTAAGCAATCGTAGTTTCAGAGTCCGGATAGGACAAGTCCTATCCGAACTCGGGAACCCGGAGGCTGTACAGGGAGCGGTACTGTACAAAATATACCTCTACTGTACAAAATATACACAGCAGACATACCTAGAACACCAGGTACACTACTAAGCCTCTATGCCGACGACACAGCGATAGCGGCCAAACACAGAAATGTAGACATAGCGGTAAACAACTTACAAACAGCGCTAGATGACATAGAAGAATGGAGTTTAAAATGGAAAATCGCTATAAACTCCGAAAAGATACAGGCTGTACTTTTCAAAAAGAGGCAACAACAATCAGAAGAACAGGTAACTGTGCAAGACAATCCCATCGAGTGGAAAAGTGAAGCAAAATACCTCGGAGTAATCATGGACAAAGGCTTAACATTTAGCAAACATGTAGAAGCTACAGTACAAAAAGCCAACATGGCAAGAGCATCAATAAGAGGCCTAGTAGGAAGAAAAAGCAAACTTAGATTGAAAACAAAAATAAGATTAATAAATAGTATAATTCTTCCTATACTAACATATGCATCTCTCGCATGGGGACACATATGCAATACATCAAAAAAGAAAATACAAGCGGCACATAACGAACAGCCTAAGAGAAGCAGTCAACGTACCGAGATACGTAGCAGAAAGATTCCTCTTTAGAGAACTACAACAAATCAGAGTGACCGACACAATGAAAGAAAAAGCTAGGACAAAGTTTGCGGAGATAGAGAACCACCCCAACCACATATTGCGAGAGATATTGAGGTACGACGCTTTCCACAGATGGAAGCACAAAAGACCCAAACAACAAATAGTAGAATAAAATCATAATACTAGAGAGAAAATCAACAATCACACCAGAGAGAAAACAAAACACCAAAAAGAAAACACTTCAAAAAACAACAACAACGCACAATGAAGATAGTTCGTAGCTCATAACCCTCGTAGACAATCGCAACGTACAGCGTGGACCCAGTAAATTTTATGTAGATAATTTATTATATAAATATGCACTAATTCTGATTTTATGTTTCAGGCATCGTACAAAAAAAAATCCAAAAAACAACAAAAAACGGCTTCGGCCACCAAAAAAATCAAAAAACTACTAACAAAAACCAGCGCAAGCCACAAAAAAATATTAACAAAAACCACTAAAAACTCGGGCATGTAGGGCTCAATCCCTTGAGCACCAAGTCGCCAAACTGAGCCTAGCTCAGAGCGGAGACTTGAGGCCCAAGTAAGCAATTTTAGTTCGCGGATAAGCCACATTAAAATAACAGGAATATAGCGACAATGCGCTGTCCTGAGTTTTGAATTCAGTTAGGAAACCATGAAGGGGTTCTATTACCCAGGATCTCCATATGAAGAGCATTTGGCTGATAGTTGTGCCCCTATCGCGCATCAGAGTGCTATAGGGGGGAAAGGGATGGTCTGGAGCATTGGAGCGCGATGGAGTGACTTCTGTTTTTACTCGAATTAATACACCTCGCTCCAATGAATTGTTACACCCGAACGTAATTCTTAGGGGTGAACATTTCTCACAGGCTGGGTTTAATTAAATTGCTTGCTTGCTTGCTTGCTTTCTTGTTTACTGTAAATTAGTAAATATTTACCTACTGTAAATTACTATTTATTTTTTTAACAACAATTATTAAAATTATCGGCAGAGAAAAAGTACTTCAAAGTATAACGTTTAAATTTAATTTAGGCTTTAATTAATATATGACCGCTTTGGCCTCTTGCAACTATGTACACTGGGTCACCAAATCATCGTCGTGTACCTGAGTCGTGATTATGTTTTGATGGAGCTTATCTTGGAAGCGAATCCAAAAAGATTCGATCTACTTACTCTATGCCACTTATTGATCAGTTAGCATTTTTGTAATTATTTACATTAAACCGATTAATAATAACAAACATGGTTGCCGTGAAAAAATCGAGTGTGTTGGCTAATTATTAAAATATGTTGTAAATTTATATCATATCATCATTTGTTGTTCTGTAGGTAAGGCACTTTCATCAATTTTTAATTAAAATTGCTAACCATTCATGAATTATCCACAAATTCTTATGCCAGCAGTTGTATAGTCTACCTGGTCCTATTTATGAAATTCGTTACTTACATTCTACAGAGTTACGTCCCTGGATTATCCAATGTGTGACGACATATAGAAAGACTATATATACCAGTGTTTAATTAGATTAAGAGCTTCTTGTTTTGTAGTTGTTATAATACTTGTACGTTCTCAATAAATAAATTTTGTTACGAAAATTAATTTTTTAAAAATCCGTATTCGGCTTTAAACTTCGTAACTGGAGCAGTCAGTAGGATTTTTCGAAGTTTTATAGTGTTTTCAAGTAAACGCCATTCGTAACTGACGCAGTCATTCGGATTTTTCGAAATTGTACAGTGTTCGTGTTAACTTTGCCGGATTTCGTGTGCAATTTTTCCTTTTAAAGATTAACGGAAAAAATCTACATTTCGGGTACGGTAACAGCCAAACGTCCAGGGCTAGGAACAAACATTGTTCACAACCCATTGGAGAAGCCAAGACCAGGGAGAAGGAACCAGCATCGTCCAGAATCCTATTGGTGCAGACGGAAAAACAAAAATAGTCTGAAGTCTATAGAAAATGAAAATATTCTTGTAAGTGTTTCATATTTTACCAAAATGCATATTTTTACCTATATATTATATATTTTTTAATTCACTGTGGAGGACATTTTAGATCATTTAGTAAATTTAACATTTAACGAGATGACTCAACCTAATTTTCAATTAATTAAATATCAAGCAGATAACATTCCTACTTTTGATGACAATCCGAAACAATTAAATAGATTTATTAAATCATGTGAAAATTTTTTGAATAATCATAGCAATAGAGATGCAAATAATCCTATAAATGTTTGTCTTTTTGATACTGTTTTAAGTAAGTTAACTGACAGAGCAGCAGACCTTATTGCATCAAGAACAGAACTTGATTCTTGGGCAAAAATTAAAGATTCTCTTATAGTAACATTTTCTGATCAGAGATCAATTGATTGTTTAATACAAGATATAATTTCAATGAAACCAGAAAGAAACGAAAATGTTCAAAATTTTGGTTTAAGAATCCAGGATGCTAGAAGCACTCTTTGTTCAAAAATAAATATGTCTAATGACCAATTAAATGTAAAAATATTAAAAATTCAACAATATGAAGATCTTTGTCTTAAAACTTTTATAAATGGCCTTAATTATCACATGCAGTTAGTAGTCAAATTAAAGAATTCTGATTCAATAGAACAAGCAATGGCTTTCGCTAAAGAAGAAGAAAATTTTATTAGTTTTAAAAATCGAAGTAATACTACGAGATCCACAAATTTTAATAATTCTCGGTTCTATAATAATTCCAATAGAAATTCAAATAATAATTCACAACACTCTTCATTTCCAAATAGAAATAATTTTTCTCGAAATCAGAATTTTTCGAATTATAATAATTTTCAAAATCGACATTCTTCCCAAAGTTCTAGTCAATTCAGAAATAATAATTTTTTCAGAAATCCAAATAATAATTTCCAAAATCGTCCAAGTTTTTCGAACATTGGTTTTATTAATCACAAATTTTATTAATTCTCGATCCTATAATAATTCCAATAGAAATTCAAATAATAATTCACAACACTCTTCATTTCCAAATAGAAATAATTTTTCTCGAAATCAGAATTTTTCGAATTATAATAATTTTCAAAATCGACATTCTTCCCAAAGTTCTAGTCAATTCAGAAATAATAATTTTTTCAGAAATCCAAATAATAATTTTCAAAATCGTCCAAGTTTTTCGAACAATGGTTTTAATAATAATAATATAAACCAATTTCAAAGACAATTTCCAAATATACCTAGATATCAGCCATCTATTCCTACCTAAAATAAAGGCAGAAATTCAATGCGACCTGAGTCAATGGATACAAGTTCCAATAACTTTAGTTTACGAAGTAATTTTAGAAATGATAGACGTTCTCCAAATAATTTATTAATCATAAAATAACGAGTAATAATGTAAGAGAAGAAATATATAATGATAATGAAAGAACATATAATAATAATAATAATTTAAGAAGGTGCAATGAAAACGAAAGAAGAATATATAATGATGAAAATTTTCCAGTCCAAGCCTCAACAAGTACAGCCACATAAATTTTAATGCTATTAAACAATATGATAAATTACCTAAGATAATAATTCCAGAAATTAATGCTACATTTTTAATAGATACAGGATCAGAACAAAGTTTTTTTAGACCTGACCTCGCAAGAGAACTTTTTTCGAAATATATAATTCCTGAGCAATTTGCTGTGCATACTGCATACGCTACTTCAATTCATAATGAAACTATGACCATTCCAATATTCCCTAGTTTTAAAAATTAAAATTGTCATTAATTTTATCTTTTCGATTTCTCTCCTAATTTTGACGGTTTGCTAGGATGCAACTTTTTATCACAAATCAATGCTATTATTGATTTTAAAGATTCAAAACTAAAGACCCCAACCATTTCTCTTCCAATATTTTTAACATCACAAGATCCAACTAAACAAAAATATTTTAAACCTAGTAAAATAATAATACCACCAAGAACTGCTCAAAAAATTAAAGTCCCAGTTAACAGAATATCTGGTATAGCGATACTAAATTATACAAAAATCAGAAATGCAGAAATTCCTTCATGTTTAATTAAGATAAATGATCACAACGCTTTTACTATGATAAGTAACCTAGGAGAAACTCCAGCGGAAATTAAATTTACGGAACCTTTTAATGTAGAAAATATACAAGAAGAAAATTTAAATAATATTCAGTCATATCATATTGAGGAGATGGACATAGAAGAAGAAGAAATAGATTATCTACAAAGAGAAAATCTCAAGAAACTTAGACTTAATCATTGTAACAAAGAAGAATACGAAGCTATAAGTAAATTATGTTATGAATATAGAGATATTTTTTATATAGACGGAACGCCCCTTAGTTTTACGAATGAAATAAAGCATAAAATAGATTTAGTTAATGATAACTCCGGTTTACACGAGGAATTACAGATATCCGGAAGTTTATAAAAAAGAAGTTAGTAGACAAATAAATCACATGTTAAAAAATGGAATAATACAAGATTCAAACTCGCCTTTTAATTCACCCATCTGGGTAATAGAGAAGAAAATGGATGCAAGTAACCAAAAGAAATATAGAACAGTTATAGATTACCGCAAACTGAATGAAAATATAACAGAAAATAAATTTCCCTTTCCATTAATAGATAATATTCTAGATGGTCTAGGAAGAGCTCAATATTTTACTACTATAGATTTAGCAAATGGTTTCCACCAGATAGAAATGGAACCAGCAGATGTACCAAAAACAGCATTTTCCACAGAGTTATTACATTATGAATTTTTACGTATGCCGTTTGGATTGAAAAATGTCCCAGCTACTTTTCAGAAAGTTATGAATAATGTATTAAGAGGATATCAGAATGAAATATGCTATATATATTTAGATGATATAATTGTTTTTTCCTCATCATTGCAAGAACATGTTAAAAGACTGAAAGCAATTTTTAAAAGACTAAGAAAATCTAATTTAAAAATACAACTAGATAAAACAGAAGTGGCATATTTAGGACATGTTATAACAAAAGACGGAGTACGACCAAATCCAGAAAAAATAAATACAGTCGAAAACTTTCCTATTCCTACTACGCAAAAAGAAATAAAGTCGTTTTTAGGATTAGCAGGATATTACAGAAGATTTATCCAAAATTTCCCCAAAATAGCTAAACCTTTAACTATGTGTCTAAAGAAACATGCAAAAGTTATACACACTCCAGAATTTAAGAAATCTTTTAATCATCTTAAAGAACTTTTAATAAATGCTCCTATTTTAAAATATCCAGGTTTTTCAAAACCATTTATATTAACTACAGACGCTTCAAATATAGCCTTAGGTGCAATTTTGTCACAAGGAAAAGTCCCAAATGATTTACCCGTAGCATATGCCTCAAGAACTCTTAATCAAACAGAGCAAAAATATTCTACGATAGAAAAAGAACTTTTAGCAATTGTATGGGCTTGTAAAACATTTAGACTTTATTTATACGGCAGATCTTTTGAAATTTTATGCGACCATAGACCCCTAATATGATTATTTAATTTTTTTTTATTTTTTTTTATTTAAATTAATGTGTCTCGGCTGCAATGGCCATTGACACAAACAATATTGTGTACAATAATTATTACAATAAATGCATGTTACTAATTGCTACAGTAAGTTAATCTATAAGTTTAGAGCCTATGACTAAATAATACAACAGTTTTATCACTAAGATATAAGTTAAAGGTAAAATATATGGAAAACAAGGGGTCATAATTTGTTGAACAACTGAATGTCTTTCAAGAAACCAATTAGGTTAAAGACTTGATCGGGCGAGTTTAAAACGTCTTTGATATTTGACTTAAGTTTATGTTGCATTCTGTGTTTTGCGTACCGGGGACACTCGATCAGGATATGTTTCACGGTTAATACACTTGAGCAGATTTGGCAATTGGGCTTCGGCTCGGATTTCATTAAATATTCATGTGTGAATCGGGTATATCCTATTCTTAATCTTCGGATGACAGCTTTTTCGTTTCTAGACATATTTGGAAGTTCAAATTTTTCAACAGTCTGCCGGATCTCATGTAATGCACTCTTGATTGTGTTCCAGTGAGTTTGCCAGGTATGATATTGTTGTTGCTTGAAAATTTGCTTTAGGTCATTACGGATTTGAATATGTTGGGCTTTTGAGGATTGACTGTTTACACAAGAAGCTTGCTTGGCTGCTTGGTCTGCTTTTTCATTACCGAGGATGCCGACATGGGATGGTAGTCAGATGATCGTGACATCTACACCTTGAAAAGCGAGTGCATTGTGTGTCCTATGGATTTCTTGAACTAAGGGATGCTTAGAGTATAGGCTTTTTATCGATTGTAGTGACGACAGGGAGTCTGTGCATATTACTTGGTTTTTATGATCTGTTTTTAGTTTTTTAAAAGCCTCTAGTATCGCATAAAGTTCTCCAGTGTATACGCTGCATAAATTCGGTAAAAAAGATGATTTTATTACTTCATCATGTGTGGTAACGGCACATCCAACGCCTGCTTCGCTTTTGAAGGCATCTGTATACAGAATTGTTTGGAATTGGTACTTGCTTATAATTTCTTTGAAGTATTGCCTTATGAGAAGGCTTGAGGTTTCATGTTTACTGTATTCTAATAGACAAGTGATTGAATGTGGGATTGGTCTATTCCAAGGCGGGGTATCCGGGATTGGGAAGGGATGTGTTTTAGCAAGGTCGGTGGTATTTCTTAGAGTTAATTTCTGGATGTCTATTATTGATTGGATCCTTTGTGGGGTCTCCGGAGGCGATGTTGAAGTAATTAAGTGGTAGACAGGATTGGATGGGTTTGCGGATACGGAAGCAAAATAAGATTGAAGAAGATACTCTCGTCGAATCCAGAGAGGTAGTTCATTAGCCTCGCAGTAAAGGCTATCTATGGGACTGGATTTGAAAGCGCCTAAGCAAAGACGAATAGAAGTGTTATGCACAGAGTTCAGTAGCTTTAAGTCAGATTTTGATGCAGACATATATATGAAGCTGCCGTAGTCCAGTTTTGAGCGGATTAAAGCTCTATATATATATTAAGTAAGATGGTTTCGTCCGCACCCCATGTGTACTTTGATAGTGCCTTGATGATATTGAGTCTCTTCATTGCATTGCCCTTTAATACACTAATATGCTGTTTCCAAGTTAGCCTACTGTCAAACGTTAAACCAAGTATTTTGTGATGAGTAACTAGTTGCAATGGAGTTCCATTAAGGGTGATAATTGGACTTTGGCTGCAGGGTGTTCTGCTAAACCGTATTAATTTGGATTTAGTCGTTGAAAGAGCTAATCCGGTTTTTTTGGACCATTCGCTAAGTTGATTTACAGCGGTTTGGAGTACGTTGCATGTGGCGATTGTACTTTTTCCCTGACAATATAAAATAAGGTCATCTGCGTATATTAAGTGCTTGACTGGTGGACAAATACTGGAACAAATATCATTTATTGCAAGAATGAACAGTGTTGTACTGAGTACTGAACCTTGTGGAACTCCATTATTTTGCCCGAATGTCGCCGAAATTTCCCCATTTGTTTTCACTTTGAACGTTCTTTGTTGTAAAAAGTTTTTTATGAAGGAGTAAATATTTCCTGTTATCTTGTATTGACGAAGCTTTTCAAGAATGGCTTGGCGCGAGATAGTATCGAAAGCTCCTTCTATATCAAAGAAAGTAGCGATCAGATCCTGTTTGTTTGAAATAGCGGAAGCTATTTGTGTTTGTAATAGCTCTAAATTGTCAAGGGTTGAACGGTGACGTCTGAAACCGGATTGCGCTGAGTCAATTATTGAATATTTTTCGAGAAGCCATGTTAATCTTGAATTAATCATTTTCTCAAACAGTTTACATAATGAACAGATTAGAGAGATAGGTCTGTATGATTTTGTTAGGTTTGAGGGTAGATCAGATTTTTTTTATTGGTATGATAATTGATTCACGCCACAGTTTGGGTAAGTGCTGAGTATGCCATATCTTGTTATAAAGATTCAGCAGTGTTGCGAGGCTGGAATGAGATAAATTTTTGATGAATATAATTGGGATATTGTCTGGTCCAGCGGCGGAGTTCGTACAAGAGGATAGTGCAAGTGCTAATTCTTCTTGTGTAAAAGGAAGGTACATAGCATCAATGTCGTGTCTACTAATTTGTGGAACAAGAGGAGTTTGTATATTCTGGTCATTTGGACTTTCAATCTGTTCGACTTCAGACCTGAATTTTCATGCAAAACTTTCAGCCATGATTTGAGCAATTTTTTGGTTATCTGTTATAACTTTTCCATTCAGTGATATTGCTGGAATTTTGGAGGAGTTTTATGACCTTTTATTTGTCTTATTTTTATCCAAACTTTAGATGGTGGAGTATCACTAGTAATTGTAGAGACAAAATTTTGCCAGGAATCTTTTTTGCTTTTTTTAAGGACATATTTCGCTTTGGCTCTTAGCTTTTTGAAATAGATTAGGTTTTCTGGAGTTCTTCTTTTTCGATATCTGTTGAGGACTGTTTTGCATTGACGTACAGTTAGTTCACATTCTGAATTCCACCATGGTACTGCTTTTTTATAGGGGCAAATTGTTATTTTTGTTCATGATTTTCTGCAGACATAATAATGCAGTTGTTAAAGAGAGTTATTGCCTCGTCTATATCGATGTTGTTATGACTATCGGAAAGTGGTTACTATCATATAAGCTATCTAAAGTATACCATGAGAGTGAATCGGCAGACTTGGGATCACAAATGCTTAGATCGATAGATGAGTAAGTTCCTGAGGCGATGTTAAAATATGTACTGGCTCCACTATTCATCAGACAAGTATTATTGCAACTTAATACGGTCTCTACGGTTTTTCCTCTACCAAATGTTTTCTTTGAGCCCCACATGGGCGTTAAAGTCTCCAACTAGTATAAAAGGACTGGGAAGTTGGCGGATTAAGTCATCTAACTCGGTTTCTGTTAAGTTATAATTAGGTGGAATATATGTACTGCATATGGTTATTTGGTCGGGACACCAGACAGTTATTGCTATGGCCTCCAAATTGGTGGTTAGGATATATTGTATAGAAAATAAATCATTAGACACGCAGATAGATGTTCCCCCACTTGCTCTTATAAACGTAGGCCGAAGGAAATGGTAACCTTCAAAATTTTTAAGTTCACGTCTATGTGTTTCCTTGAAATTGGTTTCTTGAAGGCAGATAATATCTGCTTTTGTATTATTTATTAATTGTTGTAAGCGTTCTAAGCGGGGGTTAAACCCATCGCAGTTCCACTGCACTAACGTGAAAGTAAAATATTTTTAACATTTAGAACGTTGAGAGGTCAGTGAAGAGTCGGTTAGATAATCTACATCATTATTTGTAGATTGCGATGTTGTGCTTCCAATTTCTAAATTGTCGAAATTAAGTTGCTGTTTAATTTTCTTAGAAATCCTTGTAAATCTATTTTTAATTGTTCTATCTTCCAGTGAAGGGTATATTCTAAACATGTCGTCGAGTAGTGATCTAACATTTTCAGTGAATTGCTGTGCTTATTGTAGAGGGTTATTACTGCCGAATGAGTTTTCCAGAAAGGCAAGAAAATTTTCAACCGGTAAGGAGAATAAGTCTGGATTTTCTTGATAAAGAATATTAATTGTGAGAACAGAGGAGGCGGTTAATTTAGACTGATCGGGTGCGACTTTCTTGGATTTTTTAGTTTTATGCTTTATAGTTACGTTAGCATCGGGTGAAGGCATTTTTATGTCTTTGATGGGTAAGTTAGTAGATGTGTATGTTTCTTGGGAGGTAGAATCGCTGAGGTCAGAACGAGTTCGTTTCTGACCAGTGGTAGGAGGAAGAAATTCATTGTTTGCGGCAATAGAAGTGGTGGATATATCGACAGTTTTTATCTGTTGACTGGGAACCGAATTTTGTGTTGTGTTTGGTAGTGCCATGTTGTTTGATATTGGGGTAGCAGGGGGTTCAGCTGGGGACGTTTGTTCATTTGGGAGAGGATTGCTAGGGGGATTTTAACAGTTATTTGCTGTATGTCCTTGTTTTTGCATAGAAAACATGCCATTTTGTCAGTAGAGAGAAATATTCTGTATGAATTATTGTCGAATGGAATTATTAATGATGTTTCGATTTCGAGGCTATCTGTAGTTGGAGTAACATATACCTGTCTTCTGAAGCTCATAATATGCGTAAATTCATCACCAGGGTTTCCAGCTTTAATATGTGACACTGGTGAAGCAAGTTGAAGACCAAGATCTTGAAGGTGTTTTTCTATAATTTCATGAGGTATTGATGGACAGACGTTGGAGATTATTAGTCTCTTGGCTGGGGTTACCAGTCTTCTAACGGGTAGTTCTACAGAGTTGATTGTAATCGTAGGATATTCTGTTAAAATATGTTCTACGAGTTCAGAATTTGTTAAGTAGATGCATATCCGGTTATTGGAAATTCTTGAGGTGAAGCATATGTTTTTGGGGCTAACAATGTTTCCTATGGCTTTGACGTAGTCGAGTAGTAATAAGTTTGGTTCAGCATGTATTAATATTGCTTGATCTTTTTTGGGAAATTTCGGTTTGGGTTTTGACATAGTAGCAGTTGCATATAAATTTGGATTATTACTGATGCTGTTTCCAGACATGGTGTTGCTAACTGTAGGAGAACATTGATTTAAGTTGTTACTCATGCAGTCAAAAGTAACTATTTTTGGTTTTATTGTATTAAAGTTTCGAGTGATAGGCAGCAGTTGTAACGCATGTCTGTATTACTGGTTGCCTGTCTAAAACTTCGACGAGCCAGTCCCTGGTAGGACTGACTTATGTCGAATATGGCAAAAAAATGTCAACACAGCTGAATGTTTTGGTTAGAAAAGTAAAAAATAAACAATTTCTTACTGATTAATAATACAGCTCTTGACGTTAAAAACTCTACACAACAATTACTAATCACTTTTTGATGGTAAAATACTTTTAAAAACTGGTATTTACTGTGATAAACAGCAAATTTTTACACTGATTCACAGAGCGGTATGTACCTACTCGTTCGAATCGATCGAATGAACTCTATTTAATTTAAAGGAACCCAACTCCAAATTATTACGGTGGAGATTAAAATTAGAAGAATTTAACTATACTATAAAATATAAACCCGGTAAAACGAACATTGCCGATTCTTTAAGTCGAATAAATATCAATGCAATTGAAACAGAATCAAATATAAATAATCCCGGTGACATAGATTTTGATATCGACCAATTTTTAGTTGAATTTAACCCAGACATAGTTGATGAAAATGTAATAAATGAAACTTTGCAAATTCTCGATAACAATGAGGTTACAGAAAACCCTCAAGTAAATAAAATTATATCAACAGGAAATAAGAACAATGAAAACGTTGAGATGGATAACTCAGACAGAGACACAGCCCATAGTGCTGAATCTTCAAATGAAAATAGGTTCTCATTTTTAGATGAAATAATAAACAATAAAGCCTATCAACTTATCGTTAAAAGAGCGCCTTTTGCAAATTATTTAAAACGCGAATGTGAGAATTTTGAAGAACATAAAATAATAAGAGCTACTATTTCAGCTGACGAAGAAAGTGTGACCCAATTTCTAAAAAAAAAAATGCGTGCAAAAATACTTTATACATTTATTTCTTATCTCAAGAATTACGACCAATATTTCAGAATGTATGGCGTAAATATTTTACAAAATTAAAATTGATTGAATGTACAAAATTAGTTAACAATGTTTTACCAGAAGAAAGAAATCAACTAATAAAATATAAGCACGACGGCAAAACAAATCGTCGAGGAATTTCAGAGACTCTTAGAGTTTTAAAAATAAACTACTACTGGAAATCAATGAAGAAGGATATAGAAAAATATATAAACGAATGTGAAATATGCTAAAGATCAAAATGTAATAGAAATCCACATAAAGAACCTTTAATATTAACCCACACACCTTCCAAGCATTTTGAGATAATACATATAGATACTTAAAAAGTTGGCAATCAAAGATTTTTAACAATTATAGATAAATTTTCAAAATATGGCCAAGCGTTACCATATTTTGGCACAGCGATATCAGCGTGTCAACAATTAGTACATTTCTTTTAATTTTTTGGAATACCGAAGCAAATTGTTGCAGATAGTGGCGGAGAATTCAAAACTGACGGTGTAGACGAATTACTAAAAACGCATCAAATAAAAATACATTTTACTACTCCATATCATCACGAATCTAATTCCCCGGTAGAAAGATTTCATTCTACCTTAACTGAGCACTTAAGATTACTAAAAGAAAAAGATAAAGATGCAGACAATATTTCCATTATGCCTTATCTTATGCTCTTATTGCCTATAATAGTACTATACACTCAGCAACTGGCCATACACCTTTCGAATTAGTATCGGGACATACCGACAATAAAGATCCCATGAGACTTATTCCAGCACAAGCTTATACTCAATATGTTAATGCACATCAAAATAATACTCAAGCTCTATATACAAGTATACAAGAAGAAAATCAAAAACTTAAAGAAAACATAATTGGAAAAAGAAATAAAGATAGGAACTCAAAAGATCCTCGTTTAGGATTACAAGTTTATAGAAAAACAGAAACTCGCGAAGGAAAATTAAGTAGAAAATATACTGTACCTTATATACTTACACAAATATTAGAAAATGGAACAATAGAAATTTAAAATCCCAAGAATAAAAAGAAGATAATAGTCCACATAAACGAAACTAAAATAATGCCTAATATTTCAGATTTATCGTCGGAATCTTCGGAGCAGTCAACTATATCAACGTACGAGACAACTTAGTCAAGTTTGAAGATGTAACTACATATCCAGGACTCCTACCTTTTAGATTAGGTACCTCCAAAATAATTTCTACACACTGGACATTTATACAAATTTACCATTTAACTTCTGTCATACAAGAATTTTATTTATTGAAAAATGAAGCTCAAAGAATACACACAAGTTTCAAAAATCAAACAAGTTATTATCCAGAATTAGAAAACTCATTTATCCCTTTAATTACGTTACAAAGTAAAATAGAAGAACAGATATATAAAATTAATCCACCTTTGTATAAGGAAGAAAATAGAATAAAAAGAGGGCTTCTAAATCCTCTAGGAACAATAATAAAATGTATTACAGAAAATATGGACCAAGAAGACGCACAAAGAATAGAAAACGAAATAAAACAATTAAAAGATAATCAAGGTAACTTAAAAGTAAATTCCCTAAGACAAATATCTTTATTGCAAGATTCTATAAATACTTTTAATAATGCTATAAATAATATTTCACATAATAGATTTTGAAATCAAAAATTGAAGCTATAGAGAACAAATTAGCTTTATTTGAAAAAAGTATGTATACACATATTCAGTCATTTTTAGTGATAAATCAAATTACTTTATCAAACAATTTATGATATTTTTGAGAAAGTAGAAACTGCAATCTCATTTGCCAAAATAAATATATTGCACAATTCTATAGTAAATCCGATTTAACTTTTAAATGAAATAAAGAAAGCAAAATCTCAGACGAAGTCAAAATTAATGCCTTTTGATACTACACTAGGAAAAATAATTCAGTACGAGAAAATAATAAATATTAAGAGCTATTCAGTAAATTCTATAATTACATTTGTATTAGAGATTCCATTAGTTGAATCAGAAATATATGATTATTACCAGCTATTCCCTATTCCTATTCCTATGAATAACTTAAATTATCTTATTCATTTACCTTACAAACCATTCCTTGCACTTAATGAATTTAGCTATATCTACATGGAAGATATATGCACATAAATAGACTCAGAAGAGTACATATGTAAAGGAAGTAATAAATTAACGATAACCGAGGAAGCCCCTTGTGCAGTCCAATTAATAAATTTCAAGAAAAAGGCATTGTCATGTGAATATTTCGAAGTAAAGATAAAGAAGATAGAATCTAGAAGAATCAGCGACGGAAAATGGACAGTTACAGTTCCAGAAGTAGAATTAGCAATTATCGAGTGCCCAAACTCAAACGAAAATTTACCAATACATGGAAGCTACGTTTTAGAATCAGTTCCCGAATGTACCGTAAAAATCAAGAATGAAGTCTTCCAAACAGAAAAAATTAGTAAAAATCACTTTGCTCATATAAATCTTCCAAAAGTTATTCCTTTTATTAATATTTTTCAAAATGAAAGTTCAAATTTTTCACCAATAAATCTTAATACAATTAACCTTAGAAACACTAAAGATATCTAAGAAAAGTTAGAAATACAAAAATATAATTTAAAAGATAATAATTCAATTTATTTTAACCAAACAAGTTTTTGGACAACCTGTATATATATAATAATTTTCATTTTAATCTTATATTATTTAACTAAATATTGTAAAACTGTGCGTCAAAGAACAAGAAGAAATAAGAAAAGAAGAAACCCAAGGATTTATTGTGTAAAGAAGCACACCAAAAGGATATGCTTCTTTCTAAAGGCGGAGGAGTTACGTCCCTGGATTATCCAATGTGTGACGACATATAGAAAGACTATATATACCAGTGTGTAATTAGATTAAGAGCTTTTTGTTTTGTAGTTGTTACCATACTTGTACGTTCTCAATAAATAAATTTTGTTACATTAATTTTTAAAAAATCCGTTTTCGGCTTTGAACTTCGTAACTACAGTACATACAGCGACTTCTACAGTAATAAAGGGTTTTTTTAGAAAGTATGAATATAGCTTTGACTGGTAGGACAGGTGTTTAGATTTACTCAGCATTGGTGTTATAGTCGGCATTGAAAGTAGATTTTTTCAAAACATAAATTTATTTCTAGTTCAAGTAACACTTACTACATGTCGCTGTATTTCTATTTCTTATAAAACACCTTCTCTGAATACTCAGAGTGTATGAAAACAGATTAGGTTGTTAATTACTTTGTATCTATTTAGGCGGTCTGAATAAACGAAGAGTTTTGGTTTTAATGTCTAGACATTGAGGCACCACGTTGTAACTTGGAAAACTTTATGCGTTTACCACAATACTTAAAACTATCTATTTAGCTCGCTTGCTAACATTTACGACTATATATAAAACAGTAAGTATATGTCAAAAGATTTTGTTTATTATGTTTATTTTTTAATATTTATTTAGATACCATACAAATAGGGATATATGTTTCCTTTAATGATTGTATACAAAATTTGTATTACCTGGGTAATCAGCTACAAACATGACATCACTCGTGGGAGACCAAGAATAAACTTCTTCGCTGATTGTATCCATTTGTACCCGAAAGTTGTTGTATTCGGTTAATAAAGGCAGTAACCATTCTACAGGTTGAAATGGTGACCAATTGGCTTTTAGTAGATCATAGTTTGGATTATACATTCTTTGTGTAAATCGCTTATTTAATGAACACCATACATCTATATACACGGATATGTTAGACGAAAGGCTTTCTTTGGAATTGTAATTTCTGTCCAAGGTATCTGAAAAATACAAAATGTAAAGCTTGTTAAAAAACTCCCTAGTTTATGGGTCCTTAGTATAATAGATCAATTGAATATTTTAGGTGCTTTGACGACTTGCCATTTTTAATAAATTCTTTATTTTGCTTTATTTCATAAAATATTTTGTGTTAAAGATGACAAAGATAGAAACTAAAATGACAAACAAAATTACAAATAAGTTAATACAAGAAAATATTTTTTTTAATAAAATAGTACATTATATATAAAAGTTCTTCTAGAATGTACGTTTTTCAAAAACAAAGGAATAGCTTACACTTGCAATAGTGTTTCGTTTATTATGTTTATGGACAATAAGTATTTTGTGGAGACTATATATATATATATATATATATATATATATATATATATATATATATATATATATATATATATATATATTGTCATGATGTTTTATTTGTGAATAGTTTAATGAGCAATGAGTGTTTTTAAATAATATATATATATATATATATATATATATAAAAAATGTGCACTCGTATCCCACATCCCATTCACTTACGAGTGCACATTTTTTATATTAAATTAAACGGTCATATACCTTAAAGATGTCTATATATATATATATATATATATATATATATATATATATATATATATATATATATATATATATATATATAGATATATATATCTATAGGGTTTTTATCGCGGTTCTCAAAGAATTAGTTTGTAAGCACTTTTTGAAATTATCTTTATTATAATTATTATGAAACACACATATCTAATATAGACAATGTAAATTTAAAACAAACTATCTTTAAATTGAAATTCTTATGACACTAATTAAATTATATTAACAAAATTTGGTACCTTTCTGTCACTGAATGCCTAAATGAACCTTTTTTCCAAAATAAAAATTATGATCACCACTTAATGTCTTCGTTGTCAACTTCGGTTATCCTTCTTTTTGTAAACTTGCCTTGCCAAATACACCACAATATTTTAATTATCAGCTTCCACCATTTTAGAATTATTTTTCTTCTTAATATCTAGTATTTATAAATCGGTAAAATATTGTTCTTTCTTCTTTTCTATGTATTCTTCTTTCTAATAATCTTTTTTTTTCTTCCAATCTCCAATCACCATATACATTATATAATTTAAATCTTTAATTAATACTCTCTTCCAGTCTCCAACCACCATATACATAACATAATTTTTAATCTTCAATTAATACTCTCTTAATTCTGTTTCTTAATCTTCATCTAATATACTGAATCATTGATAACTGAGTATCTTGACTGAACTATACTAATTGACTATATTCTGACTTACTGACCTCTATACTGAACTAACTGAACATCTGACCATTTTGAATCCAAATCACATCATATTTATATCATTTTTAATGTTCACGAATATCTTGAAATAAAATATATTCGAATTATTATTATATAGTCTATTTCATAGACATTACCATGTTTGCGAAGATTCTACTGCGAACAAAGGTTAAATTATTTCTATTGACATCTTGTTTTTATATTTCTAGATAATTCTTTCCTATTCTATCTAGAAGATTACTATTCTAACTAAAATTCTATCGAGAATTTTATGAAAATTTAGGCTTTTCAGATCAGAATATACATTTATATATAAATTACATCTTAAATTAATAAATAACCCTATTTTTAATACATAATAATTATTTGTCAAAGTTCCTATAACTAAATTTACTTGAGTGTATACTTGGTTGCCTACAAAGATGGTGCACTCAAATATATTCACAATATCATAATTATTAAAATAACCAAATACATTGCAAAATAAAAACTTTCTAAAATTATTATGTTAATTTCTTAAGAATGCCCTCAAATAAATCCTTTTTTTAATATTCTCTAGTATATAACTTATTGTTACGATAAATATCCTGGCCTAAAAATAACTGTAAAATATATGATGACTGATTCTAATATGTTTTAGATTTTACGAGAGGCTTCTATGTACCTGAGCGACCTTCCAGAATGGGGTCGAACCGATGCGAGGGAAATCCAGTTTGCCCTTACCGTCGCCGTCCGGTCTACTCAAGAAAGTTTTAGACGTTTCTAGTCTAACAGTAGTGAATATATAACAGGACTTTTTGGAGAATAGAAGACAGTTAATTCTGAAGACCCGCGGCCGCGATATTTATTGTTACGCTCGCCTAAATAAATTATGTGTATTATTCGTTTAAATAAATTGATATAAATTATTGTGCCTTTTAATGAATTAAGATAAGAACAAGACATTATAAATTAAATAGACATTGAAATAAATATCATAACAAGTGGTGCAGAAGTGTGATATAAAATAAATTGTGAAAATGGCTACGATTTATGAGCTCACAGTTACGGATTTAAGAAGGCATCTTGAAGATAGGGAATTAGCTTCTACCGGGAAAAAGGCTGATTTAGTCCAACGACTAAAGAACGCTTTAAAAGAAGAAGGTTTGGATCCGGAAACTTATATATTCGAAGACAAGCATGATGCTGTTCTCTCGTCGATTTCGAAAGTTTCTGGTGATGTAGCCAAAGTTTCTGGTGACAACGCATCATTAGAGAACAAAGTTTCCGGTGACATCGCATCATTGGAGAACAAAGTGTCCGGCGACATCGCTTCTTTAGAAAGCAAAGTTTCTAACGAGATTTCTTCGCTGGAAAGCAAAGTCTCTGCTAATATCTCTTTGGAAATCTCTAAAGTAACTTCTGAGATGTCTGCCCTCGACGATAGAATGTCTTCGCTAAAAAACCAAGTTGCTGCCGATATGTCGGCCTTCGAAGAAAAGATTAAAGAGATAGAAAGGAAGATGGAGGAAACCGGGACAGCAGAGAGAGGAAACAATCCAATTACAGTGGAGACAAAAGAAGACGAGACGAAATGTAAGTTGGAAACACGACCGAAATTTGAAGAAAGTGGAGGTTCTGTCCATGTGAAAGTCCCCACTTTCGACGGAAAATCGTCATGGAACAACTACATGAAACAGTTCGAATCAGCCGCAAGAGAAAATGGATGGTCTGAAAAAGAAAAGGCTGTAAATCTGACTATCGCTCTTCGAGGAGATGCCTTAGATGTGCTTCAGACCATAGCCGTAGAGGAGACCGATGATTTCGAACAACTGAAGAAGAGGTTAAATATGCGATATGGCCACGAACATTTGGAGCATGTATATCAGTCACAGCTTAAAAATCGTAGACAGAAGAAAGATGAGGCTCTTCAAGAATATGAGGTAGATATTGCCAGATTAGTACGATATGCTTATCCAACAGCACCCGAAGACATGATGGAAAAATTGGCCGTTCAAACGTTTATTGATGGTCTTCGTGATCATGAAATGCAGAGAACACTGCGATTAGCTCGTCACAAGACGCTGGTTGATGTCCTATCCGCCGCCCTCAAATACGAGTCAGCTACGCAGGCCTCTGGCGGGGAGAGTAAAGTTAGGACTGTAAAAGAGGAAGGAGATGAAGATAAACTTGACCAGCTCGTTAATATGATGAAAAGCATGACATACAAGAAAACGAAGACCATCAGATGCTGGAATTGTGGCGAAATAGGACACGTACGAAGCTCCTGTAAGCACCCTAGGTACGACGCAAATCAAGAAACTCACCATCAGGAAAACTAGAACGGGTCAGCCTTAGGGGGGCAGCTTCGACCCAGAACTTTTCCAAAGACCCTCTCATACTAATAGCTTCTTTGAAATGTCGTGAAGATAGTGTATATGTAGATGGAGACATAAATGGTAAAAAGCATACGTTGTTGGTGGATACCGGAGCGACCAGAACCATTATACGCCCGACAGTTATAAACAGCCGAAAGAAACTGTTACAAACGAGGTTGCGACTTCGGACCGCTACAGGTGAAAATGCTAACATTCATGGAGAAATCCAGGTACAATTGGGAATTGGAGCAGAAAAGTTCGTCCATACTGTTATAGTTGCTGACATTGAAGAGGATGTTATATTAGGAATGGACGTAATGAATATGCATGGATTCCAATTGGATTTTAAGAATAAGGTAATCAAAGTTGGCAACGAGGAGGTATTTCTCCATCCACATAATGACAACACTGTGCAAGCAGCCATTACAGAAGATACAGTCGTGCCTGCGAGAAGCGAAACGATCATAGTAGCGCGGCTACAGGGATTTGTGGACGAAGGGAGACCTGTTATGATGGAGCCTTGGAACCACGACGATGAGGTTGGCCGTGGAATCATAATTGGAAAGGAATTGGTGACTTCGGCTAAGGAAATTCCTGTGAGACTTATCAATGTCAACGACTACCCAGTGACCATAAAGAAAGAGACAAAAGTAGGAACTTGTGTACCTGTGACATCCATAATCCGTCAGGCGACAACATCTGATAATTCCAACGACAAATTCGACCAAATGGTTGCAGTTGCAGGACAGTCTCTAAATCAGATGGAGAAAAGGAAATTAAGGGAATTTCTTCGGCAGTATCGTGATATTTTCGTACCGAAAGGAGGAAAGACGGGAAGAACTACCGTTGTTAAGCATAAAATTGATACTGGTAATGCTAAGCCAATTCGTCAAACAGCTCGACGATTACCACAGGCGAAAAGAGAGGAAGCTGAAACTTCAGGAAATGAAGAAAGACGGAGTGATAGAACCTTCTACGAGCCCATGGGTCTCTCCGGTGGTCCTGGTTAAGAAGAAAGACGGAACGACGAGGTTCTGTGTGGATTACCGTTTGCTAAACAACGTTACCAAGAAAGATAGTTATCCTCTGCCTCGGATCGATGACACATTGGACACATTGGCTGGAAGTAAATTGTTTTCTACTTTGGATTTGAAGTCTGGATACTGGCAGGTAGAAATGGACCCAGTAGATAAAGAAAAGACAGCCTTCACCACAGGATCTGGATTGTGGCAATTCAACGTTATGCCATTTGGACTCTGTAATGCTCCTGCGACATTTGAGAGGCTTATGGAAAATGTGTTGAGAGGGTTATCTTGGAAAACATGCCTGGTTTATTTGGATGACATAATCGTCTTGGGGGAGACATTCGAAGAACATCTGAAGAATTTAGAAAACGTTTTTAATCGACTTAAAGCTGCCCAATTGATGTTAAACCCCAAGAAGTGCCAGCTATTTCAAGGTAAAGTCAATTATCTGGGTCATATAGTCAGTAAAGAAGGAGTGGCCGTGGATAAGGGAAAAATCGATTCCATTAAGGAATGGCCAAAACCAACTGACAAACATCAAGTGAGAAGTTTTCTTGGACTATGTACTTACTACCGGAGGTTTATTAAGAAGTTTGCAGATATCGCTAAGCCATTAACTCGACTTACAGAGGAAGCAAGAGAATACCGCTGGGATATAGACTGCCAAAATGCCTTTGAAACGTTGAAAAAGCATTTAATAACAGCACCAATTTTGGGGTATCCACTGCCAGAAGGAGAGTTCATCTTAGATACGGATGCAAGTAATGTGGGAATTGGAGGAGTGCTGTCTCAGATTCAAGGAGGACAGGAACGAGTCCTCGGATATTTTAGTAAAGTTCTTTCAAAACCTGAGCGGAATTATTGCGTCACGAGAAGAGAACTTCTAGCAGTAGTTAAATCAGTAGAGCACTTCTATCAATACATCTATGGCAGAAAGTTTCTAATCCGAACCGACCATGCCGCCCTTAAGTGGTTGATGCAGTTTAAGAATCCAGAGGGTCAGATAGCCAGGTGGATCGAACGACTCCAAGAATACGATTTTAAGATTGAGCAACGGGCCGGAGTTAGCCACAGAAACGCTGATTCTCTTTCCAGAAGGCCATGCTCAGCAGAGTGTTCCCACTGCAACAAAACGGAATCCAAGGAAGCAGCAGTGCTAAGAACGACGATTGTCAACAACGACTGGACGCCTACTAAGATCAGGGAAGAACAAGAGAGAGATCCAGTTATACAGAAAATCCGAAAATGGAAAGAGGAAAACCGTCGACCACCTTGGCAGGAAATGTCAAACCTATGCTCAGTAGTTAAGACGTATTGGGCCCAGTGGGACTCATTTATCATCGAAGATGGCTTGCTTAAACGAGTCCTGGAAAATGATGACGGTTCAGAGAAGAGAAGACAGTTGGTGATCCCAAAGAGCAGAATAGCCGAAGTACTTCGTCAGTTACACGACAGTCCATCGGGAGGGCATTTTGGTGTAAGGAAAACCCTTCAGCGAATTCGGGAACGGTTTTATTGGATGAACAGTTCCGACGACGTAAAAGACTGGTGTAAGAAATGTACTATTTGTGCTACGAGTAACGGGCCTCACCGAAAAAGGAGAGCTCCTATGAGACAATATAATGTTGGAAGCCCGTTTGAAAGAATAGCTTTGGACATTGCAGGGCCATTTCCAGAAAGTGAAAATGGGGGCAAGTACATGTTGGTAGTAATGGATTACTTCACTAAGTGGGTCGAGATTTACGCACTTCCAGACCAGAAGGCCGCCACCGTTGCAGATAAGTTGATCAAAGAATATATCAGCCGATTTGGAGTACCGTTGGAGATCCATAGTGACCAAGGCAGGAACTTCGAAAGCGATCTATTCCAAGGAATATGTGATAGACTAGGCATGAAGAAAACAAGAACTACAGCATATCATCCGCAATCTGATGGTATGGTAGAACGGATGAATAGGACAGTCGGCAACTATTTGACAAAGATGGTGTCCGATCATCAGCGAGACTGGGACCAATATCTTCCGTTCTTCACAATGGCCTACAGATCTGCTGTTAACGAATCAACAGGCCAGACACCAGCCAGAGTCCTATTCGGACGCGAAATGCGACTACCTTGTGATCTCGAGTTTGGATGTCGACCTGGAGAAGATGTAGCAGGTGAAGATTATGTGATCGAATTACGAAGAAGAATGGACGATGTACATGAGTTAGTCCGTTCCCACCTTCAGATCACTAGCGACCGAATGAAGAAACGGTACGATACACAAGCCGAGAAAAGGGTTGCTTTAAGAAGAACGACAAAGTATGGCTGTATAATCCCAAGAAGCGAAAAGGTTGTTCTCCCAAATTGCAGCAGTTTTGGGAAGGTCCATACCTCATTATGGAGAAGATCAACGATGTCATCTACCGAATAAGCAAGATTCTGAGGGGAAAGCCGATGATAGTACACCATAACCGGTTGGCGTCTTTCGAAGGTGACCACGACGTAGATGAAGAAGTGGAAGTAAACCAAGTCCACGATGTGTCTGACCTCACGTTTGAGGAATTCATGGGTGCCTATGGAGGTACCGGTAAAGCGAGACATGGTGTTACCACTGAAGAAAAACAAGATCTACTCGCGCTCCCCGATGACTACTCGCTGGCCCTTACCATCCCGGCCAGTATCAAAGACGCACCAGGGTTGGCATCCGTCTTTCGAAGGAAGTTTGGTCGAGTTGCAGAACTTCAATGCCAGGTGCCAGCTCCCGGTAAAACCTTGAAACTCCAAGAGGCATCACGTTACCTTTTCTACCTGGTAACAAAAGACACTGCCCGTGACCAACCTACCTACCGAGATGTATGGGAAGCCTTACTTCAATTGAGAGAGCACGTACTAGAGTCCGACGTGCAAAAGTTAGCCATGCCAAAGTTGGAGTGCCGCCAATTAGATTGGAGGGTTATCCGAAATATGGTGGAGGAGATCTTCAAAGACACCGAAGTCCAGGTGTTAGTCTGTTGCAATCCGCATAGTTACTGGTGCGGAGAGAAAACCGTCCCTTGTCATTTTTATACAACTGGAAGTTGTAAAAGAGGGTCCAGTTGCCGCTACCAGCATACAGTTCCGGTTCCAGTCCCGACAAGGTTCCAGGAGGAACCATCTTTTAAGAGGGGGGCAATGTTACGATAAATATCCTGGCCTAAAAATAACTGTAAAATATATGATGACTGATTCTAATATGTTTTAGATTTTACGAGAGGCTTCTATGTACCTGAGCGACCTTCCAGAATGGGGTCGAACCGATGCGAGGGAAATCCAGTTTGCCCTTACCGTCGCCGTCCGGTCTACTCAAGAAAGTTTTAGACGTTTCTAGTCTAACAGTAGTGAATATATAACAGGACTTTTTGGAGAATAGAAGACAGTTAATTCTGAAGACCCGCGGCCGCGATATTTATTGTTACGCTCGCCTAAATAAATTATGTGTATTATTCGTTTAAATAAATTGATATAAATTATTGTGCCTTTTAATGAATTAAGATAAGAACAAGACATTATAAATTAAATAGACATTGAAATAAATATCATAACATTATAAATTATTTCTTTAAACACTACCTTTGTTTCTCCTATATTTAATATCATCTCAATATATATATATATATATATATATATATATATATATATATATATATATATATATATATATATATATATATATATATATATATGTATATATATAATATACATATATATATATATATATATATATATATATATATAATATACATATATATATATATATATATATATATATATATATATATATATATATATATATATATATATATATATATTATATCATCATCATCATCATGTGCAGCTTTATCAACCGTTTCCAATTACGGTGCAGCCTCCCTTATTTCAATGTTATTCTATGTTCTTATTATTATTCGACGATGTCTTAGTTATTCGTTGTTCTAATAATTTGCGCTCATTTGCGCCCATATTTTTCTATCTTGTGCTATTCGAGACCACGTTGTTCCTGTTAATTTTCTTATATCATAATCCCATCTGAGATTCGGGCGCCTCTTTGGTCTCTTAGCGTTCCTGGGGTACCACATAGTTGTTCTAGTGGTCCATCTGTTATCTGTTCTTCTTGCCATATGTCCTGCCCATTGCCATTTCAGGGATTTTATTCTTTGGATTACATCAGTCACCTGGGTTTGCCTCCGTATCCATTCAATTCTTTTACGATCCCTCTTTGTTATCCCTAGCATACATCTTTCCATTGCTCTTTGAGTTACTTGAAGTTTCGACGTTATTTCTCTCTTTAATATCCAAGTTTCACATCCATATGTCAAGACGGGTAATATGCATTGATCAAATACAGTAGAACCTGCTTAATTCGAACTTCGTTAATTCGAAATCTTCTTTAATTCGAATTTTTATTCTGGTCCCTAGCATTTCCTATATAAGTAATGTTAAAAAGTCGTGAATAATTCGAATTATATTTTGGATAATTCGAACTTTTCTACAAGTTAAAAAGTTAAAAATGCCAATTTCATGCTGGAAATTTCCGCTAAAAGAGGTAGTATTCTTTTCTGTTCTAACGTGCCACTTGTTTTCAAGGCATTCAAGGCCATTGTACATTGTACCCGTACCTATCACCTAAATTCTACCCCATCTGGCACGCCCCTTCAGTTGAGATGCGTTGGCGTTGCAATTGCAATCACCGCAAATCACGTCAAGTCACTTCGTATTGAGTAAAGATGTGGTCGCATGGTAATACGAAAACATACAAAACTTTAACGTTATCGGAAAAAATAGCTGCAATTAGAGAAGTAGAAAAGGGGACGAAAAAAAAATCTGAGATTGCCAGAGACTTTGGAATTCCTCCTAACACATTATCCACCTACTTGAAGAATAAAGAAAAAATTCTCAACAGTGAAAGTGAGTGCGGTAAAGATCGAAAAAGGTTAGGGGAGCCAGAAAATCCAAATTTAGACAGTTGTGTGTTAAAATGGTTCAAACAAGTTAGGGATAAGAAGATTCCCGTGAGTGGTCCCCTTATAAGAAGCAAAGCTGAACAATTTGCTATTGAAATGGGGAAAAATAATTTTAAGGCGAGTACAGGGTGGCTCGACGGCTTTAAAGAACGCAACAAAATTTCTTTCAAATCCATTTGTGGAGAAAGTGGGACCGTTAATCAGCAAGAAGCCAACCAGTGGAAAAAAAATTTGGAAGAAATGATTCAGGGTATAGATGAAAGAGATATCTTTAATGTTGACGAGACGGGTCTATTTTTTAAATGCACTCCTGACAAAACGCTAGCATTTAACAACGAAAAATGTCACGGAGGAAAACTAAGTAAAGAAAGAGTAACTCTCCTAATTGGTGCAAACATGGACGGATCGGAAAGACTTCCTCTACTGATGATTGGCAAGTCGGCTAATCCGCGTTTTTTTAAGAACGTTAAGTCAAAACCAGTGGAATATGTGAGCAGCGCAAGAGCTTGGATGACTAGTGATCTTTTCGAGAACTGGCTGAAAAAATTAGACAAAAAGTTCATAAAAGAAAAAAGAAAAGTTATTTTGTTTATTGACAATTGTACGGCACACACCACTATCTCACTGATGGAAAATGTAAAAGTTGTTTTTTTTCCTGCTAACATGACTTCAGTTCTCCAGCCTATGGACCAGGGTGTCATAAAAATTTTTAAACATTTTTACAGACGTTTTTTGGTTGAAAACATATTGATGGAAGATTGCGATACCCTTAAAATAAAGTTAGACATTCTACAAGCATCTCGAATGTGTAAGAAAGCTTGGGACCAAGTAACACCTGAAACGATCAAACACTGTTTCAAAAGAGCTGGTTTTATAAAAAAGGAGGAGAACACAGACGACAATTTAACAGAAGAGCTGCTTTCAGTTGACTGCTGGGGGGACATCATTTCTGATCCTGCCATCTCTTATGAAGATTTTGTCAACGTGGATGAAGATGTTGTAGTATGTGGTGAAATAACCGATACAGAGATCATCGCTGAAGTGCTTAAGGACAATGATCATGATGAAAAACAAGAGAGTGATGAAGACGACGCATCATCAGTGGCGGGAGAAATACATGTTCCGAGTGCGGCCGAAGCAACACACCATATTACGCAACTTAAACGGTACTTTGAAAGTAAAAATGATGTAAGTCACTCTATTTTTAGTTCACTGAACATCTTAGAATCGTTTGTCATTACCGAGAAGTTAAATTCTAAAAAGCAAAAATTTCGGATTTCTTTGGAAAAAATTTAGTCTATTTTCATTTATTGTAACAAATATGTATTCTTATTTTCAATAAATTTTTTGAGACAAAATGTTTTATTGTTTTACTAATGCGTTCTCACTGGAAATTTTTTATCTGCCGATTGTTTCGGCCAAGATTTGGCCAAAAATACCAATGAGAAAACCTGCAAATGATAAAAATCGACAATAATTGACCATTTGTTATAGCTTGCAAATGCTTTAATTGGTATTCTGGCCGAATTTTGTTGGCCCATTTTTTTCGGTTGACAAAATTCGGGCAAAAATTGTAACGAAAACATCTGCAAGCGATAAAAATGGTCAACTATTGTTGATTTTTATCATTTGTAGATGTTTTCTTGGCATCTTTGTTTTTTGTGGATATATTTTTAATTCGAATTTTTGGATAATTCTGCAAACGATAAAATAATTCGATATTTCTGCAGAAAACATCTGCAAGCGATAAAAATGGTCAATTATTGTTAATTTTTATGGTTTGCAGATGTTTTTGTAGGCATCTTTGTTTTTTTGTGGATATATTTTTAATTCGAATTTTTGGATAATTCGAATTTTTGGATAATTCGAATTTTTTTAACGGTCCCTTGAGATTCGAATTATCTAAGTTTCACTCTACTCTCTTCTTGAGGTATAGTGGCATTTTGGACTTGAAGACTATGGAATTTCGTCCGATAGCTGACCACGCTTGTTTTATTCGTCTGTTGATTTCTGGAAGTAGTGATCCCGATTTATGTATGAGCTGTCCCAGGTATATGTATTCATCTACTACTTCTAGCGAGGTTTCATTAATTTTTATTTCCACGTTGGCGATCAGATCATTGCACATTATTTTAGTCTTTGCTAGGTTCATTTTTAGGCCTACCTCATTGCTGGCTGTATTAAGTTCATTAATTTGTAGTTGTAATTCTTCAGGACTTCTAGCAATTAGAATGATGTCATCAGCGAATCTAAGATGGTTTAGGTATTCTCCATCTATACATAGACCTTGGTTGTTCCAGTCTAATTTCCGGAAGATATTTTCTAAGGTTGCAGTGAAGAGCTTAGGGGATATGGTGTCTCCTTGTCGGACTCCTTTCTGAGTGGGAAATTCTGGGGTATTTTCATATATGCTTACTCTAGCTGTGGCCTCTTTGTATATATTTGCTAGCGTTTCGACATATGGTTTATCTACTCCTTGGTCGACAAGAGCTTCTATGACTGCTCTTGGGTATACGGAGTCAAATGCCTTCTCGAAGTCTATGAATGCTAGCGCCAGTGGTAGATCATATTCTTTTGTTCTGCTCATTACTTATCTTAATGTTTGAATATGATCCATTGTGCTGAAGCCACTTCTAAAGCCTGCTTGCTCTCGAGGTTGTGCAGCGTCAAGTGTGTTCTGTATTCTTTTGTTAATGATTTTGGTGAATACCTTGTATATCACAGGCAGCAAGCTGATCGGTCTATAATTTCTAATGTCTTCCTTGCTACCTTTCTTGTGAATGAGGATTATGTTGGCTGAATTCCACTTTTTTGGAATATGTCTCGATTTTAGGCAGTCTGTGTATATTTTTGCTAGGATTTTCGAAGTTGTTTTCCCAGCAATCTTTAGAAGTTCGGCTGTAACACCGTCATTACCGGCTGCCTTGCCGTTCTTCATGCTCTTAAGAGCTGCCTCTACCTCATCCACGAGAACATCTGGTACATCTTCTTGAACCGCAATTTCTTCTTCGCCTATTTCTTGTGCTTCCGGAGCTTTATATAGACCCTCGTAGAATTCGGTTACATGTTTTATTATTTCATCCCTATTTGTGATCCTTCCGTTGTTGTTTCCCAATGCTATTATTTGCTTTCTACCGATTGCCAACTTACTCTTGGTTTTTCTATAGCTTTTACGGTTCTCGATTGTATTTTGTACAAGTCGTTCATTGTAGGTTTTTATATCTTCTGCGATCTTTTTCCGTATTACTTTGCACAGTTCGGTATATTCAATTCTATTAATATTGGAGTTAATTTTCATTTCTCTTCGTTGTTTCAGGAGAGCTGTTGTTTCATCTGAAAGTTTTCTATTGCTGTTGTGTGCTTGTGATCCTCCAACTTCTTTGGCGCAATTTAAGATTGTTTCCATTAAGTGTGTGCTATTCGTTGGGTCTTGTAATTTTTCTTGAATTAAATTTTGATAGCGTTCCGAGTTGTTGCTTAGGTTAGTGATATTTACCCCTGCAGTTGGTTTCTGGAGTAATTTCATTCTTTCTAGTTTAGTGTTTAGAACGACCCGAGATCTAATTAGTCTGTGATCGCTACCTGTTCGGAATTTGTTGAGCACACTTACATCCTTTATGGTTTTCAGCTTATTAGTTAGGATGAAATCTATTTCGTTCTTGGTAGTTGCATTGGGAGCTAACCATGTCCATTTCCTATTGAGGTTCTTCTTAAAATAGGTATTGGCGATTGAGAGGTTCTGGTAATGTGCGTATTGAACCAGTCTCTCTCCCCTTTCATTTCTTTCTCCAATGCCAAAGTTGCCGACACATTGTTCTTGATTTGATTGTTTACCCACTTTGGCATTAAAGTCCCCGACTAGATACTTAAATTGGCTTTTGTTCTTGTTAAGCACCTCAGTTATTTCATTGTAGAATTCCTCTATTTCCTCATCGGAGTGGGATATGGTTGGTGCATATACTTGCACAATTTGTATGGTGTATCTTCTGGATAGTCTTAGACTTAGACTAGCTACTCTGTCTGAGGTGCTTGCTATGTCGACTATCCTATCCTTCCATTTCTTATTAATTAGGAACCCCACTCCACTTGTTCGTCCATTTTCTGTTCCTTTGTGATAGAGGATGTTGCCCGATTCAAGTTCTATTAACTCTTCGTCCTTTCGTCTTACTTCGCTTATTCCGATGACGTCCCATTTAATATTGACTGCTTCATTTTCTAACTCTATGAGTCTTGCCTGGTTTGCTAACGACCTGCAGTTATAGGTCGCTACGTATAGTGTTGTTGTTCTGGCTGGGTAGTGGTTTAGACTCCGCAGATTCTTAGCACCCTCTGCCCTCCTGACTGATTCCCGAGAACTACCCATCTTGGGGTCAGTTGGGCCTACGGAGAATGAGGGCCGCGGCTTTCTTTTTCCTTTATTCATAAGGGGTCGCGAGGCATACCTTACCACGCTGCCTCAGGTCGGGTTGGTAAGGGGCAAGTGTTGTACAATGGCTTTTGCCAGTTACCATTGAGTTGGTTTGGGAAATTGGTAGGATAGTAGGTATTGGGTAGGAATGGGGTTAGGACATGATTTCCCTCCATAGGGGTTGAGAGACAATCAAGGCTCGCGTAGGGCAGGGTCGCATCCCTGAAGTAAGTCTATCCTCCACTGGGATTGTGGAGGAGTACCTACCCGCTACACACCTATTATATATATATATATATATATATATATATATATATATATATATATATATATATATGTATATATATATTATACATGTATATATATATATATATACATATATATATATATATATATATATATATATATATATATATTTATAATATATATATATATATATATATATATATATATATATATATATATATATATATATGTATATATATAATATACATATATATATATATATATTTATATATATATATAT
Source organism: Diabrotica undecimpunctata (assembly GCF_040954645.1). Lineage (NCBI taxonomy): Eukaryota > Metazoa > Arthropoda > Insecta > Coleoptera > Chrysomelidae > Diabrotica > Diabrotica undecimpunctata. The sequence continues at coordinate 98,346,683 of NC_092803.1, read as the reverse complement.
ATATATATATATATATATATATATATATATATATATATATATATATATATATATATATATATATATATATATATATCTACAGCATAAAGTGGACTCCGCCCATGTTAAAATTCAGGTTCAAGTGAGCTCCGTAGTCAAGTGGACACCGATATACGGAGCTCACTTAACCATTCCATAATATTGGCTCTGTCGATTCGTCAACATGTATAGTTTCATAATTTTTCAAAATTTTGTGGAGCCCTTAAGTACCCCTGTATCATGAATGTATATTGCTTAGTTCACGTGTATATCTTATAGGGGTCGTTCAGATCTTTTTCACTGTATATTGGAACTATAAGTATGTCGGTTTAAGTAAGCTCTGATAGTTTGGCAACTCAGCCATTAAGCTGTATACTTCTCGCGTATAGTCTGAACGGTTTATATTATCATTCATACGCATTACAGTGTGTAACAGATATGTATACTGTTAACTACCTGTTTTTGGTAGGTACGTGCTTTTCTAAAAATAGCTTTATAGATACAAAAGGATTTCGTTACCAACTTGGATTTTTTTCATATGCGGAAATTTCCTAATGTATTTTGTTAACGTGAGTATGTCTTCATACGTTTTACTTAAGAATTCGATAAATAAGAACTTTTATTTCATCCATTGTTTTATGATATCTTGTATACAGATTTTTTATTATTTTATTTCTGGTTTTATCTGTGTACTACATATAATTCTGGATAGAAGGTTATCTCAAAATAAATATTTAAGTGCTAAAATAGATATTTTTGTGTAAAAATGGATAGTAGTGCACAAAAAGGGAAAGAATGCTTAATTTATCTAACAACAATTATACCACTTCACCCATATTACATACTTCTGAATGTTTTATCTCCTATTAAGGGGTAATATGTAGTCAATATAAGTGTAGTTAGTGTCAATGATCTTTATAAGTAATAGCTTGCTGACTGTAATTTACATGTTCAGTTCAAATAAATAAACCTTCAGAAAAAAGCGATTTGAATGGCAAAGTCAACTAAGAAAGTGTAATGAATCTTGTATTACCCCAGATTCACATAGGTTAACCGGTGTTTGCAGGAAAGAGTTCTCCTGGCAGATTTAAGAAAGATAACTACCATAAGGAACTTCCTTTCGAGGGTTCAGATGGCAGGAAGCAGCTTATTTTTTTTGTATATCTTGCAGATGTGTTGATCTAGCCAGTTTTTCCTCGATTCTAGTCATAAAATGGGTTGTTATTCGTGGAGTGGATGTTACGAATTTAGACTTTGTTTCTTTTGTTCTCTAGCCACTTATATTCGGATATTAGGTGGATTGATAACTACGATATTGTAGAGCTTATGATGGATGTGAGTCTTAATATCCGCTGAATTTGGCTGACTAATTTATAGCTAAATCTACGTGTTAAGTATGTATTGATATCACCCATAAAAGCAAGGAATATTCGGCAGCAGAAGCATAGAGTTCAAGCGTCTACGTTTTAAGAGTGGAAGGATGTGCTTTCCATTTTTAGCTGACAAGTTCGCATAGAATATTATTTTTCTGGTTCTAGTTTGTTATTTAGTTTTAAACAAAGTTCTGTGACAAAGCACGTGGTGTTCGTGTGTATTAAGGTATAAAAAATGCTTATTAAAAGCTTAAAATTTTTATTTTAAAGAAGATCTTTTTGGAATTGAATCATTCCATCATCAGTTTAATAAAAAGTTGTTAAAAACATTGTATGGCCACATAAAAACATTGGAAGGACATCAGTAATAAAAACAATCCTCATGGTATTTATAAAGGTAAATGCAATAGACTGTTAACTTTGTTGATTAATAAAAACTAAAAATTGAAAATGGGGGCATCTTACATGACCCCCTGGAGCTGGTGAGGTTTTATCGACTTACATTACCTCTGATCTGTGCTGGAGTCTAGGGCTAACTCTCCACTTCATGGTTTTGTTCCAGTTTCACTTTTAAAGTTCTGTGAATTACAAAGTGTGTTTAAGGATTTCATAACACTATTGGTTCAGATATATGTTCAAATTTGTGAAAGCGTCTTTGTTAGGGACATTGAAGGAGCACACCTGACTTTTTCCAGGGTTTGGCTTAAAATTGATATATAATCTATTTTTGTTGTGTTTAAGATATGACTTAAATTTTTCTCCACTTCAGAAAAAAAAGTTTTTGTTTGTGCAACAATAGATGTATCGTCTACATAATAAAAGTCCTTGGTATGGGTTGTGTAAATATTATACAGTGTAGGGGCCATAACGGTACCCCAAAGGAGACCGTTCTTCTACGTTCTCCATCTTCATCTTCTATTCTTACCATTGAATGATACGGAAAATCTTCTATTATGTAGGCATACGTGAATAATACAAGTGAGTTTATTACCTAAGGGGATATCATATAGATTTTGGAGAAATGTTCTTTAATTTAAGGTGTCGTAAGCAGAATTTAGATTGACAAATACCACTCCTCATGAACCAAACTCAACATCGTTGAAAGGTTTCCTCAGCTGACTGGTTTTGTCCTCTCTCATTTTAAGTTTTTCTTTGCTTCTTTGCCGGCATTTATTATGTTTATTTCGTTATTTTCAGCGATCAGCTTAATACCAAATACCGTGGGTTTGGCCCCCTATTTGCTTCCTGCAGTAGAAATACGTCACATTTGTGTTAAGCGCATATGTCTGATAAGCTTAAGTAAAGTAGAGTGTCTTTATCTGTAGATATGTCCTTAATATTTATAGACATAATTAGAATAGTTGGTCCTAAAAAGGACCGATTTGACAAAAATCATATTGAACGGGTGATTGAAGAATTAACCGATTAAGTAATTATTCACTACCGAGAGTAGGCTCGATTGGGGTGGTCTAATTGTTACTACAAATTTCGTGAAGGCTTCTACTTTGAACTCCATAAAATGAATAATCTTTTACTTTTCAATAAAAATTTAAATTTTACATACTGTTACTTTTAGACGATATTTCGAGTCAGATTTGTTTAATAATAACTGTACTTAATATATAGTCTCTTTGTGAAAATTAAATGAGCTTGTAATATCGGTTTACAACTCATATATGGATAATAAGAAAATAAACAGGTTAAAAGTGACAACAAATTGCTATATAACAGTATGAGACAATATTCATATGCTGTGGCAAAATCATCATATTTGGGTAACATTGATATTTATGTGGCAATCAGCTGTAAAAGTCATTGCCTTTTTTAATGTCGTATCATATTTTAGCATATCATATTTTGAGTGAAATTGATCCTAAATTCGTCTAATAATATTAAGTTTTTAAAACAGCTGTGTTTTTATGCTCATTCGTTCACCTTTTGTAAAACAGTCTGTATAAATATAAGGGATTTATATAATCTTTTCATTTCGTAATCTTTTCGTTTCATAATTATAGTTCTCTTGCTTTTATTTTCTATGGTAATACATATACATACCCAATTCAAAATATTCTAAGATTTATGTAAATATTTCTAAAGTGCCTTTCCTAGGATAATTTTTTTTTAAGCCTAGTTCGTTAGATTACATGTAATTGATTTGATAGTTCACAACAGATAAGTATTGATTGTAGGTAGGATAGCAGGTGTTGATAAATATGATGGGTCGGTAGAGAGTCTCATTATTCCTAAATCTGACCATATGTTACCTCCCCCTTCATTTGTGGAAGTCCTAAGGGCATTTTTTCTCTTGAGGCATCCTCCCAATTTAACTTGGCAATGCAGTTTTTATAGAGTCTTTGGATAAAGCCAGCGCAACTTTAGCATTGAGATTTAGTTTCTTGTACGACATTGCTATCTTTATATATGTGTTTGACCTTGGAATTAGTTCTGTTCAGTATTGGTTAGTACTCGGACCTCTGTAAGTCGGAAAATACCTCTAATGGCTTTTCTAGCAATTCTGGTCTATCATTAGCACTGGTTTGATCACAATTTTATATATCCTGATTTTAGAGATTCGATTTAGACTTCTGGATTTAAAAGAGGGTTATATATACATATACATCAGTTAGCTACCTGAATATTCCCTTTTATTTTTTATGTAACATTACCTACGATATCTAAGACGCTGCAATCTTTCAAAATTATATGGCTTTATTGTTCCGTTATGCCCTACTCTAGATCCTCTCTTTTGTATGTTAAAGAACATTTATTTGATTTTCTCATTAGTGACTATTAGACCGCTTTTTTTTGCTGTTACTAGCATTATTTTATAGCATTCTATTATTTAATTTATGGATTAAATCCGGATAGCAAATAGATATTCTTCACTTTCTTGGAGAAATAATATTCTAACACACAAAATCCTATTAAATTGTCAAAACCTTCCTTGCATATTCTATTCAATTATGAGGTGCAGCAGCAATATCAGTACCATAATAAGGCGTATAGTTCTAAACTGGTAATGTTTTCGGGGCTGCTACCTGGTATCGGGGAGCAGAATTATCATTACCGAGTTAATGCATATAGGAATTGTTGCTTGAACTTTATTATTATTAAACAACACTATATTTCCTAGTAAAATAATCATGAATTTACAGTAAAAAAATTTTTTGAACGTTGGTTATGAAAACATGTACATGGGTTCACTATGTCGATATCCAGCAAAATCCTTGTAATAATGATACGGGAAATCAAAGATCAAAATATGCTCCAAGAAACTCTGTGTTATAAAACAGTCGAATAAAATACAGATTCTCGATTCAAATAGTCAAAAAATTAATGAACAGCTTACTAAAATAGAAATAACGCCTATTTAAGATGTAATCCATTAACGGCCCAAGGAACAAAGCACTCCTAGTATATGGTAATAATATAGGTCTCATAACTCTAATAAGAAACTCTCCCGTCCACAAACTTCAATAAAGTGAAGAGAGCACGAAAAATGTTTCACTTAAAATCAACGAAATGAAAACCAAATACAAGCGAATCAACACAGGATAATAAACCGGTTCATTTGCTTAGTACATTTGTTGGTTCTGAGCCTACTTCGTTAGTCAAGAGGTAAGATAAGAAACAAAAATCAAGAACTATTGTATGCTGTCCAAATTCAGTGCAATTTTATAATAAATTTATGGGAGGTGTCGATCTTATGGATTCACTAATTGCTCTTTACCGAACAGACATAAGATCTAAAAAGTGGTATCTAAAAATATTTTTTCACCTTCTGGATTTAGCTGTTGTTAACAGCTGGTTGTTGTATCGTCGTGATTGCGATTACTTTGAAATTAAAAAGAAAAACCAGTTGCCTTTGTTACAGTTTAAGTCCCACTTATGTAGCGTACTGTTAGCAAGAACTGACAAGTCAAAAACAAAGGACGTCCCAGGCTCAGTGAAATTGAGAACGAAATTGTAAAAAAACAGAGGAGAGGATCTACTGCTATTGTACTACCATGAGGGGCAGCAGCAATATCAGTACCATAATAATGCATATAGTCCTGGACTGGCTAATCGTTGGATAATAGGAAGCATGGATATAGCAGTTTTAATGGTTTGGTGACTGCTTACTGAAATCGGGGAGCAGAGATATCAGTACCAAGTTAATGACTATAGGAGTTGCAGATACATTTTCTGATAACTTAGTTCCTCCCTTTTTTTTTAACATATACTATAGAAATCTCAAGTACAATTCTCATGTAATTGTGGAAGATGCATAAGGTATTTAGACATCGTTTTTTTTTGTAAAATGAACGTTTTAGATTTTCAGATGTATAAACTTGACGTGAATTAATTTGAACTCATTTAGTTTAGGCTCTAATAGGTATACTATTTTGTAGGTTAAACTCTTATGCTATACTTCAGCAAAGGCCTAAGCTATGTCAAAAAAGACTAGCACAATTCTTTTTTCTAAAACGTATTTCTCAACAAGTTTCTCACTTAGTTATATCGATAATTCTATATATTCAATTAATCATAGGATACTTTTTATCTCTGAATAAAAATTATCGGTTTGGAATCAGCTCTTTTTTTATTATTGGTTTCATTAACTTACATAAATAAATACAACCTGATTTAAAGTAAAGCTGAAGTTGATTTTTAAATGCCCACTTTAGATACTCTGTTTTTGTTTGCCTTATTTAGACCTTTTTGCTCAAGCGCCCATCTCCATTGTCTCAATCATTAATTCAATTATCTCTCCTTATCTCTTACTAACACCACATCGTTAGCATACATCAGGCACCAAGGGATATCTCCTTGACATGTTTTCGTTAATTTTTCCAACATTAATTAGAAGAAATAAGGGATTAGCACTGACTTCTGATGCAATACTATTCTCAAATGAAATTTATCAGTCTTACTCTCACTTGTTCTAACATTAGTTTTCCATTACTTGCCTTATGATAAAAATTGCATCCGTTGTTGATTTGCCTTGCATGAATTTAAACTGATTTCCCAATATTTTTATTTATTTCTGTATCCTTCCATCAATTATTCTCTCCCACAGTTTCATGGTGTCACAGAGTAGTATTAGGGCTCTTTAGTTTGTACATAGTTTAACATCTACTTCATTTTTGTATACAGGTACTAAAATGCTACTGCTCCATTCATCCGCCCCACTTTTATAACTTTATTAAATAGTCCTGTTAGCCAACTTGTTTCTGATTTTCTTAATATTGATTATATGTATATCCAGGGATGTCATCAGGACCTAGGCCTTTTCTTTTTTCATCTTATGTAGCCCTTGAATTGCTTCCGCGGTCGTCATTTTGAGATGCTTTGTCAAACTCTTCGTTTAATTGGCCGTCAAATAACTCCTTCCAGCGATTTTTTACATCCTTTTCTTGCATAAATAGTTTATTGTATTTATCTCGTATACAGTTAATCTGATTAAAATCTTTGGTTTTCTTTGCTCCACTTTTAGCAATTTTATATGTTTTTTTCTTAGTATTCAGTTCATTGTACAGCTTTTCATACGCTGCTACCTTAGATTGGGCTACCGCTACTTTTGCTTCTTCTTTATCTCTTTGATACTTTTTATAATCTTAGTCTGATATATTTTCTTGCCCCTTCTTGTATAACCTTCTCTTTTCTTTTATATTGTCTGAAACATCGTCTAACTACCTATATTTACCAATTTTTAAGTCAATTTCCTGAGATTTTTCCAAGTATTTTAGTTGCACCCTCTTTAATAATTTCTTTAAATTCCATTATGACCTTTTTCCATATTCCAACACATTCTTTTTTTTATTTCTGTTATAAATTGAACTACTTTGTCGTTTGTTAACGTCAGTTAATTGTTTTTGTGACTCTCCTTGATATTTTGGTTTTATTTCATATTTTACCTGTATATCTAGTACTAGCACTTTATGCTGTTGGCTTACAGTTTCACTAATTATTACTTTAGAGTATGTACATAAGGGATTGGCTTACGATCAATATTTGGAATTGATTTTGTCTGCTTTTGAATTTGATAAGTTGGCTTTCTCTCTTCTAAAAGCATGTACTAACAGTAGACTAGGTGTGGCCACTGTTAGTACATGCTACTGCTAATTCCAGCATATTATCTGCCATATTATTTGCTGCTAATAGCATTATTCTATAGCATTCTAATATTTCATCTATAGATTAAATCCGTATAGCAAATAGATATTTTTCACTTTCTCGGAGAAATAATATTCTAACATACAAAATCCTATAAAATTGCCAAAACCTTCTTTGCATATTTTATTCACTTATAAGGGACAGCAGCAATATCAGTACCATAATAAGGCGTATAGTCCTGGACTGGCTAATCGTTGGATAATAGGAAGCATGAGTGTAGCAGTTTTAATGTTTTCGGGACTGCTACCTGGTATCGGGGAGCAGAGATATGAGTAACTAGTTATTGCATATATGAATTGTTTCTTGAACTTTATTATTATTAAACAGCACTATATTCTATATCACAAGAAACACTGTGTTATAAAACAGTCGAATAATATACAGATTCTCAATTCAAATATTAAAAAAATTAAAGAACAGCTTACTAAAATAGAATTCGCCTATTTAAAATACAATACATTAATAGCCCAAGGTACTAAGCACTCCTAGCATATGCTAATGATATTGATCTCATAAGAAACTCTCTCCCGTCTGCGACATCTTCAACAAAGTGAAAAGAACACGAAAAATGTTTTACTTACAACCAACAAAATGAAAAACAAATACAAACGAATCAATAGAAGAGAGCAATTTAATCTAGATCGTGGATGAAACAAGTGATGTTTTTATCTAAGAGGATGTCATAGAATTTTTGGAGAAATGTGCTCTAATTTAACATGTCGTAAGCGGCATTTAGATTGACAAATACTACCCCTGATACCTGATATCTTTCGTACCCGTTGTTGATTTTTGCAACAACGGGTACGTTATTACATACTTTATAAGTATTACTAATAAAAATAAATAAGCAAGAAGAATGTAAGTGTACTATATTTAAACCAAGTGACAGAAAAAAGAATATTATACATACATGTACTTCTAAATTAAAAATTATATGCCTGACAACGCAAGATACAAAAAACAATGATTTTAAATTGAAAATAATGATAGTTTGCACAAGCGACAAAGTATTTAAAACGGTAAGGCCGAACATATTATATGTAATTGTAATAGATATGTTGGCTAAAATTAAGTTACCATAAGATACCGAAATATTATATCTGGGTAATGACTCACTACTGTTTGCTAGAATCTGCCATAAGTGTATCCATGTGTTTATGTGTATCTAAAGTCTAGTAGTATATTGAATTCCCTACATTAAAAAATCGAAATATTTAAATTAGACAGTAAAAAATTATAATTTTAAGATTAATTTATAAATTATTATAATTTAAATTTTACTGCTTGATGAAACTAATATTGTAAGTCATACACTGTAGCAATCTAAATATCGGAACGTACATTTATATAATAAATGTTTCAGTTCCAATGCATTTAAAAAAATACTAGTAAATAAAAATGGACACTTGCCTTTTCAAAGTTTATAATAGACACTAATTTCAGTTTATCTATAATTAAGGCAAGTAACATAAATTACCACCATAAAATATTTAACTACATTAACCAAGTACCTATTTGTGAAATTTCTCGATGACTAAATTGATTGATATTTAAATAAATTTGAAGTTCCAAAACGTACCTGCTGTAAAATTTAAAAATCTACGTCTAATCAAATTATTGGCAACATCGGAGGAGTTTAGTTGTGTACGAGAAGAAATATATACGGATCCCAAAAGTGTTTTAACCTATTACGGAGTCCACTTAATCCGACGTGTTGGTCGGAGTCCACATAAAGCGCTACCCAGATAATAATATACACGGTGTATATTCTCCTGGAGTTAGTATAATACCGTTTTAGTACGGAGCCCTCATTAACCGCTAGATCTATATATATATATATATATATATATATATATATATATATATATATATATATATATATATATATATATATATATATATATATATATATAGATCCTCCAGACATTGATGCGTCCTTACATTTATGTTTTTGCATGTAATGCTGCATCCGCCGCATTGTTGCGTCAATATACGGACGCAGTATTACAATCGCTTATATTTCAAAAATGGTCGTAACCAATTTCTTCTAACTGACATCAGAAGACAATCGTAATCCAAACAAGGGATGTGACAAACTTGCATATAGTTCTGAGTTATAGCAACAAATATATTAAGGATTTTAAGTGACGTAACAATGGTGTTAGCATGAAATATTTGTGTATATATTAGTTCACGATATCTCCTTCAGGAGGCGCATGAAACAATGGAGTATAATTCATTGGTGTATATTATTTTCATTCTCTCGATTATTCTGCGTCATTTCAATTTGGCAACATTGCTAACCGTCTGAAATACCATCAAATATATAAATGTTTTGCATTGGAATAACAGTAACATGTAGGTAATAGAGTTTAAGTTGTAAATATATTATTTTTACGATATTACTTTGATGAAATTTCATATTTAAGCTTTTTACTAAAATGCATCATTTGAAAATGTTTACAGCAACATTCATCTAGAAGTTGTGGTACTTTACTCTCGTACTTTTGTTTTTTGTGATTTTTCAAGAATGTATATTTCCGACATGTGCACGGCTGGGGCTGGCCTTGCGAACAACTTTTATTCGAAAAACCTTTCGATATTGTAAAAGAACAAATTCAGATTCGGGGTGGTTAATTAGAGATAAATTTAAATACACGGACAGATTTTTAGACGTTTTTCAAAAACTAGATACTAATATCTTTTTGTGCATGATAAACCTGATGATGAAAGTCGCATAACCCACCCACCTTGAAGCGATGTCAGGTACATGACGGGTCAACATCAGATTTTTTAACATTTTAATAGATAGGTGTTAGAAGTTAGCTTTTATTTTATGAGTAGAGAATTGAACAAAATACGATAGTTACACAATCCCTTCGGAACAAAATTAAATACTTCTAAAATGTGTATTTTTATACAATTATTTATATTTAATTTAAACACGAATGCACAAGTTTAAATGGATTTATTTACGTTACTTAATTTAACACAAAGATTGTTTTATTGAGTTTGCTTTATAAAGTATCAATTAATCTATAGGCTGAAAACTGAACATATCAACAAGAGAATTTTAAATCTGCTAAAAGATGAATGGTCCATACTCATCATCATCATCATATAACGGGGGTCCTACGGCGATTGCTGCTTCCCGCATTTCAGCCTCCATCTTTTCCTATCTCTCCAATCTCCCTCTTCTAAGCCTCTAGATTGCATTGTTTTTGTAATTTCTCTTCTCCAGGAATTTGGTGGTCTTCCCCTTTTCCTTCTTTCTGGCGGAACATACATTAAGGCTTTCTTTGGCCACCGCTCCTCCTCCATTCTCATCACGTCACCATACCATTGTAATTGCCTTCCTTGTATTCTATCTGAAAGAGTATCTCTAATTCCTGTACGGTTTCGTATTTCCTCATTCCTGATTCTTTCCATTCTCGATACTCGACATGACCTTCTAAGATAATCCATTTCCACAACGTCTACTTTATCTCGTTCATTCTTTGTCATCGTCCAACATTCGGCACCATATGTGGTAATTGGTTCTACAATTGCTCTGTATACGCGAAGTTTGGTATGCATCTTTATTTTATTAGACCACAGTAATGAATTCAGTATTCGGATGCATTTTTTCCCTTGGGTTATTCGGTTTTGTACATCTATCTTAACTCTGCCATCTGCTGATATGATGCTTCCTAGATATTTATACTGGTTACAGCCTTTTATGACTGCGTTTTCAAGCCTCAGATCTGTGGTATTTATTCTAAATCATAAAATCACTAAAGGAACATCTCTGAAGAATAAAATGATAGGTTGGTGTACATTCACGATTACTACTGATGCAGTGATAATAGCACAGCCCCACAGAATAAAAAAAAGTGTCTACTACGCATTACGCCAGTGTTTTTCGATGTATTTTTGTGCGTATTTGTTAAATATTTATTAGTATATCCTCAGTTAAGGAAAGTTTCTTTAGTGGCAAAGAAAGATTTATTGATTTGTAAATTCCGAGCTCGCTATTTAAAAACTCACAGAGAAAAATGAGAGAGCTTACTAAATCGTTGATAGAAATACACACTTTACAACCAATAATCACAAATTTATATGATGCACTTCAGCCAGTATAGTTCGATTTATTTGTTAACGCTACTAAAAAGTAGCAAAATATGATGCAGTCAGGAAAGTTTTTGCTTATCCTACATTACAATGAACATTCAAACTTCTTTAAAACAATGCTGTGATATCGCCATATTGCTTATTCTGAAACGAAAATATCATATTTCCACGTTGACAACAGCTAAAGCAGCGTCAAATTTTAAAACTTTTAAGCAGTTACAGGAGGATGCTTGGAAGTTTGAGATATCAACCGTTGCTACTGTAGATTTAAATATTAAGAAATGGAACAAGTTAACGATTTTGGCGAAATGGAGCGCATGCCACTTCACGTTTATTCTGAAAGAAGTACTCATCAAACATATGAAGAGTTTTCAGAAGCCATAACACATACTGAAAAACATTGCCAACTAAATTCAAAAGAGTTGTGATTCGTGACAAACGAGGAAGGGGTGTTCCGGTGCTCTTCAGCATTGGCCTACAAGAACACACAGGTGTTTTGACAAATTGAAGAAAAAACTTTGTTGGTCATTCAAATATATATTTGTTCCCGAAAATCGGTACAAATAATTCGATGACCAGTTATAAAGTTAATGAAACATATGTCAAAATGAGTGGAGTAAAAAATCCTGGTACCATTACATCGACGAGATTATGCAAACATTTAGCCACCCAAATCTTCAACATGTCACCGAATGATATCGAACAACTAACAACTTTTATGGATCACATTAATGGCGTACATAAACAGGTGTATAGATTGCCCAATGACGTATATAAAACGGCAAAAATTTTCCAGCTCCTAATGCTGATGGAAAAAGGAGAAGCAGGGTGATATAAAGGCAAGACTTTAGATGAAATCAACTTAAACATGGAGGGTGAGTTATGACGAAACAAGTGATGCCGAATTAGATGCTAGTGAGTTAGTTTAAGTCGAACCTAAAAATGTCCCTACTATCAACAAAAAAAGTCATACTCTTGTGCCATGGACTTTAGACCAAAAAGAAATTGCAAAAAAAAATCTTTACAGATCACATAAGAAACAAGACACCACCAAAAAAAGAGAGTGTGAAGAACTTAAATCCAGAAATACAAATATTTTTGGCAATAAAACATGACTACAAATTAAAGTTTTTATACGAAACATTTACCGGCTGAGTTAATTTGTGATGCAATTTTACACTGGGCTGACAATCACGAGATATATTAATGCCTGCCGCTACTTTACGATTTATTCTTACTTCTGTGCTTATAGCACATTCGAAGTTATTTTTTGTTTTCAGTGTATTTTATTCAATATAATGTATTTTGTATTAGTTTACTATTGTTAACAATCTTCAGAGTTTCAGAGCTTAATCTTTAATTAATAATATTCAGTCTCATCTGAATCAATTTTGAAATAATCGTAATATACCGAAACGTTTTTAAAATTTTTGGTCTTATCAAAAATTGTTTAAAAAAAAATAATCACCACAGTTACAACTGTTTGCTACTTATAATGTTGTTTGAGATATTCACCTACTTTCAAGTAATCATTAGAACGAAAAAACTTTCAACTGCATTTTTCTCAAAAATTATACTGCATGATTAATATTTAATAATGGTCTGGGTATATAAATAATATGCTTTTTCGAATTTTGTTAAAAAATAGGATTTGTTGTTTAAAAAATGTCGATGCCATTACAAGCACCATTTTCTATCATCCAAAAAAGGAAATTAAATGTTTTTTCGTATTATACGATTTTTTCAAATCTAAAAAAATTCAAATTTAAAATATATATATATATATATATAATAAAAGTTATAAGATTAATTATGCCTAATATATTATATTTAAGATATTTTTTAATGTTACAAATAGTGAAAAAATATGTATTTGAAACAGCATCATTACTTCAAAACTAATTAATAATAAAAAAAAATGTTATTTATAAACAATTCAGTTCTGAATGTAGCTAATAACTTTGGTCCGAAACTTTTCTAGGTAAACAGGAACGTTTCTATTCTCTCACTTTTTATTTTTGATACTCTACTTTTATTTCAAAAGTTGCAACACTGATAATTGTTAATAAGTTTTATTAAAAAGGTTTTCCGATGCAACATAATTTACATTATATCTTATTTGAGAAATATGAGTATTTTGGAATTTTTATAATAAATTCATTAGTTTTGACACCATTATTAAAATATTATATCATGCAATACTGAAATCTGCTTAGAAAATTAGGGACATTCTGTATAGTGCGTTAGTATTTGCTGCATATTTTGATTAACCTAATATTCAAAACTATCACTTTCTGACATATTAGGTTTTATTTAGTACAATATTTTTTTTTCCAGTTTTTCTTTTTCTTTAATTCTTTCTTTAATATCTTTAATTCTCATTTTAAATTAGTGATATTCCTGTGAGTCAATAATTATCATGAATAACACTATATCAGTTTTTCCTGATTTACGATTTCTTTTCGTTTTGTCATTATGGAGTACTGTACTTTCCTTCATTTACAAAATGATGCTACTCATTATTTAGCAGACAACCTTGAAAATATAAGTTGGCATATTCTACGCAGACATATTTTCTAACAGAGTACAAATAGTATTTAGGATCACATCAAAATGAATAATAAACTGAACCGAGGTATTTGATAATGGCAACGTTGCGGATGCAGGAACAGCTTTCCTATGAACAAAAATACCCGTTGCGGACACAGAAATGTCGGCGTGCTATAATATGGTATATTGGGACGTTCCAACGATGGCAAAATATGTGGATGCAAAACTGCTATCTTAGTGAAAGTAAAAATCATCTTCTTTATTCTTAAAGTATATAGAAAACTGAGTTGACACCGAAGTAGCCATTATTGCAAGATAGTCAACAACTGTTTAAAAATTTAGATATATTTCAATTTTTCGAGTGGACGCACAAACATACCTATAATAAAATGATGCAGCAATGATGGTAAGATTTATATATATATATATATATATATATATATATATATATATATATATATATATATATATGTATATATATATATATAGTTTTGAGTTTCTTGAACCGTACTATATTTAATATAAAATAAGTTTTTCTTTTTCTGGGGTTTAGGTTCAATAAATTATATTAGATGTGAAACTAGATTTTATTTTCCATAAAAATCAACGTTTCGGCAGGACTAAACAAAAATAAGAGGGAGATACACGAATTAATATAAATTGCAACGCAATAAATGACAAAGAAGATACACAAAATATAAATAAAATATATTTCAATCTGATATAAATAATAATAAATATAACACCATAAAAAGCTCTTAAAGTCATAACACATCTCCACTTTACCTTATTCGAAAACATCGATGATACGCCCATATAAAAATAATTACACACTAATGACTTTAAACCATGAGATATCAGATATCAACTTTTATTTGTCACTTCATTAATTTCAGAGTCCGTGTTTACGTTTTGTGAAGTTATATATATTATATATATATATATATATATATATATATATATATATATATATATATATATATATATATATATATATATATATATATATATATATATATATATATATATATAGTGGACTCCGCCCATGTTAAAATTCAGGTTCAATCGAGCTCCGTGGTCAAGTGGGTACCGATATACGGAGCTCACTTGACCATTCCATAATATTGGTTCTGTCGATTCATCAACATGTAGAGTTTAATAATTTATAAAAATTTTTTGGAGCCCGTAAATACCCCTGTATCATAAATGTATATCGTTTAGTTCACGTGTATATATTATAGGGGTCGTTGAGATCTTCTTCAATGTATAATTGAACCATAGGTTTATCGGTTTAAGTAAGCTCTGAGAGTTTGGCAACTGTGCGATTATACCGTATATTTTCAACATATATCCCGAGCGGTTCATATGGGCTCCTTATTTTTATCTACTGTTCGTAGACAGTGTAATGTCATACGCATTACACTGAGTAACAAAGAATATCTTATTACCTGGTATAACTACTACGTACTAAGAGGTAACTGGTTCTTTAAAAACAGGTATATAGATACAAAAGGATTTGGGCTTATTATTTAATGGAATGTTCGCTTGCATAGGAAATTTTATTTTTTCTGTATTTTTAAAAATGTTGTTTTTTTATTTAATATAATTTTATTAGTTAAATGCCGAACTCAATGTTTTTTTTTAATTACAGAAATTTCGTAATATATTTTGTTAACGTGAGTATGTCTTTGTACGTTTTATGTAAGCATCCGATTAATAAAAACTACTTTTATTTCATCCAATCTTCTGCGATATCTTGTATAAAGCTTTTATATTATTTCAGTTCTGGTCTTATTTGTGTACTTTATATGATATCTCGATAAAAGGTTATTTCAAAATAAATATGGTTAAGAGCTACAATAGATATTTTTGTGTTAAAATGGGTAGTAGCGCGCACAAAAAGAAAGAATTTGTCTAACAAGGTATATTCGGCAGCAGATGCATATAGTGCAAGCGTCTATGTTTTAAGGGCGGAAGGACGTGCACCTCATTTTTAGCTCACAAGCATGCGAAAAATATTATTTCTGGTCCTCAATTTACCTTTTAGTTTTAAACAATGATCTGTGACTGACCCCGTGCGATACAAATTATTTTCAAGGAATTTATATGAAGTCTACGTTCAACAATTTCATGACATTATTGGATGTTCAGTTTTGTGAAAGCGTCCATGTTAGGGAGATTAAAGGAGCACACACTAGTTTTTCAGGAATTTTGGCTGAAAATTAATTCATAGTTTATTTTTATTGTGTAATATTAGGTGTATCGTCTATATAATAGAAGTTCTAGTATCTACCGGTATGGATCGTTCGTTTGTGTAAATGTTATACAGTGTAGGGGCCTTTATGCTACCCCAAGCGAGACCGTTCTTCATCTGCTATTTTTATCATTAGTGATACAAAAAATATTCTATTGTGTAGGCATACGCAGACAATATAAGTGAGTTTGTTATCTAAAGGGATATCATATAGTTTTTGGAGAAATATTCTGTAATTTAAGGTGTCGTAAGCGGCATTTAGATTGAAAAATACCACCCCTGATACCCGATATTTTTCGTCCCGTCTTTGATTTAGTATTTGTGATGTACGTGATCTTCCCTGTCTACAGCCACTTTTGTCTTTTAATTTAAGTTTTTCTTCTAATATCGGTGATATCATATTAACGATATTGTGCAAAAGTATTTTGAATAGCTGACAAAATAAAGATATTAGCCGATAGTTTTTGTGGTCGTTGGAGTGTTTGCCAGGCTTAAGTAAGGTAACAACTTTGGCTTGTCTCAATTTTTTGGGTATCTCCTAATTTGAATACAGTTGTTCATCATCTGGATAAGTCATTTTAGTGTTTTTGGTCCAGATTGCGTAATAAGCTTTGTGCTCAGATCCTCAAGGTCGGTAGTTGTGTTATTTTTCATTAAATATGTAGATTGTGGATCCAAGCTCCACATCGTTAAAAGGTTCTCTCAGCTGACTGGTTTTGTCCTTTCTTACTTTCCGACAGAAATAGTATGTCTATATCTATAATGTAGTTTTCAGCGATCAGCTATATACCAAATACCCTAGGTTAGTCCCTATATGTGTTTCCTGTACTAGAAATTAGTCAGATTCGTGTTAACTCATATGTCTGATAAATTTAAGTAAAGTTTCTTGATTTTTAGATATACCCTTAACAGTTATAGACATATGTTATTAGAATAGTTGGTCCCAAAAAGGACCAATTTGACAAAATCATATTAAAGGGGTGACTGAAGAATTAGCCGATTAATTAATTAATCATTACCCAGGGTATGACCGATTGCGGTGATCTTATTAGTACTCCAATCTTCCTAAAGGCTCGTTCTTTAAACCCCATAAGTAATGCGTAATCTTTTTATTAAAAATTTAAATTTTACATACCGTGTATTACTTTTTGACGATATGTCGAATCAGATTTGTAAAGTAATAATTTTTGGTTCTAAAGAGCCTCTTTGTGGAAAATAAATAAGTTTGTTGGCGCCACTGTTCAGATGATGGGTTTATCACAGATATCAAAGTTTACATTTTAATTCAATGTTCTATTTACGTATCTTCAATATTAAAAAAGAAGGAAAAGACATGTTTATGCTTTTATTTTTTTAAATCTATTCTGTTTTCTTTCTAGAGTTCCGTCTTTTTTGAACGACCTCTGTTCTTTTTTCAATTGGGCACTTGTCCAAAGCTATGACAAATTCTCTGTCCTCTGCTATTTTACATTAATATGACATTCATTATTTTCTCTAAACACTCTGTCCTCTGCTGTTCTACATTAATATGACTGATTTATTTTATCTTTCTTGCAGCTATTTAATGTTTATCCTGTGTATCTTCTTCTTCTTCTTCTTTTTCTTTTTATATAGACATAACTCTGTCTGTTTTTCATTGTGCTTCCAGTAAGTTGCCTTTCCATCGTTTTCGTGGTCTTCCTACTGATCGTCTTCCTATGGGTTAACCGTCTCTTGCCGTCTTTATTGTTTTATTTGTTGTCATTCGGCTTATATGATCGTTCCGTTCTACTCTTCTATTTCTTAACCAGTTCTTGATGTTCTTCACCTTGCATCTACGTCGTATATCTGTACTTCTAGCTCTGTCCCATAGTGTCTTACCATCAATTTTTCTAAGTGTTTTCATCTCTGATGACTGATGACTGTTTTTTAAATTATGCCTTTCGTTTCTTTTCCGATATTTTTATTTCTTTATAATGTTTCATTTAGGCAGCCTGTGGCTCTGTTTGCTCTATTCACTGGATCTTTCACTTCAGTTTCGAGCTTTCCCTAGCTAGATAATGTGATGCCTAGATATTTAAGCTCCAACCCTTGTTCTATTATCTGACCTTTTAGCTCCAGTTAACATCTTAGTAAATTTGCGGTAGTAACCATGCATTTTGTCTCTTTTGGGGAAATTAATATGTTAAATTTTCTGGCGGTTGTATGAAATTGGAGCAGCGTACGTTGTAAATCATCTTCACTTTGAAAGAGTAGTATTGCGTCGTCTGCACAGCAGATTAATATTATATTATATATTATTTGTTTTTCTTCCATTTGGTATCCTTTTTTAGTTCTTACTTTTTTATTATTTCATCCATAATCAGGTTGAATAATAGGGGACTCAGGGAATATTCCTATCTCAACCCATTGTCAGCTTCAGTAGGGTCGGTTAGTTCTTCTTCTACTTTTACTTTGATTGTGTTGTTTTGGTATATATTCTCGATCGTTTTGATTTTTCCTAGAGGTCTCTCTTGCGTACAATAAGTGGATAACGTTTTTTAATTTGTGTATCTTCTGTATATTAGTATTTCTTCTGCGTATTAAAAGTTAAATTTTGGTTATTATTTCTTAAGATTCTCTTAACGTGTTTATTAATTGTCTTGTTTCATGTGTATCAAGATATGTGTATCATGATAGATTGTAATGCATATTTCATTTAATGTAATTAAAGTGCTCTTTGCGTTTGCCAATTACTATCTCACTTCCTCAGTGATAGGTCTTTTTTTCCTCATTAATAACCTTATCCTCGCGCGATACAGCTATTTTAACCCTCTATGGCCCCGTGTGTACTCAAGGCAACAAAGGAGTTTTTGATGCAGAAAACTTTTTTAAAACAATTTCCGACTCTAAGATGCCCTCTGTTAATATTTCAGGCAACATTTGGTTATACATTTTAATACACTCTATGAACCTATGAAGAAACCTATATGGAAATGTTTAACAGTATGTCAAATGGACATGGCTGCCTTATTAGTTTGTATTTTCGATAGTGATTTATTGTTATAAAATGTGTACAATTTATATAAAAATATATACCGAGGCATTATATCAGCATTTATATATTGATTACCGTTGAAATTTGTTTATTTTATTGTGTTGTTTCAGTACTGTGATAAAAAACAGGTATGTTACTTTGAATCCACACTGGACCATATTATTTTAAATTATTTTTTTAGGATGGATACAAAAACGTTCTACGGGAAAAGCAGTAAATATCCGAGGAATCCAAAGACTCTGACTTTGACAGTGATAATAAGAGAGTGATAATGAATTTTCCATAGGTACTCAGATATCAATCGATCCAGGATCAAATAAAATGGAAAATGAAGATGATTTGTACGAAGCAAATTTACACCAGCTCAAATAGTTGACACTATATCTAGGAATCGCTGGGAAGAAATAGAAACTAAAATTCATTTCAATAATAACGAAAATATGCTCAACAATAATGATCAGTTATACAAAATTAGACCATTCATCAACGGTCCATTTCAAAATTTTCAGAGTATTCCAATGAGTGAAAAATTGTGTATTGATGAACAAATGATACCATTCAAAGGGGCACATTCTTTAAAACAATATATGAAGAATAAACCCAAAAAATGGGGATACAAGGCATTTGTTTTGCGTGATAGCAATGGTATTGTTTATAACTGGGAATTATATACAGGAACTGTTGAACATTCTCTTCATTTACCTAATGTAGACACCAGCGGTAATGTAGTAATAAGATTGTGTGAGATAGTCGGACCAAACAAATACTATAAAGTATATTTTGACAACTGGTTTAATAGCATTCAGTTGCAGAATGAAATGGAAAAACGTGGATTGCAATGTTTGGGAACTGTTCGTCCAAACAGACTGCCTAATTGCCATTTTTCTGATGACAAGAATATAAAGAAACAGGGTAGAGATACTGTAGAAGAAAAGCACGCTACAGCAGATGGCATAAGACTAACAGCATTAAAGTGGTACGATAATAAACCGGTTCATTTGCTTAGTACATTTGTTGGTTCTGAGCCTACTTCGTTAGTCAAGAGGTGGGATAAGAAACAAAAATCAAGAATTATTGTATGCTGTCCAAATTCAGTGCAATTTTATAATAAATTTATGAGAGGTGTCGATCTTATGGATTCACTAATTGCTCTTTACCGAACAGACATAAAATCTAAAAAGTGGTATCTAAAAATATTGTTTCACCTTCTGGATTTAGCTGTTGTTAACAGCTGGTTGTTGTATCGTCGTGATTACGATTACTTTTAAAGAAAAATCACTTGCCTTTGTTACAGTTTAAGTTCCACTTATGTAGCGCACTGTTAGCAAGAACTGACCAGATCAAAAACAAAGGACGTCCCAGGCTCAGTGAAATTGAGAACGAAATTGTAAAAAAAAAAACGGAAGAGAGGACCTACTGCTATTGTACCACCGAAGGAAGTTAGGCTTGACCAAACCTTCGACTGGCCCGTATTTTCAAAAAAAGGGAAGATGCAAAAAACCAGGATGCTGTAATACTTCTAAAGTAATGTGCGATAAATGTAAAGTTGCTTTATCTTTTACAACTACAAATATTTGTTTTTTTGATTGGCATAATAAATAAGTATATAACTTAATTCGTTAGTTTGTGCTGCCCACAGTTGCCTGAGGGCAATACTCCCAAAACTCTCCCCAAACAAAATTTAAAAAATCTAAAAAAATACTAGTTGTAAATGGATGGATATTTGAGCACATATACAAATTAAAACATTTTCCCTTAAGTTTACAAAAAAAGTCGGGCAATAGAGTGAGATATTTATATTTCACTATATGCTCTATCATTTGGTTTTCATTTCAAATTAGCACCTATGACGAAATTTATAATATCTAAGATCTAGTGCTTTCATATGAAACTGGAATAAAACACTTGGTAGATAATATTTATTCGTTTTGAGTACACTTTTTTTAGAACCTAGTATATAAAAGAATAAATATTTGTCTGTTCAGTGTTTTCCAAGTCTGTAAAACATAAACAGGCTTAAATATTAGATTATACATTTATTAAGAATGTTCAATTTCTAAATTGAAGATTTTATATTTAAAAATATGAATAGGTTTTTACATTTTATTTGACGTTTTAATCTTTTAATCGGAGTTCATTTTTTAAAAAACTATAAAATTGTGAGAACAAATTGCTATGTAAAAGTATAAGGCACTATTCTCATGCTGTGAGCTTTGCTGCTCTGTTACTTTTAAAACGCTTAAACTATTTTTAATTTATTGTCAATGTTTTTGAGGCGGGTTTCCTTGAATGACCATTTTTAAGGTTAGTATGTTTGATTAAATGAAATTGACATTAATTTGATAGTTTCCATTTTATTATTACTGATGGTATATGACTAGCATCTGTTGGTTCTATATATCAATTTGAACGTGGAAGTAAGAGCACTCTCTTGTTAGTAATTTCAGTGTAAATTGTGACGAAACCAGAAATAACCCATAATATTCTTCCCGTGTGATCTTAGTATTTCCGTTGATTGAATAGTATAGGGTATCCAATATTTTAATCAACGGTATGTCAGAGTTTTATTAATTTTTATATATATTTGCAAAATAAGGAAGAAAGTTCAGTACAGGCAGTTAAACAGCTGATCTGTCAATTTAGAAGTAAGAACAAGTACCAACTTGCTGAAAAGCATACCATACACAAAAGGGGTAATAAAATGTACCGCACAAACTATAGCGATATAAGCTATATATCTATTAATTATTAGGATATACAGTATTTTTTCTGATACACCTGGAACGATTGAGTGAATAGGTGAACTATCAAATAGGAGACTATTAGTGTGGAATTAGAAAAACTAATAAATCGTTGATCAATTATTCACTATTAGGCAGTTAATGAGAAATGTTGGGAATACAAAAAAAAACATTAAACTAGTAATTTATAGATTTTAAACAAGCACTGATATAACCATAAGAATAAAACTATAAAATACCATGGCAGAACTAGGTTTACCTAATAAACTGATTCATTTAACAAGGAGTAATATACAAGTAAAGACTTCAAGGAAAACTGTCGACTTATTTTCAAATGTACTGCAAAGTTATTTAAAAAATGTGACCGAATTAGCGTACCACCTGTTTTGAAAACTAAATATTATGAGACGAATTGGGGATATTATATTACACAAACTAAACCGCTTGCCTACAAAAAATATCATGAAAATACGATACGGTGAGAAAGACTAATGACTTTACAGCTAATTGCCACATAAGTATCAATGTAACTATAGCTCACAAAATGGGTTCAATTACATTGCAATTTTTAAATTTTTCGTGATAAAACGAAGTGATTGATTGTTGTTTTGAAAAGGTAAGTTGTTTTTTATTTTTGTATTCCTATCATCTGATATTATTGTAATATCAACAACATTTTTCATAATATATTCTAAAATAACGAAATTACTAATAACGAACAAAAGTTTTATTAATTTCTTGTTAATATAATTATGTAGAAATTTAGATTTTTATCTTGTTCTTACTATGGTGCTAAAGCACAAATGTAGTCATAGTCTACCGTATTTTTTTCATAGTGGTCATAGTTTTTAATTGTAGTATAGCTTATGTGTTTATAATAACTAGCGCATAGAAAATAATAAAATTTTGTACCCTGTGCTTTATGTTTATTATCCTTTATTGTATTGGAACATCTAGAAGTATAGCAATACATTTTAATTGTTGAACAAAAGAGAAAATAAAAACACTTTTTGTGGTGTGCCACTTAACCATACACAAAATCGTATACAAATGGTCAAATGGTAGTGAAAGTCGATATAGGCCGCCAGACGGCAGAGGCATCGCCGCGCTCGATGTCTATACTATGAAATGTTTTTCATACAGTTTTCGGATCAGATTTTTCAAAACATCAAATTACATCTTCTTTTTGCCTTTCTTTATTTAGGCTAACCGCTACTGTTTTTTTCTTCAGCGTTTCTTCTTAATCTACATTAATGTTATATTACAATTCTTTCTGGAACGAGCTATAATTTTTCTCAAATAACCATTTTGTGTGGTTTAGTCGCCTTAAGGTTTAGCATGCTTTGTCAGATGCTCTTTAAAGTCCCTTTTAATATTAATATCGTTTGAGAAATTTTTCCCAGATACTTATATTTCGTTTTGATTTTCAATCTTCTTTTAATGTTAGTTTAAATGGTCTAGTAGTGTGTTCGTACAGTTCAGTTATAAGCAAAATTAGGTGTTGTTGTACACCTAATTCTTTTAGTATCAGTCATAAGTGTATCCATTTGACTCTGTGGAACGCTTTACGATAGTTTATAAAACAAATCCATAGTGGGATATTGAATTCCCTAGACTTTATACTTTTCTTGGACTTTTATTATAATAGTTTTAAAATTAAATGTTTAGTAAAAATCTCTACGCGACTTTAATGCATTAAATATTTTAATTAAAAATCGACATATCTATTGAAATTAGACAGTAAAAAAGTATGTTATTAAAGATTGATTTATAAATTATTGTAGTTTAAATTCAACTACGCTATGAAACAAATATTGCATGTCATAAACTGCAGTAATCCAAAAATTATAAAGATCTCCCAGCTGTTTGAGTTTTCTTTAATTAGTAGGGTAACAAACATTATAATCCTACCGAAGGGACCTCTAATTTCATAAACTGTTACACGATTACTCTATCCGATCTACGTACATTTATGAACTAAATGTTTTAGTGACGCCTTTGAATAAAAAATACTAATTAATAAAAATGGAAACTTAACTTTTCCAAGTTTATAATAGACACTTTCTTATGTTTAAAAATATATAAAATAAGTAATATAAATTACCGCCTTGTTTATTAAAACTAAAAAGTAAAATAAAGTTATGTGTCGGTTAACAATTTATATTTAACTACATTAGCGAAATAATCCTAAAATTTCTTTATGACTAAATTGATGGATATTTAAATAAATTTCAAGTGTTAAAATGTACCTGCTGTAAAATTTGAAAATCTACTACTAATACAATTATTGGCAACATCTCAGGAGTTTAGAAATGTACGCAACATGCTAAATACGGATCCCAAAAATGGTTTATCCTATTGTGGAGTCCACTTAATGCTACATGTTGGTCGGAGTCTACATAAAGCGCTACTTAGATAATAATATACACGGTGTATATTCTACTGGAGTTAGTATAATACCGTTTTAGAACGGAGCTTACATTAACCGCTAGATGTATATATATATATATATATATATATATATATATATATATATATATATATATATATATATATATATAAATGTATATATATATATATATATATATATATATATATATATATATATATACATCTAGCGGTTAATGTAAGCTCCGTTCTAAAACGGTATTATACTAACTCCAGGCGAATATACACCGTGTATATTATTATCTGGGTGGCGCTTTATGTGGACTTCGACCAACACGTCGGATTAAGTGGACTCCGTAATAGGTTAAAACACTTTTGGGATCCGTATACATTTCTTTACGTACACAACCAAACTCCTCCGATGTTGCCAATAATTTGATTAGTCGTAGATTTTTAAATTTTACAGCAGGTACGTTTTGGAACTTCAAATTTATTTAAATATCAATTAATTTAGTCATCAAGAAATTTCACAAATACGTACTTGGTTATTGTAGTTAAATATTTTATGGTGGTAATTTATATTACTTGCTTTAATTATAGATAAACTGAAATTAATGTCTATTATAAACTTTGAAAAGGCAAGGATCCATTTTTATGTACTAGTATGTTTTTTAATGCATTGGCACTGAAACATTTATTATATTATAAATGTACGTTCCGATGTTTCGATTGCTACAGTTTATGACGAATAAAATATTTGTTTCATGAAGTAGTAAAATTTGAATTAATATAATTTATTATTCATTCTTAAAATTCCAATTTTTTACTGTCTAATTTCAGTATTTCGATTTTTAAATGTAGGGAATTCAATATCCTATATACCATATTTTAGATACACATAAACACATAGATACACTTATGGCAGATATTAAAAGAAGAAATATTTCGGTACCTTAGTGTAACTTGATTCTCGGCAACATATCTATTACGATTACATATAATATGTTCGGTCTTATTGTTTTAAATGCTTTGTGCTTGTACAAGCTATCATTATTTTAACTTTATATAATTGTGTTTTGTATCTTTCACTGTCAGGCATATCAAAATTTAATATTTAATTTAGAAGTATAATAAATGTATGTATAATATTCTTTTTTTTTTGTCATTTGGTTTAAATATAGATCACTTATATTCTTCTTGCTTATTTATTTTTATTCGTAATACTTATTAACGTACCCGTTTTTGCAAAAAGCAACAACGGGTATAAAAGATATCGGGTATCAGGGGTGGAATTTGTCAATCTAAATGCCCCTTACGACATATTAAATTAGAGGACATTTCTCCAAAACTGTATGACATCGCCTTAGATAAAAACATCACGTGTTTTATCCGCGTATATCTACAGAACAAAAAATTTTTCGTATCATTCAATGGTAAGATGAAGAACGCAGATGAATGGTCTCGCTTGGGGTAGCGTAATGGCACCTACACTGTATTACATTTACACAAATGATTAACCGATACCAGTAGATACTAGGACTTTCATGTAGACGATACATTGCACAACCAAAACTTTTGTTGGTGAAGTGAAAAAAAATCTAAATTATGCCTTAAATATAATAAAAATAAACTACGAATTAATTTTAAGCCAAACCCCGAAAAATCTTAGGAGCGCTCATTTAATTTGTCTAAGACAGGCGCTTTCACAAAACTGAATATCTAATCTAATATAAATCTAATATAATCTATAATCAAATAAAAATACCTTTTTTTTAAACGCATCTACCACGCAGAGGCATTAGCGTATTTAGATTAATGTTACACTTGATACAAATAGTGTATATATATTAGTTTACAATTAATAATAATAACATGTATGTGTATTACAATGTATGTTTTAAATCTTATGGAGAAGTTGACAGTCTTTAAGATAAGAAATTATTCTTTGGGTATCTGTATTTTCTTTTAGGGCAGTTGGGTATGCTATATTTGAGTCGTTCACTGTTATATTTAGGACACTGTATTAAAAAATGTTTTACCGTTAGAACATGGTTGCACACTTCACAAACTGGTTTATTTTTGCGCTGTAGTAAATAGTCGTGTCTGGCCGATACGGAGACGGGTGGGAGGGCCAAGTAACCGGTCGTGGTCCCTGAGAATGTGAGGGGAGCACGACCAGTGAAACCAAGAACAGTACCAAGCGTCCAGCGCCTGTGCACCGGGTGAGCGCCTGACACCGCCGCTGGACGCTAAAAGGCGTCGCAATAGACCCAATTGCGACGCCTTCCATCCCTTACATCTGGCTGTGCCGCATCCCGACGAACTTGAAGGACTTAGCGCTTTCACTGCTACCCCCTTTAGTCTGTGGCACCATTCCATTCAAAACATGGTCTATGACCACATCTTCGACGGCCGTTTTTTTTCCACATAAATACTCCGAGTACAGCCAGTATGATCCCCTCCTTCCCCGACCAACATCCTTAGGAGAAAACCTAGGCCAAAATCCGACGTAGTAAACCAGCGGGAAAAAATCCGTAATCCAAGGTGTTAGAAACCGTGCTGAAGGATGAATGACCACACGACACGGGGCCACAAACGGTTCCCTCGGGGCGTCTGGCGAAACCCCGTTGTATACAGCCTTACCACCACATGCGGGGCTCTGTGATGGAGGACCTTTTTTTCCCTAGCTACTCGTGGGATTTAAATGCTTAATAAATTCTCTAAAGAAACCGCGGGCGACCTGGGCGGCAATCCAGGAAGAAAACTAGACACAGTCAGGAGGAGAACAAATTCTCTTCCTGACGACCATAATCTAAAGAGAAAAGCCTCGTACGTTAGGTCGATCTCCGAAGTATATAAAAAGAGACCGTGCAGTCAAGCAATGGAGATGCTTGACTACATAGATGATATGACAAAACAAATAGAGCGGCTTACTTCCTTAATACAGGAGTACCCAAATACGACAAGACCTTTAAAAGAACTTCATAGGCAGCTCCACAAGCGGCATGCATCCCATCGTATGGAGCACATCCGCGAATGGTTGCATAGTCATGCTATTGAGCCTATCGAAAAAATAACTGTGGACTCAGACGTCCAATGTGACCTTCCGTGTGCTGAAGGCTCTATTGTGCCGAGACCCACCATGACGGATTGCGGCACGCAGACCGATGCCTGCCACGGACCTCCCGCGAGGACCAAGGTGAGCCTAGAAGATGTCAGCACTTATGCAGACTTCCAGAGGCACGCTCGCTTTGAGTGGCCTGAGAGGTTATATCAAAAAACGACTATAGAGGTCTCAAACCCGTTGGACTCTAAGTGCCGAGTGAAGGTGGTAGCTCTGGAGCCCAATGACAGAAATATGAACTTTAGTATTTAAAGACTTTATAGAGACCGATACCCCGATCTATCGTCACTTAAAGGGGACTTCGAGGTAATGGAAAATTCAATCACCATCCGGGAAGGTGACGGAAAAAAAACAAAATCCCACAAAGTGATTAAGGTCACAGCCGGTACGGAAGAGCTCTGGCACGCACTCGAGAGCGTCAGGGAGGAAACGCAAGAAAATGACACTGTGGCCCTGCACCATGTGAGCTACATGCCGGTGGCTGATATGAGGAAGATGGCGGAAGTTATCTTCCGGAAAACTACCCGTGTCTCCGTCTCGATATTCACTACAGCCACCAAACGGGAAAGGCCGACGTATGGATTTATTGTGTCTAAGAAGGACACGACCTACTCCCAGCTGCTGACTGGAGTAGAGGAAGCCGTAGCAAACTGCGAGGCAAAGGAGGCTGTTCTTAGCCTTAGAAACACCCGTGATGGTAACCTACTCATTACAATCGACAAGGATCAGGACGCAGCCTTGATGATCAAAAAGGCTATTATCAAGGATAGTGGTGTATCGGCCAAATTGATAGGCCAGGAGAGGCAGGCAGTCATCCACGTTAGAGGGATGACCTCGAACACGAATAAAGAACACCTCAAAGTGGCTCTTACAAGGGAGCTGGGTAAATGGGAACCTAGCTACTCCATTAAACAGCTGCGTCCCATGCGGAATAACACCTTGGCAGCGACGGTCGTCCTTTCCGCGGAAGCGGCAAAGCGAATCATCGATAAGGGAAACCTGAAGGTCGGCCTCGTGAGATGTGAGGTGGAAAGGAGGTACAGCATCAGGAGGTGCCAGAGATGCTGGTCATATACACATGATGTGAGTAAGTGCGACGGTCCTGACCGTACGGGATCCTGCCCGAAGTGTGGAAAGAAGGGCCACACCTTCGAATCTTGCAATGAGGCAGATTGGTGCGTAATCTGCGAAGACCCGCACCGTATTGGCAGTCTCAAATGTAAGGAGTTCCGGTCGGCTCTCCAGAGAGCTCGATTGGCGGACCAAACAAAGTCGCTGGAGACTCCCCCCCCCCCACAAGTATACCAGCCACCTACTCCTACAATAGATATCCCTTCCGCTACCCCCACCCCGACTGAAATGGACATGGGCTCAGAGAAAACTGACGAGTTAAAGGTTGAGGTCCCAGGGCCGTCATATGAAGAGGTCGAGAAAGCCGACGACGAGGTCTTTCATGGAGCGATCCACTCCACCCTTATGGAGCAGTTCAGCTCCATGTGCGACAGCGTGGCGGCCAAACACTTGCAGCAGGCCGAACAGCTCAGTCGTTCATCTTCCCCTCCCCCGAATGAGGAATCTGATGTAACCACTACACCCTCCTTCCCGTGGGATATAGAGAAAAACACCCTAGATAGTAGTCTAGAAAAGCTAAAGTCTCTCACCACCGACTAAGCTGGCTTCGACCGCGACCGGTGCGAAGACTCTCAAAATATTACAAGTTAACATCGGAAGAGCCAAGGTGGGACACGATCTAATTCACGCCAAAGCCCTGGAAATAAAAGCAGATCTCATTATAGTTCCTGAACCTAATAAAAACATTTCTAAAAAGTTCGGTTGGGTCGCCGACAAGCGGGCTGACGTCGCCATCCTCTTGGTGAACAAGAACCTATCCATAAGCAAAATCACCAAGAAAGAAAGCTTCATTAAGATAAAACTCAATGATGTAGCTATTATAGCGTGCTATATATCACCAAACATCAACATGACACAATATGAAGAGAAGGTCGAAAACATCATAGAGGCGGCACTAACAGAGAAACATTATATAATCGCTGGCGACATAAACGCCAAATCCATATGGTGGGGGTCCCCAAGAAATGACGTCAAAGGGAATATATGGAACGAATGGATCGCGTCTACTGATATGGCAGTGATGAATAATGGGAAACATACGTTCGAAAGAGGTGAATCGCGGAGCCACATAGATGTTACCCTGACATCCAAAAAGTATGCCAACAAGATAACGAATTGGGAAGTTCTGGATGATAACATCTTTACGTTCCATAAGTACATCGTCTTCGAGATTGGCACAAAGGTAACAAAAAAGAATGGCAGAAAGGTACTTGACTTCAACAAAGCAAAATTTGTGGAGTCGATTAGCAATCTACAGGAACAAACTACTGACTTTTCCACCTTCAGGAATTCCATTACTAGGGCATACAAATTAAGCAGCAGGAGCAAAACCGCCTCATACACCGTACCCTACTGGTGGAATGACGAAATTCAGTCAAAACGGACAGAATGCCTTAGATTCAGGCGAATCGCACAGAGAAACAGGACTCAGCAGACGAAAGAAGAATATAAACGCGCCAAGAACGAATTAAACAAACTTATAAAGAGAGCAAAGCGCACATGTTGGCAGGACTTGTGCGAGGCGCTGGAAAATGACGTGTGGGGCGAAGCCTATCGAATAGCCACCAAAACGCTGAGGTTCGAGACCCCATACAACCTGTGCGATGATAGAAGAAGAGGCATAGCGAACACTCTCTTTCCCAACAAGCCCAGCATTGAACATATGTACAATACACATATCTGTCCGGAGGAGATAAGTAATGCGGAACTCATCAAAGCTGCAGAGTCCATTAAAGTAGGTAAGTCCCCTGGATCCGATCGTATCCCACCAGAGGCGATAAAACTGATAGTTAAAACACAACCAGAAGCTATCAGAGCCATATTGAATCAGCTGCTGACAAGACAAGAGTTTCCTAACCAGCTCAAGCTCGCGAGACTAACTCTAATACTCAAACCCGGTAAAGACCCAGAAGAAGCCACAGCCTATAGACCGATGTGCCTCCTCGACTGCCTGGGAAAACTATATGAGAATATTGTTAAGAACCGCCTTGAAGAAGAGCTGAGAGAAAATGACATCATCTCAAGCAGACAATACGGGTTCAGGAAAGCAAAATCTGCTATAGATGCGGTCAAGCATATTACAGACACTGTGAAGAACAGCAGAAAAAGATGGGCCGCTCTAGTAATGTTTGATGTAAAGAACGCTTTTAACTCTGCCAACTGGAACCATATTATTACTAAACTAGAAACCGCTGAAGTCTCGGGATATTTGATCAATATTATAAAACGATATTTATGCGAGAGATATGTTTTAGTGGCCAGAAATGTTGAGATGAAACTAACAGCCGGTGTACCGCAAGGCTCCGTACTAGGCCCAACGTTGTGGAATGTCTTGTACAATGGGGTCTTAAACATCGACTATGGGAGAGACACCATGGCAGTAGCCTATGCAGATGACCTTGCCATATTGGTCACTAACGACAGGCATTGGGACCTTGTGGAAATTGTAAACGAATGCTGCGAGAAAGTGAACAGGTGGATGGAAAATAATGATCTCGAACTCGCAGGCCACAAGACAGAAGTGGTCATCCTTAAAGCTCCAAGGAATGGGCCGGACCTGACCTTCCAAATAGGCAATAGCCAATTAGAGCCGACGAACTGCGCGAGGTATTTAGGCATCGACCTGGACAGAGGCCTGAGGTATACGAAACACCTGTTAGGAGTGGTTAAGAAGGCGGATAAACGGACGGCAGCTATCCAAAGAATAATACCTAACATAGGAGGGCCCAGCAGCAACAAGAGAAAATTGTACCTTCAAGTAGTGCAATCGACCCTTCTATATGGAACTCCCGTTTGGATTAACGTACTAAAATACCAGAAGTACAAAGATATTATAACAAGAACCCAAAGGAAGCCCCTTTTAAAAGTGGTGAGCGCGTACAGAACCACTTCTACGCTGGCCTTACAGGTGATTGCGGGAACGCTCCCCATCCACCTGCTTGCCAAAGAAAGACAAATGCTGTATGAAGCCCATGACGGTCACCTACCTCAGGTTAGAAGGACCATACGAGTGAACATGATTATAGAATGGCAAAGAGAATGGGAGGTACAGACCACGAAGGCTCGTTGGACCAAAACGCTTATCCCCGATGTTGTAGCATGGTACAACTGTAAATTTAAAAGAGTGAATTACTATTTTACCCAGTTCCTGACCGGTCATGGATCTTTCAGATCCTACACATATGGCATCAAAAAAACCAACGATGACATATGCACCTCGTGTGATGAGAGGGACGATGCGGAACACTGCATCTTCCGGTGTAATGTCTTCGCCTA
This sequence comes from Diabrotica undecimpunctata, assembly GCF_040954645.1. Classification (NCBI taxonomy): domain Eukaryota; kingdom Metazoa; phylum Arthropoda; class Insecta; order Coleoptera; family Chrysomelidae; genus Diabrotica; species Diabrotica undecimpunctata. The sequence continues at coordinate 98,314,546 of NC_092803.1, read as the reverse complement.
CGAACAACAAAGGCTGCAGAATAGATTCGGCGCGATCGCGCCCAACAACATCATGCAGATTGCAATGACCAGCAAAGAGAATTTTGAATATATAATTAACCATATAACAGGTATCATGAAAAGGAAGACTATAATAGAAAGAGCCGAACAAGCTGGGTGAGGGGTCAAATACAAAAATAAATAATAAAAAAAAACATAAACATTCTTTTTTTATTTCCTTCTTTTTCTTTTCTGTACAAAAATGTACCAAATGTTACCCTCTACGGCAACCCCCCTTTTTTAAGCTCACAAGTTTATCCGCTTGGAAACTAGGTCTCCTTTCCTACACGCTTACTGCTTTTAGGTAAGTGCTGTAACTAAAATAAATAGCCCTAAGGGCACCTTTAACCCAGTCTGCGCGTGGTATCCCCATGTTTCGTTCGCTAATGAACTCGTCCAGGGATACCACGGGTCGAAGAGGGGGTGGTTTTAGTTGGTAGGCAACCTGGCAGGGATGTCCGAAGGGGGCCCTCGGTCATATAGTTTTGACATCGTGCCGTCGGCGTATGTCTCTGGTCCTTTGGTTGAATCCAACAGTACTAGGGACACCTTCCCTAGTCGATTACGAATCTTTCCACCTCAGTCCAAAAAAAAAGGTGCCACCAATCACGCACCTCGATGTGCATCGCCCTTCCTTCTGGAACTTATAATTAAATTTAATTGGTTGAGAAATGAAAAAGTTTCATATAAAAGTTAATTTATCTTTAAATATGGGACATTTTCGGATCTCAAGTCAGTATGGTTTTACCCGTCTAGGGTAGCTCCCTAGAGCACTTTGCTCGAAGGGCTCTGCGAATTTTCTAAGACTCTGAAGCTGAGTTTTTTTCTTCTTAGAAAACCTGTGTTTTATTTCTACAAAAGTAAATAAACCATAAAGGCATTGTCTTTTTCAAGACAATGCCACAACAAGGGCGTACCAGCTAACTACGCAATATTGCAACATATTGCGCAATAGTTTAAGACATTAATAAACATGGAAACTTGCACCAAGATGCTATCGACTTTTCATACGTTTATTAATTACACCGGAGACGACACGGGTAAGCATCACATGCTCTCTTCTGTCTTTTACTATTGGTTTCCAAAGATATGGATGTTTGTTAACTTCGTATAGCCTTAATGGAGTGTTGTTCCAAGTTTGTTACCATTTTTGAATTATTTTTTGTTTTAAGTATGGTTTTAAATCGTTTTGTACCATTATGTTACTTTCTTCGGACATCAGGTTAGTTGGTGCGTTTTTAGCTAGTTTATCAACAACTTCGTTACCTTCAATTCTGACATGAGAAGGCACCCATAAAAAATGAACTTGGATGTTCTTATTTGAAATGTTTTTAAGTTCTTTTTTAATAAGAAGTAGAAGGGGGTTGTCTTTTTAGAATTGCGAATAATTCAGCCGAAAAGATGGTTGTAATTGACGACAATTTGAAACTAACTGAGATAGGTTTGTTAGACTGATGTCGATAGCCGGAATAGATATTTTTCGTGGCGTAGGGTTGCGGATTGAGGAGGTATCATAAGTTTTTGGAAATTGAAAATTTAATTTGGATAAGTATGAGCGTATACGAAAGTAAAAAGGATGTTCAATTTGATGTGTTTGAAAATTTATTTGTAAATCGATCAGCAAAAACGTTATGCAGAACTGGATTATTTCGGTTTCATGACACCGCTGCTGCATATATTAGGCTTATTGGAAAATATGAATTTTACTACAACGAAATATAAACAATTTATGAAAATTTGATGATTTGAAGGAAAAAAATGTCAAATTAGGCTAGAGCAATAACTGAAACAAAAGAATCAAGTGGGAATAATGTCGAATTAATTTGAAAAATTATAATACCAACATAAAAACAAAAATAAAAGAGGCTCTTTGAGAAAGAAAAATAGACACACTTTATTAAAAGAGGTAAAAGTAAAATGCTAAAAAAAAATGCTTATATAAAATGAAGACCTAAAAGTCCGCCGGAGGGTTTGAAACAGATGTGAAAGAGGGCAAAAACCAAATCAAAGAATTGATTGAGATTAAGTACATCCCTAGAGAAGAATGAATAACATATCTCAGATAAATAAACGGAACAACAGAAACTGAGTATACACTTGTAACTCCAGAAATATCATTAAATTAATTAAAGCAAATCGTACGAACTGAAATACAAGAATCCATCACACAGTTAAAAAATAGAACCCCCACGAAAAAAATACAGTAGAGTATAACTACTTTTGTACTCTAGCATTATGGTAAGAAGTTAAAAATATAAATACCTACATAATTATATTACCGAAAAGTTAATAAAAACTTCTGTTCGTTAGCGGCAAGAGAAAGCGTATATCAGAATGTATTATGAAAAATTTTGTTAATAATACAGTATGCAATATAATATAATGACAAGAATACTTTTATATCTTTCCTTATGGCATATTTTTAAAACAAAGCTTCTATACTGGCATTGTATTACTTTTTCTCTCTACAGTAAAATGCTGAGGTAAGCGTCACGGAACTAGCGCCACAAGATGGCGTCGTGAAGGGTAGCTTCATAGAGCTCTTGGCATCGATTCACTACTCTTGATCAATTAGTTTTTAGTCATCATATATTTACTCTAAAAATAACTAACAAAATATAGACATTAAATGAGAAGTAAAAATTAAAAGAATAATATGTCACTAAAAGACTTGATTTGAAACGATTATCAAAATTTAATAAAAGTCATAAATGTCATCCGGTTAATAACAACATTAAATCGTCTGTCAATAAAAAATGTGAAGAACAATTGGACAACACATAGTTTGGATTTAGAGGTGGATTGGGAACAAAAGAGGAATTGTGCGCAATGGTGGTACTATTACAAAAATGCAGAGATTATAATGAAAGCGTATTCTTATCTAATATAGATTTTCAAAAGTATTTGACACAGTTCAACTTGGTAAGCCCATACATGCATTAAAACACATAAACCTAGATACCAAGATATTAATTTAATAAAAAATCTACTAAAATCAAACAGCGGTCATGCGGGTGAAAGATGAGACAAATCAAGCAGAAATTCAAAAAGGAGTCAGCCAGAGATGTGTGTTGTGATGTGAAATGTCACCACAATTATTTAATGTGTACTCCCAACTAATATTTTAGGAGACACTATGGGAAAGAAGTAAGGAATGGAGTGAGCATCATTAATAACAAAAAATTTTACTAAACCCCAATTATGACAGAAAATATAGATGATTTACAAATTATTATATAAATCATTAACAGATAAATCAAAAAGATAGGACTAAACTAAACAGATAAAAGTTAATGTTTACAAATAAGAAATTGAGTATGGTTATTAGATTAAGATCGTCGAATGTTATGTATGGTCGCAACTGCTCGATGGGGTAGAAGTTTGGACCCTGAAAGCCAAATCTGTAAACAAATTAAAGGCATTCGAAATGTGGCTATATAGGCGTATTCTTAAAATTCCTTGGACTGTAAAAGTCTCAAACAAAAAAGCGTTAAGACGAATTGTCTATCTGGACATCGTATCTGGGCCACATAGTTCGAAACGATAAATACTTTCTTCTACGCGTCATCATGCAAGGAAGAGTAGAGGGAAGAAAAGTATTGGGAAGAAAGACAAAATCTTTAAATCTCAAAAAGAATATCTAAAGTCAAATTTAACACGCTTTCATGCCTTGTAGTGAAATTTTGTTTCTTATTACAATACCGGATCCTGGAAAATTTTAAATACATTAAATTAAATCTCTAGTAAATTATAAAGCCTATTATTAGATTAAAATAACAGATTTCTTAGTTTTATGATATGTAGTATATATATGTGTAATAATGTATAGGTGTCAGTATTCTTTTAAAAGAGATTTATAGATTGGTATATAAATTTCACGGTCATGTTTCATACGGTTTTATCTTTCATACAAACATTAAAAACCTTAAAAAGTTTCATTTTACATACAATTAGCACGTTGGCTCTGAAAATGACCTATAAATATGCATTGTTAAAAATCGTATAGATTTATCAATTTAAAATGTTCTTTGTCGTCTTGATTATTTATCTCAATTCGTTCCTAATTAAGCACATGTTGTCCACAAGGTACCTCTCTCATTTTTTAATTACTACTTTTTTTTACCTTTTGCCATAGTTCTCCTCATTTTCTTTATTCATATCGATTTCACTAACAACGAATATTGGGTAGTTTATTGTTTCATGAAACTTTCTCCTTATATGTCCGTATCAGGTTGTCTAGTTATTATAGCGTATATAATGTCGTATGTTAATTCCATTTTATTTAAAAACAAAATACTAAAAACTTTGCTTTCAAAACTTTCACCAAATTAATTGTATCTTATCACTACAGCTGTTTCGGCGGAGTGCCTTTCTTAAGTCTCAAGTTTCTCGAATCCATCAATCATCTATTGTATTTCTCATGAAGATTTTGAGGCAGCTGTGCTCTATTACTCCATTTTTGTTGCTTTTTGTCACTGTTTCTTTTTTTCTTTATTGTCATCATTACGTAGCGCTACAACACTGGGTGGGTCTTCGCTAACCACAACTTTTTTCCAAGTTGATCGATTTTCCACGAATCTTCAATGAAATGTTAATTTTATAAGATATGATTGGATGTTTTCTCTCCATTGTATACTGAGACACCCAAGTGGCATTCTTCTGTGCTAAGTTTCTTTAATACCAGTTTTACAAGTTTGACATCTTGACGTCTATGCATGTGTCCGATCTACCTTAAGCGATTTATTTTCCTGAACAATATCGTTATAAGAGCTTTCTTTATTCAGTATATGTTCTTATTCTATACGGATTTGTAGTGATATAATAATGAGGATAAAAAATTTTAGAAGAATTATGCTCTGTATTTCTTTAGTGACATTATTATTAACCGTGATTATTGATCTAAGATATTTAAAGTATTCCATACTTTCGAAATTGAAGTTGTTGACTTTATTATTTTATCTAGATGTATTGAATTGCTCTCTTCTTTTGATTCGCTTGTATTTGGTTTTCATTTTGTTGATTTTAAGTGAAACATTTTTCGTACTCTCTTCACTTTGTTAATGTCGTTTGCGGACGGGAGAGAGTTTCTTATGAAATCAATATCATTAGCATATGCTAGGAGTGCTTTGTACCTTGGTCCATTAATGGATTGCATCTTAAATATGCGTTATTTCTATTTTAGTAAGCTGTTCAAAAATTGTTTGAATATTTAAATCGAGAATCTGTATTTATTCGACTGTTTTATAACACAGTTTCTTGTCGCGTATTTTAATCTCTGTTTTTTTGGTTCGGTTATCATTATTACAAAGATTTTGCGGGATATCGACATAGGGAACTCGGTGGTATGTCCTTAACGTTTCCATAACCAATGTTCGAATATTTGTCTTACTGTAAAGTCATGACGATTTTACTAGGAAATATAGTGCTATTTAATAATATTAAAGTTCAAGCAACAATTCCTATATGCCTTAACTTGGTACTGATATCTCTGCTCCCCGATCCCAGGTAGCAGTCAAGAAAACATTAAAACTGCTACACTCATGTTTCCTATTATCCAACGATTAGCCAGTCCAGGACTATACGCCTTATTATAGTACTGATATTGCTTCTGTCCCTCATAAGTGAATCCCCCTCATCCATTGTATTTCTTATACTTTCATTTCAATCCCTTCCAATCAAGATTTTGAAGCAGCTTTGCTCCATTAGTCCATTTTTGTTGCTTTTTGTCACTGTTTCTCCTTTCTCTTTATCATCATCGTTACGTAGCGCTATAACATTGGGTGAGTCTTCGCTAACTTTTCTCCAAGTTGGTCGATTTTCCACGAATCTGTAATCAAACGAAATGTTAATTTTTTGAGATATGATTGGAAGTTTTCTCTCCATTGCATACTGAGACGCCCAAGTGGCATTCTTCTGTGCTAACTTTTTTCCATACCAGTTTTACAAGTTTGACATCTTGACGTCTGTGCATGTGTCCGATCTACCTTAAGCGATTTATTTTCCTGAACAATATCGGTATAAGAGCTTTCTTTATTCAGTATATGTTCTGATTCTATACGGATTGGTAAGCGATATGATAATGAGGTTAAAACATTTTTTTTATTATTTTTCCTTCATATATTCGTAGTTCTTTCCTATTTTGTCTATGATTCGCATCCATGTATTAAAATAGGTCTAAAGTTTGAATTATGCTCTGTGATTTTTTAGTGGCATTATTGAAGTTATACTTCTATACGCACGGTCGGCGTTGGAAATTTGCACGGCAGTGAATCTGTGAAATCATTACATATGTAAGATAATGAGTAAGAGAGAGACATAAGATATATTTTCTCTCTGTTCCTACCTCGGGAATAAAAATGTTCCTTTTGTATATATATTTAATATTATAAATATATTATATTATATTATATTATATTATATTATATTATATAATGTTATACACTAGTGGCCAAAATTCTGGAAACTTTACAAAAATTATCGTTTTTTTAGCAAGACTCGTCTCATGATCATGATTTATATAGTTTACCATTATAATTACATTTTTATTTTATTGTTTTATATTCCTGCATAATATTTTATGTATTCCTCACTCTTTTTTATTAACATCATTACTTAATAAAATATGGAACCAGATTCAAGCGAAACGCCGAAAATCCGAGATTTGTGAATGGCAACATTGGTAATACTGTATTGCGTCAGGGTTTTGCTAGTCAGTCAACAACCCAACTGGAAGCAGTTCGCTGGCCTTTAGTACAGTTTCGTGCGGCTTTGAGTGTTTATGAGTGACATCAGGTAGTTGTTACTAAGGTGATATTGTTTAATTGTCGGAGAGAAATTCATCAGAGTCGACTCAACGAAAATGGCAACCAGAAACCCAAAACGTGTTGACTGGTCGCCAGGAAAGACAGCCAAAGCAATTATCCTTCGAGAAGAAGGTTACACTTATCAAGAAATAGCAAACAAATTGGGTGGTGGCGCCACAAAATCAGGTATAATGGAAGTTTGCAAACGTGGAACTACAAAATCAGCAAAAAGACCTGCCAGAAAACCCAAAGTTAGTCACTACGATGTGCGTAGAATATGCCGACTTTTTTAGAAGATCGTCGCAGATCCGCAAAAGATATTAACGGTATTGTCAAATCAACTGGATTACAAATATCGGACCGCACTCTCAGAAGAAAGTTGTGTGAAAATGGATTGCGAGCACGAATTCCTAGAAAGAAGCCGTTCCTGAACAAAAAACAGAGGCAAAAATGCATTGATTGGGCTTTACCACACAGAGGGTGGACAGAAGAACAATGGAGTAAAGTAATTTGGAGTGATGAAATCAAAATCTTGATCTTTGGTAGTGACGGAGTAAAGTTTATTCGATGCCGACCGGGAGAAGACCTTTTGCCCCAGTGTACTACGGTCACTATGAAGCATCTTGTGAGTGTCATGGTATGGGCTTGCATGACCACTAATGGAGTTGGACATTTAGCAGTAATAGAGGGCAATATTAATGCAAAAACAAATTAGATCAGGAAGAGATACTGCAAGCCAAACTGCTGCCGACTATCAGAGATTTGTTCGAAGGGGATGCCCAACAATGCATCTTCCAGCAAGATGGAGCGCTTTGTCATACGACTAAGACTTCCATGGAATGGTTAAGAAACCATGATGTTACTGTTCTGCCTTGGCCTGGAAATAGTCCCGATCGAAATCCAATAGAAAATTTATGGTCAAGGCTGAAAGTCTTAGTATCACGCCGAAACCCAAGCAACAAGAGAAAACTGATAGAAGCCATTATTCAAAACTGGTTTAGAGTTATTACACCAGAAGATTTGGCTCGTCTCGTTAACTCCATGCCTCGCAGAATTGAGTCTATCCTAAAAAACAAAGGTTATCCTACCAAATACTAATTTTGTTGATCATAATCATTCTACCATTTTTTTAAATATATCTACTAATACCTAGCGGCTGTTGTTTTATTTATTTTTAAATTTTTAGATGATTTTCCCCCTTAAAATAGATGTTAAATATTAAGTAGAAGCATAAAACGATATAATAAAATTATAGATAAACTTATAAATAACATAAGTCTTGTGAAAAAGAGGAATGCTGATAACAAAACTAAAATTGTTGAAAAGTTTCCAGAATTTTGGCCACTAGTGTATACTTATATAATATAATGTATATTAATATTATTATTTATGTGATATGTTTTGTATTATTTATTAAATGTTCATAATTATTTTAGGCTTTTGCATTTCAAAATAATCACTGTATGACAGACAACTGTCAATTTTGAAATCCGTTAGTATCATGTCTAATTGGCAAATCTTTTACGTGTTTGGTTCATACGCTGGTGTACGTGAGTTCGAATCCCAATATGAATTCCTTTTTTTATTTTTGAAATATTTAAAAACCTCACGTTAATGTTACTAAATATATGTAATATACGCAAAAATGCTAAATTTTAAAATTAAATGAAAATTTACAACATAATTTGAGTTGTTGGTTTTTTATTTTTATCTTCGTAAAGTAAGTTATGTATATTGGCAGTTTTAAATACTTATGAATATTGCATTTTAATTTGTATTGTATTATTAAATTGAATTATGTTGCAGTGTATTGTATTGCAATTTTTATATTAATAACAAAATAAACAATGCATTTTACTGCAGAGTATGCGTAAAAAAATTTTTTTGCAGTCAACTCCTTTTATACATATGTATATGAAAATAAAATATATATTTTCATTAAAATATTGATACAATCCTTCATTTACTATACTCCTATTACAGGTCAAATGTTTATATACAGCAAACGATGCACCATATACCTAATTATTTTTCTCTTTCTGCTCTCTCTTACCTATAGCATTAAATATGTAATGATTGTGCAGATTGACTCCCATATAAATTTGTAACGGCGAACGCGTGTATAGAAGTATAACTTCTACCGGCAGTCCCACTGGACTGCCACACGCGTTTTTTTTATTAACCACGATTATTTATCTAAGATATTTAAAGTGTTCCATATTTTCAAAATTGTAGTTGTTAACTTTAATATTTTATCGAGATTTATTGAATTGGTCTCTTTTGTTGATTCGCTTGTATTTGGTTTTCATATCGTTGATTTTAAGTGAAACATTTTTCGTGCTGTCTTCACTTTATTGAAGTTTTTGGACGGGAGAGTTTCTTATTAGAGTTATGAGATATATATCATTAGCATATGCTAGGAGTGCTTTGTCCCTTGGGCCGTTAATGGAGTACTTCTTAAATATGCGTTATTTCTATTTTAGTAAGCTGTTCATTAATTTTTTGACTATATGAATTGAGAATCTGTATTTTATTCGACTGTTTTATAACACAGAGTTTCTTGGAGCATATTTTCATCTTTGGTTTCCCGTATCATTATTACAGGGATTTTGCTGGATATCGACATAGTGAATACGGTGGTATGTACATGATGTTTTCATAACCAACGTTCAAAAATTTTTCTAACTGTAAATTCATGATTATTTTACTAGGGAATATATTGTTGTTTAACCTTTAACTGCGGGCTCTGTGTACTCAGTACACCAGTCGCACTAAATTGGCCGCTATTTCTGATAAGCATTGGTTGCCTACGTGTCCCTCTACCTAACCTATCTCTGATGTGTCAGTTATAAACCTCACAGTAATTCTACAGTAGATCCCGAAACAGGAAAACCAATGATAATTTTAGACTATAATTCACATAAAGGAGGCGCAGACACTGTAGACAAAATGTGCAGTACCTATTCGGTATCCCAAAGAACACGAAGATGGCCAATGGCATTGTTTTTTCAACTCCTGAATATTGCCGGAATTAACAGCCAGATCCTGTACAATGCTGCCAACATCGACAATCCTCAAAAATATAGAAGAGTTTTTCTAAAAGAATTATCATTGGCATTGATAAGACCTCATCTTTCAGAGGGCGGAAATACAGAGTTTACCTCTGGATTTAAAAATATTCTTGAGGAAATACAAAAACGTACAAGACGACCACGATGAAGAACTACCAGCAAAAAAACGGGGGAGGTGCCATTGTTGTGGAAGGAGTAAAAATAGAGTTACAACAATATCTTGCAATAAATGTAATAGAATGGTTTGTAAAGAGCACTCTGTTACAATTTGTGCAAATTGTAATTTAGTAGACGCAAACGAGGAAAAAAACGAAAGTGAATAGCACACATATTCTCAAATATGTTCATTTGTGAATGATTATTTACTCCTAGTTTTTAGATTTATATACTAGTTTTATAATATTTTTAATGTTAAGCTAATATACAAGAATCTCAAGAAGGTTATTTTTAGAGAAAAAGAAGTGGTTGAGTTTTTGTTCTTATATTTGTTGCTAATCTTTATATTTTCGTTATGTATTATTTTTTATGTTAAGACATTCTCTTAAATATATGCCTACATTTATTATATACAATATATGTACTAAAAATACCTAGTTGTGGCTTTTATTTGCGTTTTTAGTCGGTGGTGTACAGAATACACCGCGCACGTAGTTATCACTAATGGAGGGGCGCCCGTAGTTAAAGGTTAATAATAATAAAGTTCAGGCAATAATTCCTATATTCTCGGTATATAACTCGGTAATGATAATTCTGCTCCCCGATACCAGGTAGCAGTCCCGAAAACATTAAAACTGCTACATTCATGCTTCTCATTATCCAACAATTAGCCAGTCCAGAACTATACGCATTATTATGCTACCGTGTTAACTCAAAAGGGCGTAACTGCAATTTTTATTAAAAACAAGTTTCATATCCCACGAGTTATTTAGTAATCTTTTCTACAAATCTACCTGAGTTTCATAGCCGTATTTGCAATAAAACCGGATATATACTGCTTAAATTAATAGCCGTATCTGAATTTTCTACCAAAATGTTAGCTTTAAAAGCCGCAACTGTAAATGTTAACACAAAAAGCCGTAACTAAAAAGTTTTCGGCAGATACGGCCTATTCACTTAACATTTCAAGATATTATTATGTTGGCGCGAAAAGTAGTAAACTGTCAATTTACTTTATTTCTAACCTTACTTTTTCGTGTTTTCATAGAATGTGTTTTTAGTTTGTTGTTCATAATAAATATGGATAATAATTTTGCAGAAACAACTAGTAAGTATATTTTCTATTAATTTATATAAAAGGCTAAACAAATACAAATTCTTACCTTGTACCTATGTGTCAAGGTAAATATTTTTGGTTCTGAAGTTATTGTAAATTGATCTTTTTGTAGGTGATTATGCTCCCAAGATGCGATACTTTCTAAGAAATTATATTTACTCCTAGACTGATAGTCTTTAATGTGTGCTTTGTTCCAGTTGGTACTTCTAAAACTTCTACAGTTGCTGTTCTATGACATGAAGCTATTTCTGGACGAAAAAAGGCTGATATTGTTAGCACATTTTATGCATTTTTAAACAAAATTAGGGATTCCGAAGAAGTTGTTATTTGGGTGGATAATTGTTCCGGTCAGAACAAAAATTGGTGCTTGTACACATTTTTTGTGTATGCTGTAAACTCAATAGAATTGAACATTAGGAAATTCACTCTAAGATATTTTGAGTCAGGTCATATATTTATGGCAGCTGACTCATTTTACCATAGAGTCGAGCAATCACTAAATCCACAAGGTAAAGTTTATGACTTCGTTGATTTTGTAAATGCGGTTAAAACGTCAACACATAATGTCTAAGTTATCGACATGGCTTTTAATGATTTTTACAACTGGAAAGACGAATCATCTCAATATAAAATAACAAGGTTGGTCCCTTGTCCGTACCTTCAACAAATGATGGAAGTTTAGTTCATGAGAGGTTTCCATACATTAGGTTATAAAACTAATTTTGAAGGAAAAATCATAAGTGCCAATTTTTTAAAGGCCATAAATATCCATAAAATTGGCATTGCAAAACCACTCTCTATCTCTCAACCACGAGGTATTACCATGGAAAGAAAACAGAAAATAATCACTAAAATTGGTCAAAAAATGCCCCCAATCGCATTACATTTTGGAAAAATATTTTTGTCAGCGAAAATATGGACACAACCTTTGATGATTAATATAATATAATAACTAGTTCGGAGTAGAAAATTAAGTATTAATTATTTATATTTGATTGACTGAGTATGATATTTTAGTTAGTCTGTATTGTTGTTTACTTTTTTAACTTTTCCTAATTATTAAGAATAACTTACGAAATTAATACAACATTAATATTGTAACCTTCATTTGTTTAATGCAATAAATATTTTCAAAAAATCATGTAGTTACGTTCTTAATTATATACCTCATGTTAAGTGAAAAAGGCGTATCTGTCAAAAGTGTTGTTTTCCCAAGTTGATACTCTACCAAAATCTGTCACATGATAGTATAAACCTATTTATTAACTTCTATATGGTACAAGTCACAACTTTTTAAAAAATCACGATTGCCTCATCAAAACCACTAAAACTGATTTTTCTCGCAAACTAGTTTAAAGCAGATACGCCCTTTTGAGTTAACACGGCAGTATGGTACTGATATTGCTGCTGCTCCTCTTAAGTGAATAGAATATGCAAGGAAGGTTTTGACAATTTAATAGGATTTTGTATGTTAGTATATTATTTCTCTGAGAAAGTAAAGAACATCTATTTGCTATCCGGATTTAATCCATAAATTAAATAATAGAATGCTATAAAATAATGCTAGTAGCAGCAAAAAAAGCGGTCTAATAGTCACTAATGAGAAAATCAAATAAATGTTCTTTAACATACAAAAGAGAGGATCTAGATTAGGGCATAATGGAACAATAAAGCCATATAATTTTGAAAGATTGCAGCGTCTTAGATATCGTAGGTAACGTTGTTACATAAGAAATAAAAGGAAATATTCAGGTAGCTAACTGATGTATATATATATATAACCCTCTTTTAAATCCAGAAGTCTAATTCGAATCCCTAAAATTAGGGTATATAAAATAGTGAGCAAACCAGTGCTAATATGTAGAGACGTGACGAGAACGTATTAATTAGACCAGGATTGCTAGAAAAGCCATCAGAGGTATTTTCCGACTTACAGAGGTCCGAGTACTAACCAATACCGAACAGAACTAATTCCAAGATCAAACACATATATAAAGATAGCAACGTCGTACAAGAAACTAAATCTCACTGCTAAAGTTGAGCATTGCCAAGTTAAATTGGGAGGATGCCCCAAGAGAAAAAATGTCCTTAGGAGTTCCACAAATGAAGGGGGAGGTAACATATGGTCAGATTTAGGAATAATGAGACTATCTACCGACCCATCATATTTATCAACACCTGCTATCTTACCTACAATCAATACTTATCTGTTGTGGACTATCAAATCAATTACATATAATCAAACAAACTAGTGTTAAAAAATTATCCTAGAAAAGGCACTTCAGAAATATTGACATAAATTTTAAAAACGCCATTTACGTGGCTGTATTTTCAAAAAGGCAATATAATCTTGTTGCGTTCTGACTATACGATGACGATGATCTTTATATAGAAAATATAGAAAATAAAAGCAAGAGAACTATAATTATGAAACGAAAAGATTACGAAATGAAAAGACTATATAAATCCCTTATATTTACACAGACTGGTTTACAAAATGTGAACGAATGAGCATAAAAACACAGCTGTTTTAAAAACTTAATAGTATTAGACGAATTTAGGATCAATTTCACTCAAAATATGATATGCTAAAATATGATATGACAGAAAAAAAGGCAATGACTTTTACAGCTGATTGCCACATAAATATCAATGTAAATATGATAATTGAAATATGAAACCCAAATATGATGATTTTGTCACAGCAAATGAATATTGTCTCGTACTGTTATATAGCAATTTGTTGTCACATTTTAACCTGTTTATTTCCTTATTATCCATATATGAGTTGTAAACCGATATTACAAGCTCATTTACTTTTCGCAAAGAGACTATATAAGTACAGTTATTACTAAACAAATCTGACTCGAAATATCGTCTATAAGTAACAGAATGTAAAATTTAAATTTTTATGGAGTTCAAAGTAGAAGCCTTCACGAAATTTGAAGTTACAATAAGACCACCGCAATCGAGCATACTCTTGTGCGTGATATCCCCTTAGGTAAAAGAACAACAGAAGATTTTCCGTATCACTCAATGGTAAGAAAAGATGAAGATTGAGAACGTAGAAGAACGGACTCCTTTGGGGTACCGTAATGGCACCTACACTGCATAACATTTACACAACCCATTCCAGTAAATACTAGGACTTTTATTATGTAGACGATACATCTATTGTTGCAGAACCACAAACTTTTGTTGCTGAAGTGGAGAAAAATCTAAATCATATCTTAAACACAATAAAAATAGATTATAAATTAATTTTAAGCCAAACCCTGGAAAAAGTCAGGTGTGCTCCTTCAATGTCCCTAACAGAGACGCTTTCACAAATTTGAATATATACCTGAACCAATAGTGTCATGAAATCATTAAACACACTTTGTAATTTACAGAACTTTGTTTAAAACTAAATGGCAAACTAGAACCAGAAAAATAGTATTCTCCGCGAACTTGTCAGCTAAAAACGGGAAGCACATCCTTCCACTCTTAAAACGTAGACGATTAAACTCTATGCTTCTGCTGTCAAATATATCTAGCTTGTATGAGTGACATCAATACATACTTGACACGTAGATTTAGCTATAAATTAGTCAGCCAAATTAAGCGGATATTAAGACTCTCATCCATACATAAGCTCTACAATATCGTAGTTATCAATCCACCTAATATCCGAAGATAAGTAGCTAGAGAACAAAAGAAGCAAAGTCTAGATTCGTAACATTCACTCCACGAATAGCAACCCATTTTATGACTAGAATCGAGGAAAAACTGGCTAGATCAACACATCTGCAAAATATACAAAAAAAATAAGCTGCTTCTCGCCATCTGAACCCTCAAAAGGAACTTCCTTATGGTAGTTATCTTCCTTAAATCTGCCAGGAAGACTCTTGCCTGCAAACAGCGGTTAACCTGTGTGAATCTAAGGTGATAAAAGATTCATTACACTTTCTTCGTTGACTTTGCCATTCAAATCGCTATTTTCTGAAGAGACAAGGTTTATTTATTTGAACTCAACATGTAAAGTACAGTCAGTAAGCTATTACTTATAAAGAGCATTGCAAATTTGACACTAGCTACACTTATATTGACTACATATTACCCCTAAATAGGAGATAAAACATTCAGAAGTATGTAATATGGGTGAAGTGGTATAATTCTTGTTAGATAAATTAAGCATTCTTCCCTTTTTTGTGCACTACTGTCCATTTTTACACAAAAATATCTATTTAAGCAAATAAATATTTATTTTGAGATAACCTTCTATCCAGAATTATATGTAGTACACAGATAAAACCAGAAATAAAATAATAAAAATCTGTATACAAGATATCATAAAACATTGGATGAAATAAAAAAAGTTCTTATTTATCGAATTCTTAAATAAAACGTATGAAGACTTACTCACGTTAACAAAATACATTAGAAAATTTCCGCATATGAAAAAAATCCAATTTGGTAACGAAATCCTTTTGTATCTATAAAGCTATTTTTAGAAAAGCACGTACCTACCAAAAACAGGTAGTTAATAGTACACATATCTGTTACACACTGTAATGCGTATAAACGATAACAAAAATAGGGAGTCCATATCAACCGTTCAGACTATACGCGAGAAGTATACAGCTTAATGGCAGAGTTGACAAACTATCAGAGCTTACTTAAACCGATATACCTATGGTTCCAATATACAGTGAAAAAGATCTGAACGACCCCTATAAGATATACACGTGAACTATGCAATATACATTCATGATACAGGGGTACTTAAGGGCTCCACAAAATTTTTAAAAATTATGAAACTATACATGTTGACGAATCGACAGAGCCAATATTATGGAATGGTCAAGTGAGCTCCGTATATCGGTGTCCAGTTGACCACGGAGCTCACTTGAACCTGAATTTTAACATGGGCGGAGTCCATTTTATGCCGTAGATATATATATATATATATATATATATATATATATATATATATATATATATATATATATATATATATATATATATATATATATATATACATCCCGCTATCATTTAGAGCTCTTTTCACGTTGCAGTAATTTAGCATCACCAAGAAATGCTATCATTTTCTATTTATAAGTCGTGTATGTTCGTTTAGTGCACCTTTGTAGGCTTGGCACCGTTATCGGTTTTTCAATAATCCGATTTTTTTATATATTAAATTTTTTACATCAAACCATCATTGTAACCACGGGAGGTAAAATTACTGTATTTGGTATCATTTTAAAGCCAATAGATGTTGCCAGTGTTAATACTTAGAATAATATTCGAAAACATAAAAATATCGATCAGTTTGGGTTCAAGTTCAAATGAAGACATTGAATCTACCTGTCGGCCGGCTGGTTTTAGCCGACTGGGGTCAACCAACTAGTTTTTTATATCAACGTTCAGTTGTTTTTATTCAATTTAGATATTTTTTCCCAGAGAGTTGTGTAGGGGAATATTTTACATATTTTAATTTCCAAGCTGTTTAATCGAAGCTATCAGTGAATAGTTTAAGATAAATATTAGGTTTTTATGGGATTAAGTCAAAAATATTGGTCGTGATTGTGATGAGAATCACATTTTTAATTATTTAATGTTTGACATTTTGATTTCCATTCAGGAACTCGTTCTCAAAAAACGTTTTTTGTACAAAATGTGTATACACATGTTTACATAATTTGTACAATAAACAAGGTTAAATATTGGAAATCGTATCGTTAAATATTAGTTAATTAAAAATGTAATTTTCATCTCAATATCGACCAATAATGGTGGCTTAATCACATCAAAAAATAATATTTGACTTTGACCATGCCATAAGAAAGTAGTTCACGGAACCTCGCTAAATAGTTTAAAAAAATCTTATACAGAAATTTAAATTCTAAATAGTATGAGGGGTAGCCGACGAAAAATTCGTAAAGACGTACAGTTGATTTTGCTTTGTTGTTTTAAACAATCTTAAAGGGCAAAAAAAATAATTTTTTGCTTATTAAACGTTTTCTATACATTTTAAAGAAAAATATTTCAAAGTTGTAGACCATAAAAAGTTTTTTATGTAGAGAAATGCCAAATTTAAATACATAAATAATTGAGATAATTCCAAAAAACCGTAAACTCTAAGATATTATGTTTGTAGTAATTTATAAATGTTAATAACTTTGTTTTTTGCCTAACGACAGGTAATATAGCTACTTGAAATTATGGCAATTGATGATTAAAGTGTGCTAAATATCAAGCAGATCAACAAATATTTTACAGTGTATTCAATTTGTTTATCACAGAAAGCGATTATTTAAACAACTGTACTTGTCCAAACAGTATGACTCTACCAGTATTTTGTAACTTGCAATTGATTCTTTGCGCTTTCAGTTTTAGGGTATATTAAAAAAAGTTTAACATATTATTAAATTTATTATTAAAAACCAGTTTCAATAGCGGACTTTTTAGTTTTTAGACCACTTCACGTTTATATTGTTCTGAAGCTATTTTCTTGTGGCATTTTAAATTAATTACTATTTAAATGGGAATAAGCCACAATTAAAGGTTAAAATACGTTTATTGACGTTTCAATTTCCACTTCTGAAATCGTTCTCAAAATACAAACATTAGTATTTATAAACTAATGTTTGTAATTTGAGAACGATTTCCGAAGTGGAAATTGAAACGTCAATAAACGTACTTTAACTTTTAATTGTGGCTTATTCCCATTTAAATAGTACTTAATCTACGTTTATCTTCACATCTAGCTTTTTTAGATGTCGAAGGCATATCATTTACATCCATTTTTTTTATAAATACTATAACTCACTTTTACGGAGGTAATTAACAATAACAGCGTTCTACTAGAAACTGTCAACTTACGACTTCCAATACTATAAGGCCACTTGAGGCACAATATGTTTTTACTCAATAATAGTTCCTGTATAAGAAAAATTGTTTTTTAATGTGCTTCATTAAGCACACTAGACATATTGCAGTTGTGCCATCACATTCTTCAGAGTATGTTTTAACTTTTTTAACTTTTCTATCGGCCTTTCTAGTAGTCATGCTTCTTCTTAAAATTTTGTAACATCTTGTACACTTTCTTTTCTTTGTATTATTTACATCGCTTTGCCTGAGATGGTACAACTATGATGTTTAAATGTTGCAAGGATTAAAACTGGTCTTTCAGTGTTCTAATTCTTGAATATTATTATCTGGTATTCTGAAAATGTTGACATTTTTTCCTTATCTAATCTTCCTCAACTAACGTCATCTTTCTTAATTGGTAAGTTGTGTTGTTCAGGTCTCTTTGAGTGTTTTTGTTGCTATCCATACTGAATGATCTTCTTTAGACAATGTACTAATGTAGTGTTCAAATGTGACATTGCGTGCATCATGTAGCGCTGATCTTAATTGTCTGATTAGTCGATTATATTTGTGTTCGTCATTAAGATTTCGGCTTCTTGGTCATTTACCTCTTGCTCTTCATTTTTCGACTATTAGTTGTATAATATAATTCGGAGTGTTATTTGTGTTTTCTTGATTTGGAATTGTTAATCGTGTAGCTCCATATGAAATAGTAGAAGATGAAAACGGCAGCATATTCATCCATAAAAAAGGAAACGCGATAAAGATATCTGAAACAACTGTTTTATGTTATAAGAGATGAAATAGTCCGAAATTACCAAAACAGGTGAACAGGGCACTATAAAGAGGAAGTAGAATTAGCTATGAAACAGCTTGAATGGGGAAAAAAAAGGGCTTAGACCAAATACCAGCAGGAATTATTCAACTGAGGAAAAAAATTAAATGGATAGCAATATTCACTCCATTTACAGAAAAGAAGGTGACCCGCAAAAATTTTAAGAACTTCTTTAATAGCTTCCAGTCAACAATTTCCTAATCATGTTTAAAAAACGTACGGAATGCACTGTATATACTAACCTAAGTCGTCAACATACTTGTTGTTGCAGTTATGTATTACGATCAACTTAAAGGTTATGCACGGGTCCCCTTGTATAGGTACACAGGCATGACCCGTGCGGGAGAAAAAAGATTTGTCATACCGTTACATTATGTCAAATTTTAACGTCGAATATTTTATGGTCCCCTTTGGGTTATAAAACAAATGATCGACTTTTACTCGCACAGATCCTGCCTATATAATTTTACAATGCAAGTCATTTGCTGGGTATTAAAGAACCGTCTATGGCCATCATATAATTTTACGCTAATATTTCACGTTCTACGACGCATTCCACGTTTGACGTACTGTCTTGTTTAGTTTTCTGTCATTCTATTTGTTAAATCCTATCTCATTCTCGTCACAGCGTCAAGGAGCAGTAAATGTGTGCAGTGAACGGAAGGCATATGTCTAATAGTGAACGTTGGAAATTTTTCGAGTTTATCATATCTTCTTCTTTGAGTGCCTCTCCTATCGGAGATTGGATATCATTAGGGCGATTCTAATTTTATTTACTGCTGTTTTAAATAATTCGTTAGTGGTACAGCCAAACCACTCTCTTAAATTTCTCATCCAGGATATTCTTCTATGGCCTGGATTTCTGCGTCCTTGGATTTTTCCTTGCATTATATTTTGTAGGAATGTGTACTTTTGTCCTCTCATCAAGTGGCCAAAGTATTCAAGTTTTCTGTTTTCTATATTCAGTATAACTTCTATATCGTTATTTATTCTGCGTATTACCTCTTCATTTGTAATTTTATCCACCCAACTTATTTTTAGTATACGGCGGTAGCACCACATCTCAAAGCTTGCAAGATTTTTAACATTCTTCTGTTTAAGAGTCCATGCCTCAACACCGTTAAGCAAAGTACTGAATACATAGTAAGTAGTTAACTAAAAGTGGACGTATGCAAAGAGATGTACGACGTAATCGTATGGTATTCGCTAAATCCTGTCACGTAATATGCCACACACCTCTGTGCGTTAATTCGTTTTATTGCTGCCAGTTTAAGGTGTTATTAGATGCCGCCATGTTTAATTTCTCTCCACCATCGTATTATCTCCGTTAAATCCTATCATTTTAGGCTCCATATGTCATGATTAGACCTATAGGACCGGAGATACGCAACTAAGGCTCTTTTGACATAACATATATAGGAGCAGGTATATACCTAGGGTCCTTTTGACGTGTTGATGTATTTGATTTCTACGTCGTAGTATTCTATTGGTTAAATGGTACCATTTGAGGTACTATACGTCACGATTGGACTAATAGGATCGAAGATACACAACTAAGGCCCTTTTGCCAGGCTACTCTATTTAATTTTTATATCTCATTGTATTCTATTAGTTAAATTCTATCATTTGAGGTACGAAACGTCACGATTGGACTAATAGGACCGCAGATACATAACTAAGGCCCTTTTGACAAGCTGATGTATTTTATTTTTCTATCTTATTGTATTCGATTGGTTAAATCCTATCATTTCAGGTACTGTACGTCACGATTGGGCCACTAAAAACGAAGATACGTAACTAAGGCCCTTTTGACGTGATGCTGTATTTGATTTCTATGTCGTTGTATTCTATTGGTTAAGTGCTATCATTTGAGGGATCGTACGTCACGATTGGACTAATAGGACCGAAGATACAGAACTAAGGCCATTTGACATGCTACTCCATTTAATTTTTATACCTCATTGTATTTTATTTGTTAAATCCTTTCATTTGAGGTACTGCACGTTATGATTGGACTAATAAAACCAAAGATACACAACTAAGGCCCTTTTGACATTGTTCTGCATTTGATTTTTCTATCCCATTGTATTCTTTATATTAAATCCTATCATTAGAGGTACTATACGTTACGATTGGACTAATAGGACCGAAGATACGTGACTACGGCCCTTTTAACATGTTGCTGTATTTAATTTTTTTATTTCATCGTTTTCAATTGGTTAAATCCTGTCGTTTGAGATACTGTACGTCACGATTGGACTTATAGAAACGAAGATATATAATTAAGGCCTTTTTGATATGCTGCTATATTTGATTTTTTTGTCTTATTGTATTGTATTGGTTAAATCCTATCATTTGAGGCGCTGTAAGTCGCGACTGGACCAATTGGAGCGAAGATACAATAGGTAGTTGCAATATATCATAACCCGTTACTTTTAACCAAACATGATGCCAGAATGATTTGTGGATGAAAAAAATATATATATTCTTAAATTTACTATTTCGTTGTGGGTAATATTATATTCAACAACGATGCCAAATTTCTGATGCGAAAATGATTGATAATGAAAGTGGGATATACATTTTCATGTATATAATGACAGCGAGTAAACGGTAAAACCCTGAACTAAATATATATAATATTTTTACTGTACCATCATTTTAGACTCAAACATTTTCTGGAATAAACTTATATAACTCAGTAAGGGATAAAAAGAGAAAGCGGATATTGTAATATACCAACACGGTATCAAAACTCTAATCAATGAGATGGTTAAAATTCTTGTAACAAGTACAGGAAAAAAGTTATTAAGGTCTTGTAAAGTAGCGTCGATATACAGATGCTACTTTGCAAGACGATGCTAAATTGATGGTAAAAGCATAATGTATCGATGCGACGAAAATGATAGTAGGATGTATATATATATATATATATATATATATATATATATATATATATATATATATATATATATATATATATATATATATATATATGTATATAGTTGTGGAATGCAAAATTGAAGAGTAAAAATATTAAATGTACGATGAAATCAATATTTCAGAGAAATATTGAATATAGAAGATATATAGAAAGTAGAAATACTCCGAACTGGTAACGATGGTTTGTTTCCATAAGCCATAATGTGTTCCGTAATCCGGGTTTGGGTCATGAACAGGACAATAAAAATAGTTAATAAGTAAATGGTTTTTCGGAATCTGTAAATACCCAGTAGAAATTAAGTGTCCTTGTAGAAATTATATGAATTAGGAAAGTTTGTAGGTATTTCCGATTTTATGTGGGGAGTGGTATACAAATTTCTGATTGGCCGAGAATTTGGAAAGTGGTGAGATGGGTGTGTATAATGAGAGGTTGGATGGATGGATAGATGAGATGAGAGAGGTAGTTAGTTTCAGTTTCTTAAAGTGAATGGTTGGTGTTTGAGGTGGTCTCCAGGGGTAGTAAGTGATAAATAATAAGTTGTGAGTTGGTGAAGTAAGTGTGTCCGACGGTAGTTGATCTGGTACAAATTTGTAAGTAAACTTTTCCTTCTTGTATTCTACGTATCGCTGTTTATTTCGGAACGAGAGATTAAGTTTGGCGAGAGGAAAAGAGGCTGGCATCATTGGAAAGGTACGTGCATTCGAAGGAGAGCATTGAAGACACTAAATTGCAATATCTTGTTTAATATTGCAAATCACATAGGAGGCTGCTGGGAACTGATAGTTAATTTTGCATAGAACGAGGAATTGGACAACTCAAGGCAGAGAAAGCGTTTCAACGGGAGAAACATTCATAATATATTCAATTTGAGAATGTTGGGTCAAATAATATTATATCATATTAGTAACGTGTCAATAAGTTGTCGATAGTCGAAGGAGATCAAATTTGTTCTGAGAGGGGACACGGAGCTGTGGAGAGAATTGGATAATTCATACAAATTTTTCTTGGTACAATCGATATACCAAAATTGCATTAGGAAGGACACTGAATATTACTTGATTTGTTTATGAAAAATAATAAGCTGGATTTTAGATTGTAATTGTATTATATTATTTATGCATTATTGAAGGTTCACGTACGTAGAACGAATTTTGTTTGATAAACATTGTATGCTAATAATTTTTGGAGGTATTTTAATCAGTTTATTTCATTACATTATTTTCATATAATATTATGTTGTTTTATTCCGTTATTCTTTGGACCTAACCCATCAACTGTAAATTATAGATATTGAAGCACGAGTAAAACCTGAGATAACAAAATTAAAAGGTGTGATATAAATCATAAATCAAAATATTGTTTTATATATATTTTTTGTAAAGTTTTAAAATTAAAATTCTTGATAACACATTAATATATATATATATATATATATATATATATATATATATATATATGAGTAATAAATTCTCAACGCGGTTCTTTCCGAGAACTAAGTAATTTTCATATATATATATATATATATATATATATATATATATATATATATATATATATATATATATATATATATATATTTATATATATATATATATATATATATATTTATATATATATATATATTTATATATATATTTATATAATATATATATGTAATATATGTAATATATATATATATATTACAATAACTGTTTGTTCTTTATGTTGTTCATTTTAGAATCTTGACAATGGCAAGGGTTTCCTGCCGAAACGTTGATTTTTATGGAAAATAAAATCTAGTTTCACATCTGATATAATTTATTGAACCTAAACCCTAGAAAACATTCATTTTTTACATCAATCATTATTTGCAAGCAAGGAATGGTCTGGACCAATTAAATTTGACCCTTCAAATTATACTTCAGTTACTTAATGACCTAGAAAAAGCCATTACCTTTTCACCTGTAAACACTCTCCATAACAGTGTGATCAAGAAAGACGAAATAAAATGGATCATCAATAAAATGCTAGAGCACCATAAGGCAGACCACCTTGTGTACATCGAAGAAGAAGATATCCTAAAGTACTACGACATCATCAAAGTAGATGCCTATTATTCAAACCATACTATTATATTTTATCCTTCATTTTCCTGTCCTTCATCCTAATTCCTTTACTTATTATCATTTATTTCCTATACCTACCGCAAATTCTACTACAATCATTCCTTCTGAGCCATATCTCCTCATAAACGAAAAATCCTTTTAATATCTGGAAGAACCATGTGCCCGAATCGAAACAAGATATCTTTGCCAAGAGGAAACAATACTAAAAGCAACGAAAACTGACGACTGTATCAAAAAAATCCTGCAGTTGAGCACCCAAGAAGCTTCTTGCCAATACTTCTTCTTTTTCAGGTTCCTTCTCCTATCGGAGGTTGGAAATCATCGCTATTTTAATTTTATTGGCCGCGCTTCTGAATAATTCCAATGAGCTGCAACCGAACCACTCTCTCAAATTACACCTGCCAATACACCCCCGTCCAAACATGAGATGTCATCATACAAAGATTATCAGATGCCCACTATATAGGAATATTCCCCGAATCAACCAAAATTACAACTCGATGTTCTACAACAAAAATTTTGGGCCTAAAAGAAACTTATCTCATCAATCTTCCGCCCAGATGTGAATTCAAAACCCCAATCCAGAGTTACATAAATTCAAGAACAACCATCCGAAAGGAACAGCTAATGCTTCCCAAAATAAGGACCATAGATACTCACAAAATTTCTTCAGGGGATGAAGTAGTTACAGTACAATGACCGCTACCATCCAGTGAATTCTACCACGTGGATTCAACACGGGGCTACCGCTTGAACATACTGGACTCAATTGCGACGTATTGGACAGCAAGATAAGCAATTATAAAATTAGAAAACACCATGTCTGATTTTTATTTATTAAAATCTTTTATTTATTAAAATCTTTGTAAGTCGAAAATAAAAGTTTTAATTGTAGTTGTTTTTTAAAAAACTGTTTTTCCCAAGAACATTCATAATTTGCGGTATGTGAATTGTTTTTACAAATTAATCACCCCTGTGATAAGTCTTTAAATATTTTTGTTTTTACAGATCCTTCACATTTAATTAAACTTGCCCGAAACCATGTAATTGATTATGGTTTTATTAATGATATTAAAATAATTTTAATTAATAATAATTAAAATAATAATAGTTTAAAAGGCTCTTTGAGGCAAAGAGTGAGACCTGCAGTTCAATTATTGTCAAATTGATATTATATTTAATGATTTTTCTCTAATTTTAAATGTTAATTAAGTTTACTGTTTTTAATATTTAATCCTTCTACATACTTTGTTCAAAATACACGATTTTGTAAATATTCCAATAATGAATCCGACCGTCGAAATATGTATAAAATAGAATTAATTTTTATGCTTATAATTGAAAAGGTATTGTTATATTCCTACCGAATCGTCGAAAAAAGTTTTTTTATTTTTCAATAATTATTTTTTCAACATTATTTCGTGTGCTGTTAGTTGATACTGATGACTCAAGTATTTTGATTGTATCACTGCTAAGCTTCCCTTTTTATCGTCAATTGTAGTTGAGGTACTGGTAGTTTGAACAGCAATGTTTATCATATCTGATTGGCTCAAATAAATCTTTGTGGATAATTTGATCATTGAACGGGACTATACCAGTTTTTTAAAACCATTTCTTATAAAAGCAGGATCGTTTTCAATCCATATGTTAAATATCATAGCAGAAAATATACGTTTTGGGAGTATTTTTCCCTTAATTTTGCCTTTACCACTTCACGAGATGTTGATAGAATCTTTCTTTTAAAGATCTAAATACGCAAAGATCCAGGAGCTGCAAAACGTGACTTATATGTAGCGGAAGCTTTAAGATACTTAATAACATTTTTTTTACTTGCTTTTGAAACAAGTTGAAGATCGATATGTGAAATATGTCCACCATAAATCAATAACGTCGGTTGTTTATCTCCAATAAATTTTAAAAGACTTTTTAAAATAATTACTAAATGTCGCTAACTCTATTCAGCCATTTTTTGTTGAAACGTAGGTTATTCCTGTAAATTCTTGATCACTAGAAGCAATCCACGAATCCCCAACTTGTTTCCCATGGAAACCAATTAATGAGGTAGTTTTTTGTCCATCTACCTTACACGCTATTAAAACAGTGATGTTTTCTTTCCCGGGCTCTGCTGTTGCTCGATGAGTAGGAAATCAGATCGGTGCTACTACTTTGGTCTTACTCGGATCCAGACAAAAGATTCCATATTTGGTTAAAACTGAGATTTTCAGGAACACATTTGAGCAACTTAAAATATTCATTTAATGAGAAAGGATCGATACTTTTTTTCTTGCAGCTTCAACACTATGCGCTGTTTTCAAGAAAACTTTATGAACTTTTTTAAACCGATTGAAAAAATCATCTTCAGGAACGTCATTACGAAATGGTGTGTGTATGATATTTTGACTAATATATTTTCCAGGAAACTCAAGCACCTCCTTTTTGGGATAGTAAAAAACCCTCTATTTTTCTAATTCCATCTGCAATACCTTTTTCAACATCTGATGAAAGTACGGTGGGTTTTTGTTGTGTTTGACTTTTCACTCCTCGGATGCCGTTTACATTAGCAAAAACTGTTTCTTTTAGTATGGAACATACTTTTGCTGCTCTATATAAGCTAAGTCTTCCACTTATGACCTCTTCTACAGTTACCTTTAAAGAATCAGCTGAATATAATGGCTTTCGCCCTTTCTGTACGTAATTGAAAACCATTTTGAAGTACAACAGTAATCTGAAAAGTTGTAAATCATTAGAAACAAATTGTACAGCCTAAAATTTGCTTCTGATGATTTACCTTAGAGGAAGTAGGTACTGTTCATTAAGTACTTTATTTAATATTATTAAGCAGTACCTACTTCCTCTATGGTATATCATACAGGTTTAAACTTTCCCCTATGCGACTGGATACACTTTTCCTGCAAATGAATTCTGATGGATACATGTAACCGACATGCCTTTTTTACTTCAAACCGTAACTGATTTCAAATGTGAGACTATAATTAACAACAAAGAATAAAATTGTACTACTTACCAATTTTTTAAACTCCAAGAAACAGAAACAAACCAACTATAGTTATCCTAAAACTTCACATAGTTAAAAACCAGTAGTGATACTTAACATTTCAAACCACAGCCACACGGCTATTATAGTGCTATTACTGTTGTCTCGATATCACAACTGTAACATTTATAATATGCAAATAAACTCATAGGTTACACTTGCCCCAGATTTAATTTTTTACACTTACCCTGCTTCACCTTACTCCATATATACTACTACTCTATATGTATATATATATATATATATATATGTATATATATATATATATATATATATATATATATATATATATATATATATATATATATATATATATATATATGTGTGCTGTTGGTTTCTTTTGACTGTGGACTTAATCCATTAGCCGAACTAAAATTACTCTTATAATTATATCTTATATATATATATATATATATATATATATATATATATATACATATCCCGCTATCCTTTTGAACTCTTTTCACGTTGCAGTAATTTAGCATCACCAAGAATTGCTATCATTTTCTATTTATAAATTGTGTATGTTCGTTTAGGGCACCTTTGTAGGCTTGGCACTGTTGTCGGCTTTTTAATATTCCGATTTTTTTTATATATTTAATTTTTACATTAAACCTACGTTTTAACATCGAGCGGTAAAATCACTGTACTTGGCATCATTTTAGAGCCAGTAGATGTTGCCGGTAATAATCCTTAAAATAATATTTTAGATACCTAAATATCGATCGGTTTGGTTCAAGTTCGAATAACGACATTGAAACTACCTGCTCACAAGTTGCAGTCTCAACAGGTTTTTTTCTTCGTTTAGATGTTATATTTATTTAACCTAGATATTTTTGCCCAGAGAATCGTGTAGGGGAATATTTTACATAAATTTTAATTTACAACCTGTTTAGTCGAAGCTATCGACGAATAGTTTGAGATAAATGTTATGGTTTTATGGGATTAAGGCCTTTATTATTGGTTGTGATTGTGATAATGTTTGAAATTTTGATTTCCATTCCGGAAATCGTTCTCAAAAAACGTTTTTCTGTACAAAATGTGTATACACATGTTTACATAATTAGTACAATAAACAAAGCTATTGTAAAATAATAGTGGAAATCAAAACGTTAAATATTAGGTAATTAAAAATGTAATTTTCATCTCAATAACGACCAATATTTGTGGCTTAATCACATAAAAAAATAATATTTGACTTTGACCATGCCATAAGAAAGTAGTTCACGGAACCTCGCTAAATAGTTTAAAAAAATCTTATACAGAAATTTAAATTATAAATAGTATAAGGGGTAGCTGACGAAAAATTCGTAAAGACGTACAGTTGATTTTGCTTTGTTTTTTT
The DNA here is from genome assembly GCF_040954645.1 of Diabrotica undecimpunctata. NCBI lineage: Eukaryota > Metazoa > Arthropoda > Insecta > Coleoptera > Chrysomelidae > Diabrotica > Diabrotica undecimpunctata. The sequence goes on along the minus strand of NC_092803.1, from coordinate 98,286,221 downwards.
AAACAATCTTAAAAGGCAAAAAAAAATAATTTTTTGCTTATAAAACGTTTTGTATACATTCTAAAGAAAAATAATTCAAATAATAGTTGTAGACCATAAAAAGTTTTTTATGTAGAGAAATACCAAATTTAAATACATAAGTAATTGATATAATTCCAAAAAACCGTAAACTCCATGATATTATGTTTGTAGTAATTTATAAATGTTAATAACTTTGTTTTTGGCCTAACGACAGGCAATTATGCCAATTGATGAGTTATTAAAGTGTGCTAAATATCAAGCAGATCAAAAAATATTTTACAATTTATTCAATTTGTTTATGACAGAAAGCGATTATTTAAACAACTGTACTTGTCCAAACAGTATGACTCTACAAGTATTTTGTAACTTGCAATCGATTCTTTTCGCTTTTAGTTTTAGGGTATATTAAAAAAACTTTAACATATTATTAAATTTTTTATTAAAAACCAGTTTGAATAGGGGGCTTTTTAGTTTTTAGACCACTTCACGTTTTTTCAGTTTCTTTGACAAGTGAGGATTGTCTATTCGCTTATTTCTTAATATGGGCTATGAGCAATTATCTAGTCAAGTCAACACTATTATAGAAGTTACCCATACTTTTCTAGTAGTCATTCAGACGGTTCATCTTAATTGTCCCCATATGGAACATAAGTCCGAGAAAAGTCTTAAATTCTGTTTGTGTTGTTTCTTTCCAAAACGCAATCCTCGATTTTTCTGAACGACTTTGTGCAAATATTTCGTCAGAGTCAATCAGAGTCACTTCCACCATTCATTTAATCTACATCGTCCTCGCCAGATGCTTCTAACAATGATTGTAATTCAGCAGTGGTCAATCTACGTTTATATTCACATTTAGCTTTTTTAGATGTCGAAGGCATATTATTTACATCCATCTTTTTATAAATACTATAACTCACTTTTACGGAGGTAATTAACAATTAAAATGTTCTACTAAAAACTATCAACTTACGACTTCCAATACTATAAGGCCACTTGAGGTATATTACGTTTTTACTCAATAATAGTTCCTGTATAAGTAAAATTGTTTTTTCCAGTTTTGCCATCAAATTCTTCAGAGTATGTTTTAACTTTTTTAACTTTTCTATCGTCCTTTCTACTAGTCATGCTTCTTCTTAAAATTTTGTTACATCTTGTACACTTTCTTCTCTTTGTATTATCTACATCGCTTTGCCTGAGATGGTATTTTTGGGTGTAACTGGTCGTGGGGGTTACAACATTTCTTTATTTGCAAATGCCTTCGCGAACTCCAGTCTGAACTCAAGGATAGGTTGTCGCTTTTTTACGTTTTCTATTATTTAGCAACTAAGCATTTACTACTGCGGTATTAAATATTAATTCCACTGCCACTTTCCGGTACCACTTCAGAATTTTGCGTATTGGGCTTTGGTAAGAGGCCACTTAATCACTAAAATCAACACTCTTTTTTACCAAGTTATTATCGAGAATAGTTTGTGGTTTTAGTACTTGTGTATAATTTTTCTTTTCATCTGATTAAACCAAGATACAACTATTATGTTTAAATGTTGTAAGGATTAAAACTGGTCTTTTGTCGACCCATTTTATTACTTGTAAAATCAATAATGGGGTTAAGTTTCATCGTGAGTAACTGGTTGCAATCATTGCAATTTTTTTAATCGAGATTTTGGTTTTACATGTTTTTATATCAAAACATCTGCACATGAATAATTCGCTTCTTGAACAATGATTTCAATTCATCGACCAATAGTCTAAACTAAGGTTTTATTACGTCGTCCGGAATATTATAAACTGGTTCTTTTTCACAAATATATTGGAAATATGGTTTACGTTCTATATTTAGAAAAATCTTTTACTGCAACTCTTGTTCCCATAAGACCGTATGTTATAAATAAATATATTCCTATAAGAATTATCTTGAAAGATGAAAAAAATACAATAAAAAAGTACAATATTAAGTGTTATTTAAAAAATAATAAGTCATTCACGGGCGTACAGTTAAAAACAAAAGTTTTCAGTGTTCTATTGCTTGATTATTATTATCTGGTATTCTGAAAATGTTGACATTTTTTCCTGGTCTGATCTCCCTCAACCAACGTCATCTTTCTTAATTGGTGGGTTGTATTAATCAGGTCTCTTTAAGTGTTTTTGTTGCTATCCATAGTGAATGATCTTCTTTAGACAATGTACTAATGTAGTGTTCAAATGTGGCATTGCGTACATCATGTAGCGCTGATCTTAATTGTCTGATTATCTACCTCTTGCTCTTTATTTTTCGACTACTTATTAGTTGTATAATATAATTCGGAGTGTTATTTGTCTTTTCTTGATTTGGAATTGTTAATCGTGTAGCTCCATATGAAATAGTAGAAGATGAAAACGGCAGCATATTCATCCATAAAAAAAAAGGAAACGCGATAAAGATATCTGAAACAACTGTTTTATGTTATAAGAGATGAAATAGTCCGAAATTACCAAAACAGGTGAACAGGGCACTATAAAGAGGAAGTAAAATTAGCTATGAAACAGCTTGAATGAGAAAAAGAAGTAAGCTTAGACCAAATACCAGCAGAAATTATTCAACTGAAGAAAAAAATTAAATCGATAAAAATATTCACTCCATTTACAGAAAAGGCGGTGACCCGCAATTATTTTAAGAACTTCTTTAATAGCCTCCAGTCAACAATTTCCTAACCATGTTTAAAAAACGTACGGAATGCACTGTATATACTAACCCAAGTCGTCAACATACTTGTTGTTGCAGTTATGTATTACGATTAACTTAAAGGTTGTGCACGACTCCCCTTGTATAGGTACACAGGCAAGCACATGCGGGAGAAAAAAGATTTGTCATACCATGTCATTGTTACATTATGTCACATTTTAACGTTAAATATTTTATGGTCCCCTTTGGGTTATAAAACGAATGATCGACTTTTTCTCGCACAGATCCCTGCTATGTAACTTTACAAAGCGAGTTTGCTGGGTATTAAAGAACCGTCTATGGCATCATATAATTTTACGCTAATATTTCACGTTCTGTGACGCATTCCACGTTTGACACATTGTCTTTTTTAGTTTTCTGTCATTCTATTTGTTAAATCCTATCTCATTCTCGTCACAGCGTCAAGGAGCAGTAAATGTGTGTACTGAACGGGAGGCATATCTCTAACAGTGAACGTTGGAGATTTTTCGAGTTTATCATATCTTCTTCTTTGAGTGCCTCTGCTATCGAAGATTGGATATCATTAGGGCGATTCTAATTTTATTTACTGCTGTTTGGAATAATTCGTTAGTGGTACAGCCAAACCACTCTCTTAAATTTCTCATCCAGGACATTCTTCTACGGCCTGGATTTCTGCGTCCTTGAATTTTTCCATGCATTATATTTTGTAGGAATGTGTACTTTTGTCCTCTCATCAGGTGGCCAAACTATTCAAGTTTTCTCTTTTTTATATTCAGTATAACTTCTGGATCGTTATTTATTCTGCGTATTATCTCTTCATTTGTAATTTTATCCACCCAACTTATTTTTAGTATACGGCGGTAGCACCACATCTCAAAGCTTTCAAGATTTTTAACATTCTTCTGTTTAAGAGTTAATGCCTCAACAACCGTAAAGCAAAGTACTGAATACATGCTAAGTAGTTAACTAAAAGTGGACGTATGCAAAGAGATGTATGACGTAATCGTATGGTATTCGCTAATAATCATGTCACGTAATATGCCACACACTTCTGTGCGTTAATTCGTTTTATTGCTGCCAGTTTAAGGTGTTATTAGATGCCGCCATGTTTAATTTTTCTCCACCATCGTATTACCTCCGTTAAATCCTATCATTTTAGGTTCCATATGTCATGATTAGACCTATAGGACCGGAGATACGCAACTAAGCCTCTTCTGACATAACATATATAGGAGCAAAGATATATACCTAAAGTCCTTTTAGTGTTGATGTATTTGATTTTTACGTCGTAGTATTCTATTAGTTAAATGGTACCATTTGAGGTACTGTACGTCACTATTGGACTAATAGGATCGAAGATACATAACTAAGGCCCTTTTGCCAAGCTACTCTATTTAATTTTTATATCTCATTGTATTCTATTAGTTAAATTCTATCATTTAAGGTACGAAACGTCACGATTGGACTAATAGGACCGCAGATACTATAACTAAGGCCCTTTTGACAAGCTGATAAATTTTATTTTTCTATCTTATTGTATTCGATTGGTTAAATCCTATCATTTGAGGTACTGTACGTAACGATTGGGCCATTAAAAACAAAGATACGTAACTAAGGCCCTTTTGACGTGATGCTGTATTTGATTTCTATGTCATTGTATTCTATTGGTTAAGTGCTATCATTTGAGGTATCGTACGTCACGATTGGACTAATAGGACTGAAGATACATAACTAAGGCCATTTTGACATGCTACTCCATTAAATTTTTATACCTCGTTGTATTTTATTTGTCAAATCCTTTCATTTGAGGTACTGCACGTCATGATTGGACTAATAGAACTAAAGATACACAACTAAGGCCCTTTTGACATTGTTCTGCATTTGATTTTTCTATCCCATTGTATTATTTATGTTAAATCCTATCATTAGGGGTACTATACGTCACGATTGGACTAATAGGACCGAAGATACGTGACTACGGCCTTTTTGACATGCTGCTATATTTGATTTTTCTGTCTTATTGTATTTTATTGGTTAAATCCTATCATTTGAGGTGCTGTACGTCGCGACTGGACGAATTGGAGCGAAGATACAATAGGTAGTTGCAATATATCATAACCCGTTACTTTTAACCAAACATGATGCCAGAATGATTTGTAGATGAAAAATATATATATATATATATATATATATATATATATATATATATATATATATATATATATATATATATATATATATATATATATATATATATATATATATATATATATATATATATATATATATATATATATATATATATATATATATATATATATATATTCTTAAATTTACTATTTCGTCGTGGGTAATATTATATTCAACAACGATGCCAAATTTCTGATGCTAAAATGATTGATAATAAAAGTGGGATATACATTTTCATGTATATAATGGCAGCGAGTAAACGGTAAAACCCTGAACTAAATATATATAATATTTTCACTGTACCATCATTTTAGACTCAAACATTTTCTGGAATAAACTTACATAACTCAGTAAGGGATAAAAAGAGAAAGCGGATATTTTAAAATACCAACACGGTATCGAGACTCTAATCAATGAGATGGTTAAAATTCTTGTAACAAGTACGGGAAACCAGTTATTAAGGTCTTGTAAAGTAGCGTCGATATACAGATGCTACTTTGCAAGACGATGCTAAATTGATGGTAAAAGCATAATGTATCGATGCGAAAATGATAGTAGGATGTATATATATATATATATATATATATATATATATATATATATATATATATATATATATATATATATATATATATATATATATATATATGTTATTAAACAAAATATATATATATATATATATATATATATATATATATATATATTGTTATGCTATTTAAAATTGAAAATAATATTGGTTTGCTTTTAATATATTTCAAAGTACAAAATATAATAATTCAAATAATTCAACTAATAAACTATAAAAGATATTTCCAAGAAATGAAAGTCGATTATCCTGGATGACTTGTAGTATACAAAATTTAAGATATGCATAAATTATTTTCTGTGCAAAAGATATTCCCGTGACGTGAGTGAGCTTAAGTGAAGTCATGAACAATGCGAGCGGGGTTTCCAAATGGACTTGTACAGTAAATAAGACAATAGAATAGAATATTTAGAAATTATATTTCTCCGTTAGTTCTTAAGAATTTGTAGAAACCGATTAGGATGTTAATAGTTTTTAGGAAATTTATAATTGTAGGTAAAATTGTTGTTTGTTATCTAAATGAAGAGATGGGGATACGTATGACGAGCTTTGATTGGAGGAGATTGAAAAAAGTGGGATAGGTATGTAAGAATGAGAGTTTAGCTAGATTTTTAAGGGAAAAAAGATAATCAGTTGTTTTCCAAGGGTGCAAGGTGAACAGTCGTTGTTCTCTGGTGGTTCCCAAGTGATAGTAAGCATTAGAAGTGGATGTTTGTGAGTTTTCTTCGGGTAAGTGTATCTGACGGAAGCTGATCCAGTAAAATATTGTAAGTTATACTTTTCTACTTATATATTCCAAGAGTCACTGTTCAGGCCGGAACGAGAGATTCAGTTTATCGAGAGGAGAAGAGGCTAGCATCTTTTGAACGATACGTGCATTTGAAGGAGATCATTAAAGACGAGAGGCTCGCAATAATTTGTTGTAAGATTGCTGATTACCTAGGGAACTGCTAAGAATAGATAGTGTAGGCTACAAGGAACAAGGATTTGGACAACTCATCATCAGAGAGATAGTTTTTTACCATTCGTCAGTTTTTCTTTATTAACAAAGTTTTTTTTTAATTGCTTTAGAAAAGATAGAAATATTTTGATCAGGAGATTTAGAACAACAATTTTGATTTGAAATTTTAATTTATATTGTATATAACATTAATTTTTGAAGGTTCACGGACGTACAACAAAATTTTGATAATCATTATATAAGATATTTTTTGTTGAAGATATTTGAGTGTGAATTTTATTTCAATATATAATGTTGTATCATATATGTTTTTAATATTCCGGTATTCTTTTGGACCTTATCTATCATATGTAAAGCATAGATATTGAAGCACGAATATAACCCTGAGATAAGAGAATTAAATAGTGTGATAAAATCATAATTGCATCATTTAAATAGGTTTAATTAATTAATTAATTAGCTAATTAATTGCTTCGCGCACCTCTGACTTTTAAACTTTTAATATCACATTAATATATATATATATATATATATATATATATATATATATATATATATATATATATATATATATATATATATATATATATATCTAAGGAAACACTCGAAGAGTGGTGGGTTTTTTGGTCAAAGTGGAGACATAAAAAACAAAGAAGGTGGCTACTTCATCTATTTCTTGAAGACGTTTCGCTTTCTACTCAGAAAGCATCATCAGTTCATCTAAAAAAACAATATGAAAAACCAAACATCCATAAAAAAGTTATAACATGTGTGTTACCTTTAAAAGACATGTAGCAGTCAATGATATCAAATGTATAAAAAAGATTATGACAATGGACATTTAGAGATAAAGTTGTATAAACAATTAATTGAAACTAGGTACAGTTTACAAATTAAAAAACTTAGCACAGCAAAAGAACATGTGATAATCATACATGTATATAAAAAATTATTGTAAAAAACTATTGATATGTAGAGAACTAGAAAGATCATAAGATGAACTTCCATGTTCATGCACATATTCTTTTGCTGTGCTAAGTTTGTTAATTTGTAAACTCTACCTAGTTTCAATTAATTGTTTATACAACTTTATCTCTAAATGTCCATTGTCGTAAGCTTTTTCACACATTTAATATCATTGACTGCTACATGTCTTTTAAAGGTAACACACATGTTATAACTTTTCTATGGATGTTTGTTTTTTCATATTGTTCTTTTTAGATGAACTGATGATGCTTTCTGAGTAGAAAGCAAAACGTCTTCAATAAATAGATGAAGTAGCCACCTTCTTTGTCTTTTATTTCTCCATATTGACCGAAAAACCTACCACTCTTCGAGTGTTTCCTTAGTTTATATATATATATATATATATATATATATATATATATATATATATATATATATATATATATATATATATATATGAGATGATTGGTGTTTAAACAAAATAATTTATAAGTTATATACTAGATAATATTAGATATAACAAGTATTTGGTTATTTTAAGAAGTTATATACTAGAGAATTTAACCCTTAACTGGTATGGCAGGGTCAAATTTGACCCTATTGGAAATTCTTTTGTAATTTTCGGAAAAACTAGGCGATATGGCAACATACCATTTGAGGTATTCTTTCAAGGCGTGCAACTGCTTCAGTTCCGCTATCAGTCGCCCGCAAGCAATTAGTGGCTCCACGTGAATATTGTGAATTGGGTCAGATTTGACCCTGCCATACCGTTAAAGGATAATTTCTCGTTTTCGGGTAAGAAGCACAATACTGTTATTTTTCCAGAAAAAAATACAATTTTGTTTGTTCTTTCAATTTAGAGTTGTGATCGAAGTATAATATGTCGAACGTGCGTGACAAAAGGGCGCCTTTGACACAAAAGGAAATTGAACATATTGCTGAAACTTTATGGGATACCGACAACGACCTTTCCGATGCAGAGACGATTGTTAGTGATCACGATACGGATAGTGACTACAATGCTGATAGTGAGAGTGAAGATGAAGCTGTTGATGGCAGTGATAGGCACTCTGTCGAAGAAGTTAGCTTATCTGTTGAAAGTGAAATTGTTGGGGATGAAAGTGGCTATTTCTACGGAAAAAATAGAAAAAAGTGGGCGAAAACGCCACCTGCGTCTAGCCGTACTCGCGTCACCAACATAGTGTCGCATATTCCTGGCCTTTCGGGACCATGTCGGACCAATAAGCCAACTACACCCTTGCAGGCGCTCAGTTTTTTTCTCGATGGATACATTATAAATGAAGTTATCGCAAGAACGAATGAGAAAATAACTGAACTGCAGGCAACCTATGGCGATCAGGCCTTGTCATGTCAGTTTATTAATCATGTCGATGAAGTAGAAATGCGAGCATTTCTCGGTCTTCTCTATCTAGCTGGAGTGTTCAAGTCGAGTCACGAGGACATAAATTCGCTTTTTGCAACAGATGGAACAGGTCGTGACATTTTTCGTGCAACAATGACTCTAAAGAGATTCAGTTTCCTGCTAACAGCCTTAAGATTTGACAATCCAGCCACTAGACGACAACGTATTGAAGACGGAGATAAACTTGCTGCAATTTCAAATTTGTTTTACAGATTTATTGGAAACTGTAAGATAAACTATTCTTGTGGGGAATACGTAACCGTGGACGAAATGTTGGTTGGATTTCGGGGAAAGTGTAGGTTCCGTATGTTTATAAAAAGCAAGCCTGTGAAATACGGACTAAAAATATTGTGTTTGTGTGACGCTCGTACACATTATTTGATCAATGCTTTTGTATATACGGGCAAAGATGAAAATAGGGCAAATCCAAAGAAGCTATCTATTCCAACCCAAACTGTGCTAACTTTGATTGAACCAATAGCAAATTCGAACCGTAATATTACAGGGGACAATTGGTTCACGTCACTAGAGCTGGTTGAAGAATTGCAACGCCAAAACTTGACATACGTAGGTACTATTAGACGGAATAAAAGGGAGTTACCTAAAGAGTTCCTAGCTAGTAAGCAACGTGAACCACTTTCCTCGCTTTTTGGATTTACTAAGGATATAACAATTGCGTCATACGTTCCAAAAAGAAATCGCTCAGTTTGCATGATGTCTACAATGCACCATAATAACATGGTCGAAGAAGGAGCAAAGAAATTACCAGACATCATCTCCTTTTATAACCTAACGAAAGTTGGCGTTGATGTACTGGACCAAATTTGTGCCAATTACAAAGTAGGAAGACGTACTCGGCGTTGGCCTCTAACTTTGTGGTACCGAATGATGGACATCTCCGCCGCAAATGCAGGCATAATTTATAATGCTGCTAATCCAAATAATGAGATGGTTCGTAACCGTTTCCTTATTGATTTAGGGAGAGAAATGATCAACGAACACTTAGTTCGAAGAAGTCAAATGAAAAACATTCCTCGGGAATTGAAGGTAACCATAAGGCGAATCAGCAATATCCCAGATGAGGCCCCACGAAGCATAGATAACCCTCAACGTCGACAACCTAAGCGTGCCAGATGCTTCTTATGCCCTTACAGTGACAACAAACATCCAATTGTATGTGACGAGTGTAGCAGGCATATTTGCAAAGACCATTGCAAAACGTCCAACATGTGTACAAATTGCTCCGAACAATAAAATACTGCGCAAAATGTAGTTGTCAGAATTTTTGTTTATTATGTTTTTTCATGTTTTTAAGTATTTTTCCCTAGGTTTAGGTTTGTTTTGATTAAAACAATTCCGTTTAAAATTATTTTTAATTTTTTCTCTATTTTTTTTTACAGATAAGAAAAGCCATGTTAATTTTTATAAGTTTAGCCAGAAGTAGGCCAGATATTATTAAAAAGTATATGTAAACATTATTATTTATAATAAAAAGGATTTATATTCGATCTGAATGAAAATTTTTCTGTTTTCTATTTGCTGCATGCAAAAAAAGGCACAGGGTCAAATCTGACCCCGCCATACTTTAAGTGTAATTTTAAATCACCATACCAGTTAAGGGTTAATAAAAATTATTTATGTGAGGGCATTTTTAAGAAATTAGCATATAATAATTGTAAAAAGTTGTATTTTAAAAATTATAATATTGTAGATATATTTAAGTGAGCCATGTGACTGGGCAACCAACTATACAGTAAGTGACAGATAGAAATTAATAATTAGGAATATAAAGTGGGGTTATAATAATGTTAGTTTAAAATGTTTAATTTATATATAGTTACTGATTTAAGTGTATATTCTGATCTGAAAAGCCTAAATGTCAACAAAATTATCAATAGAAAAGTAAGGAATTCTCTAGATCACCGGAGATGGCCTTGTTTGCGAAATGGTTTGTTCCAGAAAATTCAGACATGTATTTAATAGAACAAATGGAACATGATTTCTTGCTAGATGATTCTGGAACATGAAAAAAGATATAAATACCCGGTGATTTGGATTTAAGATGTGCATTCAGTTAGTCAATCAGTTATGAGTTACAGTTACTATGATGGCCAGTTTTAGTATGAAAATTAGTTAGAGGCAGTCAATCAGTTATAATTGTTCAATATAGTGAGTTAAATCAAGATTAAGAAACAGTATAAAGAAAATATTATTGAAGATTAAAAATTATGTTATGTATAAATGATGATAATGGAAGAAGTATTAATTGAATATTAAAATTAAATAATATTTTTGGTGATTGGATATTGATATATTGAAAAGAAGAATAAAAATAAATGCTGTTTGCTGGTTTGCTTGGTGGTTTATAAATGCTGTGAAGAAAAATATCTTAAATTGGTGGAAGCTGATAATTGGAAAAAGTAATTTCACAAAAACAAGGATAACCGAAGCTGAGAAGAAGACATTTGAGTGGTGATTATAATCTATATACTGGAAAACAGTTTATTTAGGCATTCAGTGACAGAAAGGTACAAAATTTTGTTAATATAATTTAGTTAGTGTCATAACAATTTCAATTTTGAAGATAGTTTGTTTAAATTTTACATTGTCTATAGAATTTAATTAGTTTCATAAGAATTTCAATTTAAAGATAGTTTATTTTAAATTTACATTGGCTAGGTTAGATATATATGTGTGTTTCATAGTAGATCTAATAAAGATAATTTAAAAAAGTACTTACAAACTAATTCTTTGAGAACCGCGATAAAAACCCTATATTATTAAAAAAACACTCATTGCTCATCATTCAAACAAACAATACATCATAACAATATATATATATATATATATATATATATATATATATATATATATATATATATATATATATATATATATATATATATAATTTGTAAATATAATGATTTAGAATTAAGAAGTGGTTTCACAGAAAAGAAGACTTTTATAGTGATATAGTTTCTAATGACAATTTATGTAGAAAAACATTTCGGGTTATTTAGAGTTACTAAATACTGTGTAAAATCTTAAAAATAAGTATACACTTTTAATTAAAATATCTTAGAAATTTAGGATTTATAAACAAAACGTTTTGGTTTTTTATCAAATAAGAATTTTAAACTAATGTTTTATAGAGAATGCCTTTTGCCAACGAACCAGACGTTGTTTTTACAAATACGGATATGCCTGTAAATACAAAGGAAATGTTATTCAGATTATCTTTTATAAATTTTGGGAAAAATCAAGTGGGTACAATACAAGTACAATACAGTTATTGGGACAAAAATTCTTTATCCATAAATTCTTAGAGTTATAAATTAATTGATTTAAAGTGTAGAGTTTTACAAGTAAAAATAAAAACAGTTGAAAGTAAAATTAAAACATTCAAATAATTGGCATAGAATTAAAATTGTGCACAGTCGTAACTCATGTCTCGTCTTAACTATAAATGTCACTTGCACAAAATTTATACTTTTGAAGCACACTTGTCAGATTTTAAAAAACTCACTAACATTGTGTTTGTTGGTGATTGCAGAAAACTTCGTAAGTAATTAAAACTGGTAGCTTCCGGTGTGCGTAATGTTAACCAAAAATTACGATGTTGGAAATTTTTCATCCACTCACCCCCAGTGGCACCATTGAAATTCCAATTGTCTGGTATAACGATTAAATTTGTAATGGCAAAAGAATAAGCCAAAATTCTAGTCTTTCTTTCAGTTAGACCATAGCACATATAAGAGGCATCAAGTAAATACTGTGCCAACATAGCTTGCTCTGCTTCAGTAAATACGGATTTATACCCATGTTTTTGTGCAAAATCATACTTTTCTTTTTCATCATCTGAGGGAGCCTTATATTTTGAAACATGATGCTGTACAGCCAATTTTGATATAGAGTGTATGTCACCTCGGGGGAACAAATACGGGTCTATAAACCTTCTGTTATCTCCGGGTGCTCTGTAGAGGGCTTCGAATATCGCAGTCGAGAGCTCCTCTACCCAAGTCCATTTACTGGGTATGGACTTGTAAAAATTTATCTTCTAATGGCTTGTCTTGAAAAAGACAAGATATTTCTTACATGACAAAGGTACACCAAGTCGAAATAAAGCATCAGGTCGTGGTCTTCTGAAGGCTTGTCTTGAAAAAGACAAGATATTTCTTACATGACAAAAATATACCTAGGTCGAAATAAAACATCAGATTGTAGTTGAATAATATCTCAGAGTATAATTGGAACAGCAGGAAGCAGCGCCCCAAGAGCACTAAGCTCTCGGCCAAAATCGCCAATATTTATATGTGCCGTTCGAGCGATAAATAGGGATTTCCAGGTCATTAGCCAATGGGAAAATTCGAGGCGGGGCGATGCGCATCGAAATGCGCACTAGTCTACAGACTGTGGCATTCGATGACATCCCCCCTCCTCTGGAGACTCTGCGGCTGGGAAAAATATTTATTGAATAAAAATACGAAAATACATGTCAAACTACACAAGAAAATAAATGTATAAAAATACAAAGTAAAGTAAAAGAATTGTCTATAAAACTCACACAACACTTATCTGGAACCTGGGGGCTGGATGTTACTGCATCTCCCTCTGTGGTAGGCTCCATCCACGGTCAGTGTACCATTTCTCTCAGCGGTTCGTCTTCTTCTCTGCAATCAGGTTCCCATCCACTTTATCCTGGGGTTTCGTAGGCGAGTTTGCCCCCGGGCCTCCGTGGTATCGCCACATTTCGGGGAGGGCAGGCAGGGACTGTGGCTACTTCAGGATCTCCGTAGTTTCCGAGACTTCAAGCGTCGAAGAAGGCTGACTCGTTGAGACATCTAACACACGGAAGGCATCAGGACTTCTACAGAGCTCGATGGCGGAGTGTTAGAGTATAGACACTCCGTGGCTCTCCCCATTGTTCTCTTGACTTCAACCCATGTTGAAGTCAATGGTGTATTGAGTTCTATAAAGCGAGCTGGGTGGCAGGTTCGGAATAATCCACGTTGTCGGGCGCCATGTCACCTCGGAGGAACAAATACGGGTCTATACACCTTCTGTTATCTCCGGATGCTCTGTAGAGGGCTTCGAATATCTCAGTCGAGAGCTCCTCTACCCAAGCCCATTTACTGGGAATGGACTTGTAAATATTTATCTTCTGATGGCTTGTCTTGAAAAAGACAAGATATTTTCTACATGACAAAGGTACACCAAGTCGAAATAAAGCATCAGGCCGTGGTCTTCTGAAGGCTTGTCTTGAAAAAGACGAGATATTTCTTACATGACAAAAATATAGGTCAAAATAAAACATCAGATTGTAGTTGAATAATATCTCAGCCACAGAGTATAATTGGAACAGCAGGAACAGCGCCCCAAGAGACTCCCAGACTATGGCATTCGATGACATGTATTGCTACTGCTTCTCTTATAGTTTTGTGACCGCTGATTACTTGTAGGACTACTGTCTTCATCTGGTTTGATCTTTCCAAGTAAAGTATGACACTATCTTCGTATTGGTTTTGTAGCTTTCCCCTCGCCCACTGAGGCATTGTTAAAAAATCTGTAACAAAATTAAATAAGCTATAAAAATTATCATCCTTAATTGTTTTTTATCCCATTTGGAAACATTTATATATTTTAGATGCGCAAAATGTTAAAAATATGTTCTTATCATTTTATAACCTACTTTTAAATAAAAACCATAAAAAAACGCTTATAACATGCGTCCCACTATACAGTATAGGTAAAAGTTTATTGTCGGTATGAACCTTATGTGAGATAGAGTGAGAAACACCTGTTTAAAAAGAGAGAGGTATATTAGGTCCTCCCTTTAAATCGCCGAACTTTCATGAGTGGAAATAATAAAAAAGGGGAAATTCAAGGTTGCCAAACTTACTGGTTTTATTTGACCTGTTGCCTTTTAAGCATTTGAACAATGTTCTAAGATAATCAAATTTGGGCGAAATGGATTTAAATGGCAGCTTACTGTCTTTTATTAGGATTATGCCACAATTTTACTTTACAATAAGTGTAATATAACATTTTGATTTCCACTTCGGAAATCGTTTTATATAAATAAAATTTTAAGTATTTCATTCAAAAAAACTTTTTGTTTATTCTAAGGTACTTTTGGCCCTCGGCAATAATGTCACCTTTCATTCTGCGTTTAAATTTTTCAAAAATATTTGTTAGCTTTCTCAGGATTCGAAAAAAAATGAATACATTTAAAAAGCATTGGCCCGAAATTTTGCGCCTATGCTCTTAACGAAACTAAACCGATTTTCGTAAACAATAACTATGATTGTTTAACAGTAGTTTCAAGTAAGAGAGTACCTACATAAACAAACATAATGGATATTATCGTTTATATGTATATTTATTGAAGTGAAAGAAACTAATGAAGGATATATTTATTATAACTTGAAAAATAAACTAAACAATACAAATAGTAAATCGTACTTATATTTACACTACACGTTATTATTAAATCGCGAATCGTCTAAATTGACATTTAAAAACGTAAGTTTTTCTACTTTACTTCTTGTTAACCGTGTTCTTCTTTAATTTAAAATTAAACCAGATTTTGAACATGTGTTCACATTTACAATACTTTATGAATATAGTGGTTAAGTTAGGATATACATGGTAATTGTTTTTCCACCATTGTAATGGACTCTCGATACAGGTGTACGTTTAGATGAGTCATGTCCAATTAATTGTTCAAAAATACACCATGGACTTAAGTCATCTTTATCGGTTTCCTTTTCTTGTACTGGTTGATTTTCAATAGTATAAACTTATTTTTCTTTTAATACAGAAGTAACCTGCTTCTTAACTCTTTCTTTTGTTTTTTTTTTACCTGCATTTTTATCAGAAAATCCCTGCACTTTAAATCGTGAATCCATAAATGTACATAATGACAATGTGCCACTCTGTTCTATTCCTCTAAATCTTTTTGCTAAACCCGATATTAGTAATTGTACTACGTCGGATACTATGGATATAAGGTTACCGTTTGCTAAAATTTTATTGCAAGATTCTTGCAGGCAGCGTACCATAACAATCACTAAACTTCAAGTATTTTTGGCCACTCATTGTACTTGTTGTTTCTTTAAAAGGCAGTAAAATTTAGGAAAGTTGCGAACAAATAATCCAATCTTCATTATTTAGATTTGGTCTAAGTCTAAATGTGTTTTTTTGCCGAATTATCGAAAAAAAGACTTTTTATTTTATCTATTTGTACACGACAGCATTTAAGTGCGTCCTTCACCAATAAATTTAACGTATGAACAAAACAATTTAAATATTTTCATTACAAACATCTTTAATAGCTTTAACCATATTTGAGGCATTATCAGTTACTGCAAAATGTACTTTTCGTCTTAGACCCCACTGATTAATAATTTCACTAATTTCAAAAGCGATGATTTCTGAATTATGGTTTCCAGAAAAATGTCAGCAGCCTAATAAAACCGTTTTAAATTCTAAATTTTCGGTTAAATATTGTCCTGTTAATGAGATGTAACTCTTAGTTACTCCATATGTCCGGAGGTCAGTAGTAATACAGATATTTTCTACTTCTTTAACAACTTGTGATCTAATAATTTGCTCAGTTTTGATATAACATTCCTGAAGTAGTGAACCTGACGTAATGAACAAGTTCTTCTTGTTGGCGGTTTATATCCAGGAATCCACCGTGCAAACTTTTTAAAAGCTCGTTCTTCAACTATGGAAAACGGATGAAACGAGTTTTTGCATAGGTTTAGTAAATCCATATCTATTTGTTACTTTTGTTCTGAACTAATATTTTTATTAATGGAAGTATCCATCACCTTTTGACGCTTGGGTGGCGGTGGCAGTATGTCAGTACTTGTAGTAGAAGTAGTCGAAATGGACAGAAATGCGTTAGGAGAAGTTTCAATCATTGCAATATTCAGAAAGCGGACCATAAAAGCTGCATCTTCTACAAATGTGCATTTTTTTAAAATAAAATTATTATTCTAATACTAGGTCAATAATTTTGACTAAGAAAAATAATTCATAATTGAATATTTACAATAAATAAATCCTTTGACGAACTATCAATAAAGATTTGAAATCGAAAATGCAGATCAATCGTAAATCGAAACTCATTCATTAATCAGATATAATTAGTTAATTTTCTAGTCTAATATAATAGTAATTAGTCTAATATAATAGTTATAAAAAAGAAGATTGTTCTAGTGAAAATCAACCAGTACAAGAAAAAGAAACTGATAAAGATAACTTAAGTCCATGGTGTATTTTTGATGAATTTATTGGACATGACTCATCTAAACATACACCTGTATCTAGAGATATAAAAGAAGTCGACATGTATTTGTCTGATGATATTACCCACAAAACATTTCGAACGGAGATTGGAACTGTCCATTACAGTGGTGAAAAAACCATCGCCATGTATATCCTAACTTAAACACTATATTCATAAAATATTGTAGTATTGTAACAAAATCTGTTCCTTGTGAACACATGTTCAAAATCTGGTTTAATTTTAAACAAAAGAAGAAACAACAAGAAAAGTGGAAAAACGTATGTTTTTAAATGTTAATTTAGACGATTCGCGATTTAATAATGTGTCATGTAAATGTAAGTACTATTTGTATTGTTTAATTTATTTTTTAAGTTATAATAAATATATCCTTCGTTAGTTTCTTTCAATATAATAGTCAATATGTTTTTTGTGTACCTGCTTATTTGAAACTACTGATAAACAATCAACTAGTTACAGTTTACGAAAAACGGTTCCGATAAAAATGTCAACGACCTACCTCTAGTTTCTTAGGATCGGAACCAAAGATATGTATATCTTAGATCGGAACTAATCGGAACTAATCAAAACTAATCGGAACTAATCGTCTTACTACTGGGAAATGGGCAGCAATAAGAAATATGGAGGGGAGACCAAGGGGAAATATGATTGTTATCTTTGTCTATTCGCTAAAAATATGATTTTATATCTGTGTTAGATATCCTGTTAAATTTGACCATACCGACCATAAACTTTTACCTACACTGTAGACCACTTTTTTAGACGTCCCAATATGCACCACATAGATATTTCTCAGTATGAATCATTCCACGAAAAAATAAATTTTAACTTATTACTTAAAATAGGCAACACACAAACAAATATTCACTGGCCATCTACTCTCTAATGTCATAACTTCAAAACATATTAAATATGGTTTTAAAATGTTTACTAAAAAAAATTATAAACGAAATTATTTGAGTCTTAATATAGAAATGACATATATTTACTTACCTTTTTATTGAAAATATTAAATATTTTTCTTATTATTAGTCGGAAACCGAAAATTAACCACAAACACAACGTGTATGAACAGATGACTCAAAACAAGTGATTTAAGTGTTATTCGCAACTTACAAGGTTGCCAGATCATTTGTCCTACTAAGAACCATGTCCCAGCTAGGATCTCTTTCCCCTACATATGTTAGGCATATGCTAACTAATTACTACAGCAACAGTTGGATTAGATATGGTGGTACTGTAAAATGGCCTTCAAAGTCTCTAAGATTAACTCCATGGAATTATTTTTTTGATGTGCCTCAATAATACAGTATACAACCACGAACTCACAACACGGGATAATACCTAATAGAGATAGCTTAAGGCCTTAAGTAGAATCTATGGAAATTAATAAATTAAAAAATATAGATATAATTTTGAATGTCCAACTGTAAACAAACAGCGTTCTCTTAATCAACTTATTCAGCTAAAGACTATACATTATAGACGCATAGTAAAATACACCACTTGAGAAAGGCACTCTGCCAAAATAGCTGTAGAGATAATAAATTTTGTGTTGAAAACAAAAGTTTTTAATGTTTTGTTGTTATCTAGAATAAACTTCTAGTCAATAACGGTCGAATCCATCACTTATTTTACTGTTAATATTACAGGTTTTTTAAAATAGAAAGACAATCGTAATTAACTTGTTAATTACGTAGGGGTGAGTAGAAAATATTACTAAATCATGATTTTTTCTAATATCGTCCAAACAAAGTAATATCGTCGGCTTAGTGACACAAAAATGTATCTCAAAAATGACTACTTTTCAGGAGAGCTTATTTAAGGATTTTAAAAAAATGATTTGCATTTTGTAATTACCTGTAGTTTATTCTCAACTTTTTTGTTTCGAATTATTAATCTTAGAAATGTATTCTTTACGGTAATACAATTATGCGCAACAACGGATAAATTGTGTTTTCAAAATATCAACAATTAGATAAAGTAGCGGAGATACATTTTTGTGTCCCTAACTGAAAAGTCTATTATTACAGAGACTTACGTAGATACCATTTTATTTTAGAAAAGCTTAATCTTAATCCTATTACAAAGTCATTTGTATTTGAGTAATATCGATCAATTTCGAGAGATGAACATACTGAGTGGCAGGTATAATAATTAAAAGTACAATAGATTAAAATTTATTAATCGCTATCTGGTCCGAAAACTTAACCACGCAATTTAATTTGTAGTTGGATTAAGACTAAGTTTTTCTAAAATGAAATGGTACCTACTTCTAATTCTTTGTTGCTGCAGCCTTATAATCTAATTTCACAACTGATGGTTATATAATTTACTAATAATAATAAACATAATAATCATAATTTATTTTATAACTTTATATTGTTCTGAAGCTATTTTCTTGTGGCAATGAATACTATTTAAACGTCTCTAGGGGAATAACCACAATAGATATATTTATTAAAAAAAGAAACTTTATAAAATGTTTAGACAACGATTTCTGAATTAGAAGTCGAAACGTCAATAAAGTTTATTTTTTTAATAAATATATTGTGCTTATTTCCACCGAGACGTTTATAACTTTATTTAAAATTATAAAATATGTTTTTTTAATTAAATGTAAACATTTTCATACAATAAATTTAATTATGTTAATCACTTTGCACATCTGATTGTTTGTCCTTATTATTGGTGAGCAACGACTTATAGAAGAGATGATACTGGAAAGGAATAATTGCCTTTATTGCACATCTCTTCTAAATGCTTATATTTTTCCCGTTTTATTGGCATTTGTCCTTCATATGCCGATGTTTAATTTGGCATGGAAAATTTCCTAGTTTCTTTTCGGATAACCTCAAAAGATCCGAAATTTTGATTTTTCTTGTTTTATTTAAAACATATATATTTATTATCGTCTCTTCTGTACTACAACCATGTTAATTTGTTGATTTGATTTTTATTAGAATTATGACAAAAGCTTTAAAGTCATAAATTTCTTCCTGTCCAATCTCGTGTACAGTGTATTTTGATTTCTTTGATACCATTCTTACAATGGAGTACCACCCAGTGGTGTCAAATATGTCCACATTTTTTTAAGCTTTCTCAATATAACCATGGAAAGAGTCACACTCCATCATCGAATGACCAGGTTCAAAAAAGCAATTGTCAATTTTTGGAATCTCTAATGTCCGAACAGAGTAAAGCAACAGAAGATACATTTACGTTGCGGTTTTGGCCACCACACTTGTCACTTATTCTTAGTCGTCACCAAAAAATATATATTCACATTGTTCATATCCTGATACATTAGGTTCACTGGTAGAAACATGGGAGGCACTGTCTGAATATGTCACTTGTGATGAGAACGGTAAATTATGACTGTGTTTTATCATCTCGTACCGATTTGTTAAGAGCTAACAAAACTAACTTCTTATACGATTACTATAACAATCTCTACAACAATTATCTTAAAACTTATTAAACGTATTTACAGTTGTAACAGAGCTGGAAATGCAACGGACCACCCTGCTAAATATAATAGACAAATTATCAACTGATTTACGCGTTTCACAACTATAATAGAACTGCAAATACAACGGACCACCCTGCTAAAAATAATCAACAAATTATCAAATCCATAGTTGCTACCTGCAATCGCCATTCAGTGCAATAAAATTAATGTCACAAAAATGTAACTCAATATAAGCTTATTTATAGTACGAAAACATAGTATCACAGAAATGTAACAGCACTTACATTTCTGTGACACTAAAAGATTGCTAAGAAAAGTAGTTACGTGAAAACTCCTTACTGGGGTTTTAGGTGTTCGGAGAGATACAGTTTTGTGTCACTTAATAGAACTCACTAAAGTAAGTTCGATGGTCTAGATATCCCAAAACGGGAAAAAATGTAGTTACATTTTGGTGTCACTAAGCCGACGATATATCAATATACAATTTTCACCGTCATTTTAAGTTAGAAAGTAACCATAAAATTATAGCTACTTTTATTTAAGTTTCTTATTTTTATTAATTAAAAATTATAATCAAAAAAGATGAATAGTAAGCATAAATCCATATTTCTGGTCATTGGTGATTTTTTTCTAATCTAAATCGCCTGCACCGCACTGATGACGACCGACCAGATAGAAATACATAGTTACAATTGCCTTCTACTGTTTATATTCTTTATCATTGTTGAGAGATATGCAGATTCTCTACCTTAATGCATGACTCTTATCTTAACTTACCCTTACCTTAATATATTACCGCATTACCATTACTTGCATTATCCTTTTTTACCTACAAAGAACTGAGCGGCACCTATTTTTACAATCCAGAAAACAATTGAAATCAATAGATTTTCGAACGTTTTGACCATTAAATTTAAATCATTTAAAATATTTAAATTAAATAAAAATACTTACCAGTGTTAGGTATTACGTTTCGCTTTAAACATTGAGCATACTGAACGCACATGTCAGCATGTATTCCCCATCGAGTCCCATCTGTTAACGCTTGTGGATCTACAAAGAGTTCTCTTTGATTTTCGTTGTCCACAACTTTTATAATTATAACAGTATCCCATGAATGAACCATCATATCCCATGAGTACCCATACAAACCATTAGTCCAGTTGTTATAACCCTTAAGAATAAAATAAAATACACAATGAAATATTTACGTACTTTTTAATTTAATATGTTTATTATTACTACAATGAAGTTTTGAGATACTAAGAAAACAAACTCAAATTCGTCTATCCAAAATATTATGTACTCATAAACAATTTGAGATTCGTAACGGGGATATTTACTTTTTATACATAATTTGTTTATTCCCTTGGTTGTTATATAGTGATATTCCCATTAATATCGCAATATAAATATATATATCGAGCAAAGGAGTACGACATTATTCCGAGACAATATATATCGAGTCAATCCAATATAAATTAAGGACATTATTAATAATGTCCATTATCGTAAGCTTTTTTATACATTTAATGTCATTGACTGCTACATATCTTTTTAAGGTAACACACTTATAATAACTTTTCTATGGATGTTTGATTTTTCATATTGTTCTTTTTAGATGAACTGATGATGTTTTCTGATTACAAAGCGAAAAGTCTTTAATAAATAGATGAAGTAGCCACTCTTCGAGTGTTCCTTAATTTATATATATATATATATATATATATATATATACATATATATATATCTACGGCATAAAGTGAACTCCGCCCATGTTAAAATTCAGGTTCAAAAGAGCTCCGTGGTCAAGTGGACACCGATATACGGAGCTCACTTGACTATTCCATAATATTGACTCTGTCGATTCGTTAACATGTATAGTTTCATAATTTTTAAAAATTTTGTGGAGCTCATAAGTAGCCCTGTATCATGAATGTATATCGCTTAGTTCACGTGTATATATTATAGGGGTCGTTCAGATCTTTTTCACTGTATATTGGAACCATTAGTATATCGGTCTAAGTAAGCTCCGATAGTTTGGCAACTAGGCGATTAAGCCGTATATTTCCAGCTTATGTTCTAAACGGTTCATACGGACTCTTCATTTTTGTTATCATTCATACGCATTACAGTATGTAAAAGATATGTATACTATCAAATACCTTTTTTTGGTAGGTACGTGCTTTTCTAAAAATAGCTTTATGGATACAAAAGGATTTCATTACCAAATTGGATGTATTTTTTCATATGCGGAAATTTCCTAACGTAGTTTGTTAACGTCAGTATGTCTTTATACGTTTCGTTTAAGAATCCGATTAATAAGAACTTCTTTTATTTCATCCATTGTTTTACGTAATCTTGTATACAGCTTCTTTATTATTTTATTTCTGGTTTTGTCTGTTTACTATATATAATTCTAGATAGTTTATCTTAGAATAAATATTTAAGTGCTAAGATAGATATTTTTGTGTAAAAATTGGTAGTAATGCGCAAAAAAGGGAAGAGTGCTTAATTTATCTAACAAGAATATACCACTTCACCAATATTACATACTTCTGAATGTTTTATCTTCTATTTAGGGGTAATATGTAATCAATATAAGTGGAGTTAGTGTCAAATTTGCAATGATTTTTAAAAGCAATAGCTTACTGACTGTACTTTATATGTTCAGTTCAAATAATTAAACCTTGTCACTTCAGAAAAGAGTGATTTGAAGGGCAAAGTCATCTAAGAAGGTGGGATGTATCTTGTACCACCCCACATTCACACAGGTTAACCGGTGTTTGCAGGCAAGAGCCGTCCTGGAAGATTTTAGGAAGATAGCTACCATAAGGAAATTCCTCTCGAGGGTTCAGATGGCGAGGAGCAGCTTATTCTTTTGCGGATGTTGCGAATCTAGACTTGGTTTATTTCGTTCTCTAGCTACTTATCTTTAGATATTAGGTGGATTAATAGCTACGACATTCTAGAGCTTATGTATGGATGTGAGTCTTAATATCCGCTGAATTTGGCTCACTAATTTATAGCAAAATCTACGTATTAAGTATGTGTTGGTGTCATCCATACTGGCAAGGTATATTCGGCAGCAAAGGCGTAGAGTGCAAGCGTCTACGTCTACGTCTACGTTTTAAGGGTTGAAGGATGTGCTTCCCATTTTTAGCTGAAAAGTTTGCGAAGAATATTATTTTTCTGGTTGTAGTTTGCCATTTAGTTTTAAACAAAGTTCTGTGAATGACAAGGTGTGATACAAATTATCTTCAAGCTATTTATAGCAAGTACAGAGTTTAAGAATTTCATGACACTATTGGATGTTCAGTTTTGTGAAAGCGTCTCTGTTAGGGACCTTTAAGGAGCACACCTGACTCTTTCCGCGGTTTGGCTTAAAATTGATTCATAGTCAATTTTTATTGTACTTTGATAAAATAAAGGCAGGTATCGAGCACAGTTTTATTAATTAAATCTTGCCCAAGTACTTTAGCTCCCTAGAGCATCTTCAGGGGCATCTAGAATAAGCCAAGAAACGTTTTTTTAAATGATGAAGTTGATTAACCTTGATAAAAAGTTAATGGATGATAAAAGTTTTGTTTGATTAACGTTTTAGACTTACTTTGTCAATTTTGGGCTATCGAACAATAATTGCAGAATGTCATAAACGCAAAATTAAACATAAAGTTGAACATAACACTACACTAGATAAGGTCAAACAGTTTAAAATTATTTAAAAAAGTCGGAGCTATTCTGGTCGGCAACAGGAGAGAGAATGGCTCCCGGTATTAACGGAAATGCTAAGGTGACATGTGACATACGACAGCTTGGATGAGCAGTCACAATCATGTAGATCTGACCTAGGCATTTCAAAATTCTATGTAACTACGCATTGAAAAAAGGTCCAACTGACACTACTACAGGAAATTAACTGATGAAATATGACATATAGAATATTTTAACTAGATTAATCTAGTTAATTTTCTATAGCAGTGTCAGTTGGACCTTTGGTCAATGCTTAGTTATATAGAATTTTAAAATGTGCAGATTACATTTACATGATTGTGACTGCCCATCCAAGCTGTCATATGTCACATGTCACCTTAACATTTCCGTTAATACCGGGAGCCATTCTCTCTTCTGTTGTCGACCAGAATGTATCTTCGACTTTTTTAAATAATTTTAAACTCTTTGTCCTTGTCTAGTGTAGTGTTATGTTCAACTTTATGTTTAATTTTATGTTTATGACATTCTGCAATTATTGTTGGATAGCCCAAAATTGACGAAGTAAGTCTAAAACGTTAATCACAAAAAACTTTTATTATCCAATAACTTTGAGTCTTTATCGAGGTTAATCAATTTCTTCCTTTAAAAAAACGTTTCTTGGCTTATTTCAGATACCTCTGAAGATGCTATAGGGAGCAAAGGTACTTGGGCAAGATTTAATTAATAAAACTGTGCTCGATATCTGCCTTTATTTTATCAAAGTTCATTTATTCGAGCATTCAACCTTGCATCTATTTTTTTATTGTGCTTAAGATATGATTTAGATTTTTTTCCACTTCAGCAACAAAAGTTTTTGGTTGTGCAACAGGAGATGTATCGTCTACATAATAAAAGTCCTAGTATTTACTGGTATGGGTTGTGTAAATGTTCTATTATCGATAAAATTATATTAAGGATTATGTGCAGAAGTATTTTATATAGCTGACAAAATAAATATATTGACCGATAGCTTTTGTGGTCGTTGGAGTTTTTGCCAGGTTTAAGCAAGGCAACAACTTTGTCTTTGTTTTGCTTGTCTGCAGACTTTGTATATCAGCAATTGTTGTATTTTTGGTACAAATTTTATAATAAGCTTTTTGCTTAGATCCTCAATCAGAAACCGTAATATTGTTCATTATATACGTAGATAGTGGATCCAAGCTCAACATAGTTGAAAGGTTCCCTCAGCTGACTGGTTTTGTCCTCTCTCATTTAAGTTTTTCTTTACTTCTTTGCCGGCAGAGATAGCACTTTTACATTTATTATGTGATTTTCAGGGATCAGCTTAATTCCAAATACCCTAGGTTTGGTCCTCTATATGTTTCCTGCACTAGAAATACGTCACATTTGTACTAAGCGCACATGTCTGATAAAGTTAAGTAAAGTAAAGTGTCTTTATCTCTAGATATGCCCTTAATATTTATAGACATAATTAGAATAGTTGGTCTTAAAAAAGACCGATTTGACAAAAATCATATTGAACGGGTGATTAGCCGATTAATTAATTATTCATTACCAAGGGTACGTCCGATTGCGGTGGTCTTATTAGTACTTAAATTTTCGTAAAGGCTTCTCTTTTGAAACCCATAAGAAATGGCTAATCTTTAACTTTTCATTAAAAATTTAAATTTTACATACTGTTACTTTTCGACGATATTTCGAATCAGATATGTATAGTAATCACCGTACTTAATATAGAGTCTCTTTGTGAAAAGTGAGTTTATCATATCGGTGACAACTCATATATGGATAATAAGGACATAAACGGATAAAATAAGTGTACAAAATTTCAAATAAATATATCGGCGCTATTGTTCAGGAGATGGGTTTATCCCAGAGATTAAAGGTTACATGTATATTAAAGGTTCTGTTTACGTATTTTCATTACTAAAAAAGTATATTTAAAATAAAAGCCTTAAGGTATTTTTCGATTCTACGGAAATTAGAATTTAGGGAAATCAGCAAATTAAAAAATACAGTCATAATTCTGAATGACCAACTTGAGACAAACAGTTGTCCCCTCTTCAACTTATTCAGTTACAGGCTATAACATGTAAACGCATACCTGTTTTATTGTCAGATAAAATAAATTTCCATCAAGTAAAGGTCGAATCCATCACTTACTTAAAGAGTAGGAAAAGACATGCTTATGCTTTAGAGTACGGGTACTTTATTACAAAGTACCCTTTGCTTTTGGCAATTAGTTTCTCACTTTCTCAGCGATGGGTCTCCCTTTCCTCATCAATAATGTTCTCGCTCGATACTACTCGATACATCTTATTCTACGATATTTAGATTTCACTATATGCTCTACATTTCTTGGCAATACTTCTGATGGCTTTTCTAGTAATACTGATCTTATTAATACCTGAGTTTTACTTACATTGTTTTGTCAGCGTTCTCGTCATATATGCAGTCAATAGCATTGGTTTAAGCACTATTGTATATATCCTGAGTTTAGGGATTCGTATTAAACTTCTGGATTTAAAAGTGTTATGAGGGTTATATATACATCAGTTAGTTACCTGAATATTCCATTTTATTTCCTATGTGACAACGTTATCTACGATACCCAAAATGCTGCAATCTTTCAAAATTATATGGGTCTATTGTTACGTTATGCTCTACTCTACATCCTTTCTTTTGTATGTTAAAGAACATTTATTTGGTTTTGGTTTGATTACTGACTATTAGACCATTTTTTTGCTGCTTGTAGCATTATTCTATAGCATTCTAATATTTAATCTATCGATTAAACCGGATAACAAATAGATATTCTTCACATCCTCAGAGAAATAATATTCTAACATACAAACTCCTGTTAAATTTCCAAAACCTTCCTTGAATATTATATTCACTTATGAGGGGAAGAAGCAATATCAGTACTATAATAAGGCGTAAAGTCCTGGACTGGCTAATCGTTGGATAATTGGAAGCATTAGTGTAGCAGTTTTAATGTTTTCCTGACTGCTACCTGGGATCGGGGAGCAGAGATATCAGTACCAAGTTAATGCATATAGGAATTGTTGCTTGAACTATATTATTATTAAATAGCACTATATTTCCTAGTAAGATCGTCATGACTTTACAGTAAGACAAATTTTCGAACTTTGGTTATGGAAACGTTAAGGACATACCACCGAGTTCCCTATGTCGATATCCCGCAAAATCTTTGTTATAATGATAACCGAACCAAAAAAACAGAGATTAAAATAGGCGCCAAGAAACTGTGTTATAAAACAGTCGAATAAATACTGATTCTCGATTTAAATATTCAAAAAATTAATGAACAGCTTACTAAAATAGAAATAACGCATACTTAAGATGCAATCCATTAATGGACCAAGGTAAAAAGCACTCCTAGCATATTCTAATGATATTGATCTCATAAGAAACTCTCTCCCGTCCGTAAACGACATCTTTAACAAAGCGAAGAGAGTACGAAAATTGTTTCACTTAAAATCAACAAAATGAAAACCAAATACAAGCGAATCGAGAGAAGAGAGCAATTCAATACATCTAGATAAAATAATAAAGTCAACAACTACAATTTCGAAAGTATGGAACACTTTAAATATCTTAGGTCAATAATCACGGTTAATAATCATGTCACTAAAGAAATACAGAGCATAATTCTTCTAAATTTTTTTAACCTCATTATTATATCACTACAAATCCGTATAGAATAAGAACATATACTGAATAAAGAAAGCTCTTATAACGATCTTGTTCAGGAAAATAAATTGGTTAAGGTAGATTGGACACATGCATAGACACCAAGATGTCAAACTTGTAAAACTGGTATGGAAGAAACTTAGCACAGAAGAATGCCACTTGGGTGTCTCAGTATACAATGGAGAGAAAACATCCAATAATATCTTAGAAAATTAACATTTCATTGAAGATTCGTGGAAAATCGATCAACTTGGAAAAAAGTTGTAGTTAGCGAAGACCCACCCAGTGTTGTAGCGCTACGTAATGATGACAATAAAGAAAAAAGAGAAACAGTGACAAAAAGCAACAAAAATGGACAAATGGAGCACAGCTGCTTCAAAATCTTAATAAGAAATACAATAGATGATTGGTGGATTCGAGAAACTTAAGACTTGAGAAAGGCACTCTGCCGAAACAGAAGATACAATTAATTTGGTGTAAGTTTTGAAAACAAAGTTTTTAGTATTTTGTTGTTAAATAAAATGGAATTAACATACGACATTATATACGCTATAATAACTAGACAACTTGTATGATACGGACATATAAGGACAAAGTTTCATGAAACAATAAACTACCCAATATTCGTTATGAGTGAAATCGATATGAATAAAGAAAATGAGGAAAACTATGGCAAAACTTAAAAAAAAGTAGTGATAAAAAAATGAGAGAGGTACCTTGTGGACAACATGTGCTTAATTAGGAACGAATTCAGATAAATAATCGGAAGACGACAAAGAACATTTTAAATTGATAAATCTATACAATTTTTAACAATGCATGTTTATAGGTCATTTTCAGAGCCAACGTGCTAATTGTATGTAAAATGAAACTTTTTAAGGTTTTTAATGTTTGTTTGAAAGATGAAACCGTATGACACATAACCGTGAAATTGATATACCAACCTATAAATCTCTTTTAAAAGAATACTGACACCTACACATTATCACAATACTACATATCATAATACTATGAAGTTTGTTATTTTAATCTAAGAGATAGGCTTTATAATTTACGAGAGATTTAATTTAATGTATTTAAAATTTTACAGGATCCGGTATCGTAATAAGAAACAAAATTTCACTACAAGGCATGGAAGCGTGTTAAATTTGACTTTAGATATTCTTTTAGATTTTTTAGATATAATATTTCTTCAACACTGAAGTTAGTCCAATCTCTGATATTTCTCTGCCAGATTTTGTCTTTCTTCCCAAGACTTTTCTTCCCTCTACTTTTCCTTGCATGATGAGCGTAGAAGAGAGTATTTATCGTTTCGAACTATGTGGCCCAGATACGATGTCCAGATAGACAATTCGTCTCAACGCTTCTTCGTTTGAGACTTTTACAGTCCAGGGAATTTTAAGAATACGCCTATATAGCCACATTTCGAATGCCTTTAATTTTTTTACAGATTTGGCTTTCAGGGTCCAAGCTTCTACCCCATATAGCAGTTACGACCATACATAACATTCGACGATCTCAATCTAATAACCATACTAAATTTCTTATTTGTAAAGATTGACTTTTATCTGTTTAGTTTAGTCCTATCTTTTTGCTTTATCTGTTAATGATTTCTATAAGAATTTGTAAATCGTCTATATTTTCTGTCATAATTGGGGTTTAGTCTGCAAATTTTATGTTATTAATGATGCTCACTCCATTCCTTACTTCTTTCCCATAGTGTCTCCTAAAATATTAGTTGGGAGTACACATTAAATAATTGTGGTGACAACACACATCTCTGGCTGACTCTTTTTTGAATTTCTGCTTGATTTGTCTCATTATCTTTCACCCGCATGACCGCTGTTTGATTTTAGTAGATTTTTTATTAAATTAATATCTTGGTATCTAGGTGTATGTGATTTAATGCATGTATGGGCTTACCAGGTTGAACTATGTCAAATACTTTTGAAAATCTACGTTTTCATTATATTTTCTGCATTTTTGTAATAGTATTACCATTGCGCACAATTCCTCTTTTGTTCCCAATCCACCTCTAAATCCAAACTATGTGTTGTCCAATTATTCTTTTAATTTTTACTTCTGATTTATTGCCTATATTTTTTTAGTTATTTTTAAAGTAAATATATGATGACTAAAAACGAATTGATCAAGGGTAGTGAATCGATGCCAAGAGCCGCTATTCTATGAAGCTACCCTTCACGACGCCATCTTGTGGCGCTAGTTCCGTGACGCTCACCTCAACATTTTTCTGTAGAGAGAAAAAAGTAATACAATGTCAGTATAGAAGCTACGCTTCAAAAATATGCCATAAGCAAAGATATAAAAGTATTCTTGTCATTATATTATATTGCATACTGTATTATTAACAAAATTTTTCATAATACATTCTGATATACGCTCTCTCTTGCCGCTAACGAACAGAAGTTTTTATTAACTTTTCGGTAATATAATTATGTAGGTATTTAGATTTTTAACTTCTTATCATAATGCTAGAATACAATAGTAGTTATACTCTACTGAATTTTTTTTCATGGGGGTTCTATTTTTTAACTGAGTGATGGATTCTTGTATTTCAGTTCGTACGATTTGCGTTAATTAATTTAATTATATTTCTGGAGTTACAAGGTTATACTCAGTTTCTGTTGTTTCGTTTATTTATCTGAGATATGTTATTCATTCTTCTCTAGAGATGTACTTAATCTCAATCAATTCTTTGATTTGGTTTTTACCCTCTTTCACATCTGTTTCAAACCCTCCGGCGGACTTTTAGGTCTTCATTTTATCATCATCATCATCGTCATCTTGGTGCTACAGCCCTTAGAGGGCCTCGACCTTCTCAAGCTTTCTACGCCATTCTATTCTGTCCCTCGCTTGGATTTTACAGTTGCCTACTCCGATCTTTTCGGCATCTTGTATTACCCCATCCATCCACCTCAGCTTTGGTCTACCCCGTCTTCTCATTCCCAGGTCTTCATTTTATATAAGCATTTTTTTTCTTAACATTTTACTTTTACCTCTTTTAATAAAGTGTGTTTAATTTTCTTTCTCAAAAAGCCTCTTTTATTTTTGTTTTTATGTTGGTATTATAATTTTTCAAATTAATTCGACATTATTCCCACTTGATTCTTTTGTTTCAGTTATTGCTCTAGCCTAATTTGACATTTTTTCCCTTCAAATCATCAAATTTTCATGGTTGTTTATATTTTGTTATAGTAAAATTCATATTTTCCACTAAGCCTAACACATGCAGCAGCAGTGTCATCAAACCGAAATAATCCAGTTGTGCATAACGTTTTTGCTGATCGATTTACAAATAAATTTTAACAAACACATCAAATTGATCATCCTTTTTACTTTCGTATACGATCATACTTATCCAAATTAAATTTTTAATTTCCAAAAACTTATGATACCTCCTCAATCCACAACCCTGCGCCATGGACAATATCTATTCAGGCTATCGACATCAGTCCAATAAACCTAAGAAAATTAGAGATATCATCAACCGTCATTAAACAAAAGTTTCATACACTATTAAACAGATATGGCAATACCTACAACGTATACAACGATGCGTTAAAAAAAAAATTAAGACAGAGTTGGGGCATCAATTTATTCGGAAGACACCTCAGTTAGTTTCAAATTGTCGTCAATTACAACCATCTTTTCGGCTGAATTATTCGCAATTCTAAAAGCACTATCGTTAATACAAAACAAAAACCAAGAAAGATGTATAATAATCACAGATTCTCTAAATTTATTATCCTCACTGACTCAATTATACTGTGACAACCCCCTTCTACTTCTTATTAACAAAGAACTTAAAAACATTTCAAATAAGAACATCCAAGTTCATTTTTTATGGGTGCCTTCTCATGTCAGAATTGAAGGTAACGAAGTTGTAGATAAACTAGCTAAAAACGCACCAACTAACCTGATGTTCGAAGAAAGTAACATATTGGTACAAAACGATTTAAAACCATACTTAAAACAAAAAATAATTCAAAAATGGCAACAAACTTGGAACAACACTCCCTAAAGGCTATACGAAGTCAACAAACATCCACATCTTTGGAAACCAAAAATAAAAGACAGAAGATAGCATGTGATACTTACCCGTCTTCGTATCGGCCATACACGACTTACTCATGGCTATTTACTACAGTGCAAAAATAAACCAGTTTGTGAAGTGTGCAACCGTGTTCTAACGGTAAAACATTTTTTAATACAGTGTCCTAAATATAACAGTGAATGGCTCAAATATGGCATACCCAACTGCCCTGGACGAAAATACAGATACCCAAAGAATATTTTCTTATCTTAAAGACTGTCAACTTCTTCATAAGATTTAAAACACACATTGTAATACACATACATATTATTATTATTATTAATTGTAAACTAATGTATATACACTATTTGTATCAACTGTAACATTAATCTAAATACCCTAATGCGTGGTAGATGCGTTAAAAAAAAGGTATTTAAATTAGATTATAGATTATATTAGATTTATATTGGATTAGATATTTAGTGTTTTGAAAGCGCCTGTCTTAGACAAATTGAAGGAGCGCTCCTAAGATTTTTCGGGGTTTGGCTTAAAATTAATTCGTAGTTTATGAGAATTCTGACCACTAAGCAAATGAAGCACGTCGCTCTGACCTTACAGATAAAAAAGTCCAAATGTTTCAAGATATAATCATTGAAATTAAAAAGTTATCTACCTCAATGTGGCAAAATCAATGGAACAGGCGCACTACCCAATTAAAGTCCATCCAACCAAACATTTTAGGACCTAGAATTTTTACTACGGAAAGAAAATCGAAGACCATCATTAAAAGGCTTAGAATTGGGCACACCCGGCTAAGCCACGGATATCTGATGGTTCCCGAAGAACCTCCAAACTGCCAATACTGCAACTCCCGTCTAAGTGTACACCATATACTTGTGAAATGTAACCAGTACGCAGCAGCACGGATCAAACATGGTATCCACGGAAGTTTATGTGATATCTTAAAATCCAAAAACAATATGTCTAATGTCATAGTGTTCCTTAAAAACTGTAAATTATATTACCTGTTGTAATTGTATCACCTACCTATATTTCAATTTTGTAATCATCCGCTAGTTTTTTATTTTCTTTTTTTTTAGATATCAATGTAACTTAATTTATTGTTTTCTGTAATACAGTATCTCGTGTCAATGGCCACAGCAGCCGAGACATGTAATTTGAAAAAAAAATTCGTAGTTTATTTTTATTATATTTAAGGCATCATTTAGATTTTTATTCACTTCGGCAACAAAAGTTTTGGTGTGCAATGTATCGTCTACATGAAAGTCTCAGTATCTACTGGTATCGGTTAATCATTTGTGTAAATGTAATACAGTGTAGGTGCCATTACGCTACCCCAAGCGAGACCATTCATCTGCGTTCTTCATCTTACCATTGAATGATACGAAAAATCGTCTGTTCTGCAGATATACATATCTCCGGTTTTGGATTTTAATTTAATATGTGGTAAGTGGCATTTAGATTAACAAATACCACCCCTGATACCCGATATCTTTCGTACCCGTTGTTGGTTTTTGCAAAAACGGGTACGTTATTACGTACGTTAATAAGTATTACGAATAAAAATAAATAAGCAAGAAGAATATAAGTGAACTATATAATATTATATATACATTTACTTCTAAATTAAAAATTAAATTTTGATATGCACGACAACAAAAAAAAAACAAAAACACAATTATTTAAAGTTGAAAATAATAGCTTGTACAAGCGACAAAGCATTTAAAACGATAAGACCGAACATATTATATGTAATTGTAATAGATATGTTGCCGAGAATCAAGTTACCCTTAGGTACCGAAATATAACCGTGTTTATGTGTATCTAAAATATAATATATAGGATATTGAATTCCCTACATTTAAAAATCGAAATATTGAAATTAGACAGTAAAAAATTGGAATTTTAAGAATGATTTATGAATTGTTATAATTTAAATTTTTCTACTTCATGAAACAAATACGTCATAAACTATAGCAATCGAAACATCGGAACGTACATTTATATAATAAATATTTCAGTGCCAACGCATTTAAAAAAAATACTAATAAATAAAAATGAACTCTTGCCTTTTCCAAGTTTATAATAGACACTACTTAAGTTTAAAAATAATTAAAGCAAGTAATATAAATTACCACCGTAAAATATTTAACTACATTAACCAAGTATTTGTGAAATTTCTCGATGACTAAATAGATTGATATTTAAATAAATTTGAAGTTCCAAAACGTACCTGCTGTAAAATTTAAAAATCTACGACTAATCAAATTATTGGCAACATCGGAGGAGTTTAGTTGTGTACGCAAAGAAATGTATACGGATCACAAAAGTGTTTTAACCTATTACAGAGTTCACTTAATCCTACGTGTTGCTCGGAGTCTACATAAAGCGCTACGCAGATAATAATATACACGGTGTATATTCTACTGGAGTTAGTATAATACCGTTTTAGAACGGAGCTTACATTAACCGCTAGATGTATATCGGTCCGACTCATCAACTGACCAAAGCAGTATAACCACACTGAAAATTACACCTTTTCAACATACACTTACATTACAGTTCTAATACCGACTAAATCACATAACTCGACTTATGTTATAAGGTACCTAAACGAAATGGCGTCTGTATATATGACTTATGTTATAATGAAATTGTAAGATATGTAATTCATATTTCAACATTTTGTGTGCGAATGTGGTGATATTGCATATTGAACATTGTTTAGTTAGTTATAATAGTTATCGTTAAACAGCGGCATGTTGGGACAAAGAGCCAGACGTTTGGTTAAAATGTGTTTATCTAAAGAAAATAACGAAAGTAAGTATTTTTATTAGTATGTAATTATTATGTACGTGTGTTTGGATTTCTTGGGTTACTAATGAATGAATCATGCAGCAATAGAATGCTAAGAAAACATTGTACAATTATTCAGTACACAGGTTAATATCATATTATGATTGTTAGTGCCATGTCGATTTTTAATTTACAACTTCTAAAAGGAATGATTTTATTTTAGAAAATTTACAATAGGTATTTTTTTATATTCTAGCTCTAGTTTAACTCTAGAAAATTTACTATTGGATATGTTTGTCGTTTCTTATAAATTTTGAACGGTTTAGAAGTCTTTTACATTGATAATAATTATATCGTAGCAGAAATTTGTAGGGTTGTTTGTTAACAGTGGCATGCCGATATGTTATAATTATTTTTTTTGTTTTAGGAGGAGAAACAGAAGAAACCTCATCAGGTGGTTTTGCTAAATGTATTGAAGAAGGAGCAACAGAAGACAGATCATCAGGTGTTTTTACTGAATGTATTGAAGAAAGTATTGAAGGAGGAGAAACAGAAGAAACCTCATCAGGTGGTTTTACTGAATGTATTGAAGGAGGAGAAATAGAAGAAACTTCATCCGGT
This sequence comes from Diabrotica undecimpunctata, assembly GCF_040954645.1. Taxonomy (NCBI): domain Eukaryota; kingdom Metazoa; phylum Arthropoda; class Insecta; order Coleoptera; family Chrysomelidae; genus Diabrotica; species Diabrotica undecimpunctata. The sequence continues at coordinate 98,250,685 of NC_092803.1, read as the reverse complement.
GTTTTTACTAAATGTAATGAAGAAAGTGACTTTTCTAGTGATGATTCGACAAAAGATCCTCAGTATCAACCATCAGCCGATGACTCAACTTCTTCAGATGAAGAAACCGTGGAACAGCCCTTACATCCGCCACAACTTAGCACTAACCCTACACAATCACGTATATTGAAAAAAGAAGAAAAATTTAAACGTAACGTAGGTCTGGAATATAAAACGCTTAAAGGGAAAGTAATACCCGAGAGACGAGTTAAAGAGTTAACAATATGTCGAATGAAATGCAAAGAACGATTATCAGCTGAGATACGGCAAGCTATATTTACAGAGTACTGGAAATTGGGATCATATTCCAAACGTGCAGCATTTATGGGATCATTAATGGAAATTCAAGATAAAACTACAGCAAGACAGCGCACACTTGATCCAGAAAAGGAAAAGTTTAGACTGAAAACTTACAAATATTTTTTGCTTGTCAATGGTAGTCGTCAACCAGTTTGTCGAGGTTGTTTATTAAAGATTTTGGATGAAAGTGACAACTTCATAAAGACAGTGGCGTTAAAAAAAGAGAGCATCTGTTGCTTGTACACAGACTGATGATATGCGTGGCATTAATTTCACACCCAAACATAAAATTTCAGATGAAAAACGAGGGGAGATAAAAACTCATATAAAATCATTTCCATCCTATGAAAGCCATTACACAAGAAACACTACTTCGAAGAAATATTTACCATCCCACTTAACATTACGAAGAATGCATGAACTGTACAAACAATGCCACCAAAATCCAGTTTCTATCAAGATCTATGGACAAGAATTCCACAAAATGAAACTATCATTTAAAAAGCCTAGAATTGACACTTGTTTCACTTGTGATAAATTTCACATGCAAATACAACTTTGTACAGATAAACAATCTAAAGCCAAACTTATTGGTGAACACGACAGGCATAAAATATCAGCAGATCAGGCATATCAGGAGAAAAGATTTGATACACAACTAAGTAAAATGACATCACGGTGCAGACTTTCACATTTGATTTACAACAGTGTCTGCCGACACCATCATTAAGTTCCTCAGTTGCTTTTTATAAAAGACAACTGTGGACTTACAACCTAACAATACATGACAACAGAACTGGAAAAGCCTTGTGCTATGTGTGGTACGAAACTATTGCTGCTCGAGGTGCTAACCAAATTGCCTCCTGTTTATACAAACATTTGCAGACCTCCTTATCGCCAACCGTAAAACACGTCATCTTCTACTCTGACACATGTGCTGGTCAAAATAGAAACTCCCACGTAAGTGCAATGTTCACATGGGTTCTACAAACACTCAATATCGATACAATAGACCATAAGTTTGTGATACCGGGGCATAGTCATCTAGAAGTGAACACCGACCATAGGATAATTGAAAAGAAAAAGAAAAAAACCGAAATACAGATTTACCATCCCCATGACTGGATGCAGCTAATAAAATCTAGCAGTCCCAAATTTGATGTAGTTCATATAAAGATAACAGACTTTTTAGATTTTTCTTCTCTTCTTAAAGGTCCGTTGGTTCAAAGACATAAAGATGTAAATAATGAACAATTTAAATGGCTACAGACAAAGTGGTTAAGGTACGAAAAAAATTTTGGTATTATTTTATTCAAAGATTGCTTACACAGAGATGCTGAAACGTAGAGGAGATGCTGCGATCCCTGATACAATATCCGTAATTTCTAATCAGCCAATGCCAATTTCTAAAGAGAAAAGAAACGACTTGTTGTCACTGCTGCCTTTGATACCAGATATTTTTCACCAATTTTATAAAGATTTACCTTCAACAGAAAATTTGCGTAACACAGATCCAGATATTGTGGATGTATTATTCTGTAGAAAACTTAAACACATAAGTCATTCTGTTGTATTGAACCAATGAACATAAGTCAAATAAAATACTGTCCAACTGTTTTGTATTGTGTTTTATTGTAGGAATAGTTTGAAGCCAAGAAAGTAACTTATAACACACAAAAATTATTTGTTACGTAATTGTCAATAAATCACAAATTACTTTTTTGTGTATCCTGAAAAGTAACCTATTTTGACTTATGTGCTTTATTCCGCAGACCCGATATATAGATATATATATATATATATATATATATATATATATATATATATATATATATATATATATATATATATATATTATATATATATATATATATATATATATATATATATATATATATATATATATATATTTATATAAGAAATACAGGATATTTCGATATAAACAAAACCACAAGTTTATTAGGGCTGCAGTCAGAAGGTTGGCTGAGATGTTAGAGAAACACTCTTTTGACGTTTTGTCGAGCTTTCGGAACGGTTTTATTCCTTTTTCAAGACATAGTCATTGAGATTATTTAAAATAAACTTTGACACTCAACATTAATAACACAAATATAAAATATAATAATGGACAATACATTCTAAAAATTTTGATCAGGATAGTAAAACTTAGTTTATTTCATGACATATTTTGATGAAATTTTGAACTTTTTTTATTTTTAAGCTAGCTATATTTGTGTTAAAAATTATTAAAGATACAATATTTTTACAAAGAAAAGGTATACTCGTTAGCAACCTCAAAATTCAACCGTTTTCGAGATAATCGCATTTTTTAAGAAAATTCTTGTCGTGATTTAATTTAAAAAAGAAAACACAGAGAAGAAATCTTTTATTTAAATACAAATTAAAACAATTATTGTAGTATACGAATTTTAACGAATTTGTAATTATAATTATATGGATTAACGAATATGAGATATAATTTTGATTAATTGTAAAATTGTCTGACTAATAATTTTTTTTTTGAATTTTTGTTGAATTTTTGTTAATAAATTATATATTGGTTTAATATCACAAAATTATTTGTTTTAATTTATTTTGCTATTGTCCATCCTTTCCTCAAAGGTAACTGCTTAAAGAATACTTTGAAACCACTTATTATAATTAACGATAAAAGGAGATCAAATTTTAGTTAAAATAAATTTATTTGTTTTTGCAAAATTAAGCCTAAGGCATATTAAATCAATTAAACATATAAAAGGTCTTAGTTTGCAATTCATAATAACTGTCGTCCCAACGTGTGTATAAATTCAAAAAGTATTAGTTGCATTTGAAAAGAAAGAAAAAGAAATTCACAGGTGCTTGAGAATTAATTGGTCGAATGAAGAAAATTTTTAACTCATTCCATTTCTATGATATTTTTATTGATATTTACAATTTATAACAACTTTATTTAACAATTTTATTGACATTTGATAGCAATTTATAAACATTTTTATTTTTTGTTGACAATTTATATTTGTGTGAGGGAAAAATTTATCGTATGTGCAACAAATCGAGGAAATGTTTTTAGTCTGGCAGTCTATAAAAAAGTTTTTACATCTGGCGGGGAGGTTTCATAAAATCAAAGTTTCGTATTTGCAGGGAAGAAGATTTAAAAAATTAAAACTAAAATGTATGGTACAAGAAATAAAAGCATAGAAAACCAAAGACAAGAAGAAATTGTGGAACAAGAAGAAATGTTAGAAACAACAATGGTAAAGACAGAAAGTCAGGAATTATCAGGAATAGAGAAGCTTTTACAACTGATGCAATTAAATCAACAAGAAACATTAAATAAAATAAATGAAACAAAACAAACCATGACAGAAAATCAACAGGGAACAAACCAAGCATTGAAAAAAAATTAACAGGAGACAAAACAAGCCCTAGAAGAGAACAAGAAGAAAATGGAGGAACGTGTAGACAAGTATGAAAAGAAAATAAAAGGATGTTTAAAAATAGTAAAGAAAGAGATGGAAGAACCAGAAATGAACATTAAAGATCAAATGAAAAAAATTAAAGGAATTAGAAATCTAATTTAAAAACGCAATACAAGAAGACAAGCGAAAGATAATAAGAAAAATTTAACAAAACGAAAAACAAATTGCAAAAATCAAGACTCAACAAAAATTCGGAGAAAAAAGGGAAATAGTCATTCATAGTACAGGTGACGTGCAAATCTAATTTGGCGGGGGTGTATGAAAAATATACCCGGTTAAATGTATCAAATATTTAAGTGGGTAAACATCGAAGTGTGTAAAAAAAGTATCAGAAACCATCTCAAAGATGAAGCGAGTCTATGGTTTGACAGTAAAGAAGAGGAATTCATCAGTTGGGAAATTTTTGAAAAAAGAATTTTAAATTATTTTTGGGACAAAATCCAGCAACTGGAAATTAACAAGAAACTGCAGAACGGGAGATATAACGGCAAAAAAGGAATATCAGAAAATACCTATGCATTACAGATCTACAACAACGCCAAACATTTGAAATATTCATCAGAACAATTGCCAGAAATTTCGAGGAAACTTTAGAAGATCATATTAAGTTGCAAAATTATAAAGATATTGATAGTCTTTGTCAATTCTTATAAATAAGAGAATCGCGTCTACGAGACAGAAAAGCTAGAAGAACTCAAGTAACGCGGGATTACAAAGAGAGGGGACAGAATTATAGTCAAAAACGGCCACAAAGAGATTTTATCCCCTGGCAAGAATATGAGAATAGAGAAAACAAAACAGAGAATTAAAAACCAAAAAACCAACAATGGAACAAAGACAGAAGAACAAATGAACAAGGTTTTCGGGGCAATAGATATAACTCAGAAAGGCCAAGAGAAGTAAATAATACGCTAGTAGAAGACTATCTACAGGTAAAACAGGCAATACGAGCACAAAAGAACAATAAGGCTGCAGGTATTGACAACGTCCCCCCTGAGCTATATAAATTAGGTGGCGATCACCTAGTAGGTCAAATGCATGTGCTTCTGAACAAGATTTGGAATGATGAAAAGATCCCTAATGATGGAAAAACCGGGATTATATGCCCAATCTATAAGAAAAGGGATAAACTGAAATGCGAAAATTATCGCGGCATAACCCTCTTGTGCACGGCGTACAAAATTTTTACTTACATACTAAACAAACGACTCCAACAACTAACTGAAAATATTGTCGGGGAATACCAAACCGGTTTCCGACAAGAAAGATCTACAACTGATCAATTATTCACAGTGAAACAAATCGTGGGAATACGACATTGACGTCCACAATATATTCATAGATTTCAAACAAGCCTATGACTCAATTAATAGGAACAAGTTATATCAAATATTGCAGAGCTTTAATATCCCCCAAAAATACATCCGACTGGTAAAAACAACAATGGATTCGTCAATAGCAACTGTCAGAGTCCAAAATGTGCTCACTGAAAACTTTACAATAGCCCAAGGATTAAAGCAAGGAGGCGGGCTGGCACCGACACTATTCAACCTGACCTTGGAATATGTGATAAGACAGCTGAATATAGGAAGAGGTAATCTCCTAACAAATAAATCAATACAAACTGCCGCCTATGCCGTTGATATTAGCATCATGTCTCGCAGAACAGAAGAGGCGGCAGAAATATATTCACAATTAAAATCAAAGGCAAAAGAGACCGGACTAGAAATAAATATTCAAAAGACAAAAAAGTTAACACAGGCAAGAGCTAGGGGAAACAGACGCACAGTTGAATTAGAGGACGATATTGAAACGGTAGAAAGTTTCACATATTTAGGAGTTACATTAAACACGGATGGAACAGAAGAACCAGAAATCCAAAGAAGAATAGTAAAGGGCAACAAAGCTTATTTTTCACTCGATCATGTGCTTCGCTCTAAGAACACACACTGGAGATCGAAAATCAGGGTCTACAAAACTATTATCAGACCAATAGTATGTTTTGGATGCGAGACATGGGTAATGACAGAAGAGACAAAAAGAAAACAGGAAGTCTTCGAAAGAAAAGTCCTAAGAAAGATATTTGGACCTATTAACGAAAACCGAATATGGAGATCCAGCTATAACCATGAACTCTACCAACTGTTCAAAGAGACACCGATCTCAGAATTCGTTAAACTTCAGAGACTTCGCTGGGCTGGTCATGTAGTAAGAATGGAGACAGAACGATTGCCGAAAAGAGCCCTTGATAGTAAAATGCAGGGCGCAAGACCAAAAGGAAGGCCACGGAAAAGATGGGAGGATGAAGTGGCAGCGGACGCGCAAAATTTGCTAGACGTGAGAACTTGGAGAAGATCGGCGCGGGACCGACAAGGTTGGAGGCATAGTTTGGAGGAGGCCAAGGCCCGATTTGGGCTGTAGCGACATTGGAGAGAGAGAAGACTATCTGGAAGAGAGACAATGCGATGACAGCAGAAATATAGAAAGAGAACATGAGGGTTTTCACGAAGGCGCTTACTAAAAACAAAGAAGCAAACTGGAATTTTTTGTCATCTAAAGAAATTTAAAAAACTGGCAGGACATAAGGAAAAAGAAAATAGACCAAATTTAAATTTTGTGAATGGATTTATAAATGAAACAGCCATAAAAATTTGGATAGACTCCGGATCTTAAATATCGCTGGTAAATAGAAAATTAATAGAAGCAGGTAATTTGACAAATTTAATTTAGAAAATACCTAGGGTAAATTTAGTGGGCGAGAACAGACGAACATTGGCAAAATGAAGGCATACGAATTAAGGTACGACTGGGAAAAAAATATTTTTCACCACAATGTGTGATCATGCCTAACATGTCGCATGATATGATATTAGGTGTAGACGAGTTATCGGAAAAGCTTGTAGTGATGGATTTTAAAAATAAACCATGAAAATTAATGATGAAGTGGTTGAAATTGAGAAAAATTGGTGAAGGACAAGGACGGTGATAGATGACAGATGAAGCGGATAAAGGAAAATCGGGGAAGAAACGAATATGTCAACGAAACAAAGACGAAGAAGAATAAGAAGGCCTAAGAAGAAAAATTTAAAAGAAATTAATGACTGCAATTCTTTAAAAGGAATTTGTCCAGAAGAAGAAAAAAAGAAAAAGATAGAAGAATTTATTGCCTGGAATTCCTCAAAAAAAAACGAATCCAGAAGAAGAAAAAGAGTGAAGAATAGGAGAAGACAATCCCACATGGAATACATGGAACGAGATAAGCATATGCAGAAATACAGAGGATAGAGACGGAACAACGGTATTTACGATATTTGAAAATGGGACGTATGAAGACGAGGAGACAGAGTACACCATAAGTATGTGTAAACAAGATTAAGAGGACGAAAGAGAACTAATTTGCGGACAAGAACAGGAAGATGCGTTTAATTTTAAACAATTATGAAAATTTAATAAACGAGGAGAACAGAGTGGCCAGAAAATACGAGGATTCATTTGAGGTTAAAAATTTGGAAAATTTTCGGTCGAAGTCACACTCGATCCGGTATAAATATCGACAAGACGTGAAAAAGGAAATAGAAAAAATGTTGGAAGATCAGATTATAGAAAGATGTGATTCACCCTATGTCAATCCAATAGTCATAGTGAAGAAAAGCAGTGGTGAATTGAGACTATGTTTAGATTCGAGAAATATTAACTAACATACAATTTCTCAATATGAATCATCGCTAAACATTGAGGCTATTTTTAAAAGAATAACTGGGTCCCATATTATTTCCAACACAGTTTTTGGTTGATTTAATTACCAGAAAAATTCCGAAATCCCTCAAAGCAATCCTTCGGAGAACTTTATACAAGAGGTAACGAAATTTCTTCGCATTGCTACAGATGCTCAAAATAAGATTTGGGACAGAAAATTAGTCGAAATAGAAAAGTATCTAAATATAATCGCTAGCGCAGTGACAAAAGAAACCCCTGAATTCATTATGGAAGGAAAAATGCCGGTAGAGCCAGGGAAAGACACAGAGACTCGAGAATATCAGCAGGTATTGGAACTGGTGCAGAGGAAACTGCAAAGGAGCAATGAAAAATATATCCAAAAATAAAACCGCAACAGGAAAAAAATACCCATTACCTTTCAGGTTGGTGAAAAGGTACTTGTATGGGCGTTAAGAGTATCAAATCTCACCAACAAAATGTTCGCTAAGTTAATGACAGTTTTTGAAGGTCCATACGTGAGACAAAATGAAAACGGTGTAAATAGCTATGTCTTGAGGCATGTGGCTCCTAAAATCTCAGAGAAATGTTTAATATCCATGATGTTTACAAATATCATGAATAGATTGGATGTAAATACAGTTTTTTTTATCAGTAAGAATAAAATTAAATTTAAGAATTCTACGCAATAGTAATATAATTTAAGCTATGCGTTGACTCAAAAAAGTGTTTTGCATACGTGGAAAATTTTGTCTTGTCATCAGGTGGGGAAGTTGTTATGGTTTAAATTTATTAAAATCTAATAAAAAATTAAATATCGACCGGTAAAGTCGTTTTACCCTATAAATAGGAATATTAGATTTGTAATATTCAAATATTTGAATGAGCAAAGGTTTTTCTAATTTAATAGAAAGTAGGCAGATAGAAGAATAGGTACACTCTGGGCCAAAATTAACCGGCCACCTTAAAAGTGGGTAATTTTTGATTTCTTATATCTCCTAAACCTGTTGTCCGATTTAAGTGATTTTTTAATATGTTATAGCCTTATTTCTTGACAATATCTTTATAATATAATAATATTTTTGCTAAACAGGTAAATTTTCAGTTCGACTCGAGCATGCGAACAGTACGGACGTGCTCAAGAGAGAAGCGTGCTTAGGTGGGGGCGACTGACCTATTGTCAACGGAGCTTTTCAGCTCCCGGTGGGTAAGACACCGAGTGTGGCATAGGCACTTGTCCTACATATTAGCGAAAAGCGGATGCGAGGTTGTTACTAGTTAAACCGTCGAGGAGCTGTTTTTATAGGCTGCTCGCGGAGGCTATAATAGCTTCGCGTTTGCGAAGAATTCGGGATCACCTCAGTGTGTCGTCAGGGATGACACTGTAAGGCCTTGACATTTGACAAAGTCGGGCAGAAACGGCCCCTGCTCCTGAGGTGTGAGAAACAGGAAGAGGATCCCTCACTGTGAATACAGGGAGTGAACTACCGCGAGGTACCTGGGACGGCACCCAGTAAGCCGTACTGACAGCGGTCAGTCGGTGGAAAAAAAACAGAGTCGCCTAAGTAGAATTTTCTTATATCTTATGAACTATTTGTTCACAGCCTTACGGCAATATGAGTGATATTCCCCCCCCCCCCCCCCCCCAGAAAGTGTTGTCACGCAGGTGACAACACAAGAAGAAGAAGAGAATGATTTAGCCAAATCATCAAACCCCTCTGATGTCAGCTCGGTCGAGCTATATAATAAATTTATTAAATCGACTAATCCCGCGATCGATGACATAGAAATCGTGATATCTTCTGACGATGACTCCTATCTGCCCGAGTCGGAAGAAGAAAAAAGCGAAATCGACACCGATGACGATGTTAATACGATGGACGCCATCGACGAAGAGCCGATCCCAGCCGCAGAATCGCGCGAAGCCCCACCCCCAACTGTAGTAGAGACACCACCCGTCGTGGACAACGTCTCCAAAAATGAAGCCGAGCCCGAAATCGGCAAGAAAATGAAAAGGCTAAGGCCCAAAGAAGACTCTCCGGAAGACGAAGAAGTAAAGAAAAAGGCCAGAGAAATGGCGGAAAGGGAAAAGGCCAATGAGCTTTTAAGGTCGGTCAATGTACTGACGGAACAGATCAAATCTCTAAAAGAAGAAAGCCGTATCCGCTAGGAAAAGGCGAATAAACAAATCCAAGACCTTCTCGCTCAGATGACTGAACTGAGAAACGAAAATAAGGAAAAGGACAAGGAGATACAAAAACTTGTACAACATATAATGGCATTAACAGCAGCCAAGGAGAAAGAAGAGTCAATAATGGAGATCGACCCGTGGAAAGCCTCCCTCGATAACGACGTTGTAAAGCTAGTTGAACTAGGAATCGGTTCACCTCCCACCGCAAAGCCATCCGGTAGCAAGGGCAAGCCTAAAGAGCCGAAAATAATCATAACAACCAAAGAACCTGCAGGTTGGACACAAGTCCAAAACAAAAAAGGAAAAAAGACAGGCACCACTACTGAGAAATCAGACAGTAGTGTGAAAACAAAAATAGGCGTCGCCGAAAAGCAAACGCAGATAATAAATCAGCGGAAAGAAAACGAATTTAACAAGGCTGCGAAAGAGGCTCATGAAAGAAGCCAGAAAAAGAAAACTGCCCAAAATAACTTGAGCAAAAATAGCCAAGTTGAAAAAGAAAACGACGTACCAAAAGACTCACTGCAAACAAGCGAGAAGCCTACAGTAAAAGAGCCAATAGTAAAAGAGCCGAAACCACCGGCGATAATCCTAAAAACTGTAGGAGAACTCCAAAAAATCCTGCAGAGAGCAGCCAACCAAGGCATAATATCAGTCAATAAGTTTGCACGAACAGGCAGATCTATTGTTATTAACACAAAAACTAGAAAAGATTACCTAGGAATGGTACACATCCTAGAAGAACACACTCCAAAAGTAGAATTCATCGCATATCCCATAGATGGCGATAAACTAAAAAGAGTCATCATAAAAGGGCTATCTGCTACTACTAGCACAGTAGCAATTAAAGACGAACTATACAATAAAGGAATAGAAGCAACAAGGGTGATCTATATGATCTCCAAAAAAGCTGATAAAAAAGTACTGCCACATTTCATCGTCACCCTCAAAGAGGAAGACGTTGCAAAAATTAAAAAAATATCTGATATATGCTACATGCGCATCTATGTGGAGGATGAATTCAAAATCACAAAATACACCCTACAGTGTTATAACTGTCAAGGGCTTTATCACAGCTCAAGGGCTTGCCATTGCGGATCCAGATGTGTAAAATGCGGAGAAAACCACATCAGTAACGACTGTGAGAAAAGCCGGGAAACCGACCCCAAATGTGCAAACTGTGGTGAAGCGCACACAGCAAATTATAGAGGATGCTCTAAGGCCCCCAAAAAAAAAAACACCTGCCCCAACAAGACCGGTAGGAAGACCCATAAACAGCGCTCCAATCAACAAAGGAGTCAGCTACGCACAGGCAGCGAAAAAATCCGCTGAAACCACCTCAGAATCTCCAGCACAACCACAAGAAGTGTCGGTACAGGACGCAGCTACCCTCATCGCAAACTTCCATACAGAGTATAATATCAAAATGATGGAAATGATGTCCATGATGGACAAAGCAACAAAAATGATGACTGCAATTGGAGAAGCCGTCCGAAAATGTTAGCAAACCAAAACGAAGATCTACGCATTGGGTCATGGAATTTTGGCAGAATATTCAAAAAGATCAACCTTTTGAATGAAATAATAAACAGATTAGAGCTCGATATCGTAGCCCTTCAAGAAACCAAACTAGTGGAAAGGAAAAAAACAAAATTTCCAGGCTACGATATCTATAGAACATTATCAGGAGGAACAGCTATATTAGTCAAAAAGGGACTCGAACACGAGCACATTCCAACACCAGACGGACTGGTGACAATGGAAGCCACAATTATTCGACTTAAGGCCAACAAGGAAACACTAAAAATAGTGTCAGCTTACGTTAGACCACATGATGCGATTTTCAAAGAAGATTTGAGCTTAATACTGAACTCAGAAGAGCCAACTATAATTATTGGAGACATAAATGCTAGATCTCCCAATTGGTTTGACAGGACGACCAACCGAAATGCAAGATATCTCTGCAACCATCTCGAGAACAGACCGAACACATATGTCATCGGACCAACAGAACCGATATGTTTCCACGGAGAACTCCCTACGTATCTCGACATTGCAATCCTACACAACGTGGGCCAACAATACGAGATACACTCTCTAAATGAAGGCGATTCGACACATAACCTAATCGTCCTGACCCTGGGCGCAACAGAATTGAACTATTTGCAGCCCCACAACAGAAAGAAGACAAGTTGGCCAAACTTCAGAAGAATTGTGAGCGAGAACATCGGTAACATCCCAACAATTTATAATATTACAGAACTAGAAGACAGTGTAATAAAACTAGAACAAGCAATAAACAATGCTATCGATGCCAGCTCCAAAACCGAAACAATCACAAGACAAAGAGGAAGAATCAGGGATATAAGTATAGAACTTCAAAACCTAATCAAAGAGAAAACCCGGAAAAGAAGAAGAGCCTACCCCACAAGAACGGTAGAAGACAAAAGGATTGCAAATGAGCTAGACAGAGAAGTGAAAAAACAACTTCAAAATCATAGAAATGAAAGCTGGGACTCCTATATCGATGAGCTAAATCCTAACAAATCCGCCTTCTGGAAGTTATCTAAAATCCTCCGAAAGGACAAGAAACCCATACCTCCCCTACACGGAGTAAACGGGATTGTCCATACGGAAATCGACAAAGCCAAAGTCATGAAGGACGAACTAGAAAGGGCGTGTAGAAACAACAAAGACCCCGACGATGACATAGACTTTGAAGAAGAGGTAGAAAGAACAGCGAGAGGACTTAGAAGGAGAAAGGGCAGAATAGGTATTACACATACATCTCCCGAAGAAATAAAGGAACTTATAAAAATGACAAATGCCAAAAAAGCCCCAGGACCCGACAACATCACAAATAGGGCGTTGAAAAATCTACCAACAAAAGCTATTGTTTATATCACTAACATAATAAACAACATGCTAAAACTACGATATTTCCCAGATAGGTGGAAAGAGGCACACGTAATAATGATTGCAAAACCTGGTAAAAACGGCACATTTCCGCAAAATTACAGACCTATGAGCAAAAAGACTCAACAAAGAATCACAAATGCTAGGAACCATGCCAGAGGCTCAATTCGGGTTCAGAAGCGAACACTCCTGTGAATTACAGGTACTACGACTTACAGAATTCATCACCAAAGGATTTAATGAAAAAATGTACACCGCTACAGTTTTTCTGGACGTCAGTAAAGCCTTCGACAGAGTCTGGCACCATGGACTCATCTATAAAATGAATGAATTTGGTTACAGTGAGGCGATGACATGCCTCCTTGCGTCATATCTTGCCAACAGAAGGTTCAGAGTTCGAATAGGGGCAAACCTATCCGAAGTCGGGACCCTGGAGGCGGGTGTGCCTCAGGGAGTGGTGCTGTCGCCGTACCTGTACACCATCTATACGGCCGACACGCCAAAAGAGCCAGGCTCTCTGTTGAGTCTTTACGCTGACGACACAGCAATAGCTGTTAGCTGGAGAAACCCGGATCATGCAGCTAATCATCTGCAAAGAGCACTAAACAGATTCCAAAGATGGTGCATAAAATGGAAATAGCCCTAAATCCAGACAAAATACAGGCTGTAATGTTTAGTCACAGAAGAAGTGTACCAAATCGCGAAATTACAATCGAAAACGCCCCAGTAGACTGGACCAATCAGGCTAAATACCTAGGGGTACATCTAGATAAGAAGCTAACGTTCACTGAGCACATCAATCAGCAAATACGCAAAGCCAAAGCGTTGAAAAGTCAGCTCTCAACACTTATTGGAAGGAAAAGTAAACTACGATTTAAAACCAAAATCAGGGTTGCGAATAGTATTATCATGCCAGTCCTAACATATGCATCCGCTGCGTGGGGACACACATGTAAAACAAACAGGAAAAAGATACAGACTACTCAAAATCAAATAGTCAGAGATACCCTTAAGATCCCAAGTTACGTACCCTTGAGATATGTATATAGAGACTCAGGACAAACAAGAATCCTACGCACGCTAGACGAGAGAGCATATGGAATTTTCAACGGACTAAGAAACCACCCCAGCAGAATGTTAAGAGAGCTGACTAACTACAATGAAAACACAAGGACGGTACACAGAAGACCAAAACAACAGATAGCTCGATATAGGGAGAACCCGAACGAATAAATAAAGAATGAGATGGTTGCAAGAAGAACGAACAAATAAATGCAGTTAATCAGAAAACACACCAAAAAAACTCTGGCGAGAGGGTACGCTTTTCTTTTTTAGGTTTTTAGGTAATTATAAGTCCAATATACACCGGGGTGTGTGAGAGCATTATACACTTGGGAATGCATATCCCAATACACGCACACAAATAGGATTAAGGAACAAAGAAAAGAATTGTTGCCCAGGTATTTTATTTTATTTTTAGTCCCGAAGCCACAAGGAAGTCCACAAAAAAAAATGTGTTTTCTGATTAAATAACGTAAATTCATATTGATATATTCATACTTTTCATTTAACCGTTTAACGTAAATTTATCTTATATAGCAAATATAGAAGGGGCCCGTCAGGCCTTCTATATACCGCTCCGCGGACTAGGCCCTTAAGGCAGATCGAATGAAAGATCTACTCGCGAAATCCGAGCACTGAGGTCATGTGCGGCATACATGGGCTTGGGGGCCGGACCCCTCTCGGGTGCTCAGCCGGCGAGGAGAACAAAGTTTATTTTGCCAAATCGGCGGCTGAGTGACCGAGCACACACTCTTTTCCGGACATAGAGTCACCAGCTCAGGCTGATGGCTCTATGGTCGGAACACACGCTCTTTTTTCTTTTTTTTTTTTTTTAGGGACTCAAGTCCCGACGTAAAGCTAGAGTAAAATCAATAGAGCCAGTAAAGTAAATAGGGAGAAAAGCCTAGATGTGGCTACCCCTACAGTTAGGTAGCATAACCACATTCACTAAAAACCGAGGATGTCCTATTACCCAGGGCATCTTAAGTAAATTTCAGATCATAAGCCTCCTCACGTAAGTCACACGATGAGTAGGGGTGGTGGAAAAGCCTGGGTGTCAGATAGGTACCACTTCGACTAGCGAGGTGTGACCGGTTTGATCTTCGGACATGCGGATCCCATTCTTACATTGGTATACACATGTTTCTAGGGGCAGGGTTGATCACTGCGTGTGTGTGTGTGTGTGAGGTAAATTTTCATTGTATACCGGGTGTACGAATCAAACTGTGTTTTTTTCTTAAAGTTTGCATCACTCTGTGGAATATTCTAGCATTTGTAGAATACCGAAATTAAATCGTAACTATAGCCTCATGCTTTCTTAACATTTTGTTCATACGAGCTTCAGGAGCGGTGCAAAAGCGATTTCTCAATATTTTAGTGACAATGAAGCGGTCATCTCAAACTGAAGTGTATCGTTTTCGGCCTTGACCTGGCCTGCGATTGCACGATCCTGTCTCCAGAAATCGTCTGATGACATCTTGTACCGTAGTTCTGGGTACATCGAGTATACCAGCGATATGACGTTGACTGTCACCAGCATCAACTAAAGCCACTGCCCTAGCAGTATCAGTTGGAACGAGGGGCATTTTTAAAATCACTAACAATAAATAAGCACTAAAATTTTAACTTAAACAATATTCGCTCACAATGATATAAAATTACAATTTTAATTGTTAATTTTAATTAAAAATTTAATTTTAATTACAAATTGTTCAAGAGTTGTTATTAACATGGAAACATATTTGCAACAATGTCGTACAACGACTATAATGTTAACAATCCTTCGATGACACAAATTTAGGAAACAAACTGTCACAGGTAATGTAAACAAAACAATAATAAAGGTGGTGGGGTTAATTTTGCTGTTGAGTTAAATCGTCTGTATTGATGAAAAACATGGCTAGATGTAAAACTACCTAACTTTTTTATTATCCAACATAAGCGAATTAATCAAAAAACAAAATGTTGAGAAAACATAAGGCTATAGTTAGGTTTTAATTTTAAATTTTATAAATGCTAGAATATTTCACAGGGTGATGCAAACTTTAAAAAAAAAATACAGTTTAATTCGTAAACCCGGTATATAATTTAACTGTTTAGCAACCACATTATTATAACGATATTGTCAAGGAATAAGGCTATAACATATTAAAAAAATCACTTAAATCGAACTAAAGGTTTAGAAGATATAAGACATCAAAAATTACCCATTTTTAAGGTGGTCGGTTAATTTTGGCCTAGAGTGTATTTGTACCCTATTATATAAAAACAATAGGGGAATTCTCATTAACGATTAATGTTTTATCTCAAAGATAGCAATTTACAGCTTTACAGCCTTTAGTAAGCGGCTTTGAATTTGCTGTTAACCTAATTTGCTATCAAAGAGAGGTCTTCCGACTTCTTGTTACTTTATATAGATACCACTGCTAGCATACCAGGCTGTTAATTTAAATATAATTAACAAAATACCAGACTGCCTATCATTTTGATTTAAACTTCCACAAGTGTTCCTGATGATGAATAACTCGAAACACGTGTGGAACAATGGCGGAATTCGAATTGAAATGAAATGCAATCTTTTACTTTCATATATATCTATATATATATATATATATATATATATATATATATATATATATATATATATATATATATATATATATATATATATACATCCTACTATCATTTTAGCATCGATACATTATGCTTTTACCATCAATTTAGCATCATCTTGCAAAGTAGCATCTGTATATCGACGCTACTTTACAAGACCTTAATAACTTTTTTCCTGTACTTGTTACAAGAATTTTAACCATCTCATTGATTAGTGTTTTGATACCGTGTTGGTATTTTAAAATATCCGCTTTCTCTTTTTATCCCTTACTGAGTTATATAAGTTTATTCCAGAAAATGTTTGAGTCTAAAATGATGGTACAGTGAAAATATTATATATATTTAGTTCAGCGTTTTACCGTTTACTCGCTGTCATTATATACATGAAAATGTATATCCCACTTTCATTATCAATCATTTTAGCATCAGAAATTTGGCATCATTGTTGAATATAATATTACCCACAACAAAATAGTAAATTTAAGAATATATATATATATATATATATATATATATATATATATATATATATATATATATATATATATATATATATATTTTTCATCCACAAATCATTCTGACATCATGTTTGGTTAAAAGTAACGGGTTATGATATATTACAACTACCTATTGTATCTTCGCACCAATTGATCCAGTCGCGACCTACAGCCCCTCAAATGATAGGATTTATCTAATAAAATACAATAAGACATAAAAATCAAATATAGCAGCATGTCAAAAAGGCCTTAATTATATATCTTCTTTTCTATAAGTCCAATCGTGACGTACAGTATCTCAAATGACAGGATTTAACCAATTGAAAACAATGAAATAAAAAAATTAAATACATCAACATGTCAAAAGGGCCGTAGTCACGTATCTTCGGTCCTATTAGTCCAATCGTGACGTATAGTACCTCTAATGATAGGATTTAACATAAAGAATGCAATGGGATAGAAAAATCAAATACAGAGTAATGTCAAAAGGGCCTTAGTTGTATATCTTTAGTTCTATTAGTCCAATCATAACGTGCAGTACCTCAAATGAAAGGATTTAACAAATAAAATACAATGAGGTATAAAAATTAAATAAAGTAGCATGTCAAAATGGCCTTAGTTATATATCTTCGGTCCTATTAGTCCAATCGTGACGTACGATACCTCAAATGATAGCACTTAACCAATAGAATACAATCACATATAAATCAAATACAGCATCACGTCAAAAGAGCCTTAGTTACGTATCTTCGTTTTTAGTGGCCCAATCGTGACGTACAGTACCTCAAATGATAGGATTTAACCAATCGAATACAATAAGATAGAAAAATCAAATACATCAGCTTGTCAAAAGGGCCTTAGTTATGTATCTGCGGTCCTATTAGTCCAATCGTGACGTTTCGTACCTCAATTGATAGAATATAACTAATAGAATATAATGAGATATAAAAATTAAATAGAGTAGTCTGGCAAAAGGGCCTTAGTTATGTATCTTCGTTCATATTAGTCCAATTGTGACGTACAGTACCTTAAATGGTACCATTTAACCAATAGAATACTACGCCGTAGATATCATATACATCAACACGTCAAAAGGACCTTAGGTATATATCTTTGCTCCTATATATGTTATGTCAAAAGAGCCTTAGTTGCGTATCTCCGGTCCTATAGGTCTAATCATGACATATGGAGCCTAAAATGATAGGATTTAACGGAGATAATACGATGGTGGAGAGAAATTAAACATGGCGGCATCTAATAATACCTTAAACTGGCAACAATAAAACGAATTAACGCACAGATGTGCGTTAGTGCGTAAGAATGTTAAAAATCTTGAAAGCTTTGAGATGTGGTGCTACCGCCGTATACTAAAAATAAGTTGGGTGGATAAAATTACAAATGAAGAGGTAATACGCAGAATAAATAACGATCCAGAAGTTATACTGAATATAAAAAAGAGAAAACTTGAATACTTTTGCCACCTGATGAGAGGACAAAAGTACACATTCCTACAAAATATAATGCAACGAAAAATCCAAGGACTTATGGTTTGGCTGTACCACTAACGAATTATTCAGCAGTAAATAAAATTATAATCGCCCTAATGATATCCAATCTCCGATGGGAGAGGCACTCACAGAAGAAGATATGATAAACTCGAAAAATTTCCAACGTTCACTGTTAGACATATGCCTCCCGTTCACTGCACACATTTACTGATCCTTGATGCTGTGACGAGAATGAGATAGGATTTAAACTGAATATAAAAAAGAGAAAACTTGAATACTTTGGCCACCTGATGAGAGGACAAAAGTACACATTCCTACAAAATATAATGCAAGGAAAAATCCAAGGACGCAGAAATCCAGGCCATAGAAGAGTGCCCTGGATGAGAAATTTAAGAGAGTGGTTTGGCTGTACCACTAACGAATTATTCAAAACAGCAGTAAATAAAATTAGAATCGCCCTAATGATATCCAATCTCCGATAGGAGAGGCACTCAAAGAAGAAAATATGATGAACTCGAAAAATTTCCAACGTTCACTGTTAGACATATGCCTTCCGTCCACTGCACACATTTACTGCTCCTTGACGCTGTGACGAGAATGAGATAGGATTTAACAAATAAAATGACAGAAAACTAAACAAGACAGTGTGTTAAACGTGGAATGCGTCGTAGAACGTGAAATATTAGCGTAAAATTATATGATGGCCATAGACTGTTCTTTAATACCCAGCAAACGACTCGCTTTGTAAAGTTACATAGGCGGGATCTGTGCGAGAAAAAGTCGATCATTCGTTTTATAACAATGCCACGGACAATGCCACATTTGAACACTACATTAGTACATTGTCTAAAGAAGATCATTCAGTATGGATAGCAACAAAAACACTTAAAGAGATCTGAACAACACAACCCACCAATTAAGAAAGATGACATTAGTTGAGGAAGATCAGACCAGGAAAAAATGTCAACATTTTCAGAATACCAGATAATAATATTCAAGCAATAGAACACTGAAAACTTTTGTTTTTAACTGTACGCCCGTGAATGTAGATTAATTTGTTTTGTGTATTTTTTTATTTAGTTTAGTTTGAACAAGATTTGCAGTAAAAGATTTTTCTAAATATAGAATGTAAACCATATATCCACTGCTTTGTGAAAGAGAACCAGTTTATAATATACCGGACGACGTAATAACACCTAATTTTAGAATATTGGTCGATGAATTGAAATCATTGTTCAAGAAACGAATTATTCATGTGAAGATGTTTTACTATAAAAACATGTAAAATCAAAATCTAGATTAAAAAAGTTGCAACCAGTTACTCACGATGAAACTTAACCCCATTATTGATTTTACAAGTGATAAAATGGGTCGATAAAAGACCAGTTTTATGCCTTACATCATTTAAACATAATAGTTGTATCTTGGTTTCTTCAAATGAAAAGAAAAATTATACACAAGTACTAAAACCACAAAATATTCTCGATTATAACTTGGTGAAAAAGAGTGTTGATTTTAGTGATCAAGTAGCTTCTTACCAAAGTCCAATACGCAAAATTCTGAAGTGGTACCGGAAAGTGGCAGTGGAATTTATATTTAATACCTCATTTAATACCGCAGTATTAGAAGAAAACGTAAAAAAAGTGACAACCTATCCTTGAGTTCAGACTGGAGTTCGCGAAGGCATTTGCAAATAAAGAAATGTTGTAACCTTCACGACAAGTTAGACCCAAAAATATCATCTTAGGCAAAGCGATGTAGATAATACAAAGAGAAGAAAGTGTACAAGATGTTACAACATTTTAAGAAGAAACATGACTAGAAGAAAGGCCGATAGAAAAGTTAAAAAAGTTAAAACATACTCTAAAGAATGTGATGGAAAAACTGCAATATGTCTAGTGTGCTTCAATGAATCACATTAAAAAACAATTTTACTTATACAAGAACTATTATTGAGTAAAAACGTATTGTGCCTCAAGTGGCCGTATAGTATTGGATAAGTTGATAGTTTCTAGTAGAACGTTTTTATTGTTAATTACCCCCGTAAAAGTGAGTTATAGTATTTATAAACAAATGGATGTAAATAATATGCATTCGACATCTAAAAAAGCTTGATGTGAACATAAACGTAGATTGACCATTGCTAAATTACAATCATTGTTAGAAGCATCTGGCGAGGACGATGTAGATTAAATGAATGGTGGAAGTGACTCTGATTGACTCTGATGAAATATTTGCACAAAGTCGTTCAGAAAAATCGAGGATTGCGTTTTGGAAAGAGACAACACAAACAAAATTTAAGACTTTTCTCGGGCTTATGTTCCATATGGAGACAATTAAGATGAACCGTCTGAATGACTACTGGAAAAGTATGGGTAACTATGTATAATATAATAATAGTGTTGACTTGACTAGACAATTGCTCATAGCCCATATTAAGAAATAACCGAATAGACAATCCTCACTTGTCAAAGAATCTAAAAAAACGTGAAGTGGTCTAAAAACTAAAAAGTCCCCTATTTAAACTGGTTTTTAATAAAAAATTTAATAATATGTTAAAGTTTTTTTAATATACCCTAAAACTGAAAGCCCAAAGAATCGATTGCAAGTTACAAAATACTTGTAGAGTCATACTGTTTGGACAAGTACAGTTGTTTAAATAATCGCTTTCTGTGATAAACAAATTGAATAAATTGAAAAATATGTTTTGATCTGCTTGATATTTAGCACACGTTAATAACTCATCAATTGCCATAATTTCAAGTAGCAGCTATATTACCTGCCGTTAGGCAAAAAACAAAGCTATTAATATATAAATCACTACAAACATAATATCTTACAGTTTACGGTTTTTTGGAGTTATCTCAATTATTTATGTATTTAAATTTGGTATTTCTCTACATAAAAAACTTTTTATGGTCTACAAATTTTATTTGAATTATTTTTCTTTCAAATGTATACAAAAGTTTTATAAGCAAAAAAATAGTTTTTTTTGCCTTTTAAGATTGTTTAAAAAAACAAAGCAAAATCAACTTTACGTCTTTACGAATTTTTCGTCGGCTACCCCTCATACTATTTAGAATTTAAATTTCTGTATAAGATTTTTTTAAACTATTTAGCGAGGTTCCGAGAACTACTTTCTTATGGCATGGTCAAAGTCAAATATTATTTTTTTATGTGATTAAGCCACAATTATTGGTCGATATTGAGATGAAAATTACATATTTAATTAACTAATATTTAACGATACAATTTCCAATATTTAACCTTGTTTATTGTACTAATTATGTAAAAATGTGTATACACATTTTGTACAAAAAACGTTTTTTGAGAACGATTTCCTGAATGGAAATCAAAATGTCAAACATTAAATAATTAAAAATGTAATTCTCATCACAATCACAACACATATTTTTGACTTAATCTCATAAAAACCTAATATTTATCTTAAACTATTCACTGATAGCTTCGATTCAACAGCTTGGAAATATGTAAAATATTCCCCTACACAACTCTCTGGGAAAAAATATCTAAATTAAATAGATATAACAACTGAACGTTGATATAAATAAACCTGTTAGGTGACCCCAGCTGGCTGAAATCAGCCGGCCAGCAGGTAGATTCAATGTCTTTATTATTTGAACTTGACCCAAAGCGATCGATATTTGTATGTTTTCAAATATAATTTTAAGTATTAACACTGGCAACATCTATTGGCTTTAAAATGATACCAAATACAGTAATTTTACCACCCGAGGTTACAATGATGGTTTGATGTAAAAAATTTATTATATAAAAAAATCGGATTATTGAAAAACCGACAGCGGTGCCAAGCCTACAAAGGTGCACTAAACAAACATACACGACTTATAAATAGAAAATTATAGCATTTCTTGGTGATGCTAAATTACTGCAACGTGAAAAGAGCTCTAAATGATAGCAGGATGTATATATATATATATATATATATATATATATATATATATATATATATATATATATATATATATATATATATATATATATAAATATATATATATATATATATATATATATATATATATATAAATATATATATATATATATATATATATATATATATATATATATATATATATATATATATATATATATACATCCCACTATCGTTTTAAGCTCTTTTCACGTTGCAGTCATTTAGCATCATCAAGAAATGCTATCATTTTCTATTTATACGTCGTGTATGTTCGTTTAGTGCACCTTTGTAGGCTTGGCACCGTTGTCGGTTTTTCAATAATCCGATTTTTTTATAAATTAAATTTTTTACATCAAACCATCATTTTAACATTGGGAGGTAAAATTACTGTATTTGGTATCATTTTAAAGCCAATAGATGTTGCCAGTGTTAATACTTAAATAATATTTGAAAACATAAAAATATCGATCGGTTTTGGGTCAAGTTCAAATGAAGACATTGCCGACTACCTGCCGACCGGCTGGGGTCAACCAACTAGTTTTTATATATCAACGTTCAGTTGTTATATTTATTCAATTTAGATATTTTTTCCCAGAGAGTTGTGTAGAGGAATATTTTACATATTTCAATTTCCAAGCTGTTTAATCGAAGCTATCAGTGAATAGTTTAAGATAAATATTAGATTTTTATGGGATTAGGTCAAAAATATTGGTTGTGATTGGGATGAGAATCACATTTCTAATTATTTAATGTTTAACATTTTGATTTCAAATCAGG
This sequence comes from Diabrotica undecimpunctata, assembly GCF_040954645.1. NCBI lineage: Eukaryota > Metazoa > Arthropoda > Insecta > Coleoptera > Chrysomelidae > Diabrotica > Diabrotica undecimpunctata. Next base: position 98,227,634 of record NC_092803.1, on the reverse strand, counting down.
AAATCGTTCTCAAAAAACGTTTTTTGTACAAAATGTGTATACACATTTTTACATAATTTGTACAATAAACAAGGTTAAATATTGGAAATCGTATCGTTAAATATTAGTTAATTAAAAATGTAATTTTCATCTCAAAATCGACCAATAATTGTGGCATAATCACATAAAAAAATAATATTTGACTTTGACCATGCTATAAGAAAGTAGTTAATGGAACCTCGCTAAATAGTTTTAAAAAATTTTACAGAAATTTAAATTCTAAATAGTATGAGGGGTAGCCGACGAAAAATTCGTAAAGACGTACAGTTGATTTTGCTTTGTTTTCTTAAACAATCTTAAAAGGCAAAATAAAAAATTTTGCTTACAAAACGTTTTGTATACATTCTAAAGAAAAATAATTTAAATAAAAGTTGTAGACCATAAAAAGTTTTCTATGTAGAGAAATACCAAATTTAAATACATAAATAATTGAGATAATTCCAAAAAACCATAAACTCTAAGATATTATATGTTTGTAGTAATTTATAAATATTAATAACTTTGTTTTGTGACTAACGACAGATAATATAGCTACTTGAAATCATGGCAATTGATGAGTTATTAAAGTGTGCTAAATATCAAGCAGATCAAAAAATATTTTACAATTGATTTAATTTGTTTATCACAGAAAGCAATTATTTAAACAACTGTACTTGTCCAAACTCGTATGACTATAAGTATTTTGTAACTTGCAATCGATTCTTTGCGCTTTCAGTTTTAGGGTATATTAAAAAAACTTTTAACATATTATTAAATTTTTTTTTAAAAACCAGTTTGAATTGGAGACTTTTTAGTTTTTAGACCACTTAACGTTTTTTTAGTTTCTTTGACAAGTGAGGATTCGGTTATTTCTTCATATGGGCTATGAACAATTGTCTAGTCAAGTCAACACTATTATAGTTACCTATACTTTTCCAGTAGTCATGCAGACGGTTCATTTTAATTGTCCCCATATGGAACATAAGCTCGAGAAAAGTCTTAAATTCTGTTTGTGTTGTCTCTTTCCAAAACGCAATCCTCGATTTTTCTGAACGACTTTGTGCAAGTATTTTGTCAGTCACTTCCACCATTCATTTAATCCACACCGTCCTCGTCCGATGCTTCTAACAATGATTGTAATTCAGCAGTGGTCAATCTACGTTTATGTTCACATCTACCTTTTTTAGATGTCGAAGGCATATTATTTACATCCATTTCTTTATAAATACTATAACTCACTTTTACGGAGGAAATTAACAATAAAAACGTTCTACTGGAAACTATCAACTTACGACTTCCAATACTATAAGGCCACTTGAGCCACAATACGTTTTTACTCAATAATAGTTCCTGTATAAGTAAAATTGTTTTTTAATGTGCTTCATTGAAGCACACTAGATATATTTCAGTTTTGCCATCACATTCTTCAGAGTATGTTTTAGCTTTTTTAACTTTTCTATCGGCCTTTCTACTAGTCATGCTTCTTCTTAAAACTTTGTAACATCTTGTACACTTTCTTCTCTTTGTATTATCTACATCGCTTTGCTTTAGATGGTATTTTTGGGTGTAACTGGTCATGAGGGTTACAACATTTCTTTATTTGTAAATGCCTTCGCGAACTCCAGTCTGAACTCAAGGATAGGTTGTCGCTTTTTTTACGTTTTCTATTATTTAGCAACTAAGCATTGACTACTGCGGTATTAAATATTAATTCCATTGCCACTTTCCGGTACCACTTCAGAATTTTGCGTATTGGGCTTTGGTAAGAAGCCACTTGATCACTAAAAGCAACACTCTTTTTCACCAAGTTATAATCGAGAATAATTTGTGGTTTTATTTGATTAAACCAAGATACAACTATTATGTTTAAATGTTGCAAGGATTAAAACTGGTCTTTTGTCGACCCATTTTATCACTCGTAAAATCAATAATGGGGATAAATTTCATCTAGAGTAACTGGTTGCAACTTTTTTTAATCGAGATTTTAGTTTTACATGTTTTTAGAGTAAAACATCTGCACATGAATAATTCGTTTCTTGAACAATGATTTCAATTCATCGACCAATATTCTAAAATAAGATGTTATTACGTCGTCCAGAATATTATAAACTGGTTCTCTTTCATAAAGGATTGGAAATATGGTTTACACTCTATATTTAGAAAAATCTTTTACTGCAACTCTTGTTCGACCTAAACTAAATTAATACACAAAACAAATTAATCTATTTTTTTTTATAGAAATGCAGATTCCTGTCGGATTTTTATCAGTGCGGCATGAGTCACTGGTGTCTCGTATATCCGGACCTCTTATCGCATTACAAACATAATTCTTAATTAGCAGTGCGGTACAAGATACATTTATGTCGTATAATCTGAAAGCCGTAATAACACCATAAGACCGTATGTTATAAATAAATATATTCCTAAAAGAATTATCTTGAAACATGAAATAAATACACTAAAAAAGTGCAATATTAAGTGTTATTTAAAAAATGGTATGTCATTCACGACGGGCGTACAGTTAAAAACAAAAGTTTTCAGTGTTCTATTGCTTGATTATTATTATCTGGTATTCTGAAAATGTTGACATTTTTTCCTGGTCTGATCTTCCTCAACTAACGTCATCTTTCTTAATTTGTGGGTTGTGTTGTTCAGGTCTCTTTAAGTGTTTTTGTTGGTATCCAGACTGAATGATCTTCTTTAGACAATGTACTAATGCAGTGTTCAAATGTGGCATTGCGTGCGTCATGTAGCGCTGATCTTAATTGTCTGATTAGTCGATTATATTTGTGTTCGTCATTAAGATTTCGGCTTCTTGGTCATCTAACTCTTGCTCTTCATTTTTCGACTATTAGTTGTATAATATAATTCGGAGTGTTACTTGTGTTGTCTTGATTTGGAATTGTTAATCGTGTAGCTCCATATGAAATAGTAAAAGATGAAAACGGCAGCATATTCATGCATAAAAAAAGGAAACGCGATAAAGATATCTGAAACAACTGTTTTATGTTATAAGAGATTAAATAGTCCGAAATTGCCAGGTGAACAGGGTACTATAAAGAGGAAGTAGAATTAGCTATGAAACAGCTTAAATGGGGAAAAGAAGTAAGCTTAGACCAAATACCAGCAGGAATTATTCAACTGGGGAAAAAATTAAACGGATAACAATATTCACTCCATTTACAGAAAAGGGGGTGACCCGCAAAAATTTTAAAAACTTTTTTAATAGCCTCCAGTCAACAATTTCCTAATCATGTTTAAAAAACGTACGGAATGCACTGTATATACTAACTCAAACCGTCAACATACTTGTTGTTGCAGTTATGTATTACGATCAACTTAAAGGTTATGCACGACTCCCCTTGCATAGGTACACAGGCATGCACCCGTGCGGGAGAAAAAAGATTTGTCATAACGTTACATTATGTCACATTTTAACGTTGAATATTTTATGGTCCCCTTTGGATTATAAAACGAATGATCGACTTTTTCTCGCACAGATCCCGCCTATGTAACTTTACAAAGCGAGTCGTTTGCTGGGTATTAAAGAAACGTCTATGGCCATCATATAATTTGAAGCTATTTCACGTTCTACGACGCATTCCACGTTTGACACACTGTCTTGTTTAGTTTTCTGTCATTTTATTTGTTAAATCCTATCTCATTCTCGTCACAGCGTCAAGGAGCAGTAAATGTGTGCAGTGAACGCGAGGAATATGTTTAACAGTGAACGTTGGAGATTTTTCGAGTCTTTCATATTTTCTTATTTGAGTGGCTCTCCTATTGGAGATTGGATATCATTAGGGCGATTCTAATTTTATTTACTGCTGTTTTGAATAATTCACTTATCACTAACTCATCAGGTGGCCAAAGTGTTTAAGTTTTCTCTTTTCTATATTCAGTATAACTTCTGGATCGTTATGTATTCTACGTATTACCCCTTCATTTGTAATTTTATCCACTCAACTTATTTTTAGTATACGGCAGTAGCACCACATCTCAAAGCTTTCAAGATTTGTAACATTCTTCTGTTTAAGGGTCCATGCCTCAACACCGTAGAGCTAAGTACTGAATACATACTAAGTAGTTAACTAAAAGTGGACGTATGCAAAGAGATGTATGGCGTAATCGTATGGTATTCGCTAAATCCTGTCACGTAATATGCCACATACCTCTGTGCGTAAATTCGTTTTATTGCTGCCAGTTTAAGGTGTTATTAGATGCAGCCATGTTGAATTTCTCTCCACTATCGTATTATCTTCGTTAAATCCTATCATTTTAGGCTCCATATATCCTGATTAGACCTATAGGACCCGAGATACGCAACTAAGGCTCTTTTGACATAACATATATAGGAGCAAAGATATATACCTAAGGTCCTTTTGACGTGTTGATGTATTTGATTTCTACGTCGTAGTATTCTATTGGTTAAATGTTACCATTTGAGGTACTGTACGTCACGATTAGACTAATAGGACCGCAGATACATAACTAAGGCCCTTTTGATAAGCTGATGTATTTTATTTTTCTATCTTATTGTATTCGATTGGTTAAATCCTATCATTTGAGGTACTGTACGTCACGATTGGGCTAATAAAAACGAAGATACGTAACTAAGGCCCTTTTAATATTTTGCTGTATTTGATTTCTATCTCATTGTATTCTATTAGTTAAATTCTATCATTTGAGGTATCGCACGTCACGATTGGACTAATATGACCGAAGATACATAACTAAGGCCATTTTGACATGCTACTTTATTTAATTTTTATACCTCATTGTATTTTATTTGTTAAATCCTTTCATTTGAGGTACTGTACGTCATGATTGGACTAATAGAACTAAAGATAAACAACTAAGGCCCTTTTGACATTGTTTTGTATTTGATTTTTGTATCCCATTGTATTCTCTATGTAAAATCCTATCATTAGAGGTACTATACGTCACGATTGGACTAATAGGACCGAAGATACGTGACTACGGCCAGTTTGACATGTTGCTGTATTTAATTTTTTTATTTCATTGTTTTCAATTCGTTAAATCCTGTCATTTGAGATACTGTACGTCACGATTGGACTTATAGAAACGAAGATATATAATTAAGGCCTATTTGACATGCTGCTATATTTGATTTTTCTGTCTTATTGTATTTTATTGGTTAAATCCTATCATTTGAGGGGCTGTACGTCGCGACTGGACCAATTGAAGCGAAGATACCATAGGTAGTTGCAATATATCATATCCCGTTACTTTTAACCAACCATGATGCCAGAATGATTTGTGGATGAAAAGAATATATATATATATTCTTAAATTTACTATTTCATTGTGGGTAATATTATATTCAACAGCGATGCCAAATTTCTGATGCTAAAATGATTGATAATGAAAGTGGGATATACATTTTCATGTATATAATGGCAGCGAGTAAACGGTAAAACCCTGAACTAAATATATATATTTTCACTGTACCATCATTTTAGACTCAAACATTTTCTGGAATAAACTTGTATAACTCAGTAAGGGATAAAAAGAGAAAGCGGATATTTTAAAATATCAACACGGTATCAACACTCTAATCAATGAGATGGTTAAAATTCTTGTAACAAGTACGGAAAAACAGTTATTAAGGTCTTGTAAAGTAGCGTCGATATACAGATGCTACTTTGCAAGACGATGCTAAATTGATGGTAAAAGCATAATGTATCGATGCGAAAATGATAGTATGATGTATATATATATATATATAAATATATATATATATATATATATATATATATATATATATATATATATATATATAAATATATATACCTGGGACAAATATGCATACCTGGGAACAATGATTAACTCCACAAATGATTACAATCAGGAGATAAAAATAAGAATAGAAAAGGCTAGAGCAAATTTCAACAAAATGAGAAGAGTTCTATGTACCAGGGATTTAAAACTGGAACTAAGAGTTAGGTTGGCGAGGTGCTATGTTTTTTCGACCTTATTTTATGGAATGGAATCTTGGACCTTGAATGCTACATCAATGAAAAAACTGGAATCATTTGAGCTGTGGGTGTACAGAAGAATTCTGAAAATATCATGGACAGAACACGTCACAAACAAAGAGGTTCTGAGAAGGATGAACAAAGAAATGGAAATTTTAAATTCAATAAAAACAAAAAAATTGGAATATCTCGGACATATTACACGTGGAGAGAAATACACCTTGCTCCAACTGATCATGCAGGGAAAGATCCAAGGAAAGAGAAGCATAGGGAGGCGTAGAATGTCATGGCTGCGCAACCTGAGAGAGTGGTACGGATGTACATCAAATGAACTTTTCAGAGCAGCCGTCTCAAAAGTTCGAATAGCTATGATGATTGCCGACCTCCGCCGCGGAGATGGCACTTGAAGAAGAAGATAAATATATATATATATATATATATATATATATATATATATATATATATATATATATATATATATATATATATATATATATATATATATATATATATATATATATATATATATATATATATATAATATACATAATTTGTGTGTGTGTGTAAAAATTTTGTTGTTATCACAGAATGTAAATATAAGATTACAAATAATTGAAAGAAGAATAAATTATTGTTAAATAGAAAAATTAAATTAACAATTTGTTTTATAAATTTTGCTAAAATTTAATTTAATAATACTTTCTAATTTAACATTTGTTCTTGTTATTGTAAATCAAAATTTATTTAGAAGAAAAGACTTATAAAATCGATCAGTTATCAATATCAATAGTATCAAAAGTATAATTTACTTTTAATATTTTAATAATTTGTAATATACGTCATGTCATTGGTTTATAATAAAGAAAAATATATTAAATAAATATTTTTATTTAATAAAGGAATAACGTTGTTTATACAGAAATAAATATTTTAAAAAATGTATAAAATAATATGTATTGTCTTTAAATGATTTCGAGCGTGTATCACTCTTACATTTTACATAACGACAACTCTTCTTTGTTCCGTTTCCTACAGGTATCAAAATAATAATCGATTAGAAAAACTGATTTGCTAATTGAGGAACTTTTTTTATTTTCTTTGGTTTTTTTAGCTTAATTATATGTTTACATGCATTTATATTACTGATATCACCTAACATGTATGTTTACAAAAAACTCTACCTAATAAAAAATGGATAACTAATGGACAAGGTTTTGCAATAAAATTGTTAATATTATTCTGAAGCTATGTTCGTGTGGCATCTTAACACTTTCAATGCGGCCGTCTCTACACGTTTATCGTACACCTGTACGACCGTTTTTGTGGCAATTGTGTCCGTATTACGGATGATTTTGGTGGAGTGTGAACAAAAATGTTATATTGTATTACACGTATTTTTTAATGTAATAATGAAATAATATTGCAATAAATTATAATTTATTGTAACATTTATTTTTTAGATTAAACAAATGTTTATCGTGTTAAATTAAAATTGTTGAAAAAATACATCTAGTTATTGATTTTAAATAAATAACTTCGAGTATTCTTTTTTACTGTAATAGTCGCCAAAACAAGGTACAAGCGATTTGGTTTTTAGTACAAACTACACAATTTCTTAACGAATTTTTGAACTTTTCTGTACCTGGAATAAATTAAATACTGTTGTATAACACGTCGAGATAAAGAACAGCCACTAGTACCAGAACTTTCCCTGTATTTTTCCAAAATCTCGAAACTTAGTTTGATTTGGAAATCTGCTATTGGAATTTTTTTATTATTTAGTAATTTGTACAAATGGCATGAGTTAAGAACAGACATGTCCATGAAATAAAAAAAAAAGTTTTTTATACCACTTCGTCGTTTTCCGCACATATTCAATTGAACACAATAGAAATCACCCTAGAATAGTCCTTCGTGTAGAGTAGTTAGCATCCATACCTCTCTTTTGTTTTTCCACTTTATAGCTAACATTTTGCCGTCGCTTTTGAAAGTTAATTCATCTTTAGCCAATTTTTCAGACAATGCAGACATTAGTGTTGCCCAAATACAAGAACAAGATGGGACTTAGATAGTCTTGGTCTTGGTCTTGCGCCAATACATCTGGTTTTGGTCTTGGTATTACGCTGCCGGTTTTAGTCTTGGTCTTGGCCTTTCAGCAAGAGTCTTGCAAGTCTTGCAGTTACCCATTAGCCTATTACTATTTATTAAACGTTACTTTAGATCATACAACAATTTCATAGAGTAGGTACATTTTAAGCTTGAATTAACATAGCCATAATAAAGACCAACCAAATTAATAAATGTCTAAACAATTGACACCGGGTGGGGTCTAAACCCACGATCTAAGCGATCCGTGCCTATGAACTAACTAATTGAGCTATCTACCATGTTCCACGGGAGTCAAGCTGATTCTTAATAATGGTTTGCATTTAATAGGATTACATATGCTAGAACACGCTTAGAACACACAAACAGATTCTTTAAAGAATCTATAAATGACATAAACAACATTATCTCTCTAGAAAGGGATTGATGGACCCTCACCTTATATGAAATGGAATAAAAGAGTTATACAATTTGCCGTTTATTTAAATAAAAAATAAAATACAATACAAAATAAATTACAGAACAGTACGCAATATCTTTGACATTACTGTTAATTTATATTATTTTTTTACCGAGAATTAATACAAAGTAATACAGTTTACTGAACATACTATTTATATAAATAAAAATACAACATACATTAAATTACAACACAGTACACAAAACCCTTTGATATTACTGTTACTTTATATTAATTCCTTTGACCAAAAATTAATACAAAGTAACCATCTGGCTGACTCATCACTTTAGCAATTAGAAAACATAGAAAAAGGTGCTATAGAAAATTATATCTCAGCAGGTACTGAAGTTGCAGGTATTAAAAGAAAATCACAGGTCATCTTCGATAACGTCTGATATTCTGTCTAAGACGTCCTAAACCGCTATAAAATTTTTTCCAAGCTGGCGACTCTGGGTTTACTTAAATACTCCTCCAACTCGTCAATAACTAAGCCTTGATGACAAGATCCAGATAAAGTCGAGGGGCATGCATACAGTTTCTCAGTCTATTAAGACTTTATCTTCATTATGTTCACATACTTTCTTTTTATTTCTCGGGTATTCTAGAAATTTATTCACTTAGTGTAGAGTTCTATATTCTTTATAAAGTTTATTAAATTTGTGCAGGCTTTCTCTTTTAATTTGCTTCCCCCATAATGTTCCCCTACTAGAGCATACTAGTAACATACATATAAAAATATAAAAAGTTTTTAATAACATTTGGATGCTTAGGAATAGGTTTCAAGCATTAATGAGGAAGTTAACGAGGCTAAAGCTTGGAACACACTTCAAAACATCCAAAAGTTAATTTAAGATTTTTAGTTAGTTTTGAAGTCGATTTTAATTTTAGTATACTTTTTTTGTAATATCTTTTTGCGTCGTTGAGATTAATAGTATAAACATTTTTAGTTTGTTTATATAACACAGATGGGTATTTTTTTGGTCTTGATTCCGCCTATTATTGCACGTCAAATAAATATAAACATTTCCATTTAAATTGTAGAGAAAGTTATGCGGGGATGACAATGACATCACTCTACTATGGACCACGATAGAATTTGGGTTTATTGTTTAGTCCGGATTTTCTTCAAATTCGTTATTATGTTTTTTCGTTATTTGTTGTTTTTATCATTAAAAAATAGTGAAGTGTAGTAACAGTTAGTTAGTAAAGGTTAAGGTTTAGATTCGGAAGAAATAGCTTAGTGCGTCTAGGTCTTCCAAGCCGGCAAGTTTTTTTTGTGGCGAGGTGAATTTAAGCTCACGATCAGCTCAGTCTTTGTTAAGTTCATCATCAATTTGTTTGTGCTGTGTCCTATGTGAGGAGTTTTGTAAAGCAGCGTTACAACAATTTGAGAGGTCCATATGGTTTTAAGCAGGAGCGTTTGAGTGGCCGAGTTTTAAAAAGTACAGTTTGTTGTCATTCAGGATAATCTGAAGCCCAAATCAGTGTCCTCTACTCTCCAGGACTTGTCCATTTTGTGTTCCATGGTCACCCCAAACCATTTGCAGTTTGTGTAAGACAATGTTTTTTTGATTCAATTCCAATCCCAAATACTTTCTTAAAGGAAATACCAGCCAGAGTGATGTAAGGTAATCTTTGGTAAAAAAATTTTAAGTAAAAATAAACATTTTTTCATTATTAACAAAAATTTGCTTTCATGACAAACTAAAAAATTATAAATAAATAAAATTATAAGTTTTATGTATCAAAAACGTCAAAAAGCTGCCAAAGTTGAAACACGCTTTTTAAAGTTCCTTACAAATTTTTAGAGATTTAAACAGTATTAAATACAGTTCCGTAGTAGTATTCATAGAAATGAGACGTGCCTTTGGTACAGCAATAATCAAGACTCCAGTAAAGCGCCCATTGTTTGAATTTAATACAATTAATATTGTGCCTTAAATCGTGAAATTTGTGGCGTTCTCACAGCAATATCGTTTATTGAACCACCTACCACATGATTGTCAATATCGGGGGAAACCCCCTGACCACAAGAAATCTACAAAACCAGCTGTGTCTGAAAATATATTCTAGAATCAAAGTGATGCCGAAATGGATATTTTTGTAAGTACTCTGTAATTAGTATGATACTATTTTCAGATTAGATTTTTTGTATTTCCGTTCGCACCGTACTGTACGACCACATGTACGTTAGCCACTGATCAGTTTAGTCGATCTCTCGCTGCCGTATTGCAGTCTAAATGTCGTAGTTTGTTTTTGTGCAAGTTACAAACTTAACTATACATATGTACATACTGTTGTTATGTACATAGTGAACTTTTCGAAATGAGTGGAATTAAACGAAAACGTGTTGTAGTGTCAATGAAAGACAAGCCAAATGCTATAGAGCGGCTTGAGAAAGGTCATTCTGTAGCATCGATTAGTGAGGATTTCGATGTAAAAGTGACAACCGTAAAAGACTGGCACCGAAACAAGAAAATCATTCAAGAATATTGCACTCAAATCGAGTCTGATAAAGTCCTCTTGACTAGGTGCACTTAAAGAAATCAATTAATGAACGTGTAGACGATGCATTATGGTTATGGTTTATGCAAGAGCGTTGTAAAGGTACGCCTATAAGTGGCCCGATTTTAAAAGAAAAGGCTGAGATACTAGATGGTAAGTTTGATAATGGAGAAAAATTTTATGCGAGCGATGGCTGGTTGGCACGCTGGAGAAAACGTCACGGTGTTCATTTTTTAATCGTGTGCCGTAAAAAATTGTCAGCTGATCCAACTGCAGCAGACCAATAGAAAAATAAATTACAAGAATTAATTAAAAAGGAAGAATTACTTCCCGAGCAGGTCTACAATATGGATGAGACTGGACGAAACTTTAAGCGATTGCCTGTAAAAACATTTGCTGCCAGTAATGAGAAATCAGCTGCTGGATTCAAAATTAACAGAGAGAATTACTATTGCTGTTTGTTGTAATGCCTCAACAATTTATAAGGTCCCCTGCTCGTAATCGGAAAGGCTAAGAAACCTCCAGCATTCAAAAACGTTAACGTTTCTTCACTCCCAGTATGCTATAAAAATCAAAGATCGGCCTGGATGGACGCGTACGTGTTTAAAGATTGGTTTATTAATGAATTTTGTCCTAGTGTAGCAAAATATTTAACAAGCTTAAAGTTACCAGTCAAGGCTACTTTGGTGTTGGATAATACACCAACACATCCTGAAAACGTTCAGAGTGAAAAGGAGCCTAAAATAAAATGTATTTTTCTTCCACCAAATGTAACAAGTATCATCCAACCAATATATATCTATATATATATATATTATATATATATATATATATATATATATATATATATATATATATATATATATATATATATATATATATATTGAGATGATATTGAATATAGGAGAAAGAAAAATAGTGATTAAAAATAATTTATAAGTTATACACTAGATAATATTAGATATAAAAAGTATTTGGTTATTTTAATAAGTTATATACTAGTGAATATTATAAAAATTATTTATATGGGGGTATTCTTAAGAAATTAGCATATAATAGGTGTAAAAAGTTTTTTTTTAATAATTATGATATATTTAAGTGAGCCATGTGCATAGGCAATCAAACATACTCTGAAAGTGACAGTTAAGGAATGGTTGCGAATGTAGAAGTGGGGTTATTTATTGGTTTAAGATGTTTAATTTACATATAATTACGGATTTGAGGTAGTGTAGTTTATTAATTTAGGCTGTTTAATTTACATATAAGTTTATATTCTGATCTGAAAAGCCTAAATATCAATAAAATTCTCGATAGAAAAAGAATTCTCTAAAACACGGAAGATAACCTTGTTTGCGAAATAGACTATTCGAGAAGATTCATATATGTAGGAAACAGAACAATTCGAATATGATTTCTTGCCAGATGGTTCTGGAACATTAAAAAGGTATAAATACTCGGTGATTTGGATTCAAAAAGGTCAGACAGTTAGTTAGTAAGAAGACAGACACAGTTAGTTACAGTTAGTGAAGTCAGTTGTTCAGTAAGTTTAAGATTAATCAGTCACAATTAGGAAGAAAGTATAAAGTATGCAATAATCAGTGATTTAGTATTAAAAATTATATTATGATTGGAGATTAGTAGAAATCAAATTATAATAGTTATATGGTGATTGGATATTGGTGTATTAAAAAGAAGAATAAATGTAAATGCTATTAAGAAGAAAAATATTTTAAATTGGTGGAAGCTGATAATTGGAAAAAGTAATTTCACAAAAACAAGGATAATCGAAGCTGAGAACGAAGACATTGAGTGGTGATTAAAATCTATATAGTGGAGAACATTTAGGCATGCAGTGACAGAAAGGTACAAAATTTTGTTAATATAATTTAATTAGTGTCATAAGAATTTCAATTTTAAAGATAGTATGTTTAAAATTTACATTGTCTATATAATTTAATTAGTTTCATAAGAATTTCAATTTAAAGATAGTTTATTTTAAATTTACATTGGCTATGTTAGATATATATGTGTGTTTCATAATAGATATAATAAAGATAATTTCAAAAAGTGCTTACAAACTAATTCTTTGAGAACCGCGATAAAAACCCTATATATATATATATATATATATATATATATATATATATATATATATATATATATATATATATATATATATATATATATATATAGAGTTACATATGTAATGTCTTTCTGAGGGTGGTTTTAAAGTGGACTTTTTGAATATCCCACCTATGGCCAGGTCCCGTCATGGTCGGTTAAGAGGGCGTCTACTGTACAACCAATCTGCATGAAACACAACAAAAAGTAACAAAACAGGTAAGGCAAGCATTTTTATTCAATAGTAATGATCTAGGTCCATATCATGTATATATTGAGAATAGCTCTACTGTTTAACTGTAAACTAAATCCTTTACAGATTCGTGAAATTATTTTGTCTAACTTTCCTGAAGCATACAATATGATTTCAAGTATAGGCGCCATTGGCCGAAATGGAATTAGAGTCAGATGCAAAGATTATAAAACCGCTAATTACCTCATAAAAATAAAACTCTAAATGTATCCAGATTTATTTTACAAAGACAAGGAGTTATTAGGGATATAGACACAGATTTATCGGAAGAGTATATTAAAAATAGAATTTAACAGTAGAATTTAAATCGCAAACTTTACCTAAATATATAGTCGTCAATAAGGTTATGGTTATTAAAGAAGTTAAAATAAATAAACAGAAAGTTTTGTTATGCTTTAACTGTCTTAGATAGGGCCACTTACGAAATCAATGTAGGAGTCAGCCAAGATGTGATAGATGCCAAGAAACTCATAACTCAAAGGATTGTACAAACGTTGAGTCCACACAAGTATGTTTCAGTTGTAAGGGGAATCATTTGACTACAAATTTAAGCGCGTGCCTAGAGTTTACACGACAAAAGTTAATAAAAGAGACGATGGGTTTAACAAACATTAATTTTTACGATTCAAATAAACAAGTGCCTAAGAATTCATATGCTAGTATTCTTAGGACCAATACAGCCAACAATGATACAAATTTTTCACCAAATTCACAACCTTCTACTTCCTTCCAGGGAGATAATTTTGCTAAATATATATTTAATCCTCACACAAACACCAGTAGGCCGAATAAAAGGCAGAAACCAAATAATTCAGACCCAACTGATATAACTAGAAAAGAAATAATATCTACAGTTTCCCCTCCAAAACATCCTAAGGGAATAGTTAAAAGTCAATTCTACCAAAAAAACTTAAACATTGCAGAGTCACGGTCAGAAGAGTTAAATTCTTCTGTAATAAATGTTATTTTAGTTTCGGTTTTACAATTGTTAATTCAATCAATACACCAAAATAATAATTTTAATATTTTAAAAGCTGATGTAATTCATATAATTAGTAACCATTTTAACCAAAATCTAGCATCAAATTCGCAGACGTAAATAAAATAAACATATTACAGTGGAACAGTCGTTCAGTTGTTAAAAAAGAATTTAGAATCTTTACTTCATCAGAACGACATCACTTTAGCTCTATTATCTGAAGCCTTGTTCAAACCGGAAAAATATTATAATTTTAAAGAATTTAATTGTGTTCGAGCTGACCGCCCTGATCGATGTGACGGTTGTGCTATCTTTTTGAAATCCAACATAATATATGAAGAAATACATTTTCAAAATACGTATTCGTTTACATAATATAAGTGTATTTCAATAAAAATTTTACATTTCAAGAAACCTTTACATATAATTTCTCTATTTAATGAACCCAGGAACAAAGTTTCAATTCAACAATGGATCAATTTTTTAGAAAATATACGAAAACTATTTATAATTGGAGGCGATTTTAACGCACACAATTTGGCATGGGGCTGCGAAGTTGATGATAGACTAGTTAAAGATCTTCTAGATGCTATAGAATACTGCAATTTAGAATATTTAAACGACGGGTCCTCCACTTTTGCTATTTCCAATAAACCTTCTGTTGTAGACTTAACCATTTGCTTTCGAGATATTGCCTCTCATTTTCGGTGGAATACTCTACAAGAACCTTATGGATCTAATCATGTGCCAATTATTTTCTCATCACAAGGTTTCTCCGCAGCAGAAACCACATCTAGTAGAAAACATAGAATATGGAACATTAGCAGAGCCAATTGGATGATATATACCAGTACTTTGGAAACAATGAAAATACCGTTAATCTACGAAGAATTGTTGACAAATATAAACCAGGCAGCCAACGTCGCTATCCCAAAACATTGTTTTAATAAAGAAAAAACAAAGGTTTTTATTCCCAAACCATGGTGGAACAAGTATTGTCAATTAGCAGCTAAAAATAGAAAACATGCGTTTATAAATTATAAACAGAATCCAACGCTCCAAACCCTAATGGAGTATAAACGACTAGATGCTATTGCAAAGAAAATCTTCAAGCAGAAGAAAAATGAGAATTGGATTGATTTTTGCGAAAGCCTAAATTCAAGAACATCAATAAAAGATATCTGGCGAAAAGTTAATTGTTTTTAAAACAGCAAATAAGCCAACAAAGTACCTATTGATCCAGAAGATACATGGTTGCAGGAATTCCATAGAAAAATTGCTCCGGCATGGGTTCCAAATGACGACACTGTACAAGAACATATCCAAGCAGTACCCAGACAAAACTATAATTTTGACAAAAATGTCACCAGTACCAAATAGTTGAAAAGAGTACCTGGTAATTCCGATTAAAAAACCTGGCAGATCAGAACGTGGTCCAAGTTCTTACCGACCTATCTCCTTATCTTCATGTCTTAAAAACATTTAAAAGAATAATTAAAAATAGATTTGAACATTAGTTAGAACACGATGGTACCAAGTTTCCAATATGATTTTCGCAAGTCTAGGTCCACTCAAGATCCAACTACAGCTCTAGTTACTACAATTCAGCTTAATTTTACATCAAATAAGTCTACAGCAGCTGCGTTTCTTGACATTTCTGCTGCTTTTAATAATGTCAATTTAGACATTCTTTATTAAAAAATGTTGTATATTGGAATCCCTAGATCAATTGTTCTCTTTTTAAAATCTTTATATTCTAACAGACTAACTTTTTTAAAAATTAATAATGGGGAATTTTCATACCCCCGACTAACTAATATTGGATTGCCACAGGGGAGTATTTTAATCCCAATTTTATATATCCTGTACAACATAGATCTTGAAGTTAGTATACCCAACCATACAAAAATTCTTCAATATGCAGATGATGTTGTTTTATATACAGCAGGTAAATTGTTAAGTACCTGTGAGGATAATTTGAAAGTCACATTAGAAATCGTAAATCAGTATTATGAAGAAATAGGATTATCAATTTCTGACATAAAAACTGAGATGTGTTACTTTTCACAAAGACATAGAGTTCCACAAGGCAATCTTAATGTGGTGAAATTTAATTTCCCTATAAAAAACTGTATCTTGGTACCTATCTTGACAGGAAATTGTTATGGAAAGACCACATTCATCAAATTCTTAAAAAATCAGAAAACTCAATAAACATTTTAAGTTTCAGTATTAGATGAACTAAGGGGATTCCACCCAGCATAGGAAAATCAATGAGTGCGAGAGAGAAACCTTTTTGTGTGAGTAAGAGTGAGAACGGTATAGGTGGACGTTACGTGACGTCACAATATGGCCGCCGTAAGTAATTCGCCATTGTTAAATTAATTTAGAATTTATTTATTAATTTATTTAGTTCAACTATCATCCGCTAGTCGGCGCTAGCCAGTAATTCGCCATTTTTAAATCTAAATGAATTTACCAATTATTTTGTAGTTCAACTAATATCCGATAGACGGCCGCGGTCAGCTTTTAAATTTCAAATTAAATCAACTTAATAAATAAAAAAGCCTTCCTACCATAGGAATCGAACCAACGAACATCTCGTCCGTGGCCAAGCGCGATTCACACTGAGCTAATTCGGTTTTCGCTAAGTGAATTTTATATGTGGAATGAATGTTATTTCTCGCGTAGAAAAGTATTACTATAAAAATGGTTAAAATATGTTAATTATTTTATAGAATTTTCAGAGCTAGACAGTAATTCGCTACAACTACGTAGAAGGTGGAGGTGGACGTTGTTCTGCTTCTTCTTTCATATAATTACTATAGTATATAGGAAAATTTCAAACAAATATAAAATTAATATATATTTATTCTTTACGTTAAACGTGCTTCATTTCATCAATGTTTTCCATACAGTGTAGATTAGAAGAGTTTTAAGAAAAAATACAAAAGTTAAAAGCCGATATACAGTGGTACGAAGACAGAACTGCAATTGAAAAACGATTTGCAGAGTTTCATTTGTCAGAAAGAAAGTTACCAAAAACAACACAATACCCGTTAAAAAGAATTCAACCGACAAAATGCCTCCACTAACAACCTCATTCATCATCCTCACAGCAATTGTTAACAATGTCCTTTATACAAACGTTCCAAACAACGTTAAAAACCAGGCGATATGTTTTAACTATGTAAAAACTGATTCTAATCGAACTAAATGAACTCTAATGGATCATGAAGTGATGATGTCCAATATCAAATCTTCAGAATTCATATCCGAAACTGGACAGTATAATTTTATCACCCAGTAGACCGAATGAATTTATTTGTTATTAAATACACACACGTAGTTAATTAGGTTACATACACATTTGGTCAATTATCAATAATATAATTTGGACATCAGTCAAAAGTGCTGACAAAAGTTAAACAATTTACATAAATTAGATACACATATCACGCGAGGTCCGCGAATATATTGACCCAATTAAAACTTATATAAAACTAAGATCTGTTGCCTAGCG
This sequence comes from Diabrotica undecimpunctata, assembly GCF_040954645.1. Taxonomy (NCBI): domain Eukaryota; kingdom Metazoa; phylum Arthropoda; class Insecta; order Coleoptera; family Chrysomelidae; genus Diabrotica; species Diabrotica undecimpunctata. The sequence goes on along the minus strand of NC_092803.1, from coordinate 98,209,670 downwards.
AAGCATTCAATCAATATTCACTCAACAAACTTGATAGTCTTCAACGATCAACTTCATCAGTCTCTACTCAAAGTAATTCCGGGTTAACACCCATAGTATACGTCTCATCAATAAACTCTGCTACTATTATTTGGTGTTTCCATTACAACTGAACGAACATCTTCACTGAGCCAACGAAGGGGAATTTGTTCATGGTCCTATCGAGAAACAGAATACTTCAAGGAAGTTTGAGAGAGCCTATACAGTCCACGCCAGCAACACCCTCAGTAGCAGAGAGAGAGACCACTAGACCCGGGAGAACGAGAGCAGTACCAAAGCCGAGAGCCATACTAGAGCAGAGAGCAGTACCAAAGCCGAGAGCCATACTAGAGCCGAGAGCAGTACCAAAGCCGAGAGCCATACTAGAGCCGAGAGCAGTACCAAAGCCGAGAGCCATACTAGAGCCGAGAGCAGTACCAAAGCCGAGAGCCATATTAGAGCCGAGAGCAGTACCAAAGCCGAGAGCCATACTAGAGCCGCAGAGCAGCCAAAGGACAGGACCGATTGCAGAACCCACCAGAAGCGAGGGATCCTCAACGTCTAAGAACACAAAAAACTGTAAGTTTTTGAATAATTACAAAATCTTCCAACTTTTACAATCTTACAATTTAACAAGTTTTTTTTATTACAATTTAACAATTTAGAACAACAATCTCCACTCTATCAATCGTATAATAATGTACTTTAGAATGTATACCATTTAAATTATACAGAGAATTGATAAAACAAAAATAAACGTCATTCACAGCTAAAATTTACTAAACAGTAATTTTGTATGACAATTTGAAAAAAGAAACGTTCATACATATAGCTTGCTTTTAATTTTAATTAAATACATTATTTCGAAAAATTAAAATAATTACGTAGCAAATAATTTCAGTTATTTTGATAACAATATATATATATATATATATATATATATATATATATATATATATATATATATATATATATATCATTATAACAGTGTGTTGATTACATCTCGACCTACCTCAGTACAAAGAATAGCACAGCAGGCAAGGTCAAACTCATATTTCGCTAAATTGCACATTCCGATAGAAAAGAAAGTGTAATAGTACAGGTATATTTAATAAATAACGTACATTTCGTATTGTCTAATATATTTACCGCTGAATATAAAAATTTATAAAAATAATCATGGAAAGTGTATACGTTAAGCAAGCGGAAATAGGAGCAGAAATAGCGAAACTCGTTTCAAATACAAAAAAGGATTCCCAATCTCGGAGAAATCAACAATACATCCGGGATAGACAGGAAAAATTAGAAAATTAGAAAAAAAGAATATTGGGCAAAATTTTTGAATAACCACGAAAAGCTGCTAGAAGGGGGTATAACGAAAGAAAAATATTTTGAAACAAAATACTATGATCAGGTATTTAAGACATACATTGAGGGGAAAACCCTGTTGGAAGAATATGGAAGGGTGCTTAAAAGAGGAAAAGCACCGAAAGTAAAGGAGATACAGATAAGAAAACAAAGAATCGAGGAATTATTACGGACAGAAAATGAACAAGACTTGCAGGAGGATGAAGAATTGCAGTCAGAGTTAAGAGAATACATGGAAAAGGTGAATACACTAATGATTGAAGCAGCAGTAAATGAGGAACTAGACGCTACAGATAATGGAGAAGTAGAGAGAATAAATCATCTAAAGAGGAAAGTCAGGGAAGCTTTGAAGAAAATAATGCCAGGAATGCAACGGCCAGAAAGCACACAGAGGAGGGAAAAATTCCTGTGTATGAAGGCAGATATAAAACGTGGAGAATTTTCCACGATCTGTTTACTAAAGTAATACATGAAAACGACCAGTTATCAAACGCAGAAAAAATGCAGTACCTAAAAACTCAAGTAAGAGGGGAAGCCAACAGAATGATACAACACTTAAACATATCCGAGGGCAACTACGAAGTGGCCTGGAACATGCTAAAAGATAGGTATGAGAACCCAAGGATGATATTGTTTAAATTAATAGACAGGATGCTACTAGCGCAGGAAGTAAAGGAATCTTCTGCTAGAGCATTGAAATCACTACATGACACCTTCCACGAAAGTCTGGAAGCCATAGGAGGGTTAGGAACAGACACGGAAGCGTGAAGCCCATTGAGAGCCCGAATAATCATAACGAAATGGGACAATGAAACTAGGAGGCTGTACGAAAACCTCATTGGAGACAGTAGAGAGATACCGACGTACAAATCGACACAAACATTCTTACAGCGAAGATTTCAGACACTGGAACTGCTGGAGTCAGAAAAAAGACAAGAGAAGCAAGGAGGATCTCTTAGGAAACCAAGAACACGTTGCGTGATATGCAACGGAGATCACGGAGTACCGAACTGCAGAGAATTTCAGGAACTCAATGTAAGAAACCGGAACAGAATGATAAAAAAAAGGATTGTGTACAAACTGCCTAGCACATAAAAAAGAAAAACAATGTTATTCACAATATAGGTGCAGACACTGTGGCGGAGACCACCACCATATGTTGCATTATGAAAAAGGAAACACAAGCAACAAAAGAAACTCCAATGAAACGAAAGGAGAACAAACACAAGAAAGAAATGGAAGAGATTCGAACAATAGAAGAAACGGGTACCAAGCTGATAGGTACAGAGGGGGAAATAATAATCCATACAACGCCAGAGAACAAAATAACGGAAGGCGAGAAAATACACAAGATACCAATGGGCATAGGAATAGCAACGACCAACAAAGAGGGCAGAATTCAGTAAACTGTGCAAGCCATAAGGAAGGTGAAGCATTACTAGCGACAGCTGTGGTACGCATAAGAGATGCGAAAGGACATTCACACATAATGAGAGCACTAATCGGCCAAGGGTCACAATGCGCATTTATAACGGAACAAGCTGCGACGACACTAGGAACAACAAGGAAGCCCATACAGGCGACCATATCCGTGATAGGCTCGTCAGGAGAAAAAACAGCCAACTGGAGTATGAAACTTTTAATCGAAACTCATTACGAAAGTGACTTCTAGATGGAAATAGAAGCACTTGTACTACCGAGGATAACAAGGAATTTACCGGAACAGGATATAATTCTACCGGACTATAACGAGAAAAATGCAATACTGGCAGATCCAAGATATTAAAAGTTAGGGAAGATAGACTTACTACTAGGAGTAAAAGAATACAGTTACATATTGACAGAAAGGATGCACAGAATAAGTAATGGACTCCTGAGTCAAAACACCAAACTAGGATGGATAGTTTCGGGAATAGCACGAGAAAAGGAGAATATAAAAGCAGAAGTATGCTGTATGATATCAAGACAAGAAATGGACGTACAAATAAAGAACTTCTGGGAATTAGAAGAAGTAAATCAGGACACAAGTTTCTCAGTGGAAGAACAAGAATGTGAAGAACTGTATCGACAGACTGTAAAAAGAAATGAAGAAGGGAGATACGAAGTAAAAATTCCGTTTAGGGAAGACGTCGCAAAGTTAGGAGAATCTAAATAGCAAGCATTCGCCAGATTGATGCAACTAGAAAGGAAGTTTGCAAAAGACAAACAGTTAGAAGCGAATTACAGACAATTCATGGAAGATTATGAAAACCAAGGTCATATGGTAATAGCAGGAATGATATTATGCACACAGGGACGAAATTACAACAAGATTTGACAAATATACTATTACGATGGAGATCCAATAAGATAGCTGGAAAAAATGTTTAGACAAATCAGAATGGCAGAAGAAGACCAAAAATATCAAAAAATTTTCTGGAGAAAGGACACAAAGGACCCCATACAAGAGTATACCTTAACGACGGTGACATACGGCACGACCGCAGCACCCTTTTTAGCGTTAAGAACAATACAACAATTACAAGAAGACGAAGGAGCGAGGTTCCCGTTGGCATCGAAAATTGTAAAAGAAAACATGTATGTAGACGATATACTAGGAGGAGCTGAGACAGTGCAGGAAGCAGAAACAGCCCAAAAGGAATTAATACAACTGTTCAGAAAAGGAGGTTTCATTCTTGGAAAATGGTTGAGCAACGAAGAAAAAATAATGGAGAACGTACCGGAGGATATGAGGAATGTAGACTCCAAGGCATTCAAACAAGAAGAAGTACGGAAAACGTTAGGAATACACTGGTCCCCTAAAGAGGATATAATCACATTCAAAATAGGGATAACGACGGCAAAGAAAATAACGAAAAGACACGTACTGTCAGAAGTAGCAAAACTATACGACCCACTGGGATGGAGAGCACCTGTAGTAATTCAGGTGAAAATGTTCATACAGGAATTATGGGAGCAAAAGACCAGTTGGGATAAAGAATTAACTAGCAACCAACAAAGCAGGTGGAATACATACCAGGCGCAATTAGTAAATCTGGAGAAAATAACATTGCCCAGGTGGAACAACTTAAGCAAGATAAACAGAGTAGAACTACATGGATTTGCAGATGCGTCTATGAAAGGATATGGAGCGGTAATCTACTCAAGGGTATTAGGCCCAGAAATCAAAACGAATCTAATGATAGCAAAATCAAAAGTCGCACCATTAAAAGGGAAAACGACGTTACCGAGGCTCGAGCTGTGTGCCGCGGTACTACTATCAAATTTAATGAAGAAAACCCTACAAGCATTGAACAGGGAAAACATTGAGGTATATGCATGGTCGGACTCAACGATAACCCTGGCTTGGATAAGGGGATCATCAAAAAGGTGGAAAATGTTCGTCGCCAACAGAGTAGAGGAAATAAGAGGCGTTATAGGACCGAAAAATTGGCATAAGGTAGATACAAAAGAAAATCCAGCGGACATCCTCTCACGTGGAAGTACCGCATCAGAATTATTACAAGCAGAGCTATGGTGGAAGGGACCAACTTAGCTGACTAGTAACAAAACTTTAACGCAGGAATCAGAAGAAATACCAGAGACAAATGAGGAGGAAGTCAAAACGAAAATAACGGTGCACACGACAACGATATAGGAGGACATATGCGAGAGATTCTCAAATTTAGAATGAGAAGAGTACTTTCATACTGTAGGAGATTTGCAGACAAATGCAGAAAAAAGAAGGACAATGGACAAAGTCAGCTTATAGTCCAAGAATTAGAGGAAACGCTATTAAAGCTAATAAAGGGATCACAGTACCAGGCGAAGATAATGTTAGAAACAATAACATTAATCAACCACACAGAGAACAGGATAAACGAGCAAATGAAAAGTTTAACAAAGCACTAATCACAGGTCTACAAGAAATATCTAAAGGACTTAACGAAGTAGAAGACAAAACACAAAGACTAGAAACCGAATATAGCACGTTACGAATACAAACGATAACATTACAAGTTATGGACTTTATTAACGAATATACTCAATTTTACGAGGGAATATTAAACCTTCACTATAACCACGGACACTTCATTGATATAGTGAAACCGGGTGAAATAAACAAATTAATAGGGAAAGCAGGGCAGATACTGCCTCAAGGGGTCGGAATACGACGACAACCCATTATAGAAACAGAAGTCAGTCATGACGACAGATATATAACAGTCATCGGCTACTTCATAGTGACAGGGAAAAATAAGTACAGCATGCTCAAAGTCACGGCCATACCACTTAACGTTGAGGGGTCGGTGTTGCGCACATTTGTCGCCCCAAGGAATCTACTAGTCGTAGATTATAACACACTGGACTACTTCGAATTGACCGCGGAAGATAGAGAAAGGTGCTTACTGTTGACAAAGGCGCAGATAGCGTGCTCACCAACGGCTATAAGAAACATGGATACCCAACCAAACTGCATACTTGAAGAAATTTATGAGCGATCTAAGAATAGCACATGTCCACTGGTAGCCAGGACAATACAGACAGCTCAATGGAGTAAGATGGGTACTCCCATCCTCTGGCTAGTTATCACGCCAGTCACGATACACATATCCATTATTTGCGATGGAAATCGGAGCGAAAGAGTACTGGAACGAGTCACATTCCTGAAGCTTTCACCCAAATGTATCGCCCAAACGAAAAATATTATATTACTCCCCACTAGCAGTGGGGTGGACAGAGCAGTGACGAGTTACCTGAAGTCGCCAATCACTCCCGTGGTCCAACTGGTGGCGAGGACACCCCGCAGGTTTAACACGCCTCTAAACACCTACCTTGACATACCAGGAGGAGAGCTACGTCATGTGTTACTTGAGGAGGAGAGGCTGGAACAAGAAATGACGCATACGCAGTGGCGATCGATTCACGAATCTAATTGGCATTATTTTGTGGCCACCGGGACCATTACTATAATGGTAATAATTGGGATACTCACGTTATGGAAGTACCGTCCTGTTGCACGACTATGTCGTTCAGGGAATCCACAAACTCAGACTAACGAACAGGAAGTACCTGTATTAGTTAGTAATCGGCACAACAATGTACCGTCGACTTCCCAAGCCGACATCCCACTCTCCACATTTTCATCCAATTGCCCTAATTTTAATCTAGAGATAGAGTTGGACATTGATAGCTAGGGTACGGTTGGAAGATTGTTGATTATTCTTAAACTATTTATAATTTATCATGTTTGAATTTTACTATGTTATGTAATACTTATATGTAAACTTTGAGTATTGACACTTGGGCCAGATTGCCCGATTCCGCATTATGTCCAATATCAAATCTTCAGAATTCATATCCGAAATTGGACAGTATAATTTTATCACCCAGTAGACCGAATGAATTTATTTGTTATTAAATACACACACGTAGTTAATTAGGTTACATACACATTTGGTCAATTATCAATAATATAATTTGGACATCAGTCAGAAGTGCTGACAAAAGTTAAACAATTTACATAAATTAGATACACATATCACGCGAGGTCCGCAAATATATTGACCCAATTAAAACTTATATAAAACTAAGATCTCTTGCCTAGAGAAGCATTCAATCAATATTCACTCAACAAACTTGATAGTCTTCAACGATCAACTTCATCAGTCTCTACTCAAAGTAATCCCGGGTCAACACCCATAGTATACGTCTCATAAATAAACTCTGCTACTGTTATTTGGTGTTTCCATTACAACTGAACGAACATCTTCACTGAGCCAACGAAGGGGAATTTGTTCAGGTGATTTATGGACAACTTCCAGTATTTTTCAAAGCGATATCAAAATCAGAAGGAGCATTCTACAAGATCAAGCTTATATCCCCAAATAACACCGAAAGTGATTCAAAATGGTACAAAACTAATAATGATGACATCGACCAATATGGTTCATCGATTATACTCTTAACTATCATTACTAACACTTCATTCAACTTATTTAATCTTAAATGATATTTTTGACAACTTCAGTTAGAGGAAAGTATTCGAGTAGGCTGCCGTGAACAATTAAACAGTACCCTCGAGTGCCTGCCAAAAAACCTTAATCTGCTTCGATTTCCAACTTAACATCAACGGTTCTTGATCTAAATGATGTGTCATCCTGCTTGGAACAATCAAAAACAAACAAGGCATATTTTTTGAATGAAGTATAATCCAAGGTAAGATGTTTTGTTGCGGAATGAGCATAACTGGGAAAGAATTCGGTATAGTTGTAGTGAGCCATAGCGTAATCATTTTTTGCAAAATCCAATTGTATTCTCTCGTTAGGCCAATATTCCCCATTCATAACAACTCGTACGCTGGACATTCTAATGTGATCGAATAACGTTGGATCAGCGTGAATGTTATCTCGTTTAGAAGTTTGAAAAGCTACAATGGCATAGCGTGGACGTTCAACAGCTGAATATAGCAGCCATATCTCACGTCGAGATCCTGCTGTAAGTGAAGGTAGTTCATTGAGCTCCCATTTATGAAAGGGTATAGTTATCGGCGTATTATTCTTAATCGAAAACATTAATTCAATTTTCACATCATCATTGGGGAAGACATGCTTGACCTTAAGTTCCATGCTGGTGATAGTTAAAGACACTGTTGTTACGGACGTGGAATTTGTTGATTCTTGAACAAAAATGCAATCTCTATCATTACGTGCTCGAACAAATTGAAACACTTGACGACCATAGGTTAATTTATTCTAATCGTTGAAAATGTTGAAAATATGTTTTATCGGAATCAGTAAACTAAAGCTGTCTCCCGATAAATGTGGATTATTGGGATAGTTCCATCCTGCAGTACTGTTCCATCCACAGTACTTGGAATCTTCAGGAGTGTAACACAACAAACTGCGAATAGTGCTAACTACACCAGGATCTCGAACTATTTCCATGTCGTGTGAACTTTGGATGTATGTACATGTATCAAACAAGAAGGCTTCAGCATTCGGTGCAAGAGAAACAGTTCCATTACCCACTTTCTTTATACTTCCTATAATTTCCAAAATTGTTTCAGGTATAGCAAAAAATGCATCTGATTGATTTATGATAAACTCGACTACGTCGCTATTATTAAATGACTTGATGTAAGGTGTGTATGTACGAAATTCTTCTTTTCTAATCGTATCATCAAACAGAGGTTTTTCGTAATAATAATAATAGTCTCCCGTTTTATACCGCTGTCGCGGCTTTGGGAGTATAGCAGGGTAGTCTGCTATATCTAGGGCCTACGGTATACAAGGAAGGTAACATGGCCAGTGCTACGCTTCAACCGTCTATTATTACCCCTGGTTTTACCCAAGGTACTCATTTTTATTTAGGCTGAGTCGACCTGGGGCCTATAGACATTTTTAAAATGTCTAGATGTTCTTGCCGGCGGTGGGATTCGAACTCCGGACCACCGGCTTGCGAGGCTAGCATCCTATCGCTTGCGCTGTAAACGTCGAAAATAGATGGGTGAGGTTCCTGAACCTGTCGTCGAATATATTGACGTTTTGGCATCCTTCAGCTTTAATCCAATGGAAACAAGAAAGGTTTTATTCGTAGCGGACACGTCACGGCGCATGCAGGGTCTGCGTGAGACTAATGGATATTGATGTGTAGAGTTTTGTTTTATAACTAAACTCATCTATATCGTTTCCTTAAAATCCAAATGCAGTGTACTTTTCTCTCCTCTAAAGTTGACGGGTCTTAATTCTTGATCGACTACACTAACGGTAATTTTGGTAATTTTACGTATGCTGTTGCTTACTGGTATGTATATAGGATTATGAGGACGTTTGTCAATAGAAAAACCTGGATCAACACTTATCGGAAAATGTAGAATAGTCTGCGCAGGTCTGTCCTCGTAGAAGGCTCCTTCGGTAATGTTGCATTCAAACAGTAGACTCGATACTTTTATAATGTTTACAGGTTGATCTGAAGAATGCATTTTTCTTGGTGTCAATACTCTATTTGACGAGAAGCCCAATAATTTTCCAAGACTATCATCTTTGTCAAAAGTAATGGTATGATCCTGACAGAAAATTTCAAATTTAAGCGTATTGTTGTTCGGCCTTAAAGTAAATTCCCGAACCGAGTTGTATTTATGCATTAATTCATTTCTAATGTACGCTTCTATATCTGTAATTTCATAACATCCTGATAGAATTTCGATATGGCGCAACTTTGTACGATCATTTTGCTCATAAAAATAAAACTTTTCACCATCGATGTTTGGAATTGAATTAAATGTATGAAATCCCAACACTGCTACATAATACTGTCGAAAGGGATCAAGCACAAAAGGCACTTGAGGAGTAAACGAATACTCGTTGGAAGTACTTGTCAAGGTCAACAATCGAGACAAGACTGATATGTGGTAAAAGGTGTAGTAAGTTAAATACCAAAATATGTTAAAAAATTCTTTTTATTTTTCTTATACTGTTACATGTTTTTTTGTTTTATTTTTTTTTCATAATATGACACTTCACAAAATACACATTTACTTTCCATATACATGCCGCAAACATCACTCCATTAATGTTTATCGTAGTCTTTCTTGCAGGGTAAATAATCTTCAAGTGCGCGACGACTATCTTGAGGTAGTTGATACCAAACAACGCTCGTTATATTTTCCATAAAAATGTGAATGGCACGTCTCAAGATTTCCTTAGATGGTTGCATTGTAGAGAAACTTTAAGCACAAATGTCCACAGTTTATTTGGTTATAACTTTGATATTGATCGTTATTGTAGAAAATTCTTCCACCGTCCAAATATGATACTAGTTCTCGCGGTGGCTTCAAGCAACCATATGAATCAAAGTACTCTATGTTGTTGTTTATCTTTCTGTAAACTATCCAAGGTGTACCGGGGTTCGTTTAAATGTCGAGATTAATAATAGCACATTCATGTTTACGAGGGTTACGCGGTAAATTATCTCTGAAAAACACACCACGAAAATTTGGAATTTTAAGTAGTTTAGCAAATTTAATCAAGTCCATATTAGTCAATGGTCTATTAGGTAGCTTCAGCGGAAGTTTTTTGACTTTTTCAAATATAATCCAAAGCCACCTTTAGCGTTTTTTCGCAGGTATAATCCTTTGCCTAGATGTTCCATAGCTTTATTGTGACGGTTGTCCTCTTTTAGTTTCTTTTGAGCATTCTTTGAATCAATTACGGTTTTCGCTGTTGCGCTTGCGCCACCAGCCAAACTACCGAGAGCTGATAGACCTGCAAAGATTGGGATCAACGGCAAAATACCACCACATATTTTGGTTCGAATGGAATGATTCTTGAAACACGTACATTCTTCTTCCCACCTACACTCTTAACGGCTTTTCTAGCTGCTGCAAGTGCAACTAAGGCTGATTTACGTAGATTTGGCGACGGAGAAGTTCGTTTCAACGTTTTAATAATTGACTGTAGCACATGTCGCTTAAATGAACCAACACCTTTACCGCGTTTTATACTCATATCCAGTTTTCGTTTAGCTTTCATTGCTGTAGTAGTCAACCAGGCAGTGGTTTTTTCACCCAAAGATGCGTCTTTTGCTTTAACTCGTTTCCACGCCTTGTTTTCCAACACCCAATCTGCTTTATGTCGATCTTTCAATGAATTACTTTGGGAATATGCGATATCGTGATCTCTCGCAGCTCGATCTAATGAATTTATCCCAGGATCTCCACGTGCTAGAAGTTTCTGTAATTTTGTTCCAGGTTCTAGATATTGGTAACCAGGAGCATGCAATTCAAACGGTAGACTGTTGATCAAAGAATTCAACACTCCTTCGCCTTGAACGACCAACATTGAAATGAATCGCTTTTTGCAAAATGTCTTTTATATAACCATATGTACAAAATACATCTCAATCAAAAGATAAAGGTCATTCAACAAGACAAGACACTAGCAGTGGAAAACTTGGATTTTGTCGACAACGTGACAAGAACCAGCAAACATGGCGCTAAATTCAAAAATGTTTACGTTTATTCAAAGTCGTTGTTTCAACCCAAGTATCAATTTTTGAAGGAAGTGTTGGAGTCTGTGAAAGAAGTAGGTTATTTTCCATTTAAAGATAATGATGATGTTATAAGTCCAAGTAAAGCTAAACCAAACTCAGTATTCATACTTGATGACGTATCAACGGATCCACAACAAACAATACGTGAATATTATTGTATGGGTAGGCATAAAGATATCGATTGTGCATACCTATGTAAATCATACAGTTGAGCAGGTAAACAACTTTTGCGTGATAATGCTAACCTTATTGTATTATTTAAACAGGATGAGCTCAATATAAAACACGTCTTTGACGATCAAGTCTCACCTGATATGACATTTGACCAATTTAAACAATTTTCTTCCGAATGTTGGAAGGAAAAATACGGTACATTCGTCATTGTTAAGGATTTCGATACTTCTAACGGACGATATCGTAAAGGCTTCGATAAATTTATAAAATTGTAGGTATGATCGAAACACACGCATTGTATAACAATATGTCAGACAAAGAGGTAGCTGCGCGCAAGCGTAAAGTTGCCGAACTAGCTCGTGTCATTCGCAAAAAGCATTTGGCATTAAAGTTAGGTAAAACAGAACAAGATGAGTCGCTAAATAAACTCTTTAAGCCCATAGCTAAATCTCTAAAAGATATTGCGCAATCGTCAAAAACGTTGCATCATGCTATGAATAACAAAATTAGACACGTTAAAAAGGAAGAGGTGAAAACGGAGGAAGAGATAAAAAAAGATGCCGGCGAGGACGACGATGTATTTTCCGATGCAGTATCAATCGATCAAGTTAACGAACATGAAATGTTTGATCCTAATAATGTTTCGAAAGAGGCTATTGATGAATATATCGAGCAATATCCTCCAATGAGCCATAAGTATATAAAAGAATTTTGGATGAAAGATAATAAAATTGATAAAAACTACGGACCTATTTACAATGATGAAATTGGCTAGATGTTGGGTAAACGACGAATAAACTTTAACAAAAACAAAGGTAGTATACAAGTCATCAGTGATGGAAGTGGGGAAGGAGGATGGGTGCCGGGAACGTCAGGTCTATACCAACTAATTTTCTATGATAACCCTGAAGATTATAATGATAAAGATTTAAAGCACTATAAAAGTTTATTAAATAGTACAGAAGTTCATCTAGATTCCAAAGGTCGTCTTAAAGGTGCAACTGGGAAAAAATATCATCATATTATAAAACCGCTATTTAAACCTACCGATGAAACAACAAAGAAATCGGCACCGAAAACTCGATTTACTGCATTAACGAGACAACCTTTCGAAGGTCTTGTTCGTTTAGCAAAAACGACTCGTTCATCATCGACAACAACGTCTCCTCGAAAATCGTTATCTTCACCATCTAGCTCCAAAGGATCAGGACTCGCCGATGATTCTAATTTGATCTACAATGATATTGAATATGTATATTGGGATGATCCAAACGAACTATGCGACAGACTCAAATTGCTGATTGTTTCCGAAGAAACAGGAAACACATCGCACAATAACGAAATTGTTGCCATTATCAACGAATTACGTGAAGCAGATATTATATATTAATGTTTAGATTATTGGAGCATCATTTCCAATATGAGTGTTGACAAGTTTGGTCGTCATCATTATCGTTCTAATGAACAAGTTGTTAAAAAGCTACGTGATGGTTTAAAGCAATCCATTTTGGATTTACAAAACCAGATACATGCAGTCAATAAGGATATTAAACGAGATCCTCCTGTAGCAGGTATACATCTTTCCAACAAGAAATACGTAGATGAGCGCATTGTTCACGTCAAAAGTTTTGTAAGAAAAGAGTTTAATTTGACGCGCAAAGAATATAATGCAAACGATACTCAACTTGAACAAAAAATCTCAAACTCCATCAGCAAGATTGAAAGCAATTTTATTTAAAAAATTAGTGAGTTATCTGATGACAATAAAATGGTTGGTTTGAAAATATCTGATTTAAAAAAACAAGTACATGACTTTAAAAATGATTTAGATATATATAAACGTGAAATGAAGAAAAACATTACAGATGCTGCCTACCAACGTGCACAAAATATGCTGAAAACGTTGGAAATAGAAAAAAAGATTAAAACAATGGATCTTAATTCACATGATTTAGACAATCATCTCAAGGCAATAGAAGAATACATCAAAAATAATAAAATCATATAAAGACTAGGAAACAATGACTTAAAGCTTTAGAAGATAAAAAGGTTTGGAAAAGTGAAGATGTCCGATGTGAAAAAGATGAAAAGTAAAAAACATAATAAATTACGAAGTGAGTTACAGTTAAATATGCAAACAATAAATGACAATAGGATTCATGATATTGAGCAATGGCAGAAAAGTATTCGATATGAATCAGATATGAGATCTTTATTAGATGGTAGAGTACCAGATCTGTCAAAGACTTTGTTCGAGCTGGATGAACGTTTATCTGCAGCAGTAAACGAAATACAAGATTCACTTGTTAAATTTAACACATATTTACGTCCTTTAGTTCAAAGAATTGAGTCGTTAGAACGTAGACATGGCATTTACCAAGGAGAAAATACAACTAGTTAACGAGCTACATAAGCAAGCACGAAAAAATTATCCTCGTCGACGAACAATCATTTAAGGATTAGACGATTTATGGGAAATGGATCTTGCTGAAATGCGTTCGTATGCCAATCTAAATAAACAATACAAGCTGATTCTTGTTGTAATTGATTGTTTTTCAAAGTTTGTGTGGACTCGACCATTAAAGACAAAAACTTCTTCTTCTTCTGGTTCCTATCCGTTTCGGATGTTGGAAATCATATTGGCAATCATGACCTTTATGCGTTTGATCGTAAACACAATCTCTGGTTCCTTCTTCATTTTTTCTAGAACTGACGAAAACAGGAGAGGAAATTACTCAAACATTTTCGGATATTCTCGCTCATACTCGACGATGCCCTAAAAATTTACAAACCGACCAAGGTACAGAATTTTTCAATTTCAAGTTTCAAAATCTCATGAAAAAACATGGTATTAATCACTATAACACCTTTAGTGTTAAAAAAGCAGCTATATGTGAACGGGTTATTCGTACATTGAAGGAAAAACTTTATAAGTATTTCAGTCTTAATGGTACATACAAATGGATTGATATCTTGTCTCAAATTACAAAAGAATACAATAACACAAAACACAGCAAAATTCGACTTAGACCTATTGATGTTAATGAATCTAACGAAAAAGTTATTTTACGAAAATATTACACTCACTTGAAAATTGCTGGCCCAAGAAAATTGAAAGTTGGTGACGTGGTTCACATTAGTAATGATTAAAGATGATGATAAAGATCGTATTAAAAATAAAAAATAAACACGTCTTCGATAAGGGATATAAGCCGAATTGGACAACAGAACTGTTTAAAATTACTGAAATTAAAATAACGAATCCTACAACATACTTGATTGAAGATATGACTGGAGCACCTATCAGTGAACAATTTTACGAAGAAGAATTGCAGAAAACAAAAAATAAAGACATTTATTTAGTAGAGAAAGTACTGCGCAGACGTAGAAATAAGATGTATGTTAAATGGTTAGGATTGGCTAGCAACATAACAGTTGGATTAATAGTTCAGACGTAATGTGAGGATCTGCTTTTGCATACGCCGCGTAGACATACACTAAATGAGTGGGGAATGGAGGACTAAAGAGTATAAATTACAAAAAGACTGTAAGCACACTCTTAATTGTTTCTGTCATTTCATCAATATGAGTTCTCAAGATAGTGGTTATAGTTCATCAAGTGATATGATGGTAGCCGCTGATTCATCATCAGATGATATCGATTATGATGCTGAATTAGATAGAGTTTTGGCGAGATTCGAAGAAGCAGCCAAAAATGAACCATATTATTTATTAGAAGCTGCATTTCCAGTTGGATATTTTAATGTGAAAGTTGGTCTATCACCAGCCCGGCATTTCTCACCAACCATTATTTTGTGTCAGCCTAACAAGAATGTAAGAATTAGTTTAAACACGTAATCGGTTTAAATCCGTTTAAATCGTAATAATCGGACTTTTTAAGCAGAAAATTAGTGATTTCTTTAACAGCACCTCTCAAGATGATTACAATCCTATCGAGTTTCAGTGTGGAGACTATTGTAAAATTAAACAAATAGTGTATGATTCAACCAAGTTCCTTGTTATTGAAAAGCATGGTGTGGAATACTATTTAGATAAAAGTGATGTCAATCAAATCCTAGAAGTAAACAGCAGTCTCGTGCATTATCGTGTATCGTTATTGAACAGCCTAAATTTTCATGAATATTATATAAATGTCATCAATTTGATAAATTCAAACTTTTGTAGCAGAAGTAGCTTATATGGACCACTTGAAGCTTTAACTGCGTTTTGCAGCATTTCCACACTTTGACACTTTGTTAAGTCAGGCTTTAAAAGAATACTTACATTATTATAAAATTACAGTTGTAAATGATTTTATGCAATAATAAATATTATTATATATCAAAATGTCTTTTATTTCTACTCATACGTTTTTCGATCGCTTGCACTTCATTACTTTACGTTGGAATTTGCCTTCAAATACAAACAGCAGTGGGGAAGGTTAGAATATATAAATTAAAAGTTTGTCATGACCACGTCTTTATGTCGTGAAAAACATACTACCATGAACAGTGTTGAAGTTAAAACCAAAAGTGAGACGACGCTGATTAATACACTGTGTCATTTTGGAAATTTAAGAGTTTTAGTTGTAATAAGTTCAGCTCGATTATTTGAGCCTGGGGTTAAATTATGTTGTCAGAATAATGAGATATCTTTTGGTGTATGTGATTGGTTTCAATTCATGAATGAACTTAATCGTAAATACACTCTGTTTTCCAGATGCCTCTACAATGCTATTGTGAAGATGAACCTCCAGAGTGTTGTGAATTTTTAACGATTTAAACTCAAGCTACAGATAAACTAAAGTGGTTATTCGTTAAGAAACTTGATGTTACTTTACAGTTATTTGAAGAAGATGCCAAGAATCTTATCGAAGGAAACGAGAAGTTAGTTTAAAGCCAATAGACATTTTATATTCATTTTGTGATGCTTCTTGTAATACTAGTATTTTAAGTTTAGCCTTAAGAGAATATTTGTACTATTTTAATGAAGATGTAATTAGTGATCTAAATAACAGTATTTTTGAATAAAATATTTGAAAAAATTAAGTTCTTTTTTGTTAATATCAATATACATATCACAATGTGTTAAAAACATGATATCATCGTTATTTTTAGAACAATATTTCAAAGCTAAGTTAGTCGAGTGATCTAAGGCTTTGTAACATTGCTCTGGAATTTTGAAAAATTAGCAATAGCATTAGAAACTCTCGCACTGTAATGTCTAAGACCATTCAACCAACTTCGCTTTTTTATTTTTTTTTTGTAGGTATCTTAATGCTAACGAAGAAAATAAAACAGGAGAGTAATATATAAATTTTTATTATTTGATTTATTAAATCTAATTACATACATGTTTTTTGAGAAAAATAAAAATTAAATGTTAGTGTAAAATTATAAAAATTATTTACATAAACAAGGATAGGGATGAACAATTTTTCTTTTAATATTTTAATTTGTTTGTCGTAAAGATGTTTTTTCTAAAAAGTTAACAATTATTTTCAAAATAGTTAATTTCACTATCTACATCGGAATCATCAAATCGGGTATTTTTATGTAGTTCATGTAAGGCATTTATGCAAGATTCTGAATTTTATAGTTCAAATAATACGCTTTTAAAGCAGCTGTTGCACCAATAGTTTTTTTTTGTTGATACACATCCTCAATAATAGCATTAGAATCGTAAACCTTGTGAGAATGGCCATAGCTAACAAATATGCATTTATTTAAAGTTTCATGTGTTTTTTTAAATTTAGAAAAACATGTTTTGCATACGTAAAGACGATATTGTTGAAGCCAATATCCACTTGTCCATACGCAATAACTAGAATAATCTTCAAAAATATATTCCCAATCTGATTTTCCTAATAAAGTATTAATTAAATTGGAATCTATTTCTTTGCAACATTTAATAAAGTCAAGTTCTACATAGGAAGGATTATGATCATTTTTAGCTTTTTTTTATCATAGCGCGCCATTTAAATATGTTGGAGCGTTCATCTGTAAAAAAAACCTATTCTAAAATGCTGTAATGACCCCAAGGAAGTGTGTCATAATTCTCCAGAATTAAATAGCGTTTATCATCATATCGTCGGCTTAGTGACACAAAAATGTAACTACATTTTTTCATTGAACATTGAACTTACTTTAGTGAGTTCTATTCAGTAACACAAAACTAAATCTCTCCGAACACCTAAAACCCCAGTAAGGAGTTTTCGTAACTATATTTCTTAGCAATCTTTTAGTGTCACAGAAATTTAAGTGCTGTTACATTTCTATGGTACTATGTTTTCGTACTGTAAATAAGCTGATATTGAGTTACATTTTTGTGGCATAAATTTTATTGCACTGAATGGTGGTTGCAGGTAGCAATTGTGGATTTGATAATTTGTTTATTATGTTTGACAGGGTGGTCCGTTGTATTTGCAGTTCTGTTACAGTTGTGAAACACGTGAATCAGTTGATAATTTGTTTATTATATTTAACAGGGTGGTCCGTTGCATTTCCAGTTCTGTTAAAACTGTGAAGACGTAAGTACGTGAATCAGTTGGTTAATTGTTGTAGAGATTGTTATGATAATTGTTACAATATTGTTTTAATTATAAAATAATGGATTCAAGAGGGAAGAAGTTAGTTTTGTTAGCTCTTAACAAATCGGTACTAGATGATAAAACACATAATTTACCGCTTTCATCAGAACGAGTGACATATTCAGATAGTACCTACCATGTTTCTACCAGTGAACCTAATGTATAAGGGTATGAACAATGTGAAGATATATTTTTTGGTGACGAATAAGAATAAGTGACACGTGTGGTGGCCAGAACCGCAACGTAAATGTATCTGCTATGTTGCTTTACGCTGTTCAGACATTAGAGATTTTTAAAATTGACCATTGCTTTTTTGAACCTATCCATTCGATGATGGAGTGTGACTCAGTCCATGGTCATATTGAGAAAGTATAAAAAAATGTGGACATATTTGACCCCACTGGGTGGTACTCTATTGTAAGAATGGCGTCAAAGAAATCAAAATACACTGTACACGAGATTGGACAGGAAGAAATTTATGACTTCAAAGCTTTTGCCACAATTCTAATAATAAACAAAACAGTGGACATCAATGCTAGTTGCTAAATTGGCTAAAATATATGTTTATTGTCGTTTATTATTTTATTTTTTAAATAAAACAAGGAAAATGAAAATTTCGGGTCTTTTGAGGTTATCCGAAAAGAAACTAGTAAATTTTCCATGCCAAACTTAACAACTGCATATGAAGGATAGGGGCCAATAAAAGAGGAAAAATATAAGGATTTAGAAGAGCTGTGCAATAAAGGCATTATTCCTTCCCAGTAACATATTTTCTATAAATCGTTACTCACCAACAATAAGGACAATCAATCAGATGTGCAAATTGATTGACATTATTAAATTTATTGTTTGAGAATGTTTTGTTTGAAAAAGTTTATGTTTAATTAAAAAAAAAATTATGATTTATTTTTATATAGACGTTTATAACTTTTGAAAAAGTTATAAACGTTTCGATGGGAATAACCACAATATATTTATTAAAAAAGAAACTTTATTGACGTTTCGACTTCTAATTCAGAAATCGTTTTCTAAACATTTTATAAAGTTACTTTTTTTAATAAATATATTGTGGTTATTCACATCGAGACGTTTAAATAGTACTTAATGCCACAAGAAAATAGCTTTAGAACAATATAAAGTAATAAAATGAATTATGATTATTATTTTTATTATTATTATTAGTAAATTGGATAACCCTCGGTTGTGAAATTAGATTATACCGCTACCACAACAAAGAATTACAAGTAGGTACCATTTCATTTTAGAAAAGCTTAGTCTTAACCTACTACAAAGTAATTTGTATGTAATGTATGTAATGGCGTGGTTAAGTTTTCGGAAAAGGTAGAGGTTAATAAATGTTAATCTATTGTACTTTTAATTATCATACCTGCCACTCAGTATGCTCATCTTTCGAAATTTATCGATATTACTCAAATACAAATGACTTTGTAATAGGATTAAGATTAAGCTTTTCTAAAATAAAATGGTACCTACGTAAGTCCCTATAATAATAGACACAAAAATGTATCCGCTACTTTATCTAATTGTTGATATTTTGAAAACACAATTTATACACTGTTGCGAATGATTAGATTACCGTAAATAATACATTTCTAAAATTAATAATTCGAAACAAAAAAGTTAAGAATAAACTACAGGTCATTACAAAATGCAAATCATTTTTTTAAAAACCTTAAATAAGCTCTCCCGAAAAGTAGTCATGTTTGAGATACATTTTTGTGTCACTAAGCCGACGATATGGACTTAAGCCAATTTTTATTTGTTCGATAGAATAGACGTTATATGCATACGACCTAATAGAGCGTTGTGTAGTTGTTTTTTCTTTAAAATTTTTCAAACATTCAACATAATCTTCGAATTTAATTTTATTTTTAACGATATTATATTTGACTCCCTCTGACTTTTTAACGATTTTACCTCCCTGCACTTTGTAGCTATACATTTTGCTGCGGAGTCCAACAAAATGTGTCATGATTTTCCCGTTATTTTCATCTTTCATAAGACCAGGTCCTTTTTGTTCAGTCGTGCAATTTTATATTCGTTATTTTCAATATAATCAGATGTATTGAATTTACTTGGATCTGCGTTTATTACTTCCTCATACGCATCATCACAGTGTAATTCATATACAAAGCTATCGCTATCCATGTACATCAACTTACACCTATCTGTTCCCATTTTCGGTAGCATATAAGTGTAATGAAAATCGTAGATAACAGTTTTCGATAAATCTAAAATTGCTTGGCCTACATACAGAGGTTTATTATACGTTATCTCAAGCTTTTTTAATTCGATAACTATAAGATTTTCTTCCAAAATTGTGCGACTATGGAAGCGAATACTTGAAATCAAGTTTGCGGCACCATAGCGACCTTCCCAAGATTTTACAATTTTACAAATACGGTGTTTTTTATATTTTCCATCGTCTTACCGAACACAGCGTTGTTCATTAATTAAAAAAGATTTTTTTCAAATTCTGTTCGAGGTGCAGCCCTATTTCGAGTATTTAGCTCGATATAGGGCTTCAACCAGGCTGCCTGTTTAAATTGTAAAATTTTATAAATTTTCGTTAACTTTGGTCCATTAGCTAGCATCTGCTTTAAATTTTTATAGTGAACAGTGTATTCTTTTTTATCAGTAAGTGTTGTCATTAATTTTGACAATTTTGACTTGCCGCCGGGTGGTACACTGTGTTCGGCGACAAACGGGAAATCTTTGTGTTTATCGTGTAGTTCTCGTGAATATGATAGATCAACTTGAAGAATATACCCTACGTCAGAGTCATCGGCTATTGATGTTACATCAAACGATGTGACATCATCAACCCATTTGAACCCACTGTAGGGTAAAAGCTGCATTATAGCAAAACCATCTTCTTCTTCTTATAATGGCGCTACAACCCTTTGTGAGTCTTGGCCTGCTTAACAATGTTCTTCCATGCTGCCCTGTCGGATACTTTCCTTCGCCACTGCCTGATGTTCATGGTTTTAAGATTTCTCTCTACGTCGTCTATCCATCTTTTACGGGGCCTTCCTCTTGTTCTGTTTCCTTGGGGCTTCCATTTCTGGACTACTTTTACAGCTCGATTATCTGGCACTCTTTCTAGGTGACCAATCCAGTTTAGTCTTTGTGATTTTACAAATGTGACAATATCTGCGCTCTGCATTAGTTTATCCAGCTCGTGGTTCATTTTAATTCTCTACGAACTATCGCTGCATTGGGTAAGTCCAAATATCTTCCTTAGTATTTTGCGCTCAAATATTCTCAGTTGATTTTCATCAATGGTTGAGAGGGTCCACGTTTCACATCCATATGTGACCACTGGTCTAATTACTGTTTTGTAGATTCTCAGCTTAGACTCACGATTCAGTAACTTACTTTTCATTAAGTCTTTGTATGCATAAAAGCACTTATTACCGCTAAGAATCGGTGCTTGTATTTCTTGACTGATGTTGTTTTCATTTATTATTGAGCCTAGGTAGGGAAAAGTAGAGGCATATTTGTAGGTATGGTTGTCCACCTTCAGATTCTCATGTTCATTCGATTTTGTGCACTCCATATATTTTGTTTTGCTTTCATTTATATATAGACCGCTTTTTTAATTCGATAACTATAAGATTTTCTTCCAAAATTGTGCGACTATGGAAGCGAATACTTGAAATCAAGTTTGCGGCACCATAGCGACCTTCCCAAGATTTTACAATTTTACAAATACGGTGTTTTTTATATTTTCCATTGTCTTACCGAACACAGCGTTGTTTATTAATTTAAAAAGATTTTTTTCAAATTCTGTTCGAGCTGCAGCCCTATTTTGAGTATTTAGCTCGATATAGGGCTTTAACCAGGCTGCCTGTTTAAATTGTAAAATTTTATGAATTTTCGTTAACTTTGGTCCATTAGCTAGCATCTGCTTTAAATTTTTATAGTGAACAGTGTATTCTTTTTTATCAGTAAGTGTTGTCATTAATTTTGACAATTTTGACTTGCCGCCGGGTGGTACACTGTGTTCGGCGGCAAACGGGAAATCTTTGTGTTTATCGTGTAGTTCTCGTGAATATGATAGATCAACTTGAAGAATATACCCGTCAGAGTTATCGGCTATTGATGTTACATCAAACGATGTGACATCATCAACCCATTTGAACCCACTGTAGGATAAAAGCTGCATTATAGCAAAACCATACAAATTGTTAATAGCCAGGTACATAAGGTACTTGGACGACTTTTTAGGATGGTATTCAGGCATATATTTATTGTTGGCTTCCGAATACCGGTTGCTACATACTGAAATTCCACCTCTTATGGCGTTTTCGTAAGACATCACCATGTCTGGATCTTTTAGTAGTTCTAATCTACACCCGGTATTCTTGAGCATACAGTCCCATGTATATCCGGGCATAGTATAGTACCACGCAGGATCTAGTCCGTATGTCGAAAAGCATTTCGTTCGAAATTGTTCGAAAATGTCCGCCAGAAGCAGAATATCTGTTTTTAAATATATATCGGAATATTCTCCTATAGTTTGAATGTTAAACTGATCCCAAATAGATTGTGCATAAGCATAATTCTCATCACTTGTATTTTCATAGATTAATTTATTGTAAAATTTTTCAATTGAGGGCAAAGCTGTTTCATTTAATTTTTCTAAAGAATTAATGTAATCGTAACAGAATAATCCTTTACGCGTCAATAATTTAAATTTATTTTCATCTAAATTTTGAAATTCCCTCCGTAAAATTTTCTTGTCTGAATCTGATAAATTGAAGCCAATTCATCAAGAGAATCCCGCATAAATCTAAAAGAGTCTCATCTGAATGTAACATAAAGGAAATATATTTATCTTTGTTGATGGGAAGTACACTCAAGTGATCTTTTTTACATAAATTTGAAATCATAAAGTGCGAGTCATATTCCGAGAGATTATGAAATATAATAGGTACTACAAACAATTTTTGAAAGTTCAGATTGCATGCTTGATGCGCAAAACCTCTAAATTTTCCTGTGAAATGGTCGTGATCCCTAACAATTATGTCCTTGATTGAAAAACTTTTACTACAAATATGGCATAATGTTGCCTTACATGTATCTGGTTTTCCAATCATAAGCACTATTGTCTTTATTTTTGAGTTTACAAATTTCGCAACATCAGCCATACGATTTGCAAACCAATCCATACAATCTGCACCTCGGTAGCTATCGAAATAAGAAATACTATCATCATAAGAACATTTTACATAGTAGCCTGCGCTATACGGAACGTGTTTTTGATATTTTAAAGTGTTAGTTTTATTAATACCATTTTCATTAAAATTTTACAACTGACATTTAAAATCTGCATAAACGACATGGGGAGTAGTTTGCTTGTACGTAAAATTTTTAAATTCAACTTTATTATATTTAGGAAAGTTAATTTTATATTTATTTAATTTAGAACACAACTTTTCATGCTCAACTAATTAATTTTCCTGTTGAAAATAATTCATACATCTATCGCAAATAAATTTTTTGGTTTTATGTTTATTCAACTAGCTACTGACCAGACGCGAAAGATTTTTAATCCAACAATAATGATACTTAATATCCTCGTTACAATCATTTTCTTCAGTTGGTGGAGCATCATAATCATTTAAGCGCGAATAATATTTATTTTGAATTAAATGTAAATTGACATGTTTGTCTAGTTTAGTTTCCGTCAATCTAGCATGAACTACTGTGTAAAATAACTTTTTTTCTGTTTCAATTAATTCTAAAGCATAAACATTAACTGAAATATTATTTAATTTTTCAAATTTTAAAATTTGTGATAATGGCATAGGACTATCTAAATTCTCTGTTTGTAAAACTTCTGTAAAGTGAAGAGGTTTTTTCTGCATGCTTTTTATCCCTAGGGGCCCGAAGAGCGCTTACGATAGACCAGTAAAAGCAGTTTTGATCCGTATTTTGTATATTAATACCAGCGTTTTTCTTTAAAATCGGTTCTGGGAGTCTAATATAAGACGAACCGTTCTCAAGTTGAAATTTATGTATATTAACAGCTAAAGAAATGATTTTATGCAACGCGCTACCCGATTCTTTTTCGGCAAATTCAGATAATTTATTTAAAAGTTTGTCTTTTACATTTGCTTTAAACCATTCTTCTATATGTGTTGAACTATCAATAAGAACATTTTTATTATTAAAATATTTTAGGTCCAAAATTTCATTATCTTCTGATTTTCTAATGAACTCGCACAAAATGCTGTATTTACTTTAAGTGCAGTGTGGATTTTGAAAATTGTTCTAATTTTAGATTTAAAAACTAAACAATCTCCTAAAAATTGATTTAAATCCTTATGGCGTAAATTAACTATAATTCCTGTTTTACTTTGAAAGCTTGATTGCATTGCACATTTTCCCATTTAACCCTCTGACCCAAGCTTAAATTAAGTCCCATCCCAACATGTCTATTTAAAATTAATTTTCTAAAATGTTTTAAATGTCCCACGTTAGTTTCTAATTTTCTTAAGACGCCAATCGATAATTTATTTTGCTGTCTACTACGAATTGCTTCATTACATACCCCAATATGTTTACTCAAACGTTTTAACCATACTTCCACGTCTCGAATTGTAAAGTTGTCGAATAAAATTTTCCATAATTTTTTAATTGTCATTACAACACAGTGTGATTGTTTGATGATATTTTTGATGTTATTCAAAGACATTTTAAAAAAGTCACTTTACGATAAACAGATTAAAAAATTAAAAGAAAAATCACTCACCCTATCGTTTTTTCTCTCGCCTTCTATTCTTTTAATTTTCACTTATTACAAAAGATGCTAGTGAATGCGCCTTTCCTATGTCCAGCTTTCTCTTCGAGCTCCAACACAATTGTATCACCGTACTTTGTCTTAATGACTTAAGTCCCGATAAAATTAGAATGGGAATGTTTTCTGGCAGATCGTTAATTTTGATTGCTGGTGGTTTTTTCTCTACAAGAGAAATCTTATTTAGCATACTTAAATCCATCTAAAAACAAGAAAAAACACTACCTTACTGTTTTGAAGCGTAAAATTAATATCAACACAAATCATTTTTGTTAATACTACTTGGCTATAAATAATTTTCTTCGTTTAAAAGGAACAAATTTTCTCGATTTTATTTAAAAAAATATGTAAGAATTGAAATGTTAAAGCCTTCTATAAAATAATTAAGCAAACGTTCGTTTTTAAAAAAACTATTCTAACAAATAGAATTTTTTTGAAAAGTATGTAAAAACTGAAATGTTAAAGCTTTCTATAAAATAATTAAGCAAACGTTCGTTTTGAAAAAAAAACTATTCTAACAAATAAGATTTTTTTTGAAAAATATGTAAACGTTGAATTGTTAAAGCCTTCTATAAAATAATTAAGCAAACGTTCGTTTTGAAAAAAAAACTATTCTAATAAGATTTTTTTGAAAAATAATCGAAGTAGTTTAAATTAAAACTAAAATATTTTCTGCTTATTAAAAAATAAAAATAAAGTACTTACATTATTTTACTTCTTTTTATTGTTGTACAAAAACACAAAACTAAAAATCACAGATGACTGGTGCACTGCAGTTACTGAACGTAAAGTGAAATTATTATGTGCGCCGGCTAATTAAATAGACATTGCCTCTGTGACGTAATGGTATGCTTGCATGCATGAGACGCCCACGCGAAAAACCAAGTAACGATATTTTCAATTCTAAGAATAACACATTAGTTGGTGCATCTAATTTTCTCAGGCGCTTTGGAATGTGCACGTGCTTCCGGTCGGTGATGTCACTGGCTATCATTCAGATAGCAACCTACATTAACCATATTTTCTTTAGTAATAATATTTCAAGGAATTATTGCGATGTATGAAACTCTTATTAGTTGTTATTTCAATTAGATGTACATAATTTGTATCCCGTACTTGAATTGTCAACAATAATATGTAAAAAGAAAATAGAAATAATAAAAGAATCCAATACAATAAAAACCAAATATCTTTGTATTGGAAACGAGTCAGATAACATAGACCTCGAAAACAGACAACATATTTCCTGCTGTCAGAGCTATGACTACTTGGGTGTTGCCCTTGACAATACAGGAACTAATACAAGGGAAATAGAAAAACGAATCACTCAAGCAAAGAAAGTCTTAGTATGTCTCAATGGTATACTGTGGAGTAAAGAGATAACGAAAGGAAGAAAATTTAATATATATGAGACCATGATTAAAACTACTCTTCCTTATGACGCTGAAACATGGAGAATTAGTGAAAAGAACAAAAAGCGAATAGAAGCAGTAGAGATGGATGCAATGAGAAGATCTTTAGGTATTTCCAGACGAGACCGAATCAGAAATGATGTAATAAAAGAACGTATGGGAATAGAAGGAAATATAACTCAAGATATAGAAAAGAAACAATTAAGGTGGTATGGGCATGTTCAACGGATGCCAGCAACAAGACTCCCCAAAAAAGTAATAGAATGGCAACCGATAGGTTAACGGAAAAGTGAAAGACCCAGATTAGAATGGCAACACGGCGTAAACAAGTCCACGAGCGTAAGAAATTTAACAACAAACGACTGCGAAGATAGGAAGAGATGGTGTTTAGGTATCGGACAACGTCGAAAGACGTTCCAAACCGATGTATATATAAAAGAATCCGTGATTATATTCCTACAGAGTTACGTCAATACACTTTACAACACATTTTTCAAACAACAAACGGTGATTTGGTTACAGTTGTGTCTCCAAACAAATAAACAAATATTTCTCAGCGTCATTCCCTAGTATTCAATTTATTGATAATTTTTCGCTTAATATACCCAATAAGGCTCACATCAATGCTATTTTTCAATCAAATGCTGGGCGGTCCTATACATTTTACAACAATATGTCATATATAGAATTTTCTAATGATTTTACAAGCGAGTTACATAGAGAACAGATAAAAGACATATTTCCTGGAATACCTGAAGATATTTCTCTCGCACTTCGATGGATTGATGGTCATATATACTTTTGCCGTCAAAATACTTACTATAAATTTAATGAATTTACAAGAAAAATTGTCACACTCATTTAGATAAAATAACATATAGAGTTGGGTATCGTCTGCATAATAATGTTGTGAATAGGACAAAAACACAGAGGGAAAATTAGATGTGAATATAGAGAATAAAATTGGTCCTAGTATAGATCCTTATGGCACACCAGTATTAAGATCTTTTTTTTCGTCTTTATAGAGGGGGGTCTGGAATCTTCAAACGACATCTCAGTCCAGGACGTCGCCTGACTAACTTTAGTGCAGGATTCGTTCTTCGTACTCCCGGCGATAGTTCCCGAGGTACTTTGAAATGCCCTCTCGTCGCCGAGTCTACGCCGAACGCCTACCTGTTATTAAACCAGACCCTCCTCTGTCATCTAGCGATCCGGAAGCGGAATGGCCGCTGTAAGGCTGGCATCACTTCCGAATCACTACCTTTATTCATTAACTCTCCATTCATACACATCCACTCTATTCATCAGCAAGGAGGCTCGCTGTCTCGTTCCAGGTAGCGCGTAGAAGACACTCATCCCTCCTAGTTCAGAATCATTCCCAGATGGGCATTTCCTCCTTCCCCACAGTCTGACTCACGCATTCTAACTCATACAGTGTGACCCATTTTTCTAGCTTCACCTTTCAGAATCATTCACTCTTACCTTTAGCGTTGGTCCAGCAGTCTTTCTTCCTCTTTCTTTTTCTTGATCACTGCACGGATATAGCTGTGTATGTTAGTCCAAACTAATTTATTTTCAATCATTCTCTCAATCATTTCTCTCACTGTAACAAAATTCAGACCTATCTCTCACCATTCTGTTCCTTTCCACTATCCATCTGCTGAAATTTAACAACGTATGTGTCACAGTGTCCGAGTATCCACAGTATAGGCATTTACCTGTATCAGCCTTTCCGATCCTATAGAGGTGGGCCCTAGAACACCCGTGTCCTGTGAGTACCTGCGTCAGGAAATAATCCAGTCGCCTGTGGCCACAGTCCACCCAATCTCTTATGTTCGGGATCAGCATTTTCGTCCACTGTGCCACATCTTCCGTGTTGTTTTATTCTTCTTGGCATCTTTTAACTGATCTTTCCCTTTCCTGTCTTCTCTCGGCCACAGTAAGGTTTGGACCTCTTCTCTCATAAATCTCTTTTCTTTCCACCACCAAAACATGCAACAGAACACATCCAGTGATGGTCCATAATGCTGCCGCAGACACAGTCCTGTAGGCGCATGCCACTCGCAACAGACTTGTTCTGTCTACTCGTGTCATGAGACTCCCATAGGCCGTTATCTCTACCGCCTCGCTCCAGACTGGTGCCGCGTAGAGGACGATCGACTGTACAACACCGTGTAATACCCTTCTCTTTTCGGATTTGGGTCCTCCAATGTTCGGCATCACCCTACCCAACACAGCCGCAATATTTCCGGACCACCTCCCGCACGTGCTCCACCCATTTTCCATTTTGGTGCAATGTCACTCCTAGATACTTTACTTGTTTCTTGGGTCTTGGACATGCTCCCGCACATTTTAATTCAATATTTTGCCTGTTCCTTGTCCCCTTCAGAATGATGGCTTCGGTTTTCTCTATCGCAAGTTTCAGTCCGTGCTGTGTCACCCATTTCTTTACGACGCCACCTGCATTTCAAACCCTGTATTTGAGATCTGGCTCATGCCGGGCCACTACCAGTACAGCGAGGTCATCAGCGAATGCGAATGCGAGGTTGTACCCTCACCGTATTTACAGTGCATAACCCCGTCATATACCAGATTCCATAGCGTCGGGCCCAAGATAGATCCCTGGGGTACCCTGGCCGTCACGTCCACGATCGTGTCTTTTTCCACCATAATCCTTCTCTCGGAGAGATACTCCGCCACCACATTCATCAGGTAACCAGGACATTCTCTCTCCTCCATTGCCTTAATTACCTCGTTCCACTGCAACGTATTGAATGCATTTTTAACATCAAACAATAGTAGGGCCGCCCAGCGATGTTCATCCCCTCTGTTCCGCAATGCTTCGAGTACACTCATGATTGCATCAATCGTGCTTTTCCCTTTACAAAAACCAAATTGCCTCCTTTATAAACCACCTGACCTCTCAATCATGTCGTCTATGCGTACTCGCAGCATCCTTTCATACAGCTTACTGATGCATGGAAGCAGACAGATGGGGCGATACTTTTCCCTAGCTTTGGGAAGCAGTATCAACATCGATGTCCTCCAAGGCTCAGGAAAGGTTGGTGCTTCCAGCAGTGCATTCATGTGTTCCAGAAGCCACGCAGGTTCCACCCGTTCTAGACCCTTCACCGCCTCAGGTGGTATCTGATCTAGTCCTATGGACCTACGAGTCTTCAGTGAACCCAATGCCTCAATAAGTTCATCCATGGTAAAGGGTACAGCTCGCTCAGCTCCTTCATCCCTCCATACACCATAACATCTGCCGTCCGGAAAGAGTTCTCTTGTTACCTCAAGCTTCTTGTCCATAGGCATTTCGTAAGGAGAATACGCATGGAACTTCTTCATGGCGATCTTGTGTCCCTGACCCCAGATGTCCTCATCCAGCTGTTCACACAACTTTTTCCAGTGTCTTCTTTTTTCTGTACGGATTTTCCTGTACAGTTCCTTCTTCCTTGCGCGGTATTCTTCCTCGATCTCCTCGATGATCTCAGGGTTGATTCCTGCTCTACCTCTTGCTCTTGTTAACCTTCTTCTCATTGCTATACATACATTTCTTAGTGCCTCGATGTCAGCATTCCACCAATATGGCATCCTGTTGAAATCTTGGCGACCAATCTTGCTTCCCTCCATCGCTTCTTTAATGACTCTCTCCAGGCTTACTACTGTCGGTGATTGACCCTGCATTAAGCTCACTCTCCATTTAATTAGTTCCTCGTATACTTTCCAGTCATTCCCATTGCCGCATCTGCCCACCGACGTCCCGGATGAACGGACCGTGTTAGTGGTCCCCTTTCCAGTTGTCGAGAACTCAATGTACTGATGTTCAGTTCCAGTGTAGTCTGGCAAAACCTTCCAGCCTATTGCTTTTGCCGCTATCTCTTGTTTCGCCATGGTCACGTCGAAGTACGTACCTGTACCTCTCCTAACAAACGTAGGTTCCAGACCTGTGTTCAGAACCACTAGGTCTAGAGCACCCACCCAGTCAGTTAGTATCCTGCCGCGAGTATCGGTGATGGGAGATCCCTACTCCGCTGCTTTTGCGTTAAAATCTCCCAGCACTACGTATTCTCCTCCTGTGTTTCCCGCTTCCTGCATGATCTCGTCTATCTTCATCTCGTACTCGCCCACCGTCACGTTTGGAGAAATATAACAGCAGACCAGCCGCACCTCCTCCATTTGAACAATCACATATCCATCTTTCGGCTTAATTTCATACAGTCGCAGTTTCCTATTGTAGATTCGTACAGCAGCTCTCCCGGTCGTATCTACAAACCATCCTCTTCTTTTCACCGCTGTTGGATTTGGTTCCGCCGTCACCAGCACATCAATGTTCTTTTCTAATGCAGCAGTCTCAGCAAGATCATGTGCTAATCTTGCCGTTCCCACATTAGTTTGGAGCACTCTCAGCTCTCGAGTCATGTTTTCTTTGTTTGTCAATTCTAAACCTTGGATTTCTTTCGCGCTTTCTTTTACAGTCTCGTACACTTCTTGGTACTAGTCCTCAGTTATTCCTATTTTCAACCAGTCGGTTGAACTTTGGGCATATTCTTGAATTTGCCACATGCCCATTTACGTCGCAGTTGAGACATGTGGTTGTTTCTTCCTTGCATTCTAGCGTTATGTTACCCTCTTTGCCACATCGGAAGCAACATCCTCTTCTGTTCTGCCCCTTGCAGTGCCATTGTTTGTGTCCAAAGGCAAGACATCTCAGGCATCTCGGTATTTCTACCCTTTATTTTATTACTCAGCAGGATGTGTAGTCTACTTTTATTCTTTTCATTTGCAAGATCTTTTCGACAATGTCTTCATCCACATCGATCACGGAACTCATCATCCCTCTTACTGCGCCTCATGTCTTGGTCCAAATTTTTATAATGTCACAGGCCCGCTCTTTGCCAGCTGCTTCCTCTGTGGCCTTTTGGATCTCTTCCTTCGTTGTATTGGGTGGAATTTCCTGTACTAAGATTCTTCTCTTCACGATGCCTCCTTTTGTCACTGCTCTCGACACGCATGTATTATCATCTAAGTATTAAGATCTAGAAATGAAGAAATATTTTGATTAAGTTTTACTGCTTGACATTTATTAGAAAGATAGGATTTATGTATATGATAATATATGATGATAATATGTAAAATATTAATTTCAGATACTGTTTTAAAGGTAAGAGAAGAACTGAGGGAATAGTTAAAGTTATTTTCATAGAATATTTGTGTATCAATGTCTGCTTTCATGTTTGGTATGACTTCAATAAAGTGTTTATTTATCTCATTTGCATTCCACACGTTTTTAATTTCAAAGTTATTTTTGGTTTTGCAATTATTTACCAAATATTTTAAATTAGTCCACATATCTTTAGAAGATTGATAATGTATGTTTTTAAAATATGATTTTTTCTCCCTTATAGTCATGGCTGTTACTAAGTTACGCAATACTTTGTAGTCATTCCATTGATTTATATTTGTAGTTTACTTGTAACCAGGAAGTGCTTAATCCCTATCTAACATTAATTGCTTGATGGTAATAGTTAACCATGGAGCATATTTCTTTGAGATTCTAAAAGTCTGATATGGAACATGTATGTCAAGTAAAGTAATATTATTAGAGAGAAAATCGACTTTACTGTCTACATCTCGCAATTCATATATCATTCTCCATGGTATAGATTCCAGATCAGTTTTAAATTGACTGTAAGTTAAATTTTTGAAATTCCGAGTAGTAATAAATTTATTTGTATTAGATTTGACATCACAACCAAATTTTAAAACAACCAATTCATGATCGCTTATTTCTGGGATATGTTTTACTTCAATAGACAAGATTTTATCCTCAGTAGATGTGATTACATAATCAAGCAGAGTCGATGTGAACTGGGTAATTCTAGTTGCTTGATTTACCATCTGCTTTAGTCCAAGACCATCTAATACATCTGTAATGCACTGTGTGGAATAATTATTGGTATTTAACAGATCAACATTAAAATCGCCCAAACAGAGTAAATGATCTACACTTGGCAGTACTGATGATAAAGTTGTTTCCAAAACTCCAAAAAAAGTTTTATAAAATGCTCCATAAGGATTATATAAAACACCAATAGCTAGTGTTTCATAACGAAGAGAGAGTTTTAACCATATCTGTTCAATTTCATTTAATGACTCAATCAGCACATAATTTATATTACATTTTATGTAAATACCTACACCTCCACCTGTGTCATTTTTATTCCTGTCGACTCGCTCAAACTTATAGCCAGGTATATTTATGTTCTTACTGGATATTGATTCCTTTAACCATGTTTCACTTATATCCAAAATATCTAAATCATTTTTCAAAATAAGTTCTTTTACATCAATAAAATGCGCAACTAGCGATCTAGAGTTTATATGAGCACACTTTAAACTACTCATGTTAAGCTTAGATTAGATCCTTACTAAATTGGTACAAAAGATTATGTAAACAATTTAGGCAAAATTTGTAGATGATTATTACTTGCATAAACTTGCAGTGTAAAAAAATAAATAGATATTACTCCTTAATTGAAAACACGATATAAACTAAGGATTTTTTACTAAATAACTCAAGATGTATAGTTAAATTTTAATTGAAGCGTAAAGAAAATAATCTAACAGTAAATAAATTTAATTCGCCTAAGTTCAGATAATTAAAGCAATAATTAAAAAAGAAACAAAAATAAAATGTTCAAAGAAAAATGAAAATAAAGTAAGTACCGATATGCCAAAATCTATCCCAGAGATATACCATTATAACTAATAATAATATTAACTCTAATTGCAAACCAACATGTATGAAAATAAATTTAAATTATAATAAAGCAAGGTCGTTTTCAGATAATATAAGCTTCTTTGACCCATTTCGCGATACATATATTTTACCTTGATATGTCCAGCAGTTCTTGGTACCCACAGATGTCCTCACTTTTTTTAATAATTCCTGACAATCAGGAGAAAGCATTTCACTAATCACGACACTGCAACCTTTAAGATATTTCTTCTGATTAAACACTTTTGTTTTCAACCATCTGTTTACAAACACAACGGATACCGGTCTTGGCCTCTTATCATAATTTCGTTTTTTACCTAGTCGATAGCAATCAACTAAATTGGTTGACAAGATAGGTATATTAAGTTTATTGTTGATTATATTTGTAATAACATCATGTAGGTCTTCTTTCTCTTTCTCATAGACACCATTGATAATAAGGCATTTAAGACGTTTGTCTTGTTTTAGATATTCAATGCTATTTTGGTTTTGAATGAAGTTTTTGCACTTTATTTATTTCTTCTTTGACGGAAATAATTAATTCTAACATAATTTTCTCAAAATTATTTATAAAATCTATTTAGGTACCTGAGATATTACTGTTACTTGAGATCTTAGATCCTTCATACCTTGTTGTAAGGCTTCTTCAAGTTTATCAACACGTGCTACAACATTTTTGTTGATTATTTCAGCAGTATTTCTTGTTGATGGCATTTTCTTTAAACTTGAAACAGCTATACGTAACACTACACTAATTAGTACCGAAAAACTATTAAAATGAATGCAATTTACCGTAAATAATTTAGGTTTTCTCGGAGCTAGACTTAAACACACAGTCTTACTTGTTCAGCGCCATCTATCCTCTCTCTCTCTCTCTCTCTCTCTCTCTCTCTCTCTCTCTCTATATATATATATATATCTATATATATATATATATATATATACATATATATATATGTATATATATATATATATATATATACATATATATATATATATATATATATATATATATATATATATATATATATATATATATATATATATTCTCTATAAAAGCCAAATTCCTCCCTACTACGGTGAAATGTCACAAAACACTATTTTCTAGAAAGATTTGGATATGAACTTAAACTCACATTTACTCCCAAATATGTTTAATATAATTATTAAAGAAAAATGGACAAATTATCAGTACATTTTTACTGATGGGTCAAAAGATGCAAATGGAACGGGCTGTGCAATGTTCCACCAAAATAACTATTACCATCACTAGTATAGCTTACCCAGTGAATGCTCAATATACACAGCAGAAATAATAGCAATAATGTTTGCTCTTTAGTATGTAGTACTGAATCCGACTAGCAACTACGTTATATTTACTGAAAGTAAAAGCGTGGTCGACAGATTTACAACATTCAAACAGTCAAACACGTAAACAGCATTGAACTGAAAATTCTTAAAATTCTTTATGAAGCTATACAATTTCGCTTCCACGGTAACCTCTAATAAATTTTAAGCTTAGAAAACGACTAGATTCAATTATGACCCGTCCTTCTGGCAAACAGACCTAGAATATCGTGGGCTGCGCAATAATCTTAGTTATTCAGTGTACATGGATTCGTTCACGTGGTTGCGCTATTTGTGCTTTTGTGGTGTTTTATTTTGCTAATAACTTGTTAATTATTACCAGGGTGAACACAAAAAAATTATTGAGCTATTTGTAACTTTAATAAAATAATGTTAGTTAATAAAATAATTGAAGAATATATTTACTTATTTTGTAATTGGAAAAATAACAGTCGATTTATATTTGAATCACTGCGCTTTCAGATACATAATTGCACCTAAAAATATTATAAGAGTTGTAACATTCTATAATACGTTTGCAAAAATGATAGTTTCATTAATATTCTCATTTTTTGTTGCAGATGTCTCTTTTATATAAAGATGGACATAAAACAATTCGGTTGGATGAATTAAACAACGCCGGTTTACTTGATTTACTAGTAAACATACCCAGTGGCAGTGAAGATGAATTAGATGATTTTAGTGACGACGAAGATGAAACTGAACAATCTACAAATATGCCTATACCTATTTCTGCGGATCTGTTGGATAAATATATAAATCAGCAAGGCACCAATAAAATGAAGATAATGGTATCTGATGTCGAACATAATTAATCAAACGGATACTGTAACGTGGATAAATCAGATGACAGTGGAGATGAAGTGGAAGAAGCTGTTATCAAATCCATCAAGACTTCTACTTATGGTTTTTCTATGACATAAGGTTATTTTATCACGTCATTGACGTAACTGTAATAAATGCTTGGCTTCTTTATCGGCAATGTAATGAAGGTAAGCCAAACCTTTTAAAACTTGCACAATTTAGAGTTGACTTAGCATGTACACTATCTACTATTGGCTCACAAAATGCGACGAAAAGAGGACGACCATCTGACTTGCAACACCAAATCGATTTTATAAGAAAAAAAAGCTAATGTTGCTCTCTTGCCACATCAGGATGTCACATTGGACAACCAAAATCATCTTCCCATTTGGAACAATACACAGTAAGAATCCTCTGTGTGAGAATCAAACTTTTGTGTTTACACAAAAAAAAACTGTTTTAAAACCTTTCATAAATCTTAGTTACTTTCACCTTACTACTTTATGCTCTGCTCATTTGTGCGCAATGATGCATATATGCATCGCCAATAAAATATCAAATTATAAACAAAATTTTGATGGTTGATTTTTTTACTATTTTTCCCTTACTTATAATCGGTTAATCTATCCTCCTATATTTTTTTTATTTGATAATAAAAAAATGCGCATACTTTTATCATTGTAACACTAGGATAGCCTGACGAAGATGGTTCTACACAGAATCGAATCGACATTTTATAAAGACCATTAATCGGCTGAGAGCAAATCATGCTCTTACGCTATCTTACATGCATGGAATCGGCTTATCAAATACTCCCAATTGTACTTGTGGTAAAATAGGCGATCTAACACATATTATATTAGAATGTGATTTACAAATTAATAATGCAAACGAACTTTATAAGGAATTTATAAATTCTAAGTATTGTTTTCCAATAAACCTTAATCTTTTATTATTTTCAAATAATATGGAAATTCTTCATTGTATTTACAAACATGTTAAAATACAAGTTGTAAATTGTATATAGGCATTATCTGTATGGTTTGAAAAAAAAAACAAAAAAAATATACCAAAAATTAATTAAAAAAAAATAAAAGAATTAAGAAAATAGAAATACAACAACAACAAAAAAATGAATACAAAAAAAAACAAAAAAAAAGCAAAAAACAAAAAAAAACCAACAAAACAAAAAAAATTAACATAACAAAAAAAAAAGAAGATAATAAACGAATAAAAAAAAAACAAAATAAAAAATATCAAAACAAAATTTATGTATCCATAAAAATATTAGGAATATGTAGTACAAATATTGATAACTGATAACAAGAAAATTTTGACTATGAATCTTTAATCAATAATAATTAAAATTCAGTCGATTTTAACAATAAACACAAACAAGTTTGGCTAACTGGCTCTGCCAAAGCCATTTTTCAGAAAAAAAAAGTTTTATGGATTAGCTTATTGTCATATCAGTCTTCTTTAAATAAAGGTAACTTTAATATTTAATTAATATTTCAAAAAGGTTTAATATTTCATTTCGACATATGGCAGTCAGTATTATTCTTTTCACAGGATAATACTGACATTTGGTACATAACCATAATGTTAAATTCTGTTTTGTTTAAAGGTTAACCTCAATGTAGTTAATTTCGATCAAAATTCTGATATCTTGATTTATATTAATTGTTTAAATTGCTACAAATAGCGCCACTGTAAGGTTTGTTGAAACAAAGAAAACCAAATTTATGACAATTAGTAAAAAACCAATACTAAACGCTCAACTTACAATCAACCAACAGAATATCGAAAGAGTCGAGCAATATACATATCTAGGCACCAATTTAAATAGCCAATGGGACCACTCAACAGAAATTAAACAGCGAATAATAAAAGCAAAAGCAGCATTCGTTAGAATGAGAACCATTTTCAACAGTCGAGACATATCATTAAAAACAAAATGCCGTCTATTGAACTGCTACATATTCACAGTTATGCTCTACGGAATGGAAGCGTGGACACTGACTGTTGCATCTATGAATTGGCTCGAAGCTTTCGAAATGTGGTGTTATAGGCGCATCTTACGTATATCCTGGGTTGACAGAGTTACTAATGTGGAGGTCCTGCGTAGAATGGGGAAAGAATGTGAAATTCTTATGACCGTCAAAACTAAAAAGTTGGAGTATCTAGGACATGTAATGAGAAATCAAGAACGTTACGGCCTTCTCCAGCTGATTCTCCAAGGGAAGGTAGATGGTAAGAGAGGACCGGGAAGAAGACGCATTTCCTCTCTTCAAAATTTACGAAAGTGGTATAACACGCCTACCACTGAACTGTTCCGCGATGCAATAAACAAAGTAAAGATAGCCGTGATAATCGCCAACTTCCGGAACGGATAGGCACTTTAAGAAGAGAAGAAGAAGGTTTGTTGATTAATTTTGTTAATATTATTTGTAATAACTGTTAATGTGAAGTAATAATAAATATATAATCTTTCTCTCTAAACCAGGAGTTGTAGAATTATTTCCTTTAAAAAGATTTTCACCCTTTTACATTTTTTAGAAAAGAAAAGCCATTCTTTCTATTTAGCAGGATTCTTTTAAACAACGTCCAATTCAAATAGTTTAGGAACCTTCTTGTGTTTTGTTGCCCAGGATATCTCTAAAGTAATATTTGATTTATCCCGTTGTAGTTACCATTTCCAGTCCGTCAAATAACGATACTTACTTACGACCCAGCTCTCCAGCCAAAACAAGAGTGGATGTTTGCAAACGTTTCGGTTTATTTGCTTACCCTACCTCCAGCCCAGTAATTGCTCAGGCCTCACTTTCAACCCCCTATAAGTGATACCCATTGTGCTAGGCAAATTAAATCGTTGCAATATTTGAAATCCTTACAGAAAGTCCTTTCAAACCTGTATCAAGGGCACATACCTGTATCAAGGGCATAGATTCTTATGGTGATAAAATAAATGTTATTAGCAATCTTAAATTAGCAATTTGGAATGCATGACTTATTTCGACCAACTCATCAAATTTGACTCCAGTTCTCATTACTCCCACTAGAACTATTTGAATCTTCGTCATTCATGTCAAATCGTAAACTTGTCACTCCGAGACAACAAATAGTATAAGAAAAACAATTATGCCATTGGGCTCTAAGAAAAGCTCAATTGGGAATGGAGTGACTATCCAATACATTTGTATTGGATACATTTGTATTGGATATTTTGTTTACACGTTAGCCGGCATTATCTGTTATTAATTTGTTTCGTTACTTTTGAATATAAGCCGCACCCTTTCAGCAAATTTTGTCTAACTGAATGATCTCATTGCACACTCAGCAGAAGTTGTGTTTACAAACTTTTCACAGTCTTAGACCGATAAGATTTGTGGTATTTAGATTCAGCATAACTAATAACTCGTAACTCAATTATAATAAGGAAAAAAATGGAATTATTAAGTGGGTGTTCTTAACAGTAGGTATGCTAACCTTATTATATTTTTTATCAGCTAAGGTGAATTATTTTAAAAAAATTTTGATAAGATATTACTGTCGGCGTCGCAACGGGCTATTCTCAAAATCTGGACAATTAATTTCAGAACGAAGAAGTCGTCTGCTGAGAAAGAATGTATAAAATAATTTATTTTCTTCTTTCTCCCCTTCCTTTATAATAATTTATTTTTACATTGTAATTATGTTACAATGTTGCATGTTGCATTAATACATGTTTTTTTTGCATCTCATAGAGTCTCTAAGCATATTTTCAAACTACTATACTGCCTAAAACGACACTCAGTTGTAACTGTAAAATACAAGAGTCTCGCAGGCTTAGTCTTGTTCTTGCTCAAATCTTGAACGGCCAGTGTTGATCTTGGTCTTGTTAAAATTAAGCGGTCTTGGTCTTGGTCCTGCAAAAATGCAAGGACAAGACCAAGACCAATTTTGGGCAACATTAGCAGACATATTTCTTCTACTCTTTTTTACTGTGCCACAAGATCCAATGTTTCTATTGCATAACCAATAAAACAATTCTGAACTTGTGTACCAGTTATCTAGAAATAGCTTGTGACCTTTATCTAAATATTTATTAATTAGGGTTGTTACAATATAACCCAATTTCCAATATCAGAGCTATAAGTACTCGAACCGATATATATATAAAAAAAATCACAAATATATCCAGTTTTGCAGTCTACGAGTAAAAAATGCCAAAACGATGACCTTTTGAAACATAATTTTTCCTCGAATTATAGAAAACTTTCGTCAATACATAAGTTATCGAAAGGTTCAAAGATATTAATAAATTTTGTTTTGAAATGATCTACCAACATCCTAACTTTAAGAGAACATTTACACGTTGAACTGAGTTGTGACAAAAATGTAACATCTTCAAAATATTTTGATATCTATCCCGTGATATCGCTTCTGCAAAAATAGGTGTGCGTAATAGTGGATTCTTACTTCTAATATTTAGGAAGGGATAAATTTTTTGTTCTTGACATTAGAAATGTTAACCCCAAGAAAACATGCAATGCTTTATTTCTTATATCTGTCAATTTTTTGGTTTGCGATTTTTTCGTGTTTTCTTTCTCAAGTTCTTGTAGGGCAAATCTGTTTGTTTCATCCACAATTTTTTGTACAACCTCACTAATAAAGAAACTTTCAAAAATTTTTAATGGTGTGGATTCTGCATTCAAGTAATCCACTTTATATCCAGAAGTAGAGCTATCAAAAACAAATTTATTTGGTGATAAATTATTGGTAGTCAATTTAAATTTTAAGCAATCTTTATATTAATTTCGACGTTTCATTATCTTCAGAATAATCATTCTTATTAGCTTGCACCGCAATATTGTCTTCGTCAAACACATATTCCACTTTATATCACTTTCTAGAATTAACTATAATAATTCTGCTTTACTCAAACCCTTTCTTACACGAAACATATTTCACTACAAATTAGCACAACCTATCTCAAAAGTCAAATCAAAACTAATGGCACGGTTCATGATACTATAAATAATAGTGATAGTCATAG
The DNA here is from genome assembly GCF_040954645.1 of Diabrotica undecimpunctata. Lineage (NCBI taxonomy): Eukaryota > Metazoa > Arthropoda > Insecta > Coleoptera > Chrysomelidae > Diabrotica > Diabrotica undecimpunctata. Next base: position 98,169,260 of record NC_092803.1, on the reverse strand, counting down.
TATCATGTTAATCATAGTATCACAATGTGCACCTCATTTAGACATTCACGCCTACAGCGCAGCACTTCTAAACAAGTAGTTAGCAGTCAATAACTAATACCTTAACATAAAACTTGTATATAAGTGGTTCGTACTGGTGGCATGGATTTTATAATACTCATACAAGTACACTGCACTGAAAGGGTTAAATAAAGTTACTTATTATTAATGTTTGTATTTTGAGAACGATTTTCGAAGTAGAAATTAAAACGTCAATAAACTTATTTTAAACTGTAATTCTGGCCTATTGACAATAAAAATTGCTAATGTTTCTATGTAATATTAAATGAAGATTATATATTTGAAATAATGAAAAAATTATTGATTATTTGTAGATAGGGTTTTAAATATTTTGACTGTAAAATAAAAATGAGTGTTTTATGTATATATTAATCAAATATCTTCAGGAGTGGCAAACACAAAACTATAGCTTATTTGTAGTGTACCGTTTTACTTCTAACCTATTGTCAACAAAAGTCGATGATACAGTGTAAGTTAATATAATTTATTACTAAAGAATTAAGCGATTAAATGAAAGGAGAGAGTATAAGGATTATATTGATAGAAAAACAAACAAGGCGACTACCAAAAGGGCACTACACCTAATCTTCGGTATTATTGAACGTATAGCAACAGACGAGGTATCACATGACAGTATCATTATATATATATATATATATATATATATATATATATATATATATATATATATATATATATATATATATATATATATATATATATATATATATATATATACAGTAGAAATCCGATTATCCGTGCTTCACGGGACCGGGCGATGGCACGAATAATTGAAATGCACGGATAATCCGAACATTTTTTAATGTATATGTACATATGTACATTGTACATACATGCATATATACCTATCATAAAAAGGAAACAGCAAAAATCAAACTCATAAGTTCAAACTAACTTTTATAATACATAAAAACATACATAACAGAACAAAAATCAGATTTCTACCGAAGTAAATTTTAATATTAAATAATAAAAATAAAAACTACATAAAGGTATTATATATTTAAGGTGGCTATGCTTTTGAAAAACAATCAGTGACTTTGGCCTGTGTTAAGAATTTTCGATTTTTTATAATTTTCTGACGTATTTTACGCAAATTTAAAATATCGACAAAGTCTGAAGATTCTTGTTGCTCAAAATAGTCTATTACAACATTTTATTACAACAGCTTCCTCAGCCTTTTGGTTAGTTATTCTGTTGATTAATAACGTTCCATCGTTGTCTTTATCTTGACTCTCATTTTCGGATGAATCAGGTTGTGACGTACCGGGCTAATGGGAAACCAGTTCGACAATTTCGTCGTTGCTGAAGAGCTGATAGCCTGACTCATTTTTATCACACTTTGTCCATCTCTCAACCTCGGTTTCATCAATTTCTTCAAACACATCGGCGTTGGGCACTAGTGCAGTTAGTTCAGCTATGGTAGTGTCTTTATCATCATATTCCATGATACTTCCATCTTCCTCTAGCGTCATTATTTTGTAAAAAGCTCTTTTGATGGTCTCTTCCACTGCATTTTATGCATTTGCCTCTGTCAAAAATTGCATCTTTTATGGTGAAGGATTTCCAAAACTTTATCAGATCAACTTCATCCAACAAGTTCATCACAAATTCTTTTCAGTAGAGTCGTTTCATTGTCTCAATAACACCTTGATCCATTGGTTGAGCAATGGATGTAATATTGACTGGAAAAAAAGAACAAAGAAATTTCTATCGTCAGATCTTAGGGTCGCCTAATTGGGATGAGCACCAGCATTATTCAGAAGAAGAACCGCCTTTTGTGGTAATTTTTCTTTCTTCAAATATAACTTTACTTTAGGAATGAACTTTTCATGGAACCAATCTTTGAAAATATCATAAGTTATCCAGGCAGCCTTCTGGTTATAATAGTGAACTGGGAGATTCTGTCGTTTCATATTTTTAAAAGCGCAAGGATTTTTGACTTTCCAATCACAGTCAGCTTCAGTTTATGGCTGCCAGACGCATTGGCACAACACAACACGGTTATCCTGTCTTTATTTTTTTTTACCTAGGTGCACTCATCTCACTACCTGCAACTAAAGTTTTTGTAGGTATTGCTCGCCAGTATAATCCTGTTTCGTCAGCGTTATAAATTTGAGAAAGTTGTATTTTCTGTAATTATGGTCTCCAGCTCATAGCAAAATTCCATCATTGCTTCTTCGTCGGCACTGAGCTTTTCGCCTTGGATGGTAAGCTCACGAATTCCGTGACGTTTTTTGAATCGATGTAACCAACCACTGGATGCATTAAAAAGTTCTTTGATTTTCAAATTGTTGTGAAAAATCTCCGCTTGCTTAGCACACATTGGTCCCGAAATTGGTACGGCCTTAGATCTTTTCTGCAGAAACCACTTAGAAAGCGTTTCATCGAGTTGTTGAAAAGTCGATACTTTCAACGATTTCCGTGCAGATATGTTTTTAAAAGAGTCAGATTGAGATATAAAATTTTGTAGCTTCAATTTCTTTCTAGTAATATCGCGTATTGTTTGCTTACCCACTTCGTAGCTCCGTGATAATAATGTGACACTTTCACCCTTTTCACTTGTGTTTAAAATCTCTAGTTTTTGTTCAATCGTTAAAACACTTCTCTTTCGTTTAACACTGGTTAACAACTAAGTAGTAAATATGTACTAAATCTCACACATTCGACATAACACGCAGCGCAGCGGCATATTATAAGCTACCGGTTTCCAGGGATTCCCCGAGCACTGACGCTATGCATATTACATTATGTACCTTTCCCACGGCGTAGTAATTTGCGGTGAAGTCATTCTGATATACGCCAATGCAATGTTAAGTATCACGGATAATCCGCAGCCCGGATAATCCGCACATGGATAATCGGGGTTCTACTATATATATATATATATATATATATATATATATATATATATATATATATATAACTGTTTTGGATGGGTTGGAGTCAATAATAGGGCTATTGGTTAACTATTTTTTTATTCTCGAGCTTTCAATTGTGTTTACAATTATTATCAAGAGCTAAAAAAGACAAAATACTTACAAGGTTGAACTAAAAAGAAAAAACAATTTTTGTTAACTTACCAAATAAAAATTAGTTTGGTAAGTAAAAATCACTGCTTACATCTTCAAAATATTTAATACAAAAATGTTTTTATCTAATAAATGTTTCTCTGAAAAATTTTTATAATTTTGAAAACATTTTTTTAATATAAGAATAATTGAATTTATAAATAAGTTCAAATAGCAACCAATTACAAATAGCCTCAATGTCATAAATGCCAACATAAAATTTTTATTTTTGACAATTATATTGCCAAAAGTAAAACTTCGTTTAAACATTCTTTTTTGTTTAGTAACAAAAAGAAGAAGATTTATTTACCGTTGACAGATGTCTGAAAGAATGTGACAGATATATGGAGAATTAAATATGACATTTTACAAGTTTTATATATAAATAATAAAGAAAGAATATAATTATAAATTTTGCTTAAATTTTGAATTTCAGATCTTTTGTTTAAACTCTTATCATTTTTGCTAATACAAACCATTTCCAAAAAAGTCCTTTTAAATTTATTACTTTCACTACATAAAATTTTAATGTTATCAAAATCCATAATATGGTCTTTATCGATTACATGTTCTGCCAAAGCACAAGATGGTTTTTTAATTCTGCAATCACTTTTGTGAGAAATAATGCGATTTGAAAGATTTCTTCCGGTCTCACCAACATATTCAGCCTCACACTGAGTACAACTAATGCTGTATACTAAATTCGTTTTTTCAAATTTGTCTATAGGATATTTAGTTTTAGAATATAAAGATGAAATAGTTTTGATGTTCTTTGTTGCTATTTTTATATTGTCAATAACCTTTAGTGTTTGTATTAATTTAGGTGTTAATGATGGTATAAAAGGTAGTGAATGATAATAGATGTTCTGATTGTTAGATATAATGTTTTGAGATTGAGCAAAAAATGGTGTTAAATTATTTATATTACCAATATTAGAAAAAAGCATCCTATGTAGCATATCTGGAGGATAAGAGTTTTCAATTAGAATATTTTTTAATAACTGAAGATCTTCCTGTAGATAATCTGGATGAGAAAGTTTTAAAACACGTTCTTTTAATCCTGTTATAAGGTTCATTTTCATCTTATTTGGATGGTGAGAGTAATAGCTTATAAATCTATTACTACATATGGGTTTTCTGAACCATCTGGTTTTAATTTGAAAATTTTTTATTTTTTCAAACCATTACATTGAACATGTAATCGATAAAGACCATATTATGGATTTTGATAACATTAAAATTTTATGTAGTGAAAGTAATAAATTTAAAAGGACTTTTTTGGAAATGGTTTGTATTAGCAAAAATGATAAGAGTTTAAACAAAAGATCTGAAATTCAAAATTTAAGCAAAATTTATAATTATATTCTTTCTTTATGATTTATATATAAAACTTGTAAAATGTCATATTTAATTCTCCATATATCTGTCACATTCTTTCAGACATCTGTCAACGGTGAATAAATCTTCTTCTTTTTGTTACTAAACAAAAAAGAATGTTTAAACGAAGTTTTACTTTTGGCAATATAATTGTCAAAAATAAAAATTTTATGTTGGCATTTATGACATTAAGGCTATTTGTAATTGGTTGCTATTTGAACTTATTTATAAATTCAATTATTCTTATATTAAAAAAATGTTTTCAAAATTATAAAAATTTTTCAGAGAAACATTTATTAGATAAAAACATTTTTGTATTAAATATTTTGAAGATGTAAGCAGTGATTTTTGCTTACCAAACTAATTTTTATTTGGTAAGTTAACAAAAATTGTTTTTTCTTTTTAGTTCAACCTTGTAAGTATTTTGACTTTTTTAGCTCTTGATAATAATTGTAAACACAATTGAAAGCTCGAGAATAAAAAAATAGTCAACCAATAGCCCTATTATTGACTCCAACCCATCCAAAACAGTTATATATTTGTTCCAAACGAGTCACAAGTACTTCTTTTTTCTTATATATATATATATATATATATATATATATATATATATATATATTCCTTTTTCCTCTTATATATATATATATATATATATATATATATATATATATATATATATATATATATATATATATATGTTAAATCACTAACTTCTTGATTGACTTTTTAAAAAAGATTTATTTCACAATTAAAAGTTACACTTTGTTCTACGATAAAATGAAGCAAATAAAATTATAATACAAATATGTTATTAACAAGAAACTTAAATGAAGAGTGAACAATAATGTTAAAGTCCTAAATTTATAATCGTCCTACAAAATTTCCCACGAAAGGCCAGCTTTGGTTAGAGTTTGATGTCCGTGCATGGTCAGCTATCTCTATGGGAACGCTTGCTGAAAGGATGATGAAATAGGAACTGATATTGCGAAACTAAAGTGTCGGAAACCCTTGAGTAGTTCAAGGTGACTATTTTCACATATAACAGCTCCCCTCATTAGTGAAAAGTCGATGCCTTGCTTCGACTTTTAAAGTTCAATTGGAGTTTCTGATACTTCTTTATATCTGGGCGTACGTCTGGTCTTCTTTTAAAGGGTAATCCTTTAAGTTTCTGTTTAATGGAACTGCTACGATGTGATGAAGGTGGAGGCGAGTCCTGCGGATGGTTCATGGCAAGTCTTGGAAATCTTTTGCGTCTACATTTGCAGAAGATGTATACAAAAACTAGAATGATAATTAATGATAAAGACAATATAGTTAACCAAGGTGAATGTTCTTCGATGAATGGTTGGTTCATGATTTGGTGAGTTCTTCTGAATATTGTGCAATATTTAAATCATCTGCATTAATCTTATTAAGTTGTAATGGTTTCAAATTTGGTATGTGGTTTCTTCTTTCGAAATGGTCACAACATCTGTATGGAACATTAACTGGATGATTTCTGTAGGTTATATTTGGATATTTATCGATTTGATTTCTGGGGTGGACTCTAGTACTTCCAATAAATGCTGTACATTCGGCTAATAATCTTAGAATTGTGTTTACTTTGATTGTCTGGGTACTGATGTCTTTTCTTTCACACTTGATTGTAACTGGTAATGGATCGGATACTGTTATTAACCATAAATTTTTGTCAATTTCTTGCACATTGTAATCTTGTGCTAAAAACGTTGACATCTGACAAGTTTTTGGTAGAACGCTAACTGGTTCCAATAACTGGGCTTCACATATAGTATTGCTGTCTATTGGATAGGGAAGAATATCTGTGCACATTCTTTGGTATAGACTAATTGATTTGCATTCTTCTGTGTTTCGTGGTAATACATATGAAATTGAATCATCATCTCGCGCTATATAATTATGTATTGTAGAAAGTGTATGAAAAACATCAGTTTGATTATTTAATATTGGTATCGAATATAAATGATATAAGGTATAGATTTCGGGATCGACTAGTGGAATTTCTAGGACGAATACAATTTTTGAATCGAGTTGATATGCTTTGAAGTTTTATTATATCAATATACTCGGATATATTTGATGTATAAATGGGCAATGGTAATACATTATTTTGTAATAATTGTGAGATGGTTTTCAATGAATCTAGTAAATCATTGGGTGAAATAATTGAACTGTGTAAAATTTGCAACGAAGAAAAAGTGATGGCATTCAAAATGTCATTAAGATAATTTTCTAAAAATATGTAGCTTTTCATTAATAATTCACACAAATTTAAGCTTTGTAATTGTGCACGGTAAAATGATATGTCGTTAGCTATGTCTATAAGAGTGGTTTCGATATCGTTTAGGTCTTTGTTAAAAGTTTCTTCGTCTATTTGTAATTTTTGGATAGTAGTGTTAAAAGATTTTATGACAGAATTTGTAACAGAGATCTGGTTCTTTAGAGATCAGAGAGTGTTTTTATTTGATTTTTATCTGTAGTGATCCTATTTATACATTGATTAAAATATTCACCGTCTGATGGGTCTAAATTTCCACTAATAGATTTTCATAAGGTTCCAACACCATTGGTCAATCCTCGTTTTTGGCGTGGATTATAGGCTCGTGTGTCGGCAATTACTTCTCTATATTTTAAATTTACATAATTTGAAATTTGTCTTATCAAACTAATATGTGTTTGTACTTCGGATTAAAATGCAAGTTTTCTTGGTGTATCGGCATTAGTAAATCTATCTAGCAAGTTTTTTAAAATTCTGTCGTTGTTGGATATGGCAGTTTTTATAGGACGCAATTCCTTGTAAACAAATAATGTCCATTTATCGTTAGATATTCGAATGGTCCCTTCTTCGTGATAGAAGATTCCGACTGTATTATTAGTGGGAGAGAGGTGAAATTGGGAGCAGGCGACTGAAAATAGTCCATAGAATCTGTAAAGAAGAAATTTATTCAAAGTATGGTTTTAACCTGTCAAAATTTACTTTAGAAATTTGATTTGTTGGGGAATTAAGGATAATGGCAGAATTTGTAAATATTACTTGGATTTAAAAAGGTCCATTAAATAAATTTTTCGTGCAGGTCCTCAAGTTTATTCTGCCAAAAAAGGTAACGATATTCTTGTGAGATTTATCTAACAGTTCTGCGTTTGACGTTTCTATTTTGGAGTAATCGATAATGGATTTTGTTTTATATAATTCGAGAAATTTTTCGAATCCTTTGGACATTTTTTCTATTCTTTCTACTGTGTCCTCTTTTTCTTCTTCTGTCTTGATTTCATCTCTGTTAGATGCGTGCAGGGCAAGTTTTGATTGAAAATCTGCACAGTCCTTAACATGGTTTATTTTTATTCTTAAGAGTGCATCTGCGTTTCTGTTGATTTTTCCTGAACGTTGCTCTATTTTGTAGTTATATTCTTCAAGTTTTAGGCGCCAGCGTGCTAGGCGGCTTCCTGGGTCTTTGATTGAAAATAGCCATAAAAGAGGTCGATTATCAGTGATAAGAGTAAACTTGCGACCGAAAAGACAAGGTCTGAAATGTTTTACTGCACATACTATAGCTAGTAATTCTCTCTCTATTGTGGAATATTTGGTTTCTGCACTGCATAATGTTCGTGAGGCATAAGCGATTGGCAGATCTTTTCCTAATGGGCCTTGTGACAAAACAGCTCCAATTGCGAAAGCACTAGCGTCAGTAGTGAGTAAAAAGGTTTCTTCAAAATTTGGATATATGAGAATTGGGTCTCTCATTAGAATATTTTTGAGATCGTTGAATGCTTCCTTACATTCGGCATTAAAAACAAAAGACACATCTTTTTGAAGTAATTTAGTCAGTGGTTTGGAAATTTTGGCAAAATTCGAGGTAAATCTACGGTAGTGACCTACTAGGCCTAAAAATGATTTTATTTCTTTAGTTGTCTTGGGTTCTGAGAAACCTTTTATGCATGATACCTTTGCAGGATTTGTTTTTACTATAGGTTCAGTTACGAGGTGTCCTAAGTATGCGACTTCTTTTCTTAAGAATTCACTGCTATCTTAAGACCATAAATACTTCTGTTAGTCGTGACATATGCTTGTGAATGGTGGCTGAATAGATGATTATGTCGTCCATATATACTAAACATCTCTCGTTTTAAATTCCTAAGAGGATGTTATCCATTACTCGTTGAAATAATCCGAAAGGCATACGAATAAATTCGTAATGTCCGTTGTTAACTGAAAATGCTGTTTTTTGGATATCTTTTGGATCGATTTCAATTTGGTGGAATCCAGACGCCAAATCTAATGTTGTAAAGTACTGACATTTTTCAAGTTGGTCCAACAATTCTGAAATTTGTGGAAGTGGATAACGATCTTCTATTGTAACTTCATTAAGTTTACGATAGTCAATAACGACTCTCCATTTCTGTTTGCCAGATGTGTCAAGTTTTTTGGGTACCACCCACACTGGGCTTGACAGGGCGATATGCTATGCCGAATTATTCCTTGCTCTAGCATTTTGTTGGTTTGTGTTTTTACGTCTTCTTTATAAACCTGTGGATATCTGTAAGATTTCGTGTATATAGGTTTCGCGTTGTTCGTTTTGATTGCGTGCTTAATTTCATTTGTGAATGATAGCTTGTCACCTTCTACGTAAAATATATCTGAAAATTCCCTACAAATGTTTAAAATTTGTTCCCTTTCTTCTGAGTTTAAGTGGTTAATTCTCAGTTGTTCTTTAATTATTTGTTCTCTGTCTATAATTGGATGTTCGCAGTGATGTTGCATGGACTAATGCGTGAGCAATTCGAACTTTTTCGATTTCTTGGGATGACAGTATTGCGTCTGTATTGGATAGGTTGCATTTTAATTTGAATATTTGTTCTGTTCGGCTATCAATCGAAATTTGGTTTACTTTTTCTTTTATTCTTTTTTTCTCTGGTCTTGGGATGTGTTTTTGTTGATCATGAGTATTTTCGTGAAGAGAGCTGCTATTTTGTTGAGCTTTAATGTTTGTGTTTGATTTCGGATATGTTTTAAAATTATTTGGCGGTAATATTTGTGTAGAAAATGTCACCGGAATATTTTCTGTGGGTTTATCTGTGTCTTGTCCAACTTTATGCAGGGTAAAAGTTTTAAAGTTTGTATGAAGTTTTCTGGTTTTAAGGTCTATTATACATTCGTAATGGTCTAGGAAATCTAGGCCTATTATGCCGTCAAAGTCAATATCTAGATTAAAAATGAAAACTTTGTGAGGGTTGTCATTCGTAAAGGGAATAAAAGCAGATTCTGTAATTAAGAGTTTTTGGTCGGTTATGCCTTGAATGGTAATATTTTCTGGGGATCGGTTATGATAATTTCGTGCAGTATTCTCTTTGAAAACTGTAATTCCTGCACCGGTGTGAATTAGAAGTTTAAAAGTATTCGTAGCGTCATTGATATAATATAAGTTTTTAGAACTCATTGTGTGAAAGGGGCTTACTTTCACACAATGAGTTACTAATTTCTGTTCGGGAAAATTCACATTTGTATCGAAATTGTCCAAATTGAGGGCTTGGATTTGTTGTTGTACGTTCATAATATCGGTTGAAAGATTCGTATGTACTGGAGGATGGTACTGATTGGGTAGCGAAAGAAAATTCTGATAATTTTCTATATCAGGTGTATCATTGATATAGTCAGAATAATCTTCATAAGGTTCTACGAGATCATCAGGGTATTCATTAAAGACATGGGCTCTTTGCTGAAAGTTTTTGAAATTTGGATTTCTCTGAATAACAGAGGGGCGATTCTGCGGTTGATTTTGAGAAGGGAAGTTCGATCTCTGTGGGTTTAAATTTTGTTGATTGGAAGAGTATTGATTTTGATTAATTGGGTAATTTTGTGGTCTACCATTATATTGATTGGGAGGGTATTGGTTTTGGTTATTTTGGTAGTTTTGTGGTCTACCGTTATATTGATTTTGGTAAGAAGGAAAACGTGATGAGCGACATTCGCTACTTAAATGGCTAATACGACCACAACTTGTGCATTTGGACAAATGAGATGAGGTTCTTCTCATCGGTTGGGAAGGTTTTGGATTATTTTGGCTATATTTATTTAATTTTTGTGATTCGAAATAAGATAACTGAAGTTCACGTCGGATACGGTTACTGGTTTAATAAGATCTTTAGGGTTACTTACCCTAATTATTTGTCCTAAGCGGGGTTCTAGTCCCGTTAAAAGAGTATTTAAAGCCATAGAGTCAATTAACGTGCATTGGGCGGTCTTTTGGTCTTGTGTTAGGCCTGATTTTTGGATTGAGGCGTGCATGTTTGCATTTAGAACTTGTAGTCTATTGAAAATGGTTAAGGGTGATTCATTTGATAACTGTCGAAGTCTTTGTAGGTCATGAATTAAAGAAGTGAGATCTCTACTATCTCCAAAATAAAGGTTTAATAAATTTTTGATGTCTGTATATGAAGTTGGTTTTCTAGAGTTTATTAGTTGAGCTGCTTTGCCTCTTAGTTTATTTTTAATGTGAATCGTTAATAACATACGTTGGTCTCCCAAAGACATTTTAATCGCGCAATCACATGCGTCTAAGAATGTGGGAAGACAGATTGAGTCTCCTTCAAACTCAGGAATTACGGAAAATATTTCTAAAAGTTTGTAGGGTTCAATTTCAACTTGGGTTTGTAAACGTGTTTCAGGCATTTTGATAATAATATGTCAGTGGAAGTATACAAACAAAATATATGAAAACTAAATATGGTTAAATAAAATGAAATATAGTAAAATCAAGTAAAATATGGTAAAATCAAGTAAAATGTGGTAAAATAAAGTAAAATGTAGTAAAATATCGGTGAAAATATAATATGAAATCAATGAAATGCGTAAATAAAGATAATAAAATAATAAAAGTATGTAATAAAAAAAATATTTCCTTATTAGATAATCAACTTGGCTTGACTTTCTGTATAGTCAAGATTATAAATTGAAAATATTATGATTTATGTACGGTACATTTTATGCACGGTATGCAAATAAATATATATATATATATATATATATATATATATATATATATATATATACCCGGTATTTAGGCGTTCGACGCCCTTCCGGTAGGGATCTATGGAGGAGTATCACCTAGCCGCAAGCCCTTATCTCTTGCCGTACTGCTCCACCATAGGCCGATCAGATACCAGCATATTCTAGACTAAGCCGCAGATTCATTTTAGAATTTTAAACTGCTGCGTTAGCCTTTTTGTTTTCTGTACACCGAGCTGGGGATTGAACTGATATCTCTTGCATTGAAGCGAAGGAGAAGCCAGCCGCCCAGCCCGCTTGGTTAATCCGATCGACCGAAACAACGATGCCTTCTTGTTTTCTAACGGGATCTGCTACCAGGGGCTTCAGCAGGTGTTCCTTCCGTAGTATCCAGTTGAATGAGGACGGCTCTAGTTTTTTTTTTTTCGTTGAGGGATAGGGATCCGCCGTTGCTAGTGAGTTTCCTTGTTCTAACAACGTTATGTTAATAAAAGTATGTAATAAAAAAATATTTCCTTATTAGATAATCAACTTGGCTTGACTTTCTGTATAGTCAAGATTATAAATTGAAAATATTATGATTTATGTACAGTAAATTTTATGCACGGTATGCAAATATTAAAATAGTAAAAACGAGATGATTCAATAACTTACATTAACCGAAACAACGATGACTTCTTGTTTTCTAACGGGATCTGCTACCAGGGGCTTCACCAGGTGTTCCTTCCGTAGTATCCAGTTGAATGAGGACGGCTCTAGTTTCTTTTCCGTTGAGGGATAGGGATCCGCCGTTGCTAGTGAGTTTCCTTGTTCTAACAACGTTAACCGTATCCTACTGACTGCGCCAATGTTAAATCACTAACTTCTTAGATGACTTTTTTAAAAAGATTTATTTCACAATTAAAAGTTACACTTTGTTCTACGATAAAATGAAGCAAATACAATTATAATACAAATATGCTATTAGCAAGAAACTTAAATGACAAGTGAACAATAATGTTAAAGTCCTAAATTTATAATCTTCCTACAAAATGTGGTGTCGGCCTTTCCAACGAAAGGCCAGCTTTGGTCAGAGTTTGATGTCCGTGCATGGTCAGCTATCTCGATGGGAACGCTTGCTGAAAGGATGATGAAATAGGAACTGATATTGCGAAACCAAAGTGTCGGTAACCCTTGAGTGGTTCAAGGTGACTATTTTCACATATAACACATATATATATATATATATATATATATATATTTTTCAAATTATTTTTTCGACCGTACTGTTTTAAATATTGATTTAGAGTATCAGCAATCGGTCAGGAAATAAAACTCTATTTGTTCAGTCTCTCAATATTTCGTCACGATTTTGTGACTTCTTCAGGAGAAAACTGTAAATTTATTAGAATAATTAATGATTATATGTAAACAAAATGAATATTTTAATACTTACAACTATAAGAATGAAAATTTAAATTTTTCTGGCATATCTAAATAAATGACATATTTTTGTTTGATTTTATTAAGGAGTTATGGTAACCGCAATATGTTATAGAGTGAATTCCCGTATTTTAACCTACTCGCTGAAAATTGTACAACGGGAATTCACTCTATAACATATTGCGGTTACCATAACTCCTTAATAAAATCAAACAAAAATATGTCATTTATTTAGATATGCCAGAAAAATTTAAATTTTCATTCTTATAGTTGTAAGTATTAAAATATTCATTTTGTTTACATATAATCATTAATTATTCTAATAAATTTACAGTTTTCTCCTGAAGAAGTCACAAAATCGTGACGAAATATTGAGAGACTGAACAAATAGAGTTTTATTTCCTGACCGATTGCTGATACTCTAAATCAATATATATATATATATATATATATATATATATATATATATATATATATATATATATATATATATATATATTAGTTTTGATATTTCCGCGGGAGCTGTATGTTATATCAATGGTATTCCGGGTTTGACTCCGCGTTAAATGTTGTTGGTTTTGATAAAAACCATTTTGACGACGTTTCGGCAAGATCTCACTTGCCATTTTCAAGTCTCTCTGGATGGTCTGCTTCTTGTCGATGTTCGAGTGGAAGTGGAAGATATATATATATATATATATATATATATATATATATATATATATATATATATATATATATTATATGTTTGGATACATTTCCGCGGTCAGGTAAATAAAAACTATTTTTCGGGATGAGAATTTGAAACTCGAAGTTTTGGCACTCATTTTGGGGCCATTATCAAGAGGTTCCGTTTAAGTTCGGAGTCTCAATCTGCCTACTTGCTTCACTCGTGACGTACTACTACTTACCATATGTAGCCTTACTACTGCTACTAACCATATGTAGCCTTTTATACTCGGAGTATGTGCAGGAACGGTATGTGCGAAAACGGTCTGAGCGGGATGAGTTGGGGCGGGGGTCACTGAAGCAGCGATCGCCATGTTGCAAGCAGTCGTTTAGCGTCATCGCGAGTGTTTAAGCTATTAGGCCGTTTTTCACTTTCGATGGCTTCACGAATGATTCTCGATTTTAAGGAGCGGATGCGGGCGATAAATTTTGCTTTTTCGAAATCTATTTTTTAGCCTGTCTGAATATGATGTTTGGCTAGGGCTGAAGTAGTATCGGAATGTTTTACAGATATAGAATGTTCGTAAATACGGTTATGGATTTGTCGATTTATCTGTCCTATATATGTACATGGGCAACTGGAAAAAGGTAGGGTTAAGAGTTCTACTGATCTTGTCAGTGACACCTTTAATAAAAGGTAGAAAGGTTTTGGGTTGATCAGGCGGCAAGATTTTTTTTTTGGATGAAATGAAGTTTAGATGTTTTTGAATGCTCCTATTGATTTGGGTTTTATGGTAGCCGTTTTGTAAGAGTGTTTGCCTTATTGAATTGATTTTGGATGATCTGTGATTGATGTCGCTAAGTCTTATGGAACGGGAAACAAGAGTGTTGAGTCACATCATCACACCTCTCAACTGAATTGAGTTGAGAGGTGTAATGATGTGACTGGGCCTTGAGGTAAGGGTTTGTATGGATGGGTTTCCGGTACACGGAATAGAAAAAAACTGTGAGGTGGTTGTTTTTGAATACGAACGTCAAGAAATGACAAAGGCGCTTAAGAGTCAACTTCAATCGTGAATTGAAGACTGGGATGTATTCTATTCAAGTGGGAGAGGAAAAGATCTAATATGTCTTTACCAATCGTCGAGCTTGTTAACCACTACCTTGACCATAGACAAAGTGCATGTTTGGTAATTCCGAATTTAAAAAATTTTCAACTATTTTCGGTGAAAGAAAAATTACTTAATTACTAACATTAATGTTGATTAACAACGTAACAGTGTAACAAACTAAAGTTTATTAATAAAAAAAAAACGCTAATTTGACATTTCGTATACAATTTGCGTATATATTATCCAAATGGTCAAAAACCGACAATTTGAAGCTCTGAAAATATAACTGATTTCTGGATCTTGAGTCAATAAGAACTTTCGATTAGTATGACCAAAGCTACCTCTCTGCATAGTTTCATTTAATTTAAACAATAATTAAAACCACTTTTACATAAGAAAAGTGCCGGTGTTCTTTATAAAAATACAAACTTGACGTGTATAATAATGGACTATAGGTAACGATACTTACTTTAGTTATAAAATGAGAATAGGGTAAAAACACCTGTAAACCACAATGGGACAATACAAGGCCTACTACCAGCTTATGCTGCCAAGTAATTGTTGTGTTGTATTCGGGGGCATCTTTCGTTCCTTTTAATTGATATAAACAATTATTGCTTGGTGACGAATCCAAATTTTTGTTAGTAAAAAGTGACGTAATCTTTTTTGGCCATGTTTCTTCGCAAAATAAGGGCATTGTTGCTAAACAAACATATGGAAACATACCTTAAAATAAAAAGCTAAAATAAAATGAACAATCGGCTCTGTGACATATACAAAATAAGTCTTTCAGAAAAACTTTCTGTAACTTATATTTATACTTAAATTGTCAGAGTAAAAACTTTTTAGTAATAATTTTAAGTAAATAGACGATCAAGTTTTTAATTTTTTCATTTGTATAAAAAATTTGTCAAAATCCAAATATTATTAATTTTGTTTAGGAAAGTTACTTTATTTTTATGAATGTCGAAAACAAATATTAGTATAAGGTAATTTTAACTAAAAACAACAATCAAAAATATGCAATTACATACAATTATATTTAAAAATTGTTGTTTTCTTTGAATATATCCTCAATTTTCACCCTGGTGAGATTAAAACTCTAGTTCTTAATAATACGATATTTCCTTGATAAGTCTCGTGATATAACATGAAAATATCGTATTATTGATATTTCCAGACTATACATTTTCTAATTAAATAAATCTCAAAAATAAAACAGTAGCTCATAACTAACCAAAATATTGTTTTAAATACTTTTTTTTGGTTTTAAAAAATGTCTTAAAAATTTTGGTTATCCCTGATCAAAATAGTGAATTTTTATTTAAAATAAACGTATTTTCAACTGAAACTTTGGAGAGTTGCCATTAAAGATAGTAAATATCAAACAATCGCTTTGATTCGTGATATTTATTATCCACTACACTTTAGTTCTACACGAAACGTAGGTATTTCACAAAGATTGTCTTTCGTATAGTGTGTTAATCTAATTCACAAATTAGTCAGGTTTTTAGGTATTGTATATAGTATACATTAAATAGTAAGCACATTAGAAAATTATTATGAATATTACTTCGGACGGGAACAATTCCCCTCTGTAAAGGATCCCCCAGATAGAGATGTCAGAGAATAACATGGATACAAGTAACAAAGTTTATAATTTAAATAATAAATATAATTCCACAGACATTGGACCATATACTATGTTATTATAGAACCTTGTATTTAAATAGTCGATTATCATCTGTCAAAGTTGGTCATTATTTATTTAAAAACTCAATATTCGAAAAAGACATTATCGATATTGAGTTAGTTCGTAGAAACAAAGTAAAAATTATATTTAAAAATTATAGTATTGCAAATTCCATTATAGGACTTTTTTAATCATAAAAAAGCTATTATTAGAAAAGTGGACACCTTTTTGGACGAAAAATACGTATTAGAAAATATTAAAAGCGACAAAAAAGTTGTTGAGGTTAAAAGAATGAAACGTAAAATTATTGATTTAATTCATGAGGTACAGTTTATACCAAGACAAATGGTCGTTTTAATATTTATAGGAAATAACTTGCCACAAATTGTTAAGATAAATTTAGTAAGATTTATTGTTAAACCTTACATTTACCCAGTCGTACAGTGTTTTAAGTGTCTCCGATATGGTCATACAGCTAAATATTGCAAAAGCACATTAATTAAATGGAAAAGAATGGTGACAAATCAATGATGATAAAGAAGATGCCGAATGCATTTATAACGATTATTGTATATATTTTGAAAAACATGACCATAAATCATATCACAAGAATGTTCAAAATATTAGGAACAAATTAAGATTAAAAAGATTAAGTCTGAACAAAATGGATCTTTCATGGAAACCGAAGTTTTAATAAAAAATCCGTCTTACTTCAAAATTGTTACAAATAATAAATTCGAAATTTTTAATAACCCCCAAAATTTTCCTGAATTAAATGGTAATACCAACCCTAACGACTATTCTAACACAAGTAGTAAAAACTGGGTACCACGTCCTTCTGCCCAACAACCTAAAAAACGAAAAGCAGTCTCTCACGTTTCCATGAATAAATCCTTCCTTTCAAAATAAAAAATAAAAATTCAAATCCTATTATTCCTAATCCCCACAGGGAATCTTTTCAATCAAATAAAGAAAAATTAAAAATACAAATTTTACAAAAACTCCCAGAGATTTTTGAAAATCTGTTTAAAAAAGTTCAACTGGTTTTCTACTGCTTTGCTTCCTTTTTGGCGACAATAGATATAGTTTTGAAGATTTGTGTCCGACGATGCTGAACCGAATCAGAACCCAACACGGCAGATGCGGTTACATGATGCACAAATGGGGTAAACGACCATCCCCACTCTGTGACTGCGGACAACCGCAAACCATGAATACACAAGGTATGATATTGCGCATGACATTTGACAGCTGGCCCAGGAGTGTGACGTAGTTAAGATCGCCTGAACCACCTTGAACCCATTACTACAGCTTAACGTACACATTAATTTTGAAATTATGGTTAAAAAGTGATCTAATTTTTTTTTAAATGTTTTGTTTTGGTTATAATTGAATAAAAAATATATTTTCAGTAGCGTAAAACCTTTACTTCTCCTAGAGATTCAGGCGAAATATTTATTTTTGTTTTCATACATATACTAATAATATAAGTACTCTTTTTGTATGCAAATCCCTTGAAATTTAAAAATTTTCTGCAGAGGAAATACTGTGAATAGGTAAATAGTAGTAGATTTGCTTATTCTCATTTAGTGTCACTCACTTTCAAGCAGTTTTACTGAAATAAAAACAAAATAGAGTACAATAGAGAAAAATCAGTTTTACAATTCATTATGGTATTTTAGATGAGTTATAATGAAATTTAGTAAAATAAAAAATATACACATTACTATAACCTACCGATTATTATATGCAAAATTTACATATCAAACAATATAATAATATGAAAATAAGACACAAATTAGTTCAAACGCAAAACACAATAAATATCGACTTCAGACGACTTTACACCGACAAGACAGAAAGCTTGTATAAAAACAAAAGTTCAACAATAATATCGGTTATCAATGGTGACTATTGCAAATTGCAAGTTATGAGACAATAAATATATTTTAAAGTAACTCAATACTGACTGAGTCATCTATTTTATAATAGAAAAATAATTTAGATATATGCTTACATATGTGTCTTTATACAAATGGTGTTTAGTTACTATTTATTTATACTGTATAGTATTTTTTTGTAAAACTGAAAGTTTTTATTTGCCATTGTATATCTGGTTTTGTACCTTTTTCAAAGTATGCTGTGCAATTGCTTGTTGCAATAGTGACAATGAAGATCAAATCTTTAGGTTTCATACATTTCCTAAAGATAGTGTGACCAGAAAACTGTGAATTAAATCTTGTTGTAGATAGGATAATTTTAATTGTAATACTGCAAGCATTTGTTCTACACATTTTAAAACTGAAGATTACCAAAGAAATCTACAACAGGAACTTTTATATTACGTTCCTAAAAAGGGTCTAAAACTGAAACCTGAGGCAGTACCTAGTCTTTATTTGCCTAAATCAACATCGGCTACCCTTTTAACCAACCAAAAGAAACGCGTACAAGGAGGCGAACACAGAGAGACAAAAAGTATGTTGAGCAGCTTCTTACTACTTCTAGGTCAACGACGTAAGTCTAAATCTTTATTTTTATTAATTATTAGTCATGAAACCTTAAATGGTTTGTTCATATCGATTTGTTAAGTAAGAAACTAGCCTCAGCTTGCTATGCAATTTGCAATAAGAACTGTTTCGGAGGAAATCAATTTAGCATCTTCCAAAATAACATATTTTTCTTTGTTAAATCATGTTATCATTATTAAAATATACAATATTATCATTAATATAAACAATACCAACAAGATAATTTTATGTGTGAATATTACAAAAGATGTCATTTTAAATGTTGTGCAATATTGTGTGCCCTCACTACACTCATATTCGATGGCCAGCTAGCTCATTCGATATAAATAAAGTTGACTTTGTCATTATTTATTTTGATTTTGTGTTTAGTTCAGTAGGTATATATACCTACAAATTTTGTGTACCTCCATTACCACTTTTCTGTATCTTTTTAAACATCTGAAATATCGAACTCTGGAGTATAAGTTAATTAACCTGTACCTACGTGTAATAAAAGAGAACTAAAACTTTTATTATAAAGGATATCTATGTTTTATAAAGGATAAATATTATAATAACATAATTTTATCATCTCTTTATAATTACTATAATTAAATTAGCCAAATTATATAAAAAACGTAAAATTAAAAGTCTTTCCTATACAACTACATTCAAATGTTGCGGAAATAAGCGTTCTTGTCTACGTCATGCGCGAAAGCGAACCGATTTTGGAACATTATATATCATACCTTGTGTATTCATTGTAAAATTAACGGAAACCACCTGTCATATTACAGAACAGACAGTGTCCCACAAGATCCTATCAAGGCAGGTCAGAGGATTTCCTAATGGCGACTCCAGAGTCGATAGAATATATAAATCAGTTAAATGTTCGTTTGTAAACATATATGTAATGTTTTATACAAAATATATGTAAATTTAAATGCAAATGTGTCAAGTGCCATACGATAAATAAATAAAAGTGTATAATAAAATTGACATGGACATACACATATTTTTAAAAACAAGCCAAACGCATCTCCCAACCAGAGGAAAAGTGGCAAACAAGGTCTTTATTAAATATTTAAAGTTATTTTATTATAACCATGTGGCCGGCATTTTTGACAAGAAATTGTTAATTTAGTCATGTGTTGTTTCAACTGTCACCTATCGAAACAGCACCTGTCTTAATCACTTCTTCTTTTTGTTGGCATAGAACAATAACATTATTAGACTTTTTTAATTGTCACACAAGATTAAATTAAAAATTCAGTCACTCCTCTATATAAACATATCATGCTTAATAAATTATTTGGTTTGTAATTAGTCTTGGGTACAGTAGTCAACACCACGGTGAGATGTATGTATTATATACCTTATGTCGAAGAAACAAGTGTATCAATGATGTTAATAGATATAAAATAAATTAAAAGTTCATATTGTTCTCAAAAAAGGGGAATAACACATCCGTGTAGTTGTTAGTATATCACAATTATATCATTGTTGTCTTTTTACATTATTGATGTTAGTGGTATAAACATAATATGTCCAAAAAGGGTTAGACATTTACTCTTTTTCTTTCTCAAAACTCAATTTTTGACAAAATAGTCTGATTGAAAAATATAGAATTATAAAAGATATGTAATAAAAAAAACATGGTTTGTACATGAAGTTAAGTTTTAAAATGTTTTAATTAAAATTATTAACAATTGCCTTGTGGATTAAATTGAATTTAATACACATGAGTTGCAGGCAATAAACTGAGAAAATAACAACAGTACGTTACATTGAAAGTGTGGAGGGACAGTATCATAAAAATCTAATATAAGAAGGTGGTACTTTTTTATTTTTAGTAAATTTTTGTTGTAAAACATAAGTATAGATGGAACTTAAGTTATCAACACCTTTTTTGTGGTTCAGTGAATTAGAACAATTATTATTAATATAACACATCTCTAAGATTTTACGATGAGCTTTTTTTTCAGCTCTATCTAGAATTATAGCCTCATCATATAGGACACGATGGTCATTCTCGTTGACATGAATGCTCAAACTAGTTGCTAGGGGTTTATGTTTAGTCACTTTCGTGAAGAGCTAGGCGCTTACTAAGTCGTTGACTTATATGGCCTATGTATATTTTGCCATATTCACAGGGTATACCATAGATTACGTTACAGTTCTTCTCTAGTGGAACTGGATCTTTTAGTCTAGAATAGAACAAATTGAGTTTTTTGTTGTTATAATTGGCTATTTTTATGTTAAATTGACTAAATAAGCATACTTCAACTGCACGGTGCTGTCAGACCGATCATGACCAGACATATTGTCGCGAGTTAGTAGTTTTTCTGTACCAGTCTAAACAGATGGTGTTATCTTCCGTTCTAACAACTTTTGTAGTCAAAGTTGAAACACGCTTTTTGAAGTTCCTTACAAATTTTTAGAGATTTAAACAGTATTAAATACAATTCCGTAGTAGTATTAAGAGAAATTAGACGTACCTTCGGTACCTACAGCAATAATCAAGACTCCAGTAAACCGCCCATTGTTTGAATTTAATACAATTAATATTGTGCTTTAAATTGTGAAATTTGTGGCATTCTAACAGCAATATCGTTTATTGAACCACCTACCATATGAGTGTTAATAGCGGGGGGAGACCCTCTGACACCAAAAAAACCCACAAAATCAGCTATGTCTGGAAATATATTCGATAATCAAAGTGATGCCGAAATGGATCTTTCTGTAAGTACTCCAATTCCAATCAATTTGATGAATAATCCAAATACAACCAATCTGAATAAGACACAACAAAAAGTAACAAAACAGGTAAGGCAAGCATTTTTATTTAGTAGTAATGATCTAGGCACATATCATGTATATATCGAGAATAGCTCTACTAAGTTTAAAGGTAAACTAAATCCTTTAAAGATTGGTGAAATTATTTTGTCTACCTTTCCTGAAGCAGACAATATGATTTCAAGTATAGACGCCATTGGCCGAAATAGAATCAGAGTCAAATGCAAAGATTATAAAACTGCTAATAACCTCATTAAAAACAAAACTCTAGAAATATTTCGTTTAAATAATTTAGATCTGTATATTCCAAATTTATTTTACACAGACAAGGAGTTTTTAGGGATATAGATACAGATTTATCGGAAGAGTATATTAAAAATAGAATTAAACAGTATGATAGTCATTGCATATTTGAAATTGCAAACGTTAAGAGAATTACGAGTAAAGTAGAAAAAATTGTTAATGAGGAAAAAATTGTCGAATATGTCCCTATTAAGTCTTGTATTGTGACCTTTAAATCGCAAACTTTACCTAAATATATAGTCATCAATAAGGTTATTAAAAAAGTTGAAATATATAAACAGAAAGTTTTGTTATGTTTTAACTGTCTTAGATACGGCCACTTAGGAAATCAATGTAGGAGTCAGCCTACAGATGTAACAGATGCCAAGAAACTCATAATTCAAAGAATTGTACAAAAGTTGACTTCACACAAGTATGTTTCAGTTGTAAGGGGAATCATTTGACCACAAATTTAAGCGCATGCCCAGAATTTACACGACAAAAGTTAATAAAAGAGACGATGGGTTTAACAAACATTAATTTTTACGATGCAAATAAACAAGTGCCTAAGAATTCATATGCTAGTATTCTTAGGACCAATACAGCCAACAATGATACAAATTTTTCACAAAATTCACAACCTTCTACTTCCTCCCAGGGAGATAATTTTGCTAAATATATATTTAATCCTCACACAAACACCAGTAGGCCGAATAAAAGGCAGAAACCAAATAATTCAGACCCAACTGATATAGCTAGAAAAGAAATAGTATCTACAGTTTCCATTCCAAAACATCCTGAGGGAATAGATAAAAGTCAATTTTACCAAAAAAAACTTAATTGCAGATTCACGGTCAGAAGAGTTAAATTCTTCTGTAATAAATGTCATTTTAGATTCGGTTTCTTACAATTGTTAATTCAATTAAACAAAATAATAATTTTAATATTTCAAAAGCTGATGTATTTCAGATAATTAGTAACCATTTTAACAAAAATCTAGCATCAAATTCGCAGACTTAAATAAAATAAACATATTACAGTGGAACTGTCGTTCAGCAGTTGCTTATAAAGAGAATTTAGAATATTTACTTCATCAGAACGACATCACTATAGCTCTGTTATCTGAAACCTGGTTCAAACCGGGAAAATATTATAATTTTATTGTGTTCGAGATGACCGCCCTGATGGATATAGCGGTTGTGCAATCCTTTTGAAATCCAATATAATAATATATGAAGAAATAAATTTTCAAAATACGTATTCGTTTACATATAAGTGTATTTCAATAAAAATTTCACATTTCAAGAAACCTTTACATATAATTTCTCTATATAATGAACCCAGGAACAAAGTTTTAATTCAACAATGGATCAATTTTTTAGAAAATATACCAAAACCATTTATAATTGGAGGCAATTTTAAAGCACAGAATTTGGCATGGGGCTGCGAAGTTGATGATAGATTAGGTAAAGATCTTCTAGATGCTATAGAATACTGTAATTTAGAATATTTAAACGACGGGTCCCCCACTCTTGCTATTTCCAATAAACCTTCTGCTGTAGACTTAACCATTTGTTCCCGAAATATTGCCTCTCATTTTCATTGGAATACTCTACAAGAACCTTATGGATCTAATCATGAGCCAATTATTTTTTCATCACAAAGTTTCTCCGCAGCAGAAGCCACATCTAGTAGAAAACATAGAATATGGAACCTTAGCAGAGCCAATTGGATTATATATACCAGTACTTTGAGAACAATGAAAATACCATTAATCTACGAAGAATTGTTGACAAATATAAACCAGGCAGCCAAAGTCGCTATCCCAAAGTATTCTTCCATTAAAGAAAAAAACAAAGGTCATATTCCGAAACCA
Organism: Diabrotica undecimpunctata; assembly: GCF_040954645.1. NCBI lineage: Eukaryota > Metazoa > Arthropoda > Insecta > Coleoptera > Chrysomelidae > Diabrotica > Diabrotica undecimpunctata. Next base: position 98,145,353 of record NC_092803.1, on the reverse strand, counting down.
TGGTGGAACAATCATTGTCAGTTAGCAGCTGAAAATAGAAAACATGCGTTTATAAATTATAAACAGAATTCAACGCTCCAAAACCTAATGGAGTATAAACGACTAGATGCTATTGCAAAGAAAATCTTCAAATAGAAGAAAAAGAAGAATTGAATTGATTTTTGCGAAAGCCTTAACTCAAGAACATCAATAAAAGATGTCTGGCGATAAGTTAATTGTTTTAAAAACCGCAAACAAGCCAACAAAGTACCTATTGATCCAGAAGATACATGGTTGCAGAAATTCCATAGAAAAATTGCCGCGGCATGGGTTCCAAATGACGACACTGTACAAGAACATATCCAAACAGTACTCCGACAAAACTACAATTTTGACGAAAATTTTCATTTATGGGAATTGCATCGAGCCCTTGAACAAAGAAATAATACTTCTCCAGGTATTGACAATGTGTCATATTCGCTGTTATACAACTTACCTATAGAATATAAAATTTCACTAGTAAACATTTTCAACAATATTTGGAAAAATAAGACACAAGTACCAAATAGTTGGAAAGAGTACCTGGTAATTTCGATTAAAAAACCTGGCAGACCAGAACGTGATCCAAGTTCTTACCGACCTATCTCCTTATCTTCATGTCTTTTAAAAACATTTGAAAGAATAATTAAAAATAGATTTGAACATTGACTAGAACACGATGGTATACTTCCAAGTTCCCAATATGGTTTTCGCAAGTCTAGGTCCACTCAAGACGCAACTACAGCTCTAGTTACTTCAATTCAGCTTAATTTTACATCAAATAAGTCTACAGCAGCTGCGTTCCTTGACATTTCTGCTGCTTTTGATAATGTCAATTTAGAGATTCTTTACCAAAAAATGTTGTATATTGGAATCCCTAGATCATTTGCTCTCTTTTTAAAATCTTTATATTCTAACAGACTAACTTTTTTAAATTAATAATGAGGAATTTTCATACCCCCGACTATCTAATATTGGATTGCCACAGGGGCGTGTTTTAAGCCCGATTTTATACATCCTGTACAACATAGATCTTGAAGTTAGTATCCCGAACCATACAAAAATTCTTCAATATGCTGATGATGTTGTTTTATATACAGCAGGAAAATTGTTAAGTACCTGTGAGGATAATTTAAAAGTCACATTAGAAATCGTAAATCAGTACTATGAAGAAATAGGATTATCAATTTCTGACACAAAAACTGAGGTGTGTTACTTTTCACAAAAACATAGAGTTCCACAAGGCAATCTTAATGCGGGAAAGTTTAGTTTCCCTATAAAAAAAACTGTATTAAGTATCTTGGAACCTATCTAGACAGGAAATTGTTATGGAAAGATCACATTCATCAAATTGTTAAAAAATCAGAAAACTCAATAAACATTTTAAGAGCTTTCTGTAAAACAAATTGGGGAGCAGACCCATTGCTTTGATGTTTTACCGTAACCTGATCAGGCCGATTTTCGATTATAACCGTCATTTATTTGGATCAGCGTCCAATACACATCTAAACAAACTTGAAATTCAAAAAAATAAATCCCTGAGATTATGTCTAGGTTATTTAAAATCCACTCCAGTCCAAATAATGAAAAATGAAGCGGTGGAACCTCCATTGCATTTACGCCGCCAATTCCTTAGCGACAAATTCACAGTCCAGAGTTCGGTTCTGCATCGATAACTATAATGTTGTACTCAATGTGGGCTCCGAATATTTTTAACATTAACAAAGTTTAATGTAAGTTATAAATTGTGAATCTTAGTGATATATTGGAATAAACTGTAAGTGTACAAACTCTTTACATAATATCCAGTTAAATTAGCATTCAAATCAGCAAATTGCAATTATTTGTTATTGTTGTCAATAAACAAATCCAGTTTTACCTGCAAATAACCGCTTTTAGTAAAGACCGATATACCTGTTTTAGCAGGTGTACAGAGTCGGACTTACTTTTCATAAACGTTTATCGAAATAAATTTAAACATGGAATCACACAACAGTTCTACAATACAAGACCATCAAAATCAAATAAACACATCACAGACATACTCTTCGGCAGCGTCGAGAGTGCAATTTCCTTTAAAGTCGCAAGCAATTATCTTTAGTGCCTTAGAAAACACCAAACTTCAAGACCTTCTTCCACTTGGAAATATAATTCAACCGAAAAATATAATCTTCTCTTCTAGGTTATCTAATAATCGCATATGTATGTATTTATCCAATAAACAAATAGTGGACGATTTTATGAATAATCATGGTCAAATAGAAATACAAGGTGAAATTGTCAGAGCAAGAAGGTTAGTTACACCAGCGGAACGACTTGTGCTCTCCGGCGTATGTCCTTCAATACCGCACGACTTGCTAATCAATGAGTTACAAAAAATCGGCATAGTTCCTGTCTCCCCCATGACCTTTCTCAAAATAAGTGCTTCTATGCCTGAATACAATCACATCCTTAGTTTTCGAAGACAAATCTATATCAGTCCTCACAATCTAACACTACCAGAGTCATTTACTCTTGTTTTTGACAACACGACATATAGAATATTCATTTCTCAAGACAGTTTAGTTTGCTTTAGATGCAAGAAGCCAGGACACATCGCTTCACAGTGCTCCGAACCACTAGCTCAACTAAATCCCAACCAAAACAATGAAGCATCGGTATCCAGCGCAACAAATATATCCTTGCAAGCATCCAATGACATAAACCCTTCCCAGTGTGAACAAATGTCTATTTCTAATATCCCGGAGATACCGAATAAAGTAGATGCATCAAATAAGGACAGTCACATAATTAATCAACCAAAAAGAAACTTTGATGAAATTGTTTCACCTGAAGCAGATCCATCTTCAAAAGAATGTAACATTTTTCCACCACCTAAAGTCCAGCTAAAATTAGTTCAACAAGCACTTCTGAATGCTCATTTTCTCTCTTACTTGACCCTGCTAAAAACTTTATAGAAAATCACCCTCTACCTTTCCCTCTAAACGTTGATCAACTTAACAAGCTCCTAATGAATATCACGGGGTCAACAGATCCTATAACCACAATTAAAGAATATACCACAGACCTATCAGCTTTGTCCGATATGCTCAGTCAAGTTAATCCCCATTTAAAGGAAAGATCCATAAAACGTAAATTCACGTACATAAGGAAAAAAATCCACAATTATCTTAACAGTGAGACATCGGAAGCGGAAAGTGACACATCTCAGTTAAGTCAACATTAAATTCAAGTCTCTACTTCAGTGGAATATTGATGGTTTTTTCCATCGCCTTGCTATGCTCCATCATTTAATTGGTGAACAATCTCCTGATATAATATGCCTACAGGAAACTAATCTGAATCCCCCAAAAAAATATAACTCCAATCAATATGACTGTTTTCGCAAAGACAGGATAACAAATTATAATTTTTCTTCAGGCGGAGTAGCCACATTAGTAAAAAAATCACTATCGGCGAAAGAATTTCCAGTAACTACAAATCTGGAAGTTGTAGTCGTGGAAATACAATCATCAAACAGGTATTTTATTTGCAACGTTTACTTACCCTCCAGTCGCCAAGTAACGTACAACGATTTAAAGGAGTTTGGGAGTTGGGAGATTTTAATAGCCATAATATTATTTGGGGCTCCTCTTATTCAGATGCTAGAGGAAAAATTGTCTAAAATATAATTTCATATTTTCAATTGAATTTTCTTAATGACGGATCTCCAACCAGATTTAACATTAATACCGGAAATTCTTCAGCAATTGATATAACTCTTTGTGACCCTGCACTCACACCTCGATTATTTTGGGAAGTTTTAAAATACACTTATGGGAGCGACCACCATCCTTTAGTAATAATAAACTCTATGGCTCTGACCCATCACGTTTTCATACCCAGATGAAAAACTGAAACTGCGGATTGGTTAAAGTTCGAAAATATCGACAACTCAATGCCTAACTGTAAAATGACTGAAAGCATTGATGAATCCTTACACAATTTAAATAGCATTATCATAAGTAGTGCTGAGCAATTCGTTGGAAAATCAAAAAAGACAAAGAATAATCAGACTTCTGTACCTTGGTGGAACTCAGAATGTGGAGCAGCTATTAGAGCAAGTAAAACTGCATGTAATAAATATAAAAGACATAAAACACCTGAAAATAAAACCGTGTTCAAATCACTTAAAGCTAAGACACAACTTATTATAAAACAAGCTAAGAAGGCTTCCTGGTCCAAGTATGTTTCAGAAATAAATACCTTAACTCCTGTCAGCGAAGTATGGAAAAAATAAGAAAAATTTCTGGTCTGAAATACACGCCAATGATTTTTAAATTAAAAGTTGACAATAGGATTTCAACTTCTCCTCAAGAAATAGCTAATACCCTAGCTGAATCTTTTAGAGAAATGTCTTCAAACAGTAACTACAGTGATACATTCCTTGAAAGGAAAATAATAATAGAGAATACTGATCTTTTTGCAAATGACAATTTAAATGATCCATTAGATCTACCTTTAACTTTTGAAGAACTGGAAAATGCTTTATCCGAATTAAAAAATACTAGCCCGGGCCCAGACGATATCCCGGCAATATTTCTAAAACATCTTTCTTACTCAGCAAAATTATTTATTCTTCAACTTTTTAACTTAATTTGGCAAAATAATAAATTTCCATCAATTTGGTCTAAAGCTATTATATTACCTTTTTTAAAACCTCAAAAATCAATCCTAGAACCTGACTCATACAGATCAATCAGCTTAACATGTTCTATGAGCAAATTGATGGAAAAAATGGTAAATCTTAGATTAACGTGGACATTAGAATTATCAAATCGTTTAGTTCCGGAACAAAACGGTTTCAGACAAAATCGTTCGGGCATTGACAATATTCTTGATCTAGAATCTGACATTCATGAAGCGCTAGCAACCAAACAACATTGTATTGAAATATTTTTCGACTTGAAAAGGGCATTTAATACTTGTTGGAAATTCAATATTCTGAAAGAACTACATTCATGGAATATTCGTGGAAATTGCCTGAAATTTATTAAAAACTTTTTACAGAACCGATCTTTTTGCGTAAGAGTACATAATACTTACTCAGAGGAGAAAAGTGAAGAAAATGGAACACCCCAAGGATCAGTCCTAAGCAATAAATAATATTATTAACAACCTTACTAAACCTCTAAAGGCTCGACTTTTCGCAGATGACCTTGTTGTCTAAATCAAAGGAAATAACACCGAATCAATGACAAACGCTTTGCAGTGTTTTCTAAACCAATTAGAACAATGGTCTCTAACGACCGGATTCAAATTTTCAGTAACAAAAACATCAGGTATACTCTTCTCCAAAAAGGTCTCATCAATGCCCCCTACATTAAAATTATACAACACTATGCTACCATTTAAACCAACGGCAAAGTTCTTAGGTATGTGGTTTGATCAAAAACTTACTTGGCAAGAACATATAAAACAAACAGTTTCAACATGTCATAAAAGACTGAATCTAATGAAAACATTGGCAAACCGAAATTGGGGATCAGATCAGGAAACTCTGTTGAGAATATATAAAACACTAATTAGATCTAAATTAGATTATGGATCAATTGCATATGCATCTGCTTCAAAAACACTACTTAAAAAACTTGACAGCATACACAACGCTGGTATTAGAATTGCACTCGGAGCCTTCCGGACAACTCCCCCCGAAAGCATACTGAGCGAAGCCGGCGAACCACCTCTAAATTACCGAAGAATATACTTAGCTCTAGCTCATGCTACATCTATAGCCTCAAATATAAAAAAACTCCTCTACTGTAATACTTTTAGTAACAAATATATTAATTATTACAATAATAAGCCCCGTGCTCCCAAACCTTATTACGAGAGAATCCGATTATATAGCTCCAGACTGAACATTCAATGCCCAACAGTATTTTAAACGAATACCAATAACTATCTACCTTGGACTATTGAACAGCCCAAAGTCATTACAGCGTTAAGTATATATAATAAACATGAAACTAGTCCTATTATTTTTAAAGTTAAACTAAATTCAATCCTAGATCAACAATACAATGAGTGGATTAAAATTTATACAGATGCATCCAAAGGTAAACTTGGCGTTGGAGTAGCAGTGGTAACCCCAAATGACACTTTTCAATTTAAACTTCCTCTAAATGCAAGCATCTATACTGCAGAACTATTTGGTTTGCTCAAAGCCATCAAGCAAGTAAATATTAAAAACATCCCTTGTTGTCTAGTCCTTTCTGACTCTCTCAGCGCAGTCAAAGCTATGCAAAATATATACCCTAAACACCCCATTGAGAAAATTATCAGAGCCGAATTAATGAAAGCTCAAGAAAATTTCAGAAGAGTCCACTTCCTATGGATACCATCTCATATAGGCATAGAAGGGAATGAAGAAGCAGATACTAGTGCGCGTAACGCTATCACCAGTGACGTATCAGAAACAGAGTGTCGGAGTATCGCAGGCGATCTAAAAGTTTATTTCAAAAATAAGGTGTTAAGTGCGTGGAATCGGGAGTGGAATGACTCTAGTTCGAAACTCAGAACCATCAAAAGTGATATTTTTTCATGGAAGTGCACAGCAAGAAGTAGAAGATGCCAAACTATTATTACACGTCTACGACTTGGACACTGTAGGTATACTCATGCCTATCTCTTCTCAAATAGTGAACCCCTAAAATGCGAAGCATGCAATACAGTAGACAGTATAAAGCACTTCTTGATAGACTGTCCTAAATATGTAAATCAAAGACAGTCTTACAATTTGCCAAATAACCTGAAAGCACTCCTCAACAAAAGTTTAGTTTCGAACAATTTATTAGGTTACTTAAAATCTATAAATATGTTACACAAAATTTAACTTAATTAATTGTTACAAATGTTCAATTGTTCACAAATTGTAATTAATTGTTACAATGATTGATTGTTACAAATGTTAATTTAATATTATTACAAATGTTACAGGAATGTCGCTAATAACCTTTGGGTGGATGCGACTTTGTTTCTTTAAATAAAAAAAAAAAAATTCGCAGTCCGAATTATGTCCAAAAATTGTAAATACCTTCAAGATCTTAATGAGCTATCAGTTTTAGACCTCACCCATAGGTACTGGAGAACTAAAAAATCTATACCTTAGGTAGAAAGCTATCTAAGTACGGTAAAATATAACGATATTCTCTATAAAAGCCAAATTCCGCCCTACTACGGTAAAATGGCAAAAACACTATTTTCTAGAAAGGTCAGGATATGTTACTTAAACTCACATTTACTCCCAAATATGTTTGATATAATTATTAAAGAAAAATGGACAAATTATCAGTACATTTTTACTGATAAGTCAAAAGATGCAAATGGAACGGGTTGTGCAATGTTCCACGAAAATAAAAATTACCATCACCAGTATAGCTTACCCAGTGAATGCTCAATATACACAGCAGAAATGATGGCAATATTGTTTGCTCTCCAGTATGTAGTACTGAATCCGACTAGCAACTATGTTATATTTACTGACAGTAAAAGCGTGGTCGACAGATTTAACAACACTCAAAAACAGTCAAACACATAAACCACATTGAACTGAAAATTCTTCAAATTATTTATGAAACTATACAATTAGGATTAAATGTAATAATTACATGGATCAAGGGCCATTCGGGAATAAAAGGCAATGAGATCGTTGACAATTTGGCTAAATCAGCATATATGCTTGGAGAAAAATAAACAGAAATTTAATTCCAGCGACAGATATTAACACCTTTAGTAGACGAAAACTTAAAAATAATTGGCATTTACATTACAGAGAATGTAAGACTGGCTTAAACTTTTATCATTGTAACACTAGTATACCCTCAAGAAGATGATTCTACACAAAATCTAATCGACATTTTATAAAGACCATTACTCGGCTGAGAGAAAATCATGCTCTTACGCCATCTTACATGCATGGAATCGGCTTATCAAATACTCCCAATTGTACTTGTGGCAAAATAGGCGATCTAACACATATTATATTAGAATGTGATTTACAAATTATTAATATAAACGAACTTTATAAGAAAGTAATAAATTTTAAGTGCTGTTTTCCAACAAACCTTAATCTTTTAATAGTTTCAAATAATATGGAAATTCTTCATTGCATTTACAAACATGTTAAAATATGTAAATATAAGTTGTAAATAGTATATAGTAGGCCAGGGAAATAAGCAAAAAAAGTACCCTGTTTTTGACACTCGTCCGGCCAGGCAAACGACAGTTGTTTTGAGTAGTATGGACCTCTGTAACAAAAACCTATATGTTTCCTGCAGTCGATTTTTTGGACTTAATTAGTTATTAACAAATTAAGGTCAAAAAACGGAAAATTTTTGCTTTTATCGTCTATCAGCAAAAAGTGAAGCATTTTAAACAAATTTTACAAGAAAAGAAACTTTTAAGTCATATAAAAACCTTCAAAATGGCGTTTTCTAAATGTTTCTATCCTTATTTGTTGCTTAGAAAATTGCAAAATAATAAATTTATAACATTTATATGTCACGGAATGCTGTGCCTTGTAGTGCTTAAAATATGGTCAAAATTTCAAAGTGATCGGTGAAATAGTTTAAAAGTTATGTTATTTGTTTATCCCAAATTAATGTTTTTTTCAACAATATAAGTCAGAACATTATATAGTTTTAGTAATTGTAAGGGTAGTTTCTGGAAGAAGAAGACTTGTTCTATTATTAACATTAAAAAAAAATTAGGAAAATTAATTTTAAATATTGCAAAATAATTTTGCAAAAACATGTCGCTTTTTTGCTTATAAACAATTAGACTAACTTTTTAACTATTGCCTGAAAGAATATTATTTTTTTGTATTTAAAAAGTCTGAATTTTTTCACAAATTTAAAAGAAAAAAATATTGTCCTAAAATAATTTGGGACAAAGTTAGCCCCTTTTTTTATTTAATTCATAGCAGCATTGTTTATAACAATTAAGAAATCTTATTAGCGTTATTTACAAGTACATACTTTATAGTTTTATTGTAACAAATTTTAAAAATATTGCCCTTTAATGGAATCGTCCACAAAGCTTCAAAATGTGTTCTTTAAAATCGGCGGGAGTTGAGGGGAGGGGGAAGTTGCTGTTAACTGTATCTCTGGTCTTCTTTTATATATTTCAACGTTTCTTTTTGAACTTGTATGTACTTTTTGCGTACATTACGAATATACATACGAATTTCAATTTTTTTTAGTAATATTTAAGGTAAGTTTGAATGTAAAACAGAAATATTTATGATTAATGTATACTTCTTTAATAAAATTGTAAATAATTTATTAATAATTTGATATAAATAAAGTTAGAATAATTTCTTTTCATACAAATTTTACTTATATATTTTTTATCCTATCTATGTAAATTTATCAATCTATTTTTTACAATATTGTAAGTAAATCTAATCTAATACATCTAATTTTTTCATTACAATAATTGCAAGTATTCAAACATGCATTCAAAGATCATATGCTATTCACAAAATTAAATTTTTACTTTCACTAAATTCACTAATTAAATGAAATGTTTAAAATATTTCAAAATTATACTGAAGACAATTCGAATTCATAATGAATTCACAAATGGAAGGAAAAAGAGAATCAGAAGGAGAAAGTGTACAAAGAAATAGTTTCATTTTTATATGTTTTTAACTCTTTTTTTCAACTTAATTTATTATTATGATTACATTACCATTAATTTACAAGTCAACCTAATAATTTTTTCAATACAATGTTAATAACTAATATTGTTCTGAAGCTATTTTCTTGTGACATCTTAATGCCATTTTCTATTTTTTGAGGAGTAAGCCACAATTTAGGTTTATAATATGTTATTTTTGACGTTTCGATTTCTACTTCGGAAATCTTACTCAAAATACAGAACATTAATAAATTAATCAAATTTTCTTTTTGGTTACTTGGTAGAAAATTTTTCTAATAACTAAATATATATATATATATATATATATATATACATATTTATACATACATATATATATATATATATATATATATATATATATATATATATATATATATATATATATATATATATATATATAGATCTAGCGGTTAATGAGAGCTCCGTACTAAAACGGTATTATACTAACTCCAGGCGAATATACACCGTGTATATTATTATCTGGGTAGCGCTGTATGTGGACTCCGACCAACACGTCGGATTAAGTGGACTCTGTAATAGGTTAAAACACTTTTGGGATCCGTATACATTTCTTTGCGTACCCAACTAAACTCCTCCGATGTTGCCAATAATTTGATTAGTCGTAGATTTTTAAATTTTACAGCAGGTACGTTTTGGAACTTCAAATTTATTTAAATATCAATCAATTTAGTCATCGAGAAATTTCACAAATACGTACTTGGTTAATGTAGTTAAATATTTTAATAATTATAATTTATATTACTTGCTTTAATTATAGATAAACTGAAATTAGTGTCTATTATAAACTTGCCTGAATAGGCAAGTGTCCATTTTTATGTACTAGAATTTTTTTTAATACATTGGCACTGAAATATTTATTATATTATAAATGTACTTTCCGATGTTTCGATTGCTATAGTGTATGACTTACAATATTTGTTTCATCAAGCAGTAAAATTTAAATTATAATAATTTATAAATCAATCTTAAAATTATAATTTTTTACTGTCTAATTTAAATATTACGATTTTTTAATGTAGGGAATTCAATATACTACTATACTTTAGATACACATAAACACATAGATATAATATTTCGGTGTCTTATGGTATAATTTTAGCCAACATATCTATTACAATTACATATAATATGTTCGGCCTTATCGTTTTAAATACTTTGTCGCTTGTGCAAGCTATCATTGTTTTCAATGTTAAATCATTGTTTTTTGTATCTTGCATTGTCAGGCATATAATTTTTAATTTAGAAGTACATGTATGTATAAAATTCTTTTTTCTGTCACTTGGTTTAAATATAGTACACTTACATTCTTCTTGCTTATTTATTTTTATTCGTAATACTTATAAAGTATGTAATAACGTACCCGTTGTTGCAAAAATCAACAACGGGTACGAAAGATATCAGGTATTAGGGGTAGTATTTGTCAATCGAAATGCCGCTTACGACATATTAAATTAGAGAAAATTTCTCCAAAAATTCTATGACGTCCCCTTAGATAAAAACATCACTTGTTTTATTCACAATCTAGATTGAATTGCTCTCTTCTGTTGATTCGCTTGTATTTGTTTTTCATTTTGTTGATTTTAAGTAAAACATTTTTCGTGTTCTCTTCACTTTGTTAAAGATGTCGCAGACGGGAGAGAGTTTCTTATGAGATCAATATCATTACCATATGCTAGAGGTGCTTGGTACTTTGGGCCATTAATGGATTGCATTTTAAATAGGCGATTTCTATTTTAGTAAGCTGTTCTTTAATTTTTTGAATATTTGAATTGAGAATCTGTATATTATTCGACTGTTTTATAACAGTGTTTCTTGTGTTATAGAATATAGTGCTGTTTATATAGTGCTGTTTAATAATAATAAAGTTCAAGCAACAATTCATATATGCAATAAATTGGTACTGATATCTCTGCTCCCCCATACCAGGTAGCAGTCCCGAAAACATTAAAACTGCTACACTCATGCTTCCTATTATCCAACGATTAGCCAGTCCAGGACTATACCCTTATTATGGTACTAATATTGCTGCTGTCCCTTATAAGTGAATAAAATATGCAAGGAAGGTTTTGGCAATTTAATAGGATTTTGTATGTTAGAATATTATTACTCCGAGAAAGTGAAAAATATCTATTTGTTATACGGATTTAATCTATAGATGAAATATTAGAATGCTATTAGCAGCAAATAATATGGCAGATAATATGCTGGAATTAGCAGTAGCATGTACTAACAGTGGCCATACCTAGTCCACTGTTAGTACATGCTTTTAGAAAAGAGAAAGCCAACTTATCCAATTTAAAAGCAGACAAAATCAATTCCAAATATGGATCGTAAGCCAATCCCTTATGTAAAGACTCTAAAGTAATAATTAGTGAAACTGTAAGCCAACAGCATAAAGTGCTGGTACTAGATATACAAGTAAAATATGAAATAAAACCAAAATATCGAGGAGAGTCACAAAAACAATTAATTGACGTTAACAAGCGACAAAGTAGTTCAATTTAGAACAGAAATAAAAAAAGAATGTGTTGGAATATGGAAAAAGGTCATAATGAAATTTGGAGAAATGTGTCAAAAATTATTAAAGAGGGTGTAACTAAAATACTTGAAAAAATCTCAGAAAATTGACTTAAAAATTGGTAAATATAGATAGTCAGACGATGTTTAAGACAATATAAAAGACAAGAGAAGATTATATAAGGAGGGACAAGAAAAAATATCAGAATAAGATTATCAAAAGTATCAAATAGATAAAGAGGAAGCAAATGTGCGGTAGCACAATCTAAGGTAGCAGCGCATGAAAAGCTGTACAATGAACTGAGTACTAAGAAAAAAACATATACAAAATTGTTAAAAGTGGAGCAAAGAAAACCAAAGATTTTAATCAGATTAAATGTATACGAGATAAATACATTAAACTATTTATGCAAGGAAAGGATCTAAAAAATAGCTACAAGGAGTTCTTTAACGACCAATTAAACTAAGAGTTTGAGAAAGCATCTATAGAGGCAACAGAGACAGTAATAGCAATGGTGCCGAAAATGACGACCACGGAAGTAATTCAAGAGCTACATAAGATAAAAAAAGAAAAGGCATAGATCCTGATGGCATCCCTGGATATATATGATCAGCATTAGGAAAATCAGGAACAAGTTGGCTAACAGGACTATTTAATAGAATTTTGAAAGTAAGGCGAATACCGGATGAATGGAGAAGTAGCATTTTAGTACATGTATACAAAAACAAAGTAGATGTTAAACTCTGTACAAACTATAGAGCCCTAAAACTACTCTGTCACACCATGAAACTGTGGGAGAGAATAATTGATAGTAGGATAGAGGAAGAAACAGAAATATTAGGAAATCAGTTTAAATTCATGCAAGGCATATCAACAACGGATGCAATTTTTATCATAAGGCAAGTAATGGAAAACTAATGTTAGAACAAGTGAGGGTAAGACTGATAAATTTCATTTGAGAATAGTATTGCATCAGGGGTCAGTGCTAATCCCTTATCTCTTCTAATTAGTGTTGGAAAAATTAACGAAAACATGTTAAGGAGATATCCCTTGGCGCCTTATGTATGCTAACGATGTGGTATTAGTAAGAGATAAGGAGAGATAATTGAATTAATGATTGAGACAATGGAGATGGGCGCTTGAGCAAAAAGGTCTAAAAATAAGGTAAACAAAAACAGAGTATCTAAAGTGTGCATTTAAAAATCAACATTAGATATTGATATTGGATACCCTATACTATTTAATCAACGGAAATACTAAGATCACACGGGGAGAATAATATGGGTTATTTCTGGTTTCGTCAAAATTTACGCTGAAATTACTGACAAGAGAGTGCTCTCACTTCCACATGTTGAAATTGATATTTAGTACCAACAGATGCTAGTCATATACCATCAGCACTAATAAAATGGAAACTATCAAATTAATGTCAATTTCATTTAATCAAATGTACTAACCTTAAAAATGATCATTTAAGATAACACACCTCAAAAATATTGACAATAAATTAAAAATAGCTTAAGCGTTATAAAAGTAACAGAGCAGCAAAGCTCACAGCATGAGAATAGTGCCTCGTACTTTTATAAAGAAATTTGTTGACAGACAAATATTTATTTTTTTATATACTAGGTTCTAAGAAAAGTGTATTTAAAACGAATAAATATTATCTAACAAGTGTTTTATTCCAGTTTCATATGAAAGCACCAGATCTTAGATATTATAAATTTCGTCATAGGTGCAAATTATAAATGAAAACCAAATGATAGAGCATATAGTGAAATATAAATATCTTAGCCCTCTATTGCCCGACTTTTTTGTAAACTTCTTTGTTTATAAAATGTTTTAATTTGTATATGTGCTCAAATATCCATTTACAACAACTAGTAATTTTTTTAGATTTTTTAAATTTCGTTTGGGGAGAGTTTTGGGAGTGTTTAGCAAAAACTAACGAATTAAGTTATATACTTATTTATTATGTCATTCAAAAAAACAAATATTTGTAATTAGTTGTAAAACATAAAGCAACTTTACATTTATCGCACATTACTTTAGAAGTATTACAGCATTCTGGTTTTTGCATCTTTCCTTTTTTTCAGAAATTACTGGCCAGTGGAAGGTTTGGTCAAGCCTAACTTCCTTTGGTAGTACAATAGCAGTAGATCCTCTCCTCTGTTTTTTTACAATTTAGTTCTCAATTTCACTGAGCCTGGGACGTCCTTTGTTTTTGATCTGATCATTGCTTGCTAACAGTACGCTACATAAGTGGGACTTATGTAGCGTACTGGTTTTTCTTTTTAATTTCAAAGTAATCGCAATCATGACGATGCAACAACTAGCTGTTAACAACAGCTAAATCCAGAAGGTGAAAAAATATTTTTAGATACCACTTTTTAGATCTTATGTCTGTTCGGTAAAGAGCAATTAGTGAATCCATAAGATCGACACCTCCAATAAATTTATTATAAAATTGTACTGAATTTGGACAGCATACAATAATTCTTGATTTTTGTTTCTTATCCCACCTCTTGACTAACGAAGTAGGCTTAGAACCAACAAATGTACTAAGCAAATGAACCGGTTTATTATTGTACCACTTTAACGCTGTTTGTCTTATGCCATCTACTGTAGCGTGCTTTTCTTCTACAGTACCTCTGCCCTGTTTCTTCATATTCTTGTCATCAGAAAAATGGCAATAAGGCAATCTGTTTGGAAGAACAGTTCCCAAACATTGCAGTCCACGTTTTTCCATTTCAATCTGCAACTGAATGCCATTGAACCAGTTGTCAAAATATACTTTATAGTATTTGTTTGGTTTGATTATCTCACACAATCTTATTACTACATTACCGCTGGTGTCTACATTAGGTAAATGAAGGGGATATTTAACAGTTCCTGTATATAATTCCCAGTTATAAACAATACCATTGCTATCACACAAAACAAATGCCTTGTATCCCCATTTTTTGGGTTTGTTCTTCGTATATTGTTTTAAAGAATGTGCCTCTTTGAATGGTATCATTTGTTCATCAATACACAATTTTTCACTCATTGGAATACTTTGAAAATTTTAAAATAGACCGTTGATGAATGGTCTAATTTTGTATAACTTATCATTATTGTTGACCATATTTTCGTTATTATTGAAATGCGTTTTAGTTTTTATTTCTTCCCAGCGATTCCTAGATATAGTATCGACTATTTGAGCAATACGTGTTTCCTTCTGCCAAAATGATCTTGTCCTTGGCAAGCCATATATTGACATCAGTAGAACAGATCCAATAAATTGGTTTAATTCTGCTAGTGTCATATTCAATGGTTTATTTATATTCTTTTGCAGTGCATACAAATTACTTTGTTCTACTATGTTTTCCAGCATATTGGTAGATATCATCTTTTTAAAATAATGTAGAGGGGATTCCGGTTCTAATAATTTGCATGTTGGTAAATTACCTTTCCATTCTGGAATTGGAAATACTGTTCGAGAACCACTCTTCCACTGAATGTTTTTTACGATCATTTTTGACCTTTTGAGCACATTTTGTTCAGTGTGTTTTTCAGTTTTATCGGTATCGCCCTCATCTTCATCTTAGTCTAAATCTAAATTGGTATCCTGGTCTAAATTTGCTTCGTACAAATCGTCTTCATTTTCCATTTTATTTGATTCTGGATCGATTAATATCTGGGTACCTGGAAAATTTATTTACTTTCTTATTATCACTATCAAAGTCAGTCTTTGGATTCCTCGGATATTTACTGCTTTTCTTGTAGAACGTTTTTGTATCCATCTTAAAGAAATAATTAAAAATAATATGGTAAAGTGTGGATTCAAAGCAACATACCTGTTTTTTATCACAGTACTGAAACAACACAATAAAATAAACAAATGTCAACGGCAATCAATATCTAAATGCTGATATAATGCCTCTGTATGTATTTTTATATAAATTGTACACAATTTATAACAATAAATCACAATCGAAAATACACACTAATAAGGCAGTCATGTCCATTTGACATACTGTTAAACATTTCCATATAGGTTTCGTCATAGGTTCATAGAGTGTATTAAAATGTATAACCAAATATTGCCTGAAATTAACAGAGGGCATACTAGAGTCGGAAATTGTTTTAAAAAAGTTTTCTGCATCAAAAACTCCTTTGTTACCTTGAGTACACATGGGGCTATAGAGAGTTAAAATAGCTGTATCGAGCGAGGATAAGGTTATTGATGAGGAAAAAAAGACCTATCGCTAAGGAAGTGAGAAAGTAATAGGCAAACGCAAAGAGCACTTTAATTACATTAAATGAAATATGCATTACAATCTATCATGACACACATATCTTGATACACATAAAACAAGACAATTAATAAACACGTTAAGAGAATCTTAAGAAATAATAACCAAAATTTAATTTTTAATACACAAAAGAAATAATGATATACAGAAGATACACAAATTAAAAAAACGTTATCCCCTTATTGTACGCAAGAGAGATACCTCTAGGAAAAATCAAAACGATCGAAAATATATACCAAAACAACACAATAAAAGTAAAAGTAGAAGAAGAACTAACCGACCCTATTGAAGGTGACAATGGAATAAGACAGGAATATTACCTGAGTCCTCTATTATTCAACCTGATTATGGATGAAATAATAAAAAATAAGAACTAAAAAAGGATACCAAATGGAAGAAAAACAAATTAAAATAATCTGCTGTGCAGACGACGCAATACTACTCTTTTAAAGTGAAAATGATTTACAACGTATGCTGTACCAATTTCATATAACCGCCAGAAAATTTAATATGTTAATTTGCCCAAAAGAGACAAAATGCATGGTTACAACAGCAAATTTACTAAGATGTTAATTGGAGCTGGAAGGTCATATAATAGAACAAGTGTTAGAGCTTAAATATCTAGGCATCACATTATCTAGCTACGGAAAGCTCGAAACTAAAGTGGAAGACCCAGTGAATAGAGCAAACAGAGCCACAGGCTGCAAAAATGAAACATTATGAAGAAATAAAAATATCGAAACAGAAACGAAAGGCAGAATTTACAAAACAGTCATCAGACCAATAATGACATACGCGGCAGAAACAAGATCTGACACAGAGAGGACAAAAAGGATATGAAACAGCAGAGATGAAAACACTTAGAAAAATTGATGGTAAGACACTATGGGACAGAGCTAGAAGTACAGATATACGACGTAGATGCAAGGTGAAGAACATCAAAAACTGGTTAAGAAATAGAAGAGTAGAATGAAACGATCATATAAGCCGAATGACAACAAATAAAACAATAAAGACGGCAAGAGACGGTTAACCCATAGGAAGACGATCAGTAGGACGACCACGAAAACGATGGAAAGGCAACTTACTGGAGGCACATTGAAAAACAGACAGTTAGGTCTATATGAAAAGAAAAAGTAGAAGAAGAAGAAGATACACAGGATAACCATAAAAATAGTTGCAAGAAAGATAAAATAAATCAGTCATATTAATGTAGAATAGCAGAGGACAGAGTATTTGTCATAGCTTTGGACAAGTACCCAATTGAAAAAAGAACACAGGTCGTTCAAAAAAGACGGAACTCTAGAAAGAAAATAGCATAGATTTAAAAAAATAAAAGCATAAACATGTCTTTTTCTACTTTTTTAATATTGAAGATACGTAAATAGTACATTGAATTAAAATATAACCTTTGATATCTGTGATAAACCCATCACCTGAACAGTGGCGCCGATGTATGTAGTTAAGATTGTTTACACTTATTTTACCTGTTTATTTTTTTATTATCTATATATGAGTTGTGACAGATATCACAAACTTATTTATTTTCCACAAAGAGGTTCTTTAGAACCTAAAATTATTACTATACAAATCTGATTCGACATATCTTCAAAAAGTAATACACGGCATGTAAAATTTAAATTTTTAATAAAAAGTAAAAGATTACGCATTACTTATGGGGTTTAAAAAACGAGCCTTTAGGAAGATTGAAGTACTAATAAGACCACCGCAATCGGGCATACCCCGGGTAATGATTAATTAATTAATCGGCTAATTCTTCAGTCACCCCTTTAATATAATTTTGTCAAATTGGTCCTTTTTAGGACCAACTATTCTAATAACATATGCCTATAACTAAGGGTATATCTAAAAATCAAGAAACTTTACTTTATTTAAACTTATCAGACATATGAGCTAAACACGAATCTGACTAATTTCTAGTACAGGAAACACATATAGGGCCTAACCTAGGGTATTTGGTATACAGCTGATCGCTGAAAACCACATTATAGATATAGACATACTATTTCTATCGGAAAAAAAGCAAAGAATAACTCAAAGTAAGAAAGAACAAAACCAGTCAGCTAAGAGAACCTTTTAATGATTTTGAGCTTGGATCCACCATCTACATATTTAATGAAAAATAATACAAATACCGACATTGAGGATCTGAGCACAAAGCTCATTACGAAATCTGGACCAAAAACACTACAATGGCTTATCCAGATGATGAACAACTGTATTCAAATTAGGAGATACCCAAAGTCTAGAGACAAGCCAAAGTTGTTACCTTGCTTAAACCTGGCAAAAACTCCAACGACCACAAAAACTATCAGCCGAAATTTTTAGTTTGTCAGCTATTCAAAGTAATGTACATCACAAATACTAAATCAAAGATGGGTACGAAAAATATCGGGTATCAGTGGTGGTATTTTTCAATCTAAATGCCGCTTACGACACCTTAACAGAATATTTTTTCAAAAACTATATGATATCCCCTTGGATAACAAACTCACTTATATTGTCTGCTTATGCCTACACAAGAGAATATTTTTTATATCACTCAATGGTAAGAATAGCAGATGAAGAACGGTCTCGCTTGGGGTAGCATAAAGGCACCTACACTGTATAACATTTACACAAACGAACGATCCATACCGGTAGATACTAGGACTTCTATTATATAGACGATACACCTATTATTGCACAATAAAAATAAACTATGAATCAATTTTCAGCCAAAACCCCTGAAAAGCTCGTGTGTGCTACTTCAATTTCCCTAACATAGACGCTTTCACAAAACTGAACATCCAATAATGTCATGATTGTTGAACGTAGACTCCCTATAAATTCCTTGAAAATAGTTTGTATCGCACGGGGTCAGTCACAAATTATTGTTTAAAACTAAAAGGTAAATTGAGGACCAGAAATAATATTGTTCGCAAGCTTGTCAGCTAAAAATGAGGTGCACATCCTTCCACCCTTAAAACATAGACGCTTGCACTATATGCATCTGCCGCCGAATATACCTTGTTAGACAAATTAACCATTCTTTGTTTTTGTGCACACTACTACCAATTTTAACACAAAAATATCTATTGTAGCTCTTAACCATATTTATTTTGAGATAACCGTTCATCGAGATATCATATGTAGTACACAAATAAGACCAGAACTAAAATAATAAAAAAGCTTTATAAAAGATATCGCAGAAGATTGGATGAAATAAAATTAGTTTTTATTAATCGGATGCTTACATAAGACGTACAAAGACATACTCACGTAAACAAAATATATTACGAAATTTCTGTAATTAAAAAAACATCGAGTTCGGCATTGAACTAATAAAATTATATTAAATAAAAGAACA
Source organism: Diabrotica undecimpunctata (assembly GCF_040954645.1). Lineage (NCBI taxonomy): Eukaryota > Metazoa > Arthropoda > Insecta > Coleoptera > Chrysomelidae > Diabrotica > Diabrotica undecimpunctata. The sequence continues at coordinate 98,125,426 of NC_092803.1, read as the reverse complement.
ACATTTTTAAAAATGCAGAAAAAATAAAATTTCCTATGCAAGCGAATATTCCATTAAATAATAAGCCCAAATCCTTTTGTATCTATATACCTGTTTTTAAAGAACCAGTTACCTTTTAGTACGTAGTTATACCAGGTAATAAGATATCCTCTGTTACTCAGTGTAATGCGTATTAGATTACACTGTCTACGAACAGTAGATAAAAATAAGGAGCCCATATGAACCGTTCAGGGTATATGCTGAAAATATACGGTATAATCGCACAGTTGCCAAACTCTCAGAGCTTACTTTAACCGATAAACGTATGGTTCAAATATACATTGAAGAAGATCTGTACGACCCCTATAATATATACACGTGAACTAAACGATATACATTTATGATACAGGGGTATTTACGGGCTCCAAAAAATTTTTATAAATTATTAAACTCTACATGTTGATGAATCGACAGAACCAATATTATGGAATGGTCAAGTGAGCTCCGTATATCGGTATCCACTTGACCACGGAGCTCAATTGAACCTGAATTTTAACATGGGCGGAGTCCACTTTATGCCGTAGATATATATATATATATATATATATATATATATATATATATATATATATATATATATATATACATATTTATACATTTCTAAAGTATTCAACTAGTGAATTCAGAGGTTTAATCGGTCATTCAGGTTGGCAAATAAAAAAAGAAGTCAACTACTTCATAAGTTTATTGAAGACGTTTCGCTTTATATTTCTAAAGCTTCATCAGTTCTCTAAAATATAACAAATGGCATTGAGTTTATAAGAAATACAGATATAGTTCATAACTTACAACTCAATATGTAGTATGTTATCGATGTTATCATATCTAATGTACACTTTACTCCTTATTTAAAACTAACTTAACCAAAAAAGAAAAAACAAAAAACAAAAACAAAAAACACACAAACTTTGCAGAGAATAATGTTCATATTCGTAGATATGAATATTTAAAAAATTATAAACGAACATTTGGCTTCATATATATATATATATATATATATATATATATATATATATATATATATATATATATATATATATATATATATATATATATATATATATATATACAGATTGAACGAATTTAAAACGGAACATACGAAATCAATGTATGTCGGCTCAACTCCGCTCTAGGTGGTTGGCCAACAAAAGGTTGTCAAATAATTATATTATAAAAATCCAATACTTCAGCGGGCTGCTGGATTCTGAATTCATTCAAGAACAAGTCAAAACTCCACCCAAATAGGTTGCCTAGAATCACTGTAAAAACTAGACTAAACAAGCAGTTATTATGCTGTCAAACCACCTATGGATTCCTTATAGTCCAAGAGATAGAGCCGAAATTTTGAACTGATCAGTAATATGACATTTCTCTATTGGAATATATTCATTGTAACTGGGTTAAGACTTTGCCTTACAGGCGGACGCCCCTCGTAGTACAGGGGGTGGCTATACAGGGATGAAGTTGTAAGGGGTGGCGGACAGGGGTTAAGATGCAATTTTTGGGAGAAAAATTAACGATAAGTAATATGTCCGCCATTTTCATGGCTCATTATTTAGCCCCTAAAAACTCTAAATCCAAAAGGGCGGATAGCTGGGTTGGTACAGAGAGCCATAAAACGGGGTCAAATGTGCCACTTGCCTGCGCATTTTAGGTCTCGGTAACAATTTTAAAACTGATTTTATTATGATATTTTTATACCGATTGATTTGAAAATTTGTATGCTTACTTCTGTTACTATTCTGAAAAGCGTCAAGTAGAGTTTTCCTCAAAATTTTTCAAAAAAATTTCCGTAAATGAAAATGTTCGTAATTTTTTAAGGTAAAATCTAATTTGTAGAATCCTTTCGATTTTCTGTAATATTCTGTAATATTACAGAAATAATAATTCTGTAATATTACTGTCATATTACTTATCGTTAATTTTTCCCCAAAAAATTGCAACTCCACCCCTGTCCGCCACCCCTTATGTATCCACTCTCGCGTCCGCCCTTTGGAGTTTCGTCTAGTTATACCAAGATCTTACTCTGGGCAAATTTTCAGCCATATTATCGATCGTTAATTTTTCCGAAAAAAATTACAACTTCGTCCCTGTATAGCCACCCCCTGTACTACGAGGGGCGTCTGCCTGTAAGGCAAAGTCTGTTACAATGAATATATTCCAATAGAGAAATGTCATATTACTGATCAGTTCAAAATTTCGGCTCTATCTCTCCGACTATTAGGCAAGCTCCTCTTTCCTTTATCTAAGCAGTCAGATGGATATTTTGAGCGGTGTTGCCAATCTCATTCCTCTAGATATTTTTCAAATAAGGTGTTGACCATAAAATATTTACAGGAAAGAAAGGAAATAACTACAAACCATTAAGTTTATTTTTGTTATTAGTCTGTTGTAGTAGATTGGTAAATACAATGAAAAATATAGGCAAATATCCGATTTATTTAAAGATACGAAGAAGATGTAACTCTCAAAAAGATCCGCAAATCGGATTATTACACGGCGATTGGCAACATTGACTTTGGGCGGCGCTATAGAATATGGTGCGCCCTAAAAGGAGATAGATAGTTGAACGATATTTTATACAATGTCTATCACCGAGTATGGATTTATTTTTGTCCAAGTTTTATATTGGTCCACTATTTCAAATGCAGTTCAAACAGACATATATTAAATTGTATGTTCCGTTTTAAATTCGTTCAATCTGTATATATATATATATATATATATATATATATATATATATATATATGTATATATATATATATATATATATATATATATATATATATATATATAACAGTTAGGTATTACCAATATTATCTGAAAATCGTATCAAGTTTAACTCCCTGTATAATTAAAAAGTAGTACAGGAACATTGATCTATTGCAACCATAGTTTTTTAATAATTGTTAAAAATTATAAAACATATTCGTTTTCATAATATTCGTTAAATCAAATACAGGGTAAGCCAAGATTCAAGTACATTATTTTCTTGGTAATTTTAAATAGAACACCCTGTATTTTATATCGAAAGTCTATCGAAAAGTACTAATATAGTACTATACCTAAAGTTATCAGTTTTCTAGATATTTTTATTTTTCCATCAAAGTATTAATTTGGTAAATATTTTAACGTTTACCAATAATTATTTTGAGTTGGCCATAATTGATTTGTCAGAAACTGACAGTTTGACATTATTGTTTATTAATTCAGTAACTAAAAACGACACATAAAAGAAAACAATTTATTTCAAATAAAATTTATAAAAAAGCACCGACGGAAAATTAAAAAAAAATAACAACACATAGAAAAATAAAAAACAACAGAAATGCATACTTTAAGGCGGTGATTAAAAGAGTTGCTTACATTACCTACTAAGCATTTGTAAAGAAATATTTTAAAATGCAATTCGGATTCTATTTTTCATATCATCCCTTGTTGTTGGAGGTATTTTATATACTTCGTTCTTAACGTAACCTCAAAAAAATGAATCAATTTTATTGAATTATGGTGGCCTTGGGGGCCACTATACCGGTCCATCCCTTCCGATCCATCTTTTACCAAACTGATCATTAAGTTCACCACGTATTAATTCGTTGTGGTGCGCAGGAGCACCGTCATGTAGAAACCACATTTGTTCACGTATATTAAGTGGAACCTCTTCTAATAATATCGGTAACTGATTTACGATAAAATCTAAATAAATCTCACCATTTAAGTTATCTTCAACAAAATATGGTCCTACTACATGGTCACCGACGATACCTTCCCACACATTTAGAGACCATCTTGTTTGACTATGTGTTACTATGTGGTATGGATTACTTGTTGAATAGAAGTGAAAGTTATGCCTATTAACAGAACCGTTTCGATGGAATGTAGCTTCATCAACAAATAGGACATACTCAAAAAAATCTCTCTGTTCATTAATTTTTTCTAAGGTCCATTCACAAAATACTATTCGTTTCTGAAAATCACCATTATTTAATTCTTGGTACTTTTGAATATGATAAGGGTGCATCTTGTTTTTAGATAGAATGTTTTGAACAGAGTAGTAACTAAGTTCTTGTTCATTGGAAATACTCCTTATACTTATGTGTGGGTTTGCTGTAACTGCCATCAACACACTCCTTTCGTTTTCCTCTGTCACACTAGTTTTTGTTCGTTCATGTTTTTCATAATTCACTGAACCAGTGCGGTTAAATCGATCTTTCAAGTTTTCAAATGTATCTTGTCTAGGTTGCCGCCTATCTGGAAACCGTTCTTGATAAATTCTAGCTGATAGTAATGAATTTTTATTGCACTCCCCCAATATCCAGATCATATCTACCATTTCATCAGTAGTAAAATTCATTATTGCTAATTTAAATTGAGTTAATTACTGAATTACTAAATAATAATTGTTGCTAATTTACGGTGTACCCCAATACTGAATTAATAAACAATAATGTTAAATTGTCAGTTTCTGACAAATCAATCATGGCCGACTCAAAATAATTATTGGTAAACGTTAAAATATCTACCAAATTAATACTTTGATAGAAAAATAAAAATATCTAGAAAACTGATACTTTTAGGTATAGGAAGTACTTTATAAAATTTGAAGTACGATATTAGTAGTTTTCCATAGTGATATAAAATACAGGGTGTTCTATTTAAAATTACCAAGAAAATAATGTACTTGCATTTTGACTTATCCTGTATTTGATTTAATAAATATTATAAAAACGAATATGTTTTATAATTTTTAAGAATTATTAAAAAACTATGGTTGCAATAGATCAATGTTCCTGTACTACTTTTTAATTATACAGGGAGTTTAACTTGATACGATTTTCAGGTAATATTGGTTATAGTTATAACTTTTTAAATCGCTGGTATAACATAATAAAGCTTTACATTGTTGTGATGTGGAAGTGAAGCAGATTTCAAATTTAAAATAAAATACAGGGTATTCCGTTTAAAAAAAAACAAAACTAATTTTAAAATTTGGAGTTTAAAGCGCCTACAATTTTTGTCAATAAATTTTTTTTGTAATTTTTACTATAACAGATCTACTCTACTGAGCTTCCTTTCACTTATCCTATATATATATATATATATATATATATATATATATATATATATATATATATATATATATATATATATATATATATATATATATATATATATATATATATATATATTGTTGTGGTATTAAAAATTGAAGGGTAAAAATATTAAATGTACGATGAAATTAATATTTCAGAGATTATAGAAAATAAAAAAAATACTCTGAGCTGCCTGGAATTAACCAAAGGTAATCTTAGTCATAAATAATCTTTTGTATAAATATAACAAGTGAAATAGTGAAGGTACAATGACTAGAAGTTAACGATGGTTTTTCCTCATAAGCCATAAAGTGTTCCGTAAGCCGGATTTGCGCCATGAAAAGGACAATAAAAATAGTTAATAAATAAATGATTGTTCGGAATATGTAAATACCCAGTAGAAATTAAGTGTCCTTGTAGAAATATTATGAATTAGGAAAGTTTGTAGGTATTTCTGATTTTATGTGGGAGTGGTATGCAAATTTCTGATTGGCCGAGAATTTGGAAAGTGGTGATGGTGGTGTATAATGAGAGGTTGGATGAATGGATAGAGGAGATGAGAGAGTCAGTTAGTTCCAGTTTCTTAAAGTGAATGGTTGGTTTTCGAGGTGGTATCCAAGGGTAGTAAGTGATAAAGAATAAGTTGTGAGTTAGTGAAGTAATTGCGTCAGACGATAGCTGATCTGGTACAAATTTGTAAGTAAACTTTTCCTACTTGTATTCTACGTATCGCTGTTTATTTCGGAACGAGAGATTAAGTTTGGCGAGAGAAAAAGAGGCTGGCATCATTGGAAAGGTACGTGCATTCGAAGAAGAGCATTGAAGACACTAAATTGCAATATTTTGTTTAATATTGACAATTACATAGGAGGCTGCTGAGAACTGATAGTTCATTTTGCATAGAACAAGGAATTGGACAACTCAAGGCAGAGGAAGCGTTTCAACGGGAGAAACATTCATAATATATTAAATTTGAGAATTTTGGGTTAAAAAATATTATATCATATTAGTAACGTGTGAATAAGTTGTCGATAGTCGAAGGAGATCAAATTTGTTCTGAGAGGGGACACGGAGCTGTGGAGAGAATTGGATAATTCATACAAATTTTTCTTGGTACAATCGTTATATCAAAATTGCATTAGGAAGGACACTCAATATTATTTGATTTGTTTATGTAGAATAATAATTTGTATCTTAGATTGTAGTTGTATTATATTATCCATGCATTATTGAAGGTTCACGTACGTAGAACGAATTTTGTTTGATAAACATTGTATGCTAATAATTTTTGGAGGTATTTTAATCAGTTTATTTTATTACATTATTTTCATATCATATTATGTTGTTTTATTCCGTTATCCTTTGGACCTAACCCATCAGCTGTAAAGTATAGATATTGAAGCAAGAGTAAAACCTGAGATAACAAAATTGAAAGGTGTGATATAAATCATCAATCAAAAATTTTAATAATGTTTTATATATATTTTTTGTAAAGTTTTAAAATTAAAATTCTAGATATCACATTAATATATATATATATATATATAAATATATAACTGTTTTGGATGGGTTGGAGTCAATAAAAGGGCTATTGGTTAACTATTTTTTTAATCTCGAGCTTTCAATTGTGTTTACAATTATTAACAAGAGCTAAAAAAGACAAAATATCTTACAAGGTTGAACTAAAAAGAAAAAACAATTTTTGTTAACTTATCAAATAAAAATTAGTTTAGTAAGTAAAAATTACTGCTAATACATCTTCAAAATATTTAATATAAAAATGCTTTAATCCAATAAATGTTTCTCCGAAAATTTCTATTTTCAATCTCAAAACATTGTATCTAACAATCAGAACATATATTATCATTCACTACCTTTTATACCATCATTAACACCTAAATTAATACAAACACTAAAGGTTATTGACAATATAAAAATAGCAACAAAGAACATCAAAACTATTTCATCTTTATATTCTAAAACTAAATATCCTATAGACAAATTTGAAAAAACGAATTTAGTATACAGCATTAGTTGTACTCAGTGTGAGGCTAAATATGTTGGTGAGACCGGAAGAAATCTTTCAAATCGCATTATTTCTCACAATAGTGATTGCAAAATTAAAAAACCATCTTGTGCTTTGGCAGAGCATGTAATCGATAAAGACCATATTATGGATTTTGATAACAATAAAATTTTATGTAGTGAAAGTAATAAATTTAAAAGGACTTTTTTGGAAATGGTTTGTATTAGCAAAAATGATAATAATGTTACGATAAATATCCTGGCCTAAAAATAACTGTAAAATATATGATGACTAATTTTAATATGTTTTAGATTTTACGAGAGCCTTCTATTTTACCTGAACGACCTTCCAGAAAAAAAGGTCGAACCGATGCGAGGGAAATCCAGTTTGCCCTTACCGTCGCCGTCCGGTCTACTCAAGAAGGTTTTAGACTTTTCGAGTCTAACGGTACTGAGTATATAACAGGACATTTTATTTGGAAGAAGTCAGTTAATAAAGAAGATTCGCGCCCGAGATATTTATTGTTACGCTCGCTTTTAAATAAATTATGTATATTTAGTGATAAATAAATTAATATCAGTTATTGTGCTTTTTAATAAATTTAGATAAGAACCTGTTGATAAAGACATTATAAATTAAAGACATAACAATTAATAAATTCACAACAAATGGTGTCAGAACAGTGGAATACTTAAGATAAATTTGAATATAAAATAAATTGTGAAAATGGCTACGATTTATGAGCTGACAGTGACTAATTTAAGAAGACATCTCGAAGACAGAGAATTAGCTTCTACCGGAAAAAAGGCTGAGTTAGTCCAACGACTAAAGAACGCTTTGCTAGAAGAAGGACTAGATCCAGAGACTTATATATTTGAGGATGCTGTTATCTCGTCGATTTCGAAATTAGAGAACAAAGTTTCTGACGATATTTCGAAGGTATCTTCTGATGTAGCCAAAGTTTCTGGTGACATCGCATCATTAGAGAACAAAGTTTCTGACGATATTTCGAAAGTTTCTTCTGATGTAGCCAAAGTTTCTGGTGACATCGCGTCATTAGAAAACAAAGTTTCTAACGAGATTTCTTCGCTGGAAAGCAAAGTCTCTGCTAATATCTCTTTGCAAATCTCTAAAGTAACCTCTGAGATGTCTGCCCTCGACGATAGAATATCTTCGTTAAAAAACCAAGTTGCTGCCGATATGTCGGCCTTCGAAGAAAAGATTAAAGAGATGGAAAGGAAGATGGAGGAAACAGGGACAGCAGAGAGAGAAAACAATCCAATTACAGTGGAGACAAAAGAAGAAGAGACGAAATGTAAGTTGGAAACACGGCCGAAATTTGAAGGAAGTGGAGGTTCTGCCCATGTGAAAGTCCCAACTTTCGATGGAAAATCGTCATGGAACAACTACATGAAACAGTTCGAATCAGCCGCAAGAGCAAATGGATGGTCTGAAAAAGAAAAGGCGGTAAACCTGACTATCGCTCTTCGAGGAGATGCCTTAGATGTGCTTCAGACCATAGCCGTAGAGGAGACCGATGATTTCGAACAACTGAAGAAGAGGTTAAATATGCGATATGGCCACGAACATTTGGAGCATGTATATCAGTCGCAGCTTAAAAATCGTAGACAGAAGAAAGATGAGGCTCTTCAAGTATATGAGGTAGATATTGCCAGATTAGTACGATATGCCTATCCAACAGCTCCCGAAGACATGATGGAAAAATTGGCCGTTCAAACGTTTATTGATGGTCTTCGTGATCATGAAATGCAGAGAACACTGCGATTAGCTCGTCACAAAACGCTGGTTCATGTCTTATCCGCCGCCCTCGAATACGAGTCAGCTACGCAGGCCTCTGGCGGGTACAGTAAAGTTAGGACTGTAAAAGAGGAAGGAGACGAAGATAAACTTGACCAGCTCTTTAATTTGATGAAAAGCATGACATGCAAGAAAAAGAAGACCATAAAATCAAGAAACTCACCATCAGGAAAACCAGAACGAGTCAACCTTAGGGGGGCAGCTTCGACTCGGAACTCTTCCAAAGACCCTCTTATACTAATAGCTTCTTTGAAGTGTCGTGAAGATAGTGTATATGTAGATGGAGACATAAATGGTAAAAAGCATACGTTGTTGGTGGATACCGGAGCCACCAGAACCATCATACGCCCGACAGTTATAAACAGCCGAAAGAAACTGTTACCAACGAGGTTGCGACTTCGGACCGCTACAGGTGAAAATGCCAACATTCATGGAGAAATCCAGGTACAATTGGGAATTGGAGCAGAAAAGTTCGTCCATACTGTTATAGTTGCTGACATCGAAGAGGATGTTATATTAGGAATAGACGTAATGAATATGCATGGATTCCAATTGGATTTTAAGAATAAGGTAATCAAAGTTGGCAACGAGGAGGTATTTCTCCATCCACATAATGACAACACTGTGCAAGCAGCCATTACAGAAGATACAGTCGTGCCTGCGAGAAGCGAAACGATCATAGTAGCGCGGCTACAGGGATTTGTGGACGAAGGGAGACCTGTTATGATGGAGCCTTGGAACCACGACGATAAGGTTGACCGTGGAATCATAATTGGAAAGGAATTGGTGACTTCGGCTAAGGAAATTCCTGTGAGACTTATCAATGTCAACGACTACCCAGTGACCATAAAGAAAGAGACAAAAGTAGGAACTTGTGTACCTGTGACATCCATAATCCGTCAGGCGACAACATCTGATAATTCCAACGATAAATTCGACCAAATGGTTGCAGTTGCAGGACAGTCTCTAAATCAGATGGAGAAAAGGAAATTAAGGGAATTTCTTCGGCAGTATCGTGATATTTTCGTACCGAAAGGAGGAAAGACGGGAAGAACTACGGTTGTTAAGCATAAAATTGATACTGGTAATGCTAAGCCAATTCGTCAAACAGCTCGACGATTACCACAGGCGAAAAGAGAGGAAGCTAAAACGATTGTTCAGGAAATGAAGAAAGACGGGGTAATAGAACCTTCTACGAGCCCATGGGTCTCTCCGGTGGTCCTGGTTAAGAAGAAAGACGGAACGACGAGGTTCTGTGTGGATTACCGTTTGCTGAACAACGTTACCAAGAAAGATAGTTATCCTCTGCCTCGGATCGATGACACATTGGACACATTGGCTGGAAGTAAATTGTTTTCTACTTTGGATTTGAAGTCTGGATACTGGCAGGTAGAAATGGACCCAGTAGATAAAGAAAAGACAGCCTTCACCACAGGATCTGGATTGTGGCAATTCAACGTTATGCCATTTGAACTCTGTAATGCTCCTGCGACATTTGAGAGGCTTATGGAAAATGTGTTGAGAGGGTTATCTTGGAAAACATGTCTGGTTTATTTAGATGACATAATCGTCTTGGGGGAGACATTCGAAGATCATTTGAGGAATTTAGAAAACGTTTTTAATCGACTTAAAGCTGCCCAATTGATGCTACACCCCAAGAAGTGCCAGCTATTTCAAGGTAAAGTCAATTACCTGGGTCATATAGTCAGTAAAGAAGGAGTGGCCGTGGATAAGGGAAAAATCGATTCCATTAAGGAATGGCCAAAACCAACTGACAAACATCAAGTGAGAAGTTTTCTTGGACTATGTACTTACTACCGGAGGTTTATTAAGAAGTTTGCAGATATCGCTAAGCCATTAACGAGACTTACGGAGGAAGCAAAAGAATACCGCTGGGATATAGACTGCCAAAATGCCTTTGAAACGTTGAAAAAGCATTTAATAACAGCACCAATTTTAGGGTATCCACTGCCAGAAGGAGAGTTCATCTTAGATACGGATGCAAGTAATGTGGAAATTGGAGGAGTGCTGTCTCAGATTCAAGGAGGACAGGAACGAGTTCTCGGATATTTTAGTAAAGTTCTTTCAAAACCTGAACGGAATTATTGCGTCACGAGAAGAGAACTTCTGGCAGTAGTGAAATCAGTAGAGCACTTCTATCAATACCTCTATGGCAGAAAGTTTCTAATCCCAACCGACCATGCCGCCCTTAAGTGGTTGATGCAGTTTAAGAATCCAGAGGGTCAGATAGCCAGGTGGATCGAACGACTCCAAGAATACGATTTTAAGATTGACCACCGGGCCGGAGTTAGCCATAGAAACGCTGATTCTCTTTCCAGAAGGCCATGCCCAGCAGAGTGTTCCCACTGCAACAAAACGGAATCCAAGGAAGCAGCAGTGCTAAGAACGACGATTGTCAACGACGACTGGACGCCTACTAAGATAAGGGAAGAACAAGAGAGAGATCCAGTTATACAGAAAATCCGAAAATGGAAAGAGGAAAACCGTCGACCACCTTGGCAGGAAATATCAAACCTATGCTCAGTAGTTAAGACGTATTGGGCCCAGTGGGACTCATTTATCATCGAAGATGGCTTGCTCAAACGAGTCCTGAAAAATAATGACGGTTCAGAGAAGAAAAGACAGTTGGTGATCCCAAAGAGCAGAATAGCCGAAGTACTTCGTCAGTTACACGACAGTCCATCGGGAGGGCATTTTGGTGTAAAGAAAACCCTTCAGCGAATTCGGGAACGGTTTTATTGGATGAACAGTTCCGACGACGTAAAAGACTGGTGTAAGAAATGTACTATTTGTGCTACGAGTAACGGGCCTTACCGAAAAAGGAGAGCTCCTATGAGACAATATAATGTTGGAAGCCCGTTTGAAAGAATAGCTTTGGATATCGCTGGGCCATTTCCAGAAAGTGAAAATGGAGGCAAGTACATGTTGGTAGTAATGGATTACTTTACTAAGTGGGTCGAGATTTACGCACTTCCAGACCAGAAGGCCGCCACCGTTGCAGATAAGTTGATCCAAGAATATATCAGCCGATTTGGAGTGCCTTTGGAGATACATAGTGACCAAGGCAGGAACTTCGAAAGCGATCTATTCCAAGGAATATGTGATAGACTAGGCATGAAGAAAACAAGAACTACAGCATATCATCCGCAATCTGATGGTATGGTAGAACGGATGAATAGGACAGTTGGCAAATATTTGACAAAGATGGTGTCCGATCATCAGCGAGACTGGGACCAATACCTTCCGTTCTTCACAATGGCCTACAGATCTGCTGTTAACGAATCAACAGGCCAGACACCAGCCAAAGTCCTATTCGGACGCGAAATGCGACTACCTTGTGATCTAGAGTTTGGGTGTCGACCTGGAGAAGATGTAGCAGGTGAAGATTATGTGATCGAATTACGAAGAAGAATGAACGATGTACATGAGTTGGTCCGTTCCCACCTTCGGATCGCTAGCGACCGAATGAAGAAACGGTACGATACACAAGCCGAAAAGGGTTGCTTTAAGAAGAACGACAAAGTATGGCTGTATAATCCCAAGAAGCGAAAAGGTTGTTCTCCCAAATTGCAGCAGTTTTGGGAAGGTCCATACCTCATTATGGAGAAGATCAACGATGTCATCTACCGAATAAGCAAGATTCCGAAGGGAAAGCCGATGATAGTACACCATAACCGGCTGGCGTCTTTCGAAGGTGACCACGACGTAGATGAAGAAGTGGAAGTAAACCAAGTCCACGATGTGTCTGACCTCACGTTTGAGGAATTCATGGGTGCCTATGGAGGTACCGGTAAAGCGAGACATGGTGTTACCACTGAAGAAAAGCAAGATCTACTCGCGCTCCCCGATGACTACTCGCTGGCCCTTACCATCCCGGCCAGTATCAAAGACGCACCAGGGTTGGCATCCGTCTTTCGAAGGAAGTTTGGTCGAGTTGCAGAACTTCAATGCCAGGTGCCAGCTCCCGGTAAAACCTTGAAACTCCAAGATGCATCACGTTACCTTTTCTACCTGGTAACAAAAGACACTGCCCGTGACCAACCTACCTACCGAGATGTATGGGAAGCCTTACTTCAATTGAGAGAGCACGTACTAGAGTCCGACGTGCAAAAGTTAGCCATGCCAAAGTTGGAGTGCCGCCAATTAGATTGGAGGGTTATCCGAAATATGGTGGAGGAGATCTTCAAAGACACCGAAGTCCAGGTGTTAGTCTGTTGCAATCCGCATAGTTACTGGTGCGGAGAGAAAACCGTCCCTTGTCATTTTTATACAACTGGAAGTTGTAAAAGAGGGTCCAGTTGCCGATACCAGCATACAGTTCCGGTTCCAGTCCCGACAAGGTTCCAGGAGGAACCATCTTTTAAGAGGGGGGCAATGTTACGATAAATATCCTGGCCTAAAAATAACTGTAAAATATATGATGACTAATTCTAATATGTTTTAGATTTTACGAGAGCCTTCTATTTTACCTGAACGACCTTCCAGAAAAAAAGGTCGAACCGATGCGAGGGAAATCCAGTTTGCCCTTACCGTCGCCGTCCGGTCTACTCAAGAAGGTTTTAGACTTTTCGAGTCTAACGGTACTGAGTATATAACAGGACATTTTATTTGGAAGAAGTCAGTTAATAAAGAAGATTCGCGCCCGCGATATTTATTGTTACGCTCGCTTTTAAATAAATTATGTATATTTAGTGATAAATAAATTAATATCAGTTATTGTGCTTTTTAATAAATTTAGATAAGAACCTGTTGATAAGGACATTATAAATTAAGGACATAACAATTAATAAATTCACAACAATAATTTTAACAAAAGATCAGAAACTCAAAATCTAAGCAAAATTTATAATTATATTCTTTCTTTATGATTTATATATAAAACTTGTAAAATGTCATATTTAATTCTCCATATATCTGTTACATTTTTTCAGACATCTGTCAACGGTGAATAAATCTTCTTCTTTTTGTTACTAAACAAAAAAGAATGTTTAAACGAAATTTTACTTTTGGCAATATAATAGTCAAAAATAAAAATTTTATTGGTTGCTATTTTAACTTATTTATAAATTCAATTATTTTTGTATTAAAAAAATGTTTTCAAAATTATAAAAATTTTCGGAGAAACATTTATTGGATTAAAGCATTTTTATATTAAATATTTTGAAAATGTATTAGCAGTAATTTTTACTTACTAAACTAATTTTTATTTGGTAAGTTAACAAAAATTGTTTTTTCTTATTAGTTCAACCTTGTAAGATATTTTGTCTTTTTTAGCTCTTGATAATAATTGTAAACACAATTGAAAGCTCGAGATTAAAAAAATAGTTAACCAATAGCCCTTTTATTGACTCCAACCCATCCAAAACAGTTATATATTTGTTCCAAACGAGTCACAAGTACTTCCTTTTTCTTATTCTTATATATATATATATATATATATATATATATATATATATATATATATATATATATATATATATATCTACGGCATCAAGTGGACTCCGCCCATGTTAAAATTCAGGTTCAATTGAGCTCCGTGGTCAAGTGAATACCGATATACGGAGCTCACTTGACCATTCCATAATATTGGTTCTGTCGATTCATCAACATGTAGAGTTTAATAATTAATAAAAATTTTTTGGAGCCCGTAAATACCCCTGTATCATAAATGTATATCGTTTAGTTCACGTGTATATATTATAGGGGTCGTACAGATCTTCTTCAATGTATATTTGAACCATACGTTTATCGGTTTAAGTAAGCTCTAAGAGTTTGGCAACTGTGCGATTATACCGTATATTTTCAGCATATACCCTGAACGGTTCATATGGGCTCCTTATTTTTATCTACTGTTCGTAGACAGTGTAATCTAATACGCATTACACTGAGTAACAGAGGATATCTTATTACCTGGTATAACTACGTACTAAAAGGTAACTGGTTCTTTAAAAACAGGTATATAGATACAAAAGGATTTGGGCTTATTATTTAATGGAATATTCGCTTGCATAGGAAATTTTATTTTTTCTGCATTTTTAAAAATGTTCTTTTATTTAATATAATTTTATTAGTTCAATGCCGAACTCGATGTTTTTTTTAATTACAGAAATTTCGTAATATATTTTGTTTACGTGAGTATGTCTTTGTACGTCTTATGTAAGCATCCGATTAATAAAAACTAATTTTATTTCATCCAATCTTCTGCGATATCTTTTATAAAGCTTTCTTATTATTTTAGTTCTGGTCTTATTTGTGTACTACATATGATATCTCGATGAACGGTTATCTCAAAATAAATATGGTTAAGAGCTACAATAGATATTTTTGTCTTAAAATTGGTAGTAGTGTGCACAAAAACAAAGAATGGTTAATTTGTCTAACAAGGTATATTCGGCGGCAGATGCATATAGTGCAAGCGTCTATGTTTTAAGGGTGGAAGGATGTGCACCTCATTTTTAGCTGACAAGCTTGCGAACAATATTATTTCTGGTCCTCAATTTAAACAATAATCTGTGACTGACCCCGTGCGATACAAACTATTTTCAAGGAATTTATAGGGAGTCTACGTTCAACAATCATGACATTATTGGATGTTCAGTTTTGTGAAAGCGTCTATGTTAGGGAAATTGAAGGAGCACACATGAGCTTTTCAGGGGTTTTGGCTGAAAATTGATTCATAGTTTATTTTTATTGTGCAATAATAGGTGTATCGTCTATATAATAGAAGTCCTAGTATCTACCGGTATGGATCGTTCGTTTGTGTAAATGTTATACAGTGTAGGTGCCTTTATGCTACCCCAAGCGAGACCGTTCTTCATCTGCTATTCTTACCATTGAGTGATATAAAAAATATTCTCTTGTGTAGGCATAAGCAGACAATATAAGTGAGTTTGTTATCCAAGGGGATATCATATAGTTTTTGAAAAAATATTCTGTAAGTTAAGGTGTCGTAAGCGGCATTTAGATTGAAAAATACCACCACTGATACCCGATATTTTTCGTACCCATCTTTGATTTAGTATTTGTGATGTACATTACTTTGAATAGCTGACAAACTAAAAATTTCGGCTGATAGTTTTTGTGGTCGTTGGAGTTTTTGCCAGGTAAGCAAGGTAACAACTTTGGCTTGTCTCTAGACTTTGGGTATCTCCTAATTTGAATACAGTTGTTCATCATCTGGATAAGCCATTGTAGTGTTTTTGGTCCAGATTTCGTAATAAGCTTTGTGCTCAGATCCTCAATGTCGGTATTTGTATTATTTTTCATTAAATATGTAGATGGTGGATCCAAGCTCAAAATCATTAAAAGGTTCTCTTAGCTGACTGGTTTTGTTCTTTCTTACTTTGAGTTATTCTTTGCTTTTTTTCCGATAGAAATAGTATGTCTATATCTATAATGTGGTTTTCAGCGATCAGCTATATACCAAATACCCTAGGTTAGGCCCTATATGTGTTTCCTGTACTAGAAATTAGTCAGATTCGTGTTTAGCTCATGTCTGATAAGTTTAAATAAAGTAAAGTTTCTTGATTTTTAGATATACCCTTAACAGTTATAGACATATGTTATTAGAATAGTTGGTCCTAAAAAGGACCAATTTGACAAAATCATATTAAAGGGGTGACTGAAGAATTAGCCGATTAATTAATTAATCATTACCCGGGGTATGCCCGATTGCGGTGGTCTTATTAGTACTTCAATCTTCCTAAAGGCTCGTTTTTTAAACCCCATAAGTAATGCGTAATCTTTTACTTTTTATTAAAAATTTAAATTTTACATGCCGTGTATTACTTTTTGAAGATAATATGTCGAATCAGATTTGTATAGTAATAATTTTAGGTTCTAAAGAACCTCTTTGTGGAAAATAAATAAGTTTGTGATATCTGTCACAACTCATATATAGATATGGGGGGGGGAGAAAAAAATAAACAGGTGAAATAAGTGTAAACAATCTTAACTACATACATCGGCGCCACTGTTCAGGTGATGGGTTTATCACAGATATCAAAGGTTACATTTTAATTCAATGTACTATTTACGTATCTTCAATATTAAAAAAGTAGAAAAAGACATGTTTATGCTTTTATTTTTTTAAATCTATGCTATTTTCTTTCTAGAGTTCCGTCTTTTTTGAACGACCTGTGTTCTTTTTTCAATTGGGTACTTGTCCAAAGCTATGACAAATACTCTGTCCTCTGCTATTCTACATTAATATGACTGATTTATTTTATCTTTCTTGCAACTATTTTAATGGTTATCCTGTGTATCTTCTTCTTCTTCTACTTTTTCTTTTCATATAGACATAACTGTCTGTTTTTCAATGTGCCTCCAGTAAGTTGCCTTTCCATCGTTTTCGTGGTCGTCCTACTGATCGTCTTCCTATGGGTTAACCGTCTCTTGCCGTCTTTATTGTTTTATTTGTTGTCATTCGGCTTATATGATCGTTTCATTCTACTCTTCTATTTCTTAACCAGTTTTTGATGTTCTTCACCTTGCATCTACGTCGTATATCTGTACTTCTAGCTCTGTCCCATAGTGTCTTACCATCAATTTTTCTAAGTGTTTTCATCTCTGCTGTTTCATATCCTTTTTGTCCTCTCTGTGTCAGATCTTGTTTCTGCCGCGTATGTCATTATTAATCTGATGACTGTTTTGTAAATTCTGCCTTTCGTTTCTGTTTCGATATTTTTATTTCTTCATAATGTTTCATTTATGCAGCCTGTGGCTCTGTTTGCTCTATTCACTGGGTCTTCCACTTTAGTTTCGAGCTTTCCGTAGCTAGATAATGTGATGCCTAGATATTTAAGCTCTAACACTTATTCTATTATATGACCTTCCAGCTCCAATTAACATCTTAGTAAATTTGCTGTTGTAACCATGCATTTTGTCACTTTTGGGCAAATTAACATATTAAATTTTCTGGCGGTTATATGAAATTGGTACAGCATACGTTGTAAATCATTTTCACTTTAAAAGAGTAGTATTGCGTCGTCTGCACAGCAGATTATTTTAATTTGTTTTTCTTCCATTTGGTATCCTTTTTTAGTTCTTATTTTTTATTATTTCATCCATAATCAGGTTGAATAATAGAGGACTCAGGTAATATTCCTGTCTTATTCCATTGTCACCTTTAATAGGGTCGGTTAGTTCTTCTTCTACTTTTACTTTTATTGTGTTGTTTTGGTATATATTTTCGATCGTTTTGATTTTTCCTAGAGGTATCTCTCTTGCGTACAATAAGGGGATAACGTTTTTTTAATTTGTGTATCTTCTGTATATCATTATTTCTTTTGTGTATTAAAAATTAAATTTTGGTTATTATTTCTTAAGATTCTCTTAACGTGTTTATTAATTGTCTTGTTTTATGTGTATCAAGATATGTGTGTCATGATAGATTGTAATGCATATTTCATTTAATGTAATTAAAGTGCTCTTTGCGTTTGCCTATTACTTTCTCACTTCCTTAGCGATTGGTCTTTTTTTCCTCATCAATAACCTTATCCTCGCTCGATACAGCTATTTTAACCCTCTGTATGCCCTCTATTAATTTCAGGCAATATTTGGTTATACATTTTAATACACTCTATGAACCTATGACGAAACCTATATGGAAATGTTTAACAGTATGTCAAATGGACATGACTTCCTTATTAGTTTGTATTTTCGATCGTGATTTATTGTTATAAATTGTGTACAATTTATATAAAAATACATACAGAGGCATTATATCAGCATTTAGATATTGATTACCGTTGACATTTGTTTATTTTATTGTGTTGTTTCAGTACTGTGATAAAAAACAGGTACGTTGCTTTGAATCCACACTTTACCATATTATTTTAAATTATTTCTTTAAGATGGATACAAAAACGTTCTACGGGAAAAGCAGTAAATATCCGAGGAATCCAAAGACTCTGACTTTGATAGTGATAATAAGAAAGTAATAATAAATTTTCCAGGTACCCAGATATTAATCGATCCAGAATCAAATAAAATGGAAAATGAAGACGATTTGTACGAAGCAAATTTAGACCAGGATACCAATTTAGATTTAGACTAAGATGAAGATGAGGGCGATACCGATAAAACTGAAAAACACACTGAACAAAATATGCTCAAAAGGTCAAAAATGATCGTAAAAAACATTCAGTGGAAGAGTGGTTCTCGAACAGTATTTCCAATTCCAGAATGGAAAGGTAATTTACCAACATGCAAATTATTAGAACCGGAATCCCCTCTACATTATTTTAAAAAGATGATATCTACCAATATGCTGGGAAACATAGTAGAACAAAGTAATTTGTATGCACTGCAAAAGAATATAAATAAACCATTGAATATGACACTAGCAGAATTAAACCAATTTATTGGATCTGTTCTACTGATGTCAATATATGGCTTGCCAAGGACAAGATCATTTTGGCAGAAGGAAACACGTATTGCTCAAATCGTAGATACTATATCTAGGAATCGCTGGGAAGAAATAAAAACTAAAACGCATTTCAATAATAACGAAAATATGGTCAACAATAATGATAAGTTATACAAAATTAGACCATTCATCAACGGTCTATTTTAAAATTTTCAAAGTATCCCAATGAGTGAAAAATTGTGTATTGATGAACAAATGATACCATTCAAAGAGGCACATTCTTTAAAACAATATATGAAGAACAAACCCAAAAAATGGGGATACAAGGCATTTGTTTTGTGTGATAGCAATGGTATTGTTTATAACTGGGAATTATATACAGGAACTGTTAAAGATCCCCTTCATTTACCTAATGTAGACACCAGCGGTAATGTAGTAATAGGATTGTGTGAGATAATCAAACCAAACAAATACTATAAAGTATATTTTGACAACTGGTTCAATGGCATTCAGTTGCAGATTGAAATGGAAAAACGTGGACTGCAATGTTTGGGAACTGTTTTTCCAAACAGATTGCCTTATTGCCATTTTTCTGATGACAAGAATATGAAGAAACAGGGCAGAGGTACTGTAGAAGAAAAGCACGCTACAGTAGATGGCATAAGACAAACAGCGTTAAAGTGGTACGATAATAAACCGGTTCATTTGCTTAGTACATTTGTTGGTTCTAAGCCTACTTCGTTAGTCAAGAGGTGGGATAAGAAAAAAAATCAAGAATTATTGTATGCTGTACAAATTCAGTACAATTTTATAATAAAATTATTGGAGGTGTCGATCTTATGGATTCACTAATTGCTCTTTACCGAACAGACATAAGATCTAAAAAGTGGTATCTAAAAATATTTTTCACCTTCTGCATTTAGCTGTTGTTAACAGCTAGTTGTTGCATCGTCGTGATTGCGATTACTTTGAAATTAAAAAGAAAAACCAGTACGCTACATAAGTCCCACTTATGTAGCGTACTGTTAGCAAGCAATGATCAGATCAAAAACAAAGGACGTCCCAGGCTCAGTAAAATTGAGAACGAAATTGTAAAAAAACAGAGGAGAGGATCTACTGCTATTGTACTACCAAAGGAAGTTAGGCTTGACCAAACCTTCCACTGGCCAGTAATTTCTGAAAATAAGGAAAGATGCAAAAAACCAGGATGCTGAAATACTTCTAAAGTAATGTGCGATAAATGTAAAGTTGCTTTATGTTTTACAACTAACTACAAATATTTGTTTTTTTGAATGACATAATAAATAAGTATATAACTTAATTCGTTAGTTTTTGCTAAACACTCCCAAAACTCTCCCCAAACGAAATTTAAAAAATCTAAAAAAATTACTAGTTGTTGTAAATGGATATTTGAGCACATATACAAATTAAAACATTTTATAAACAAACAAGTTTACAAAAAAGTCGGGCAATAGAGGGCTAAGATATTTATATTTCACTATTATGCTCTATCATTTGGTTTTCATTTATAATTTGCACCTATGACGAAATTTATAATATCTAAGATCTGGTGCTTTCATATGAAACTGGAATAAAACACTTGTTAGATAATATTTATTCATTTTGAGTACACTTTTCTTAGAACCTAGTATATAAAAAAATAAATATTTGTCTGTCAACAAATTTCTTTATAAAAGTACGAGGCACTATTCTCATGCTGTGAGCTTTGCTGCTCTGTTACTTTTATAACGCTTAAGCTATTTTTAATTTATTGTCAATATTTTTGAGGTGTGTTATCTTAAATGATCATTTTTAAGGTTAGTACGTTTGATTAAATGAAATTGACATTAATTTGATAGTTTCCATTTTATTAGTGCTCATGGTATATGACTAGCATCTGTTGGAACTATATATCAATTTCAACATGTGGAAGTGAGAGCACTCTCTTGTTAGCAATTTCAGCGTAAATTTTGACGAAACCAGAAATAACCCATATTATTCTCCCCGTGTGATCTTAGTATTTCCATTGATTAAATTGTATAGGGTATCCAATATCAATATCTAATGTTGATTTTTAAATGCACACTTTAGATACTCTGTTTTTGTTTACCTTATTTTTAGACCTTTTTGCTCAAGCGCCCATCTTTATTGTCTCAATCATTAATTCAATTATCTCTCCTTATCTCTTACTAACACCACATCGTTAGCATATATAAGGCACCAAGGGATATCTCGTTAACATGTTTTCGTTAATTTTTCCAACACTAATTAGAAGAGATAAGGGATTAGCACTGACCCCTGATGCAATACTATTCTCAAATGAAATTTATCAGTCTTACCCTCACTTGTTCTAACATTAGTTTTCCATTACTTGCCTTATGATAAAAATTGCATCCGTTGTTAATATGCCGTGCATGAATTTAAACTTATTTCCTAATATTTCTGTTTCTTCCTCTATCCTACTATCAATTATTCTCTCCCACAGTTTCATGGTGTGACAGAGTAGTTTTAGGGCTCTATAGTTTGTACAGAGTTTAACATCTACTTTGTTTTTGTATACAGGTACTAAAATGCTACTTCTCCATTCATCCGGTATTCGCCTTACTTTCAAAATTCTATTAAATAGTCCTGTTAGCCAACTTGTTCCTGATTTTCCTAATGCTGATCATATATATCCAGGGATGCCATCAGGACCTATGCCTTTTCTTTTTTCATCTTATGTAGCTCTTGAATTACTTCCGCGGTCGTCATTTTCGGCACCATTGCTATTACTGTCTCTGTTGCCTCTATAGATGCTTTCTCAAACTCTTAGTTTAATTGCTCGTTAAAGAACTCCTTGTAGCTATTTTTTAGATCCTTTCCTTGCATAAATAGTTTAATGTATTTATCTCGTATACATTTAATCTGATTAAAATCTTTGGTTTTCTTTGCTCCACTTTTAACAATTTTGTATATGTTTTTTTCTTAGTACTCAGTTCATTGTACAGCTTTTCATGCGCTGCTACCTTAGATTGTGCTACCGCACATTTGCTTCCTCTTTATCTATTTGATACTTTTGATAATCTTATTCTGATATTTTTTCTTGTCCCTCCTTATATAATCTTCTCTTGTCTTTTATATTGTCTTAAACATCGTCTGACTATCTATATTTACCAATTTTTAAGTCAATTTTCTGAGATTTTTTCAAGTATTTTAGTTACACCCTCTTTAATAATTTTTGACACATTTCTCCAAATTTCATTATGACCTTTTTCCATATTCCAACACATTCTTTTTTTATTTCTGTTCTAAATTGAACTACTTTGTCGCTTGTTAACGTCAATTAATTGTTTTTGTGAATCTCGTCGATATTTTGGTTTTATTTCATATTTTACTTGTATATCTAGTACCAGCACTTTATGCTGTTGGCTTACAGTTTCACTAATTATTACTTTAGAGTCTTTACATAAGGGATTGGCTTACGATCCATATTTGGAATTGATTTTGTCTGCTTTTAAATTGGATAAGTTGGCTTTCTCTTTTCTAAAAGTATGTACTAACAGTGGACTAGGTATGGCCACTGTTAGTACATGCTACTGCTAATTCCAGCATATTATCTGCCATATTATTTGCTGCTAATATCATTCTAATATTTCATCTATAGATTAAATCCGTATAACAAATAGATATTTTTCACTTTCTCGGAGTAATAATATTCTAACATACAAAATCCTATTAAATTGCCAAAACCTTCCTTGCATATTTTATTCACTTATAAGGGACAGCAGCAATATTAGTACCATAATAAGGGTATAGTCCTGGACTGGCTAATCGTTGGATAATAGGAAGCATGAGTGTAGCAGTTTTAATGTTTTCGGGACTGCTACCTGGTATGGGGGAGCAGAGATATCAGTACCAAGTTATTGCATATATGAATTGTTGCTTGAACTTTATTATTATTAAACAGCACTATATAAACAGCACTATATTCTATAACACAAGAAACACTGTTATAAAACAGTCGAATAATATACCGATTCTCAATTCAAATATTCAAAAAATGAAAGAACAGCTTACTAAAATAGAAATCGCCTATTTAAAATGCAATCCATTAATGGCCCAAAGTACCAAGCACTTCTAGCATATGGTAATGATATTGATCTCATAAGAAACTCTCTCCCGTCTGCGACATCTTCAACAAAGTGAAGAGAACACGAAAAATGTTTTACTTAAAATCAACAAAATGAAAAACAAATACAAGCGAATCAACAGAAGAGAGCAATTCAATCTAGATTGTGAATAAAACAAGTGATGTTTTTATCTAAGGGGACGTCATAGAATTTTTGGAGAAATTTTCTCTAATTTAATATGTCGTAAGCGGCATTTCGATTGACAAATACTACCCCTAATACCTGATATCTTTCGTACCCGTTGTTGATTTTTGCAACAACGGGTACGTTATTACATACTTTATAAGTATTACGAATAAAAATAAATAAGCAAGAAGAATGTAAGTGTACTATATTTAAACCAAGTGACAGAAAAAAGAATATTATACATACATGTACTTCTAAATTAAAAATTATATGCCTGACAACGCAAGATACAAAAAACAACGATTTAACATTGAAAACAATGATAGCTTGCACAAGCGACAAAGTATTTAAAACGATAAGGCCGAACATATTATATGTAATTGTAATAGATATGTTGGCTAAAATTATACCATAAGACACCGAAATATTATATCTATGTGTTTATGTGTATCTAAAGTATAGTAGTATATTGAATTCCCTACATTAAAAAATCGAAATATTTAAATTAGACAGTAAAAAATTATAATTTTAAGATTGATTTATAAATTATTATAATTTAAATTTTACTGCTTGATGAAACAAATATTGTAAGTCATACACTATAGCAATCGAAACATCGGAAAGTACATTTATAATATAATAAATATTTCAGTGCCAATGTATTAAAAAAAATTCTAGTACATAAAAATGGACACTTGCCTATTCAAAGTTTATAATAGACACTAATTTCAGTTTATCTATAATTAAAGCAAGTAATATAAATTATAATTATTAAAATATTTAACTACATTAACCAAGTACGTATTTGTGAAATTTCTCGATGACTAAATTGATTGATATTTAAATAAATTTGAAGTTCCAAAACGTACCTGCTGTAAAATTTAAAAATCTACGACCAATCAAATTATTGGCAACATCGGAGGAGTTTAGTTGGGTACGCAAAGAAATGTATACGGATCCCAAAAGTGTTTTAACCTATTACAGAGTCCACTTAATCCGACGTGTTGGTCGGAGTCCACATAAAGCGCTACCCAGATAATAATATACACGGTGTATATTCGCCTGGAGTTAGTATAATACCGTTTTAGTACGGAGCTCTCATTAACCGCTAGATCTATATATATATATATATCTATATATATATATATATCTAGATATATGTATATATATATGTATATATATATATATATATGTATATACATATATATATATATATATATATATATATATATATATATATATATATATATATATATATATATATATACATATATATATACATATATCTAGATATATATATATATATATATATATATATATATATATATATATATATATATATATATATATCTACGGCATAAAGTGGACTCCGCCCATGTTAAAATTCAGGTTCAATCGAGCTCCGTGGTCAAGTGGGTACCGATATACGGAGCTCACTTGACCATTCCATAATATTGGTTGTGTCGATTCATCAACATGTAGAGTTTAATAATTTATAAAAAATTTTTGGAGCCCGTAAATACCCCTGTATCATAAATGTATATCGTTTAGTTCACGTGTATATATTATAGGGGTCGTTGAGATCTTCAATGTATAATTGAAACATAGGTTTATCGGTTTAAGTAAGCTCTGAGAGTTTGGCAACTGTGCGATTATACCGTATATTTTCAACATATATCCCGAGCGGTTCATATTATTTTATCCTTATTTTTATCTACTGTTCGTAGACAATGTAATGTCATACGCATTACACTGAGTAACAAAGGATATCTTATTACCTGGTATAACTACGTATTAAGAGGTAACTGGTTCTTTAAAAACAGGTATATAGATACAAACGGATTTTGGCTTATTATTTAATGAATGTTCGCTTGCATAGGAAATTTTATTTTTTCTGCATTTTTAAAAATTAATTACTTACAGAAATTTCGTAATATATTTTGTTTACGTGAGTATGTCTTTGTACGTTTTATGTAAGCATCCGATTAATAAAAACTACTTTTATTTCATCCAATCTTCTGCGATATCTTGTATAAAGCTTTTTTATTATTTTAGTTCTGGTCTTATTTGTGTACTATATATGATATCTCGATAAAAGGTTATCTCAAAATAAATATGGTTAAGAGCTACAATAGATATTTTTGTGTTAAAATGGGTAGTAGTGTGCTTAAAAAGAAAGAATTTGTCTAACAAGGTATATTCGGCAGCAGATGCATATAGTGCAAGCGTCTATGTTTTAAGGGCGGAAGGACGTGCACCTCATTTTTAGCTGACAAGCATGCGAAAAATATTATTTCTGGTCCTCAATTTACCTTTTAGTTTTAAACAATGATCTGTGACTGACCCCATGCGATACAAATTATTTTCAAGGAATTTATAGGAAGTCTACTTTCAACAATTTCATGACATTATTGGATGTTTAGTTTTGTGAAAGCGTCTATGTTAGGGAGATTAAAGGAGCACACACGAGTTTTTCAGGGATTTTGGCTGAAAATTGATTCATAGTTTATTTTTATTGTGTAATAATAGGTGTATCGTCTATATAATAGAAGTTCTAGTATCTACCGGTATGGATCGTTCGTTTGTGTAAATGTTATACAGTGTAGGGGCCTTTATGCTACCCCAAGCGAGACCGTTCTTCATCTGCTATTATTATCATTGAGTGATACAAAAAATATTCTATTGTGTAGGCATACGCCATCAATATAAGTGAGTTTGTTATCTAAGGGGATATCATATAGTTTTTGGAGAAATATTCTGTAATTTAAGGTGTCGTAAGCGGCATTTAGATTAAAAAATACCACCCCTGATACCCGATATTTTTCGTACCCGTCTTTGATTTAGTCTTTGTGATGTACGTGATCTTCCCTGTCTACAACCACTTTTGTCTTTTAATTTAAGTTTTTCTTCTAATATCGGTGATATCATATTAACGATATTGTGCAAAAGTATTTTGAATAGCTGACAAAATAAAGATATTAGCCGATAGTTTTTGTGGTCGTTGGAGTGTTTGCCAGGCTTAAGTAAGGTAACAACTTTGGCTTGTCTCTATACTTTGGGTATCTCCTAATTTGAATACAGTTGTTCATCATCTGGATAAGCCATTGTAGTGTTTTTGGTCCAGATTACGTAATAAGCTTTGTGCTCAGATCCTCAAGGTCGGTAGTTGTGTTATTTTTCATTAAATATGTAGGTGGTGGATCCAAGCTCCACATCGTTAAAAGGTTCTCTCAGCTGACTGGTTTTGTCCTTTCTTACTTTCCGACAGAAATAGTATGTCTATATCTATAATGTGGTTTTCAGCGATCAGCTATATACCAAATACCCTAGTTAAGTCCCAATATGTGTTTCCTGTACTAGAAATTAGTTAGATTCGTGTTAACCCATATGTCTGATAAATTTAAGTAAAGTAAAGTTTCTTGATTTTTAGATATACCCTTAACAGTTATAGACATATGTTATTAGAATAGTTGGTCCTAAAAAGGACCAATTTGACAAAATCATATTAAAGGGGTGACTGAAAAATTAGCCGATTAATTAATTAATCATTACCCGGGGTATGACCGATTGCGGTGGTCTTATTAGTACTCCAATCTTCCTAAAGGCTCGTTCTTTAAACCCCATAAGTAATGCGTAATCTTTTTATTAAAAACTTAAATTTTACATGCCATGTATTACTTTTTGACGATATGTCGAATCAGATTTGTATAGTAATAATATTAGGTTCTAAAGAGCCTCTTTGTGGAAAATAAATAAGTTTGTTGTCGCCACTGTTCAGGTGATGGGTTTATCACAGATATCAAAGTTTACATTTTAATTCAATGTTCTATTTACGTATCTTCAATATTAAAAAAGTAGGAAAAGACATGTTTATGCTTTTATTTTTTTAAATCTATTCTGTTTTCTTTCTAGAGTTCCGTCTTTTTTGAACGACCTGTGTTCTTTTTTCAATTGGGCACTTGTCCAAAGCTATGACAAATACTCTGCCCTCTGCTATTCTACATTAATATGACATTCATTATTTTCTCTAAACACTCTGTCCTCTGCTGTTCTACATTAATATGACTGATTTATTGTATCTTTCTTGCAGCTATTTTAATGTTTATCCTGTGTATCTTCTTCTTCTTCTTTTTCTTTTTATATAGACATAACTCTGTCTGTTTTTCATTGTGCTTCCAGTAAGTTGCCTTTCCATCGTTTTCGTGGTCTTCCTACTGATCGTCTTCCTATGGGTTAACCGTCTCTTGCCGTCTTTATTGTTTTATTTGTTGTCATTCGGCTTATATGATCGTTCCGTTCTACTCTTCTATTTCTTAACCAGTTCTTGATGTTCTTCACCTTGCATCTACGACGTATATCTGTACTTCTAGATCTGTCCCATAGTGTCTTACCATCAATTTTTCTAAGTGTTTTCATCTCTGCTGTTTCACATCCTTTTTGTCCTCTCTGTATCAGGTCTTGTTTCTGCAGCGTATGTCATTATTGGTCTGATGACTGTTTTGCAAATTCTGCCTTTCGTTTCTTTTCCGATATTTTTATTTCTTCATAATGTTTCATTTAGGCAGCCTGTGGCTCTGTTTGCTCTATTCACTGGATCTTTCACTTCAGTTTCGAGCTTTCCCTAGCTAGATAATGTGATGCCTAGATATTTAAGCTCCAACCCTTGTTCTATATCTGACCTTTTAGCTCCAATTAACATCTTAGTAAATTTGCGGTAGTAACCAAGCATTTTGTCTCTTTTGGGGAAATTAACATGTTAAATTTTCTGGCGGTTGTATGAAATTGGAGCAGCGTACGTTGTAAATCATCTTCACTTTGAAAGAGTAGTATTGCGTCGTCTGCACAGCAGATTATTATTATATTATATATTATTTGTTTTTCTTCCATTTGGTATCCTTTTTTAGTTCTTACTTTTTTATTATTTCATCCATAATCAGATTGAATAATAGGGGACTCAGAGAATATTCCTGTCTCATCCCATTGTCAGCTTCAATAGGGTAGGTTAGTTCTTCTTCTACTTTTACTTTGATTGTGTTGTTTTGGTATATATTCTCGATCGTTTTGATTTTTCCTAGAGGTATCTCTCTTGCGTACAATAAGTGGATAACGTTTTTTAATTTGTGTATCTTCTGTAGATTAGTATTTCTTCTGTGTATTAAAAGTTAAATTTTGGTTATTATTTCTTAAGATTCTCTTAACGTGTTTATTAATTGTCTTGTTTCATGTGTATCATGATAGATTGTAATGCATATTTCATTTGCATTTCATTTCAATTGCTATCTCACTTCCTCAGTGATAGGTCTTTTTTTCCTCATCAATAACCTTATCCTCGCGCGATACAGCTATTTTAACCCTCTATAGCCCCGTGTGTACTTAAGGCAACAAAGGAGTTTTTGATGCAGAAAACTTTTTTAAAACAATTTCCGACTCTAAGGTGCCCTCTGTTAATTTCAGGCAACATTTGGTTATACATTTTAATACACTCTATGAACCTATGACGAAACCTATATGGAAATGTTTAACAGTATGTCAAATGGACATGGCTGCCTTATTAGTTTGTATTTTCGATAGTGATTTATTGTTATAAATTGTGTACAATTTATATAAAAATATATACCGAGGCATTATATTAGCATTTATATATTGATTACCGTTGAAATTTATTTATTTTATTGTGTTGTTTCAGTACTGTGATAAAAAACAGGTATGTTACTTTGAATCCACACTGGACCATATTATTTTAAATTATTTTTTTAGGATGGATACAAAAACGTTCTACGGGAAAAGCAGTAAATATTCAAGAAATCCAAAGACTCTGACTTTGACAGTAATAATGAATTTTCCATAGGTACTCAGATATCAATCGATCCAGGATCAAATAAAATGGAAAATGAAGATGATTTGTACGAAGCAAATTTAGACCAGCTCAAATAGTTGACACTATATCTAGGAATCGCTGGGAAGAAATAGAAACTAAAATTCATTTCAATAATAACGAAAATATGCTCAACAATAATGATAAGTTATACAAAATTAGACCATTCATCAACGGTCCATTTCAAAATTTTCAGAGTATTCCAATGAGTGAAAAATTGTGTATTGATGAACAAATGATACCATTCAAAGGGGCACATCCTTTAAAACAATATATGAAGAATAAACCCAAAAATGGGGATACAAGGCATTTGTTTTGCGTGAGCAATGGTATTGTTTATAACTGAGAATTATATACAGGAACTGTTGAACATTCTTTTCATTTACCTAATGTAGACACCAGCGGTAATGTAGTAATAAGATTGTGTGAGATAGTCGAACCAAAGAAATACTATAAAATGAAAAAGACAGAAAAGATTTGATTTTACGTTCAAAGCGTCTATGTATCTATTTTGATACGTATTTCGACTTAATAAGTCTCATCAGAATAGTTATTCATAGCCGTTCTTAACGTGAAAAATAATCTTCTCTGTCTTATAAGGAAGCAACAATAACATGGCTTCGTTATGGACGCAATAGCGACATCTGATAGAAAAATCAGTAAGATAGTTTGGAAACAAATTCAGATTTCTGCTTTAATCTGGAGCCTTCTAAAAATTGCAAGGCATGGCCAGACGATGATAAAGATGTTAATAGAGACATGGAGAATCTAAAATTTGCATTCCACGGCATGTCTATTTATCTAAGCAGAAATACTATAAATACGTAAATACTATAAAGTATATTTTGACAACTGGTTTAATAGCATTCAGTTGCAGAATGAAATGGAAAAACGTGGACTGCAATGTTTGGGAACTGTTCGTCCAAACATACTGCCTAATTGCTATTTTTCTGATGACAAGAATATGAAGAAACAGGGTAGAGGTACTGTAGAAGAAAAGCACGCTACAGTAGATGGCATAAGACTACCAGCATTGAAGTGGTACGATAATAAACCGGTCCATTTGCTTAGTACATTTGTTGGTTCTGAGCCTACTTCGTTAGTCAAGAGGTGGGATAAGAAACAAAAATCAAGAATTATTGTATGCTGTCCAAATTCAGTGCAATTTTATAATAAATTTATGAGAGGTGTCGATCTTATGGATTCACTAATTGCTCTTTACCGAACAGACATAAAATCTAAAAAGTGGTATCTAAAAATATTTTTTCACCTTCTGGATTTAGCTGTTGTTAACAGCTGGTTGTTGTATCGTCGTGATTGCGATTACTTTGAAAGAAAAATCAGTTGCCTTTGTTACAGTTTAAGTCCCACTTATGTAGCGTACTGTTAGCAAGAACTGACCAGATCAAAAACAAAGGACGTCCCAGGAACAGTGAAATTGAGAACGAAATTGTAAAAAAACGGAAGAGAGGACCTACTGCTATTGTACCACCGAAGGAAGTTAGGCTTGACCAAACCTTCGACTGGCCCGTATTTTCAAAAAAAGGGAAGATGCAAAAAACCAGGATGCTGTAATACTTCTAAAGTAATGTGCGCTAAATGTAAAGTTGCTTTATCTTTTACAACTACAAATATTTGTTTTTTTGATTGGCCTAATAAATAAGTATATAACTTAATTCGTTCGTTTTTGCTGCCCACAGTTGCCTGAGGGCAATACTCCCAAAACTCTCCCCAAACAAAATTTAAAAAATCTAAAAAAAATACTAGTTGTAAATGGATGGATATTTGAGCACATATACAAATTAAAACATTTTCTCTTAAGTTTACAAAAAAAGTCGGGCAATAGAGGGCTAAGATATTTATATTTCACTATATGCTCTATCATTTGGTTTTCATTTCAAATTAGCACCTATAACGAAATTTATAATATCTAAGATCTAGTGCTTTCATATGAAACTGGAATAAAACACTTGGTAGATAATATTTATTCGTTTTGAGTACACTTTTTTTAGAACCTAGTATATAAAAGAATAAATATTTGTCTGTTCAGTGTTTTCCAAGTCTGTAAAACATAAACAGGCTTAAATATTAGATTATACATTTATTAAGAATGTTCAATTTCTAAATTGAAGATTTTATATTTAAAAATATGAATAGGTTTTTACATTTTATTTGACGTTTTAATCTTTAAATCGGAGTTCATTTTTCGAAAAACTATAAAATTGTGAGAACAAATTGTTACTTTTATAACGCTTAAACTATTTTTAATTTATTGTCAATGTTTTTGAGGCGGGTTTCCTTAAATGACCATTTTTAAGGTTAGTACGTTTGATTAAATGAAATTGACATTAATTTGATAGTTTCCATTTTATTAGTACTGATGGTATATGACTAGCATCTGTTGGTTCTATATATCAATTTGAACGTGGAAGTAAGAGCACTCTCTTGTTAGTAATTTCAGTTTAAATTGTGACGAAACCAGAAATAACCCATAATATTCTCCCCGTGTGATCTTAGTATTTCCGTTGATTGAATAGTATAGGGTATCCAATATTTTAATCAACGGTATGTCAGAGTTTTATTAATTTTTATATATATTTGCAAAATGAAGAAGAAAGTTCAGTACAGGCAGTTAAACAGCTGATCTGTCAATTAAGAAGTAAGAGCAAGTACCAACTTGCTGAAAAGCATACCATACACAAAAGGGGTAATAAAATGTACTGCACAAACTATAGCGATATAAGCTATATAAAAGCTATATATCTATTAATTATTAGGATATACAGTATTTTTTCTGATACACCTGGAACGATTGAGTGAATAGGTGAACTATCAAATAGGAGACTATTAGTGTGGAATTAGAAAAACTAATAAATCGTTGATCAATTATTCACTATTAGGCAGTTAATGAGAAATGTTGGGAATACAAAAAAAAAAACATTAAACTAGTAATTTATAGATTTTAAACAAGCACTGATATAACCATAAGAATAAAACTATGAAATACCATGGCAGAACTAGGCTTACCTAATAAACTATTGAATTTAACAAGGAGTAATATACAAGTAAAGACTTCAAGGAAAACTGTCGACTTATTTTCAAATGTACTGCAAAGTTATTTAAAAAATGTGACCGAATTAGCGTAACACCTGTTTTGAAAACTAAATATTATGAGACGAATTGGGGATATTATATTACACAAACTAAACCGCTTGCCTACAAAAAATATAAGGAAAATACGATACGGTGAGAAAGACTAATGACTTTACAGCTAATTGCCACATAAGTATCAATGTAACTATAGCTCACAAAATGGGTTCAATTACATTGCAATTTTTAAATTTTTCGTGATAAATTGAAGTGATTGATTGTTGTTTTGAAAAGGTAAGTTGTTTTTTATTTTTGTATTCTTATCATCTGATATTGTAATATCAACAACATTTTTCATAATATATTCTAAAATAAAGAAATTACTAATAACGAACAAAAGTTTTATTAATTTCTTGTTAATATAATTATGTAGAAATTTATATTTTTATCTTGTTCTTACTATAGTGTTAAAGCACAAATGTAGTCATAGTCTACCGTATTTTTTTCATAGTGGTCATAGTTTTTAATTGTAATATAGATTATGTGTTTATAATAACTAGCGCATAGAAAATAATAAAATTTTGTACCCTGTGCTTTATGTTTATTATCCTTTATTGTATTGGAACATCTAGAAGTATAGCAATACATTTTAATTGTTGAACAAAAGAGAAAATAAAAACACTTTTTGTGGTGTACCACTTAACAATACACAAAATCGTACACAAATAGTCAAATGGTAGTAAAAGTCGATATAGGCCGCCAGACGGCAGAGGCATCGCCGCGCTCGATGTCTATACTATGAAATGTTTTTCATACAGTTTTCGGATCAGATTTTTCAAAACATCAAATTACATCTTCTTTTTGCCTTTCTTTATTTAGGCTAACCGCTACTGTTTTTTTCTTCAGCGTTTCTTCTTAATCTACATTAATGTTATATTACAATTCTTTCTGGAACGAGCTATAATTTTTCTCAAATAACCATTTTGTGTGGTTTAGTCGCCTTAAGGTTTAGCATGCTTTATCAGATGCTCTTTAAAGTCCCTTTTAATATTAATATCGTTTGAGAAATTTTTCCCAGATACTTATATTTCGTTTTGATTTTCAATCTTCTTTTAATGTTAGTTTAAATGGTCTAGTAGTGTGTTCGTACAGTTCAGTTATAAGCAAAATTAGGTGTTGTTGTACACCTAATTCTTTTAGTATCAGTCCATAAGTGTATCCATTTGACTCTGTCGAACGCTTTACGATAGTCTATAAAACAAATCCATAGTGGGATATTGAATTCCATAGACTTTATACTTTTCTTGGACTTTTATTATAATAGTTTTAAAATTAAATGTTTAGTGAAAATCTCTCCGCGACTTTAATATATTAAATATTTTAATTAAAAATCGACATATCTATTGAAATTAGACAGTAAAAAAGTATGTTATTAAAGATTGATTTATAAATTATTGTAGTTTAAATTCAACTACGCTATGAAACAAATATTGCATGTCATAAACTGCAGTAACCCAAAAATTATAAAGATCTCCCTGTTGTTTGAGTTTTCTTTAATTAGTAGGGTAACAAACATTATAATCCTACCGAAGGGGCCTCTAATTTCATAAACTGTTACACGATTACTCTATCCGATCTACGTACATTTATGAACTAAATGTTTTAGTGACAATGCCTTTTAATAAAAAATACTAATTAATAAAAATGGAAACTTAACTTTTCCAAGTTTATAATAGACACTTTCTTATGTTTAAAAATATATAAAATAAGTAATATAAATTACCGCCTTGTTTATTAAATTTAAAAAGTAAAATAAAGTTATGTGTCGGTTAACAATTTATATTTAACTGCATTAGCCAAATAATCCTGAAATTCCTTCATGACTAAATTGATGGATATTTAAATAAATTTCAAGTGTTAAAATGTACCTGCTGTAAAATTTGAAAATCTACTACTAATACAATTATTGGCAACATCTCAGGAGTTTAGAAATGTACGCATCATGGTAAATACGGATCCCAAAAATGGTTTATCCTATTGTGGAGTCCACTTAATGCTACATGTTGGTCGGAGTCTACATAAAGCGCTACTTAGATAATAATATACACGGTGTATATTCTACTGGAGTTAGCATAATACCGTTTTAGAACAGAGCTTACATTAACCGCTAGATGTATATATATATATATATATATATATATATATATATATATATATATATATATATATATATATATATATATATATATATACATATATATATATATATATATATATATATATATATATATATATATATATATATATATATATATATATATATATATATATTAAGTAGATGACTTTAAAATGATATTGCCAATAATACTGAGTTGCATTCTTGGGACGACACTTGATTGTAGGATAGTTCATTTGATAACATGAAATAACTTAAAAAGAATAATAACAGAATAATAAAGAATAGCCATTAGAAAAATTATAAGCAATACTATTCTTAGAAACAATTGAATAGGACAATTTGTTGTTTTCATAAAATCTATTATAAATATATTTACAATTTTATTAAAGAAGTATAAATAAATTATAAATATTTATGTTTTTAAATAAGAATTATCTCAAATATTACAATAAAAATTGAAAAAAAAAAATTTTAAGCAAATTAGATAGTTTATTTGACAATTTATTTATTGAAATAATGCATATTCGTAATGTACGCAAACAGTCCATACAAATTAAAAAAAGGAACGTCGAAATCCATAAATAAGAACCAGAGATACAGCTAACATCCCTTCATCCCTTCCCCCTCCCTTCGGCTCCCGTGAGTTTCGAAGCCAGCCGATTTTAAGGACCACATTTTGAAGCTTTGTGAACAATTTCATTGAAGGGCAATCTTTTTAGAATTTGGTACGTTAAAACTATAAAGTATGTTTTTTTAAACAACGCTAATTAGATTTATTAATTGTTATTAACAAAGCTGCTATGAATTAAATAAAAAAAGTTGCTAACTTTGTTTCGAATTATTTTAGGGCAATATTTTTTTCTTTTAAATTTGTGAAAAAATTCAGCCTTTTTAAATATAAAAAAATAATATTCTTGCAGGCAATGGTTAAAAATTCTAATTGTTTATAAGCAAAAAAGCGACATGTTTTTGCAAAATTATTTTGCAATATTTAAAATTAATTTTATTAATTTTTTTTTTAATGTTATTAATAGAACAAGTGTTCTTCTTCCAGAAACTCTCCTTACAATTACTAGAACTATATAATATTCTGACTTATATTGTTGCAAAAAACATTAATTTGGGATAAACAAATAAAATAACTTTTAAACTATTTCACCGATCACTTTGAAATTTTGGCCATATTTTAAGCACTGCAAGGCACAGCATTGCAAGAAATATAAATATTATAAGTTTATTTTCAAAAAAGTAATTAACATTTATAAAAAACCGAAATTTTTGACCTATTTTGCAATTTTCTAAGCAACAAATAATGATAGAAACATTTAGAGAACGCCGTTTTGAAGGTTTTTATATGACTTAAAAGTCTCTTCTCCTGTAAAAATTGTTTAAATGCTTCATTTTTTGCTGATAGACGAAAAAAGCAAAAATTTTCCGTTTTTTGACCTTAATTTGTTAATAACGAATAATTAAGTTAATAACTAAGTCCAAAAAATCGACTGCAGGAAACATATAGGTTTTTGTTACAGAGGTCCATACTATTCAAAACAACTGTCGTTTGCCTGGCCGGACGAGTGTCATGAAAAATGCTTATTTCCCTGGGCTATAGGCATTATGTTAATATGGTTTGAAAAAAAAAACAAAAAAAGTATACCACAAATTAAAAAAAAAACAAAAGAATTAAGAAAATAGAAATAGAACAAAAAACAAAAAAATAAATAAAAAAAAAGGACAAAAAAAAGCAAAAAACAAAAAAAAACAAAAAAGCACCAAAACAAAAAAAAACAAAAAAAAACAAGAAAATAATAAAAAAATAAAAAAACAAAATAAAAATATACCAAAACAAAATTTATGTATCCATAAAAATATTAGGTATATGTAGTACTAACATTGATAACTGATAACAAGAAAATTTTGACTATGAATCTGCAATCAATAATAATTAAAATTCAGTCGATTTTAACAATAAGCACAAACAAGTCTGGCTAATTGGCTCTGCCAAAGCCAATTGTCAGAAAAAAAAACCAACTTTTGTATCAAGAAAGGGTACCGAAGAGTTTGACTCCTCCTCAAGTGTGAATTGCAAATGAGCAATTAATGAATTAAAAATCGTAAGTGTATTCTGTGTCTCATTTTTTGGTACTGACGTTATTAAATCATCTACATATTGGTAGAGAAAAGGAAATTGAAAATGTACGTGTTGATGCATAAAATACTACAATTTATTCATAACGATTTCAGCTAAAATAGGTGAGGTTGCTCCACCCATCGGTAAACCTAATTTTTGTTTGTAAAATTTACTATCAAAAGAAAAATAAGTATGATAAAAAGCAATAATCTCTATGAACACTGTTTTTGGAGTATTGCAATTCGGTTGTATTAGGTCAAAATGTTCTTCCATGATTGAACTTCAACCCACAAGACAATTTTAATAATTTTAATTAAAACATTTTAAAACTTAACTTCATGTACAAACCATTTTTTTTTTCATTACATATCTTTTATAATTCTATATTTTTCTATCAGACTATTTTGTCAAAAATTGAATTTTGAGAAAGAAAAAGTGTAAATGTCTAGTCCTTTTTGGACATATTATGTTTATACCACTAACATCAATAATGTAAAAAGACAACAATGATATAATTGTGACACACGGACAACTACACGGATGTGTTATTCCCCTTTTGTGAGAACAAGATGAACTTTTAATTTATTTTATATCTATTAACATCATTGATACACTTGTTTCCTTGAGAAAAGGTATATAATACACGCATCTCACTGTGGTGTTAACTACTATACCCAAGATTAATTACAAACCAAATAATTTATTAAACATGATATGTTTATATAGAGGAGTGACTGAATTTAATTAATTAGGATTTATTATTTAATTTTTAATTTAATTTTGTGTGACAATTAAAAAGTCTAATATTGCTGACTGAATAATGTTATTGTTCTATGCCAACAAAAAGAAGAAGTGATTAAGACAGGTGCTGTTTCGATAGGTGACAGTTGAAACAACACATGACTTAATTAATAATTTCTTGTCAAAAATGCCGGCCACATGGTTATAATAAAATAACTTTAAATATTTAATAAAGGCCTTGTTTGCCACTTTTCCGCTGGTTGGGATATGCGTTTGTTTTGTTTTTAAAAATATGTGTATGTCCATGTTAATTTTATTATACACTAAGAGATAGTGTCGACATTAAAGTAAGATTAAAATAACATCTTTAATTATGATATTGCAAAGAATGTTTTTCCATTACAGCAAGTTCTGATGAAGCCCAAAATTATGTGGCGAAAGCTTGACTTTTAATAAAAGACACTCACTTAGAAGCACCCGTTTTTTATTGCTTCCTTAGTATTGGGTCGTTCCCGGTTATCTCAACCATCTGTGTTTACCAGTAACCCGTTACTGTCTGACTTTCTTTATATATATATATATATATATATATATATATATATATATATATATATATATATATATATATATATATATATTAAACCTAGAGCTAAAATTAAGTAAATTTATTTATCGGCGAGACTCAGTAAGCTAAAGACTGGTAACTTCATTTTATCTTATTACTATTAATTTTAAATAACTTATAATGTTACCTAAAGTTAAAATTAAAATCTAATTTATTAAATAAATTTGTTGGAAGTGCATTCGTATGATCTTTCTAGTTCTTTACACTTTAAAATAAACCTTAATATTTTTTACTTAAGTTTTTATAATAACTTTTTTATACATGTATGTTTATCACATGTTCTTTTGCTGTTCTAATTTTGTTAAATTGCAAACTATACCTAGTTTCAATTAATTGTTTTATACAACGTTAACTCTGAATGTCCAGTTTCGTAAGCTTTTTCATATTTTTAACATCATTGACTGCTACATGTCTTTGTAAGGTAACACACTTTTGTTGTAACTTCTCTATGGATGTTTGGTTTCATATTGTTCTTTTTAGATGAACTGATGATGCTTTCTGAGCAGAAAGCGAAACGTCTTCAATAAATAGATGAAGTAGCCACCTTCTTTGTCTTTTGTTTCTCCACTTTGACCGAAAAATCCACCACTCTTCGAGTGTACCTTAGTTTTTATATATATATATATATATATATATATATATATATATATATATATATATATATATATATATATATATATTATAGTGGGACTGCCAGTAGAAGTGATACTTCTATACACGCGTTCGCCGTTACAAATTTATATGGGAGTCAATTTGCACAATCATTACATATGTAATGCTATAGGTAAAAGAGAGCAGAAAGAGAAACATAATTAGGTATATAGGTATATGGTGCATCGTTTGCTGTATACAAATAACATTTGACCTGTAATAGGAGTATACTTAATGAAGGACTGAATCAATATTTTGATGAAAATGTATATTTTTATTTTCATATTTTCTATGAAAGGAGTTGAATGTAAAAAAATTTTTTACACATACTCTGCAGCAAAATTCATTGTTTATTTTGTTATTAATATAAAAATAGAATACAATCCACTGCAACATAATTCAATATAATAATACAATACAAATTAAAAAGCAATATTCATAAGTATTTAAAAATGACAATATACATAACTTACTTACGCATAATATTAAACAGATTATGTTTAATTTACCATGATAATAATATTAATAAAATAAAAATATTGTTTCGTGATACAACCGTCAATTTGTCTGATATTGACAGATACAAAATTTAATTGTTGTTTGTTGTTTATATAAGTACACATTTGAACTTTCTTGAGATATTTACAAGTTTTAATTTATAATTTAACATGCCTAACGAGGCTCAAGACAAATCTGAACAGAATGGAAAAATAATAATAATATTATTAAATATTAAATATATTTATAAAAGGAACATTTTTATTCTCGAAAAAAAAAAGAGAGAGAAAATACATCTTCTGTCTTTCTCTCTTACCTGTATATTACATATGTAATGATTTTGCCAATTTACTCCCGTACCAATTTCCAACGTCGAACGCGCGTAAATCGCACCTTAAAAACCATATAGCAATATCTGCAATTTTTTCGTAAAATGACCTCTTAATGCAGTCTTATAGAAAAAAAATATATTTTTTAATGCTATTTAGCAGCATCTGCAACGAATTTTAAATCCGGCACCAGAAAGACACGTCCTTATGGCTTTTGTAAAAAATCTATTCATCTTTTTATACCATCAGGCATTATCTGCAGTTGTTGCTCTATGGTTCTAAAATAGGAAAAAAAACTCAGATCCATCTGGCAATATCAGCAGTTAATGCCAAATGGTTTTTCAAGCCTGGCAAAAACGTAACATTGCCTGTAACTACTTTTATCTGTTGTGTTATGAGTAAACAATCGTTTTTAATTTAGATAAACGTAACATCCCGTAGTAGCAGCTTGCCTAGTACTTCACGAGCACTTTTAGCAAATGAATTTGACATCCCCTATGAGAAGGTAACAATTTTTTTCCATTTATGCCACTGAGGAGCACGGGCGTCTCTCGTTCAATTACGTGAGGAGATGGAGTTTACACGCCTTCTTTTTGTATTGCATTTTATGCGCTCCCTCTAATATAACGTTCTTTAAATCAAAATTGTTATTTACTTCGGTTAATTTTTTTCTTGCAGTATGACTCAGTGGAAACGAAGAACATTACGGTTGATTTAATCACTACTATACTTGACGAAACGGGAGGAAATTAGGGCACCAACACGGTTATTAAATCATACAACATTGGTGATCAAAATGAAATATCTGTTTATAACGATCCAAGTGATATTCAACCGCCATCAAAATCAAGTGATAATGAGGAAATATGCTCATCCGAGTCATTATTTGGAGAAATCAGTGACGACGATCGTACCTGGCACCCTCAAACCAAATCGAATTCACCTTCGGATGACAACACAGATGAGGAAATTTGTCCAAGACTGAATAGTGTTACTGATTCTAATACTCTTAAAAATAAAGGTGTTGTGGAAATAAGCCCTCAAAAGAAAAGTAGAAAGAGAAAATGTCAACCGGAGGTATGGGGCAAAAATAAAAGAAAGAAATTACTCAATTCAGGAATGGATTATGTTAATGGCAAAACTATCGAATGAAAAAACGAATGTGAAATGTAGAAGAGTAAATCCAGACTGTAATCGTGAAGCAAAATATGCCTATTTCTTCGAAGTGGAAGGCAAGAAACAGAGTGTGTAAGCATAATTTTATTGTAACACTGGGAATACGCGACAAGACTGTAACAAATATACAACGTCGTACTGTAGATGGGTTTATCCCAAAAGACCAGCGAACAAGACAAAAGGAACTCACAAGAATGGAAAAAGAATCGACGAAGTCGTGAAACAAAACATAATGAGTTACATCGAATCCATTCCTAGAGTGGAATCTCACTACTTAAGGAAACAAACTACCAGAGAATTCGTCAGTGGTGACAAAACTCTGGCTGATATTCATCGCGATTATATAAAATTTTGCGAAGAAAAAGGTTAGGTGTTCAGAAGTTACGCTACGGTTAGGACCATATTTAACACGGAATTTAATATAAGTTTCTTTGAGCCCAAAGAAGACCTCTGCTCGATATGTGAAAGTTACAAAAATTCATTAGATAAAACTACATTAGAAACAGCCTATAATACTCACCGTCAAGAAATGGAACTTAGTAGAAAAGAAAAAGAAAATGACTTAAAATCTGCAAAATCGAATACTTGCATTACTGCTTGTTTTGACTTACAAGCCGTATTACCGACACCTTCAGGCGATGTCTCCTTATTTAATTGCAAAAGGAAATTATTAACATTTAATTTCACAATTTTTGACCTGATCACAAATGCAGGAGACTGCTACCTTTGGTTCGAGGGAATTGCTAATCGTGGTCCAAACGAAATAGCCTCATGCCTGTTACAATTTCTGAGCCAGAGAACAGGAAATAATATTATATTCAGATAACTGCAGTGGGTAAAATAAGAATAAGTATATTGTCTGCCTTTATCTCTATGCAGTACAGAAATTGAACATACCTTAAATTACCCACAAATTTTTGATAACAGGTCACTCCCAAAATGAGGGAGATAATATGCATTCTTTGATTAGGAAACAAAAAAAAGGGCATTAAAAGGAGGACCGATTTATGTGCCTGCGCAATGGATCACAGTAGTTCAAACAGAGAAAAAAACAGGTGAACCTTACAAAATTAATGAAATGTCTACATCGGATATATTGGACTTTAAAAAATTATGTAAGGAAATGGGGAACAATTATAATATTGACGAAGAAGGAAATTGGTTCGTCTGGAATGAGATTAAGATAATCAAGGTGGAGAAGACACTTGAAAATAAGTTTCAGGTTAAGACAAGCTACACTGATACAGAGTTCAGGACCATTAATATAAGGCGAAGACAACGAGGGTTGGTGGCTAATATGGAACTAAGTAAAGCATATTCACATCCACCAGGAATATCCAATCTAATAAAACAAGATCTGCTCTCACTGTATAAGGCTAATGTTATTCAAGAGCACTACCATAGGTTTTATGAAGATTTGCATGTGAACAATGGAA
Organism: Diabrotica undecimpunctata; assembly: GCF_040954645.1. Taxonomy (NCBI): domain Eukaryota; kingdom Metazoa; phylum Arthropoda; class Insecta; order Coleoptera; family Chrysomelidae; genus Diabrotica; species Diabrotica undecimpunctata. Next base: position 98,083,037 of record NC_092803.1, on the reverse strand, counting down.
CAGTAGAAACCGAACAAACAGAATACAATATGCATGATTTTGATTAAGTGTTAAAACCAAAAAATTGTAATAAATAAGTACAATCTTAAATAAAAAAAACTTTTATTTGATATGAATTTTTACAGCATCATTTTTAAAAATTGATATATATTTTAAAACCATATGGCCGTATGTGCTAAAATACCTATTTGCTGAAGTAAATTTTACATACTGCTTACTGCATATAAAAATATGCAAAATTAAAGACAATTATGCTAAATACCAGGTTTGTAGCTTAATTTTTGGAATAACAGTAAATAATAATAAGTTTAAAAAAAATTGAAAAGCTCATTAGAGTCTTTCTTGCAGATTTCCCCAATATTTAAGAGTTTATATAATATATATATATATATATATATATATATATATATATATATATATATATATATATATACTTCAACGTTGAGTTTCCCAAAAAAATCTTTATTTCGAAATAAAAAGTTACAATTTTGAGAAATACTACAAAGTACTACATTTAATGATTTAAACTTGACTATTGAAACATAATAATTACAATAATAATAAAATTATTGATTTCTTCCTATTTATAACGTCGGATATCGAAATCTGCTGATTCTTAATAGTAGGGGAGCTTATGGCTACATTTCTCCTCCCTCCATTGGTTGGGACTTTGTCCTCGAAGTTTTGGTTACTTCGGCTATCAGCTCGTCTAATATCTGGATCTGGGCAGGGTGCAATTTTTCTCCAAATATGTAGTCCTAGTAGTTGAATTTGGCCATGTGTCTCTGGGATTATTAATTTTTCGATTTTCATCTCATGGTTTGGTATTAATTTTATTGGAACAATTTTTGGAATGGAAATGTCTTGTGACGTCTTTTATTAAATTGGATACCTTCAATCATTATTGGTACATCTGTCGTCAAGAGGCTGGTTAAATTAATTTCTATCTGCTGGATTCTCATCGGGTGAACTATTCCTAGCAACATGACTTTGCTGGTTTCTTGGAAAAAGTTATCTGTGATTAATGTTTTTGTGCAATTATCTACATTGGGTATGTTACATTTGGATTATACATAGTTGGAACAAACTATATTATTGCCTTGTCATATACAAGTGTCGAACCATTTATTATTTGTATAGTAGCTTGTAGGTGGCAGAATCATAACATGATCTTTATTTGGAATGGGATAGATTTTATAGGTAGTGTAAGGAATTTCATGGAGTATAGGGATTTTAATTATTATGAGCATTGTATTTGAAGTTACATAAACTAAAGTTTTTGTTGACTCTATAAGTTTATTAGGACTCTATAAGATTATTTTTGTTTTGTCTTGTGTTTCTGGATGAATAGTGGAGAAAGGGGCTTGTAATTTGGACTTACGTTTTTTCTTAGAAACATATAGGGACTGTTCAATCACAAATTAACCCCTTAATTTGTAATCTCACATTATTTTATAACTTCTTAATCTATTATAGTTTCACCGTGTATAAGTGACATTGTAAAACCATATCGTATAATATTTTAATAATTAGTTCATTTACCTACAACTAAATAAATTGCCGAATAATATATTTTCTAATTGAACTTCCTAAGTGTCGCAATTAAGGCGTAGGATTGCATACAATCTTTTTTTGGATAACTGTGGTGCGAAAATTGTTTGTCGGTGAGCTTATAGCATTGACCGTATTTGGAAAAAGAATCTATTATTGTGAGATACAGGTTTTTATTGCATTGGAATAGATCGATATGTAATATATCAAAAGGTTTTTGACCTAACAACGGTCCTAATTGGGGAAGTTTATAAGGACGTCGTTCGTATTTATTTTTTAGGCAAATTTCGCATTTATTGATGAAATTAGAAATAGTTGTCAGCATTGAGGGCCAATAAAATTTTTGTTTTAAGTGTTTGTAAGTTTCAATTATTCCGTTGTGATTTTCTACGTGATATTTCTTTATGCATTCTATTTGTTGGTTTTCTTCTTCTATATCCTCAAGTAGTATATTACAAAATATTGCTTTGACTGTGGAATTTATTTTTTCTTTAAAATAGTTACAGATAAATGGTCTAAATTCGTGAGGGATTGTTATTGAAAATTTTTGATTTGGTCTTAGGATATTTTGGAAGGTATTTGCTATTTCTGTTTTCCAATTATTTGTCAAAGTGACAGTGTAACGGTGTTTGTTAAAAATTCTTTTGTATTTAATTTCAAAATTATTTGACTCTGGTTTGAAAATAATTTGGTTTGAGGATAAATTAATTGGTTCAGCTGAAATCTCTTTTCCAGTGATAGGGTTCTCAACTGATGTATGTTGTGTGTTAGTACTGTTTTGTAAGTTGTCAAAATCGGCAAGGAAATCGTCAATGTCGAAATTGTCAGGTAGTTCAGCACATTCTGAACTAGAGCTTAGGGCATTTATTTGGACTCGGCTAAGAGCATCAGCAACTTGATTCTCTTTGCCTTTTTTATATTTAACTTCAAAATCATATTCTTTTAGTTTAAGTCTCCATCGGGTTAATCTAGAAGTGGGGTACTTAATTTTGTAGATCCATACGAGAGGATTGTGATCTGTTTCTACAGTGAATTTTTGGTTGTATAAATACATACGAAAGTGTTTACAAGAATCTAGTATGGCTAAAAGTTCTTTTTCAATAGTGGAGTAGTTTTGTTCTGCGGAATTTAGAGTTCGAGAATAGTAGGCAAGAGGGTGATTGTTTTGAGATAATACTGATCCTATAGCTATATTAGAGGCGTCTGTAGTCAGTACAAAAGGCTTTTCGAAGTCTGGATATTGTAAAACTGTGGAATTAGTTAACAATTGTTTGCATTTTGCAAAACATTCTAAATAATTTGGATTGGTAGGGTCAATAGTTGCTCCTTTTCGAGTACATCTCAAAAATGGGGATGTTATTTTTGTAAAGTTGGGTATGAATCTTCGGTAGAAACCGATTAAACCAAGAAATGATTTAATTTCTTTTACTGTTTTTGGTAAAGGATATTTTTGTATAGCTTTGATTTTTGCTGGGTTAGGTTTGATTCCTTCGGTTGTCACTACGTGACCTAAGAAAGAAACTTCTTTCGTGAGAAACTCAGATTTGTTTTACTGAATTTTTAAATTATTTTTTCTGAAAGTGTCAAAAATAGTAGCAATATGAACTAAGTGTTCTTGCAGCCTAAGAATTTTGTCCATTAACCTTTCGAATGTTGCTGGGCTATTCTTTAAACCAAAGGGCATATGTAAAAATTCAAAGTGACCATGCGGAACTGAAAAGGCTGTGAAATGAAAACTAATGTTGTGAAATAACTGGCTTTTCCTAAGTTATCCAGTATCTCATCTATCTGAGGAAGTGGGTAACGATCACCTTCAGTAGGATCATTGAGCTTCCTGTAGTCAATTACTAATCTAATTTTTTTCTGACCTGAGGCATCAGCTTTTTTTGGTAATATCCAAACTGGAGCTGAGTACGGTGAAATTGACGGTCGAATTATCTTATTTTCTAATAAATTATTTATTTGTTTTTTTATTTTTTCCTGCATTGCTTTGGGATGCCGAAATCCCTTTACATAAATCGGATTATCATCCTTCGTTTTGATTTCTTGTCTAACAGCTGACGTAAAAGTTAAATTTTTGTTTTCATCGTAAAATACGTCTTTATATTTTTTACAAAGATTTATAATTTTATACTTTTCTTCGTTGTTTAAGTGCGAAGTACGGATTTTATTTTCAGTAAAATGTGTGGGAATTTCTACTATTTCGTAATTACAGAAGTTCTCAACTTCAATTCTCTTATTAAATTTCGTAGGAGTAGGTAAGTTGATAGTGTCTATAAATCCATTTTTTGCAACGTGAATAGAATGGGGAATTTTGATACCTTGAAAGTGTCTTTCATGCAATAAAACTTCACCGTGATCTATGTTTACAGGAATTTTTTGATATAGGGTTTCAAATGGAATGCTAACATGAGAATTCTCAAAGGTTAAAATATGAGTTGCATAATTGATAGTGGCTTGAAATCTTTTTAAATCGTAATTTCCAAGGAGGATATCAAAGTGCTGACTAAAGTCGGCGATTTTTACGTCGAATGTTTGTGGAATTCCATATTCTAGAAATAGTGGCGTCTTAATATTTTAGTCGTGCTTGGAAGTAATTTTCATTGACGTTAGCGAAAAAGGTTTTCGATAAATATGATTTTTATCAAATAGTTTGAAAGCTCACGGATTTAAAATTGAATGGGAACCGCCGGTATCGATTAAAACGCGTAGATGTGTTTTGGGTATGACGAAGCAGGGCAACCCAGGGGAACTTTCGATATTATGTAGGTTTATACAGGGGGTGGATGATCGTCTATTGGGATAGCTTGAAAATCCTGATGATTTTCATCATGCAAATCGGGCTCTTGTTCGGATTTATAATTTTCGAAATCATTTTCAAAATATTGGATATCATTTAAGTCTATGTGAAAATTGTGGCTTCTATTAGTTGTAAAGGTCATGGGCTGATGGTTTCTGGTTGTGGCAGTTTGAACACCGCTCACTGGAGTGGCAAAGTTTGGTTGAGGTCTAGGAGCTTTATATTTATTTAGTCTTTGTTGGGTGTTTTTCGGAACATTGTTGCGTTGGAAGGATTGATTTTGTTCGTAAGAACTGAAATTTTGTCTCTGAGGAAAATTGTAGCTCTGTTGCGGAGTGAAGTTAAAGTTGGGCTCTGTGTTGTGAGTCGAAGGTCTCACATAATTTGAATGCATTGATTGGAAGTTTGTGTGTGTGGGTTGGAAGTTTGTGGATCTTTGATTATTCGAAGATTGATAGGGTTTATTTTTGATTGGGGGCTTTTTGTTTTGTTGGCTCTTAAGGAAGTTCATGTATTGTTGCTGATTTTTGTGGTTATCGTATGCAATATATTTTTGAAGGGCTTCCTCTTAAGAATTTAATTCAAAATGTGATAAGTACTAGCAATAAGGCTCATTGATTCCAGTACAGAAGGTTTTGAGGGCAATGTTTTTAAAGTATGGAGTTTTAAAAGTTACTGTTGCGGGATTATCGTTTAGGGTGATTTGTTGGAGTAAGTCATTCAGATTTGTAGTTATTCTCTGATGATAATTGTCGTAGGATTCACTATATTTTTGGACGGTGGTGGATAATTGTGTTACCAATATGTCTTTGGAACGTCTGTCTCCGTATTTAGTTACTAAGGCTGGACGAATTTCTGTCCAATTGGTTGTATTAGAATAGTTTAAGAAATTTCTAGGTTCTCCTTTAATTCGAGATACGATATGGGAATTTAAGATAAATTCTTGGGACGGATTTAAATCTTGGGCCTAAGAAAACTATTAAATTATCTACTGCTTTGATAAAGGTTTAGAGGTTGTCTCCAGAAGAGAATTCGGGCAGTGTTGAGCAAAGCCTAGCAATATCGCTATTGATCATCGGCATTTTAGAATGTAATTTAGATGCAGGCTTGGATTTAGAGGTTTGTAGATTTCTTTTTATTTTTAAATTCAAATTATCGAATAGTAAACTTAAATTTTCGATACTATTTTGGGAAATATCATTCAATGTACTCATAAAATATATGCAAAAATGTAAAAATATAAATGCAAATATATATAAAAAAAATTCGTTGAAGTAAAAATGTTATAAGTAATATAAATTCAATAAACAATAAATAATAAATTCAATGTAAATGTTTAAGAATTCAATAAAAATAATAAATGCTCATAAACAATGGTAAAGAAAGGAAAAACTTACGCAAGGATGATCGTGTTTGATTTCCAATACATTTTTCTCTTTTACCAGGTTCTTCAGGATTTCATCAAACTAATGTAGACTAGGAAACGACTATGTTTCTGTATGAAATATCCTGTGGTTCGCAGCGCCAGAAATGTTTCTTCAACGTTAAGTTTCCCAAAAATATCTTTATTTCGAAATAAAAAGTTACAATTTTGAGAAATACTACAAACTACTACATTTAATGATTTAAACTTGACTATTGAAACATAATAATTATAATATATAATAAAAATATTGATTTCTTCCTATTTATAACGTCGGATATCGGAATCTGCTGATTCTCAATAGTAGGGAAGCTTATGGCTACATTTCTATATATATGTTACGAGCAATGTCCGAAATTGGACAATCCTAGCATTGTACAAAAAATCTTGTCCACTTCTAGCATTGTACCCCTTTACTGTACAATCTCCGAAATATATATAATCGGCGGACTTTGTATAAAATAATTGCTGTACAATGTTCGAATGTCAATAAGTAGCCATGCGTCAAAGTTTAAGATAATATATTAGATATCGATTCATATCGATTTTTACGATTATTTCCTATTTGTTATTAACGACAAATAAACATTAATTGAGTTCATAAATCCATAATTAACCAGCGTTTTTTACTTTTGGATTCGTAGAATTAAATTATTTTAAATTATCATCTCTCTTGAAAATCTAAGATGGTTTACAAACATCTTCCCTATATTATAGTGATGTATCTATCTATTGAAGCTTTGAAATGTTTCACTAACAATATCTCTATTGTAGAACAATTTCTTCTTCGATTCGATTTTTCAATTTTTGATTTGGTGTGTCGCTTGTCAATAATAATCGATTCGAACCGATGAGCGTTTCGACAATTATTTTGATTATTTCGGACATTGAACATTTTGGGGGTACAATGCTAGAAGTGGACAATAATTTATGTACAATGTTAGGATTGTCCAATTTCGGGCTTTCCTCGTAACATATATATATATATATATATATATATACATATATATATATATATATATATATATATATATATATATATATATATATATATATATATATATATATATATATATATATATATATATATATATATATATATATATATATATATTATATACTCCAGGTTACTTTTTCTCGGGGCTTTACGTTTCGTTATGTTTTATATCAGTGATAGAATAGAAATAGTATATTATATAATATTGTTTTCTTGTAAACATACTGTGACATTTTTGTGACTTTATAATGGTTGTATAAATTTAGAAAAAACTCTTAATGTGTTTTATACTGTACTTGTATTGTAATTTTTAAATGTGTGTTCCAACACCTAAACCTATGCATTTGACATTGTTTGACATCTGTACATGACTTTACAATCATTAGAACTGAAGGAGTGCAGGAATACTGCACGAAACGTTTTTTTTTTAAGATTGAAATAGTTTTTTCATTTTTTATTTCTCCTTAACCGATATCCTCATTTACAGTGAGATTTTTATCCCACTTGCAAGGCATTGTATGATATATATATATATATATATATATATATATATATATATATATATATATATATATATATATATATATATATATATATATATATATATATATATATATGCTGTCACTATTTTTCCGGGTTTGACTCCGCGTTGTAAAATGCTGGTTTTCTTGAAAACCATTGTTTTGGCGACGTTTCGGCAAGGTCTCACTTGCCATTCTCAAGCCTGGTGGAACTACTTCTCGTCGTTACTCGATTAGTACTGGTCTGGACAAAGTTCTGGACTTTGTTGGTCTTCAGCGGAGAACCATCTAAATGAAGCCAAATGTTCGTTTAAAATTTTTTAAATATTCATATCTACGAATATGAACATTATTTTCGGCAAAATTTGTGTGTTGTTTTTTGTTTTTTGTTTTTTCTTTTTTGATTAAGTTAGTTTTAAATATTGAGTAAAGTGTACAGTAGATATATGATAACATCGATAATATACTACATATTGAGTTAGAACTGATGAAGCTTTAGAAATATAAAGCGAAACGTCTTCGATAAACTTATGAAGTAGTTGACTTCTTTTTTTATTTGCCAACCTGAATGACCGATTAAACCTCTGAATTCACTAGTTGAATACTTTAGATATATATATATATATATATATATATATATATATATATATATATATATATATATATATATATATAATATATATATATATATATATATATATATATATATATAATATATATATATATATATATATATATATATATATATATATATATATATATATATATATATATATATATCTACGGCATAAAGTGAACTCCGCCCATGTTAAAATTCAGGTTCAAAAGAGCCCCGTGGTCAAGTGGACACCGATATACGGAGCTCACTTGACCATTCCATAATATTGACTCTGTCGATTCGTTACCATGTATAGTTTCAAAATTTTTAAAAATTTTGTGGAGCTCATAAGTAGCCCTGTATCATGAATGTATATCGCTTAGTTCACGTGTATATATTATAGGGGTCGTTCAGATCTTTTTCACTGTATATTGGAACCATAAGTATATCGGTCTAAGTAAGCTCCGATAGTTTGGCAACTAGGCGATTAAGCCGTATATTTCCAGCGTATGTTCTAAACGGTTCATACGGACTCCTTATTTTTGTTTTCATTCATACGCATTACAGTATGTAATAGATATGTATACTATCAAATACCTGTTTTTTGTAGGTACGTGCTTTTCTAAAAATAGCTTTATGGATACAAAAGGATTTTAAAAATTAGAAAAAACAAAAGATACACAAAAGACAAAATTTAGAAAAAACTCTTAATGTGTTTTATACTGTACTTGTATTGTAATTTTTAAATGTGTGTTCTAACACCTAAACCTATGCATGTATTTTTTCATATGCGAAAATTTCCTAATGTATTTTGTTAACGTCAGTATGTCTTTATACGTTTCGTTTAAGAATCCGATTAATAAGAACTTCTCTTATTTCATCCATTGTTACGATATCTTGTATACAGCTTCTTTATTATTTTATTTCTGGTTTTGTCTGTGTACTATATATAATTCTAGATAGTTTATCTTAAAATAAATATTTAAGTGCTAAGATAGATATTTTTGTGTAAAAATTGGTAGTAATGCGCAAAAAAGGGAAGAATGCTTAATTTATCTAATAAGAATATACCACTTCCCCAATATTACATACTTCTGAATGTTTTATCTTCTATTTAGGGGTAATATGTAATCAATATAAGTGGAGTTAGTGTCAGATTTGCAATGATTTTTGAAAGCAATAGCTTACTGACTGTACTTTATATGTTCAGTTCAAATAATTAAACCTTGTCACTTCAGAAAAGAGCGATTTGAAGGGCAAAGTCATCTAAGAAGGTGAGATGAATCTTGTACCACCCCACATTCACACAGATGAACCGGTGTTTGCAGGCAAGAGCCGGCCTGGAAGATTTTAGGAAGATAGCTACCATAAGGAAATTCCTCTCTAGGGTTCAGATGGCGGGGAGCAGCTTATTCTTTTGCAAATTTTGCGAATCTAGACTTGGTTTCTTTCGTTCTCTACGTACTTATCTTTGGATATTAGGTGGATTGATACGATGTACTATGATATTCTAGAGCTTATGTATGGATGTGAGTCTTAATATCCGCTGAATTTGGCTGACTAATTTATAGCAAAATCTACGTATTAAGTATGTGTTGGTGTCATCCATACTGGCAAGGTATATTCGGCAGCAAAAGCGTAGAGTGCAAGCGTCTACGTTTAAGGATTAAGGATGTGCTTCCCATTTTTAGCTGAAAAGTTTGCGAAGATTATTATTTTTCTGGTTGTAGTTTGCTATATAGTTTTAAACAAAGTTCTGTGAATGACAAGGTGTGATATAAATTATCTTCAAGGTATTTATAGCAAGTCCAGAGTATAAGAATTTTGTGACACCATTGGATGTTCAGATTTGTGAAAGCGTCTCTGTTAGGGACATTGAAGGAGCACACCTGACTCTTTCCGGGGTTTGGCTTAAAATTGATTCATAATTTATTTTTATTGTACTTTGATAAAATAAAGGCAGATATCGAGCACAGTTTTATTAATTAAATCTTGCCCAAGTACTTTAGCTCCCTAGAGCATCTTCAGGGGCATCTAAAATAAGCCAAGAAACGTTTTTTAAATAAAGAAATTGATTAACCTCGATAAAAACTCGTAACACTACACTAGACAAGGACAAACAGTTTAAAATTATTTAAAACAGTCGGAGCTATTCTGGTCGGCAACAGGAGAGAGAATGGCTCCCGGAATTAACGGAATTGTTAAGGTGACATGTGACATATGACAGCTTGGATGGGCAGTCACAATCATGTAGATCTGATCTAGACATTTCAAAATTCTATGTAACTACGCATTGACCAAAGGTCCAACTGACACTACTACAGGAAATTAACTAATGAAATATGACATATAGAATATTTTAACTAGATTAATCTAGTTAATTTCCTATAGTAGTGTTAGTTGGACCTTTGGTAAATGCTTAGTTACATCTTCTTAAAGTGCCTATCCGTTCCGTATGTTGGCGATCATCACGGCTATCTTTACTTTGTTTATTGCAGCGCGGAACAGTTCAGTGGTAGTCGTGTTATACCACTTTCGTAAATGTTGAAGCCAGGAAATGCGTCTTCTTCCCGGTCCTCTCTTACCATTTACCTTCCCTTGGAGAATCAGCTGGAGAAGGCCGTAACGTTCTTGATTTCTCATCACATGTCCTAGATATTCCAACTTTTTAGTTTTGACGGTCATGAGAATTTCACATTCTTTCCCCATTCTACGCAGGACCTCCACATTAGTAACTCTGTCAACCCAGGATATACGTAAGATGCGCCTATAACACCACATTTCGAAAGCTTCGAGCCGATTCATAGATGCAACAGTCAGTGTCCACGCTTCCATTCCGTAGAGCAGAACTGTGAATATGTAGCAGTTCAATAGACGGCATTTTGTTTTTAATGATATGTCTCGACTGTTGAAAATGGTTCTCATTCTAACGAATGCTGCTTTTGCTTTTATTATTCGCTGTTTAATTTCTGTTGAGTGGTCCCATTGGCTATTTAAATTGGTGCCTAGATATGTATATTGCTAGACTCTTTCGATATTCTATTGGTTGATTGTAAGTTGAGCGTTTAGTATTGGTTTTTTACTAATTGTCATAAATTTGGTTTTCTTTATGTTAAGAGCTAGTCCGTATCTGTTGCTGACTTCTGTTATGCGATTTGTTAATATCTGTAAATCATTCAGATTATCGGCAAAAACTATAGTGTCATCTGCATATCTAATGTTATTCAACCATTCACTGTTTATTAGTATTCCTTTCGCACAACCGTCTAAAGCTTCCTTAAATACCCATTCAGAATAAATATTGAACAACAATGGAGACAAAATACAGCCCTGTCGTACTCCACGTTCTATTGCAATTTTATCAGTTAACTAGTCTTCTATTTTGATTTTGGCCATTTGATTGTAGTAAATGTTTCTGTTAATTCTTTGTTGTCAATTCCAATTTCTTGCATTAGAGTCATTAATTTGTCATGTTTTACTCTGTCAAATGTCTTCTGGTAATCTATAAAGCATACGTATATGTGACAATTCATATCCCTGCATCTCTGCAATAGCACCTGTACAGCAAAAAGGGCCTCCCGTGTTCCCAGAGCATCACGAAATCCGAATTGTGTTCTTGTTAGTTGTTCCTCACATTTTGTATATATTCTTTTGTGAATGACCTTTAGAAATGTTTTCAAGAGAAATCCTCAAGAACCAAACTTAGTTACATAGAATTTTAAAATGTGCAGATCACATTTACATGATTGTGACTGCCCATCCAAGGTGTCATATGACACATGTCACCTTAATATTTCCGTTAATACCGGGAGCCATTCTCTCTTCTGTTGTCGACCAGAATGTATCTTCGACTTTTTTAAATAATTTTAAACTGTTTGTCCTTGTCTAGTGTAGCGTTATGTTTAACTTTATGTTTAATTTTATGTTTATGACATTCTGCAATTATTGTTGGATAGCCCAAAATTGACGAAGTAAGTCTAAAACGTTAATCACAAAAAACTTTTATTATCCATTAACTTCGAGTCTTTATCGAGGTTAATCAATTTCTTCATTTAAAAAAACGTTTCTTGGCTTTTTCAGATACCCCTGAAGATGCTCTAGGTAGAGAAAGTACTTGGTCAAGATTTAATTAATAAAACTGTGCTCGATATCTGCCTTTATTTTATCAAAGTTCATTTATTCGAGCATTCACCCTTGTATCTATTTTTTTATTGTGTTTAAGATATGATTTAAATTTTTTTCCACTTCAGCAACAAAAGTTTTTGGTTGTGCAACAAGAGATGTATCGTCTACGTAATAAAAGTCCTAGTATTTACTGGTATGGGTTGTGTAAATGTTCTATTATCGATAAAATTATATTAAGGAGTATGTGCAGAAGTATTTTATATAGCTGACAAAATAAATATATTGACCGATAGCTTTTGTGGTCGTTGGAGTTTTTGCCAGATTTAAGCAAGGTAACAACTTTGTCTTTGCTTTTCTTGTCTGCAGACTTTGGATATCAGTAATTGTTGTGTTTTTGGTACAAATTTTATAATAAGCTTTGTGCTCAGATCCTCAGTCAGGAACCGTGATATTGTTCATTATATACGTAGATAGTGGATCCAAGCTCAACATAGTTAAAAGGTTCCCTCAGCTGACTGGTTTTGTCCTCTCTCATTTAAGTTTTTCTTTACTTCTTTGCCGGCAGAGATAGCACTTTTACATTTATTATGTGATTTTCAGGGATCAGCTTAATACCAAATACCCTAGGTTTAGCCCTCTATATGTTTCCTGCACTAGAAATACGTCACATTTGTTCTAAGCGCATATGTCTGATAAGTAAAGTGTCTTTATCTCTAGATATGCCCTTAATATTTATAGACATAATTAGAATAGTTGGTCCTAAAAAGGACCGATTTGACAAAAATCATATTGAACGGGTGATTACCCGATTAATTAATTATTTATTACCCAGGATACGTCCGATTGCGGTGGTCTTATTAGTACTTAAATTTTCGTAAAGGCTTCTCTTTTGAACCCCATAAGAAGTGGCTAATCTTTAACTTTTCATTAAAAATTTAAATTTTACATACTCTTACTTTTCGACGATATTTCGAATCAGATATGTATAGTAATCACCGTACTTCATATAGAGTCTCTTTGTGAAAAGTAAGTGAGTTTATCATATCGGCGACAACTCATATATGGATAATAAGGACATAAGCGGGTACAATAAGTGTACAAAATTTCAAATAAATATATCGGCGCTATTGTTCAGGAGATGGGTTTATCCCAGAGATCAAAGGTTACATGTATATTAAAGGTTCTGTTTAAGTATTTTCATTACTAAAAAAGTATATTTAAAATAAAAGCCTTAAGGTATCTTTAGAATCTATGGAAATGAGAATTTAGGGAAATCAGCAAATTTAAAAATACAGCGATAATTCTGAATGACCAACTTGAGACAAACAGTTGTCCCCCCTTTAACTTATTCAGTTACAGGCTATAACATGTAAACGCAAACCTGTTTTATTGTCAGATAAAATAAATTTTCATCAAGTAACGGTCGAATCCATCACTCACTTAAAGAGTAGGAAAAGACATGCTTATGCTTTAGAGTACGGGTACTTTATTACAAAGTACTCTTTGCTTTTGGCAATTAGTTTCTCACTTTCTCTGCGATGGGTTTCCCTTTCCTCATCAATAATGTTCTCGCTCGATACTGTCTGAATATCTTATTCTACGATATTTAGATTTCACTATATGCTCTACATTTCTTGGCAATACTTCTGATGGCTTTTCTAGTAATACTGATCTAATTAATACCTGAGTTTTACTTACATTGTTTTGTCAACGTTCTCGTCATAGATCCAGTCAATAGCATTGGTTTAATCACTATTTTATATATCCTGATTTTAGGGATTCGTATTAGACTTCTGGATTTAAAAGTGTTATGAGGGTTATATATACATCAGTTAGTTACCTAAATATTCCATTTTATTTCTTATGTGACAACGTTATCTAGGATACCCAAAATGCTGCAATCTTTTAAAATTATATGGGTTTATTGTTACGTTATGCCCTACTCTACATCCTTTCATTTGTATGTTAAAGAACATTTATTTGGTTTTCTGATTACTGACTATTAGAACGTTTTTTTGCTGCTTGTAGCATTATTCTATAGCATTCTAATATTTATTCTATGGATTAAACCGGATAGCAAATAGATATTCTTCACTTTCTCAGAGAAATAATATTCTAACATAAAAAATCCTATTAAATTTCCAAAACCTTCCTTGAATATTATATTCACTTATGAGGGGCAGAAGCAATATCAGTACTATAATAAGGCGTATAGTCCTGGACTGGCTAATCGTTGGATAATAGGAAGCATGAGTGTAGCAGTTTTAATGTTTTCCTGACTGCTACCTGGGATCGGGGAGCAGAGATATCAGTACCAAGTTAATGCATAGGAATTGTTGCTTGAACTTTATTATTATTAAATAGCACTATATTTCCTAGTAAAATCGTCATGACTTTACAGTAAGACAAATTTTCGAACGTTGGTTATGGAAACGTTATGGACATACCACCGAGTTCCCTATGTCGATATCCAGCAAAATCTTTGTAATAATGATAACTGAACCAAAAAAATAGAGATTAAAATAGGCGCCAAGAACCTGTGTTATAAAACAGTCGAATAAATACAGATTCTCGATTTAAATATTCAAAAAATTAATGAACAGCTTACTAAAATAGAAATAACGCATATTCAAGATGCAATCCATTAATGGACCAAGGTACAAAGCACTCCTAGCATATGCTAATGATATTAATCTCATAAGAAACTCTCTCCCGTCCGCAAACGACATCTTTAACAAAGTGAAAAGAGCACGAAAAATGTTTCACTTAAAATCAACAAAATGAAAGCCAAATACAAGCGAATCAAGAGAAGAGAGCAATTCAATACATCTAGATAAAATAATAAAGTCAACAACTACAATTTCAAAAGTATGGAATACTTTAAATATCTTAGATCAATAAGCACGGTTAATAATAATGTCACTAAAGAAATAGAGAGCATAATTCTTCTAAAATTTTTTAACCTCATTATTATATCACTACAAATCCGTATAGAATAAGAACATATACTGAATAAAGAAAGCTCTTATTATAACGATATTGTTCAGGAAAATAAATCGCTTAAGGTAGATTGGACACATGCATAGACGCCAAAATGTCAAACTTGTAAAACTAGTATGCAAGAAACTTAGCACAGAAGAATGCCACTTGGGTGTCTCAGTATATAATGGAGAGAAAACATCCAATCATATCTTAGAAAATTAACATTTCATTGCAGATTCATGGAAAATCGATCAACTTGGAAAAAAGTTGTAGTTAGCGAAGACCCACCCAGTGTTGTGGCGCTACGTAATGATGACGATAAAGAAAAAAGAGAAACAGTGACAAAAAGCAACAAAAATGGACGAATGGAGCACAGCTGCTTCAAAATCTTGATAAGAAATACAATAGATGATTGATGGATTCGAGAAACTTGAGACTTGAGAAAGACACTCTGCCGAAACAGCTGTATTGATAAGATACAATTAATTTGGTGTAAGTTTTGAACACAAAGTTTTTAGTATTTTGTTGTTAAATAAAATGGAATTAACATACGACATTATATACGCTATAATAACTAGACAACTTATATGATACGGACATATAAGGAGAAAGTTTCATGAAACAATAAACTACCCAATATTCGTTATGAGTGAAATCGATATGAATTAAGAAAATGAGGAAAACTATGGCAAAAGTTGAAAAAAGGAAGTGATTAAAAAATGAGAGAGGTACCTTATGAACAACATGTTCTTAATTAGGAACGAATTGAGATAAATAATCAGATGGCAATAGCAAGACAAGACACCAACAGATGGTCTCATAAAGTGACATTCTGGAGACCTCGAGAAACAAAAAAAAGCGTGGGAAGACCCAAAAAGAGATGGATAGACGATATAACAGCTGTAGCTGGAAAGCAATGGATGAGAATTGCAAAAGATAGGGAAGCGTGGAAACAATTGGAGGAGGCCTATGTCCAACAATGGATGAATGAAGGCTGAAGAAGAAGAAGAAGAAGAATATTTCTTCAACACTGAGGTTAGTCCAATCTCTGATATTTCTCTGCCAGATTTTGTCTTTCTTCCCAAGACTTTTCTTCCCTCTACTCTTCCTTGCATGATGACGCGTAGAAGAGAGTATTTATCGTTTCGAACTATGTAACCCAGATACGATGTCCAGATAGACAATTCGTCTTAACGCTTCTTCGTTTGAGACTTTTACAGTCCAAGGAATTTCAAAAATACGTCTATATAGCCACATTTCGAATGCCTTTAAGTTTTTTACAGATTGGGCTTTCAGGGTCCAAGCTTCTACCCCATATAGCAGTTGCGACCATACATAACATTCGAAGATCTCAATCTAATAACCATACTCAATTTCTTATTTGTAAACATTGACTTTTATCTGTTTAGTTTAGTCCTATCTTTTTGCTTTATCTGTTAATGATTTCTATAAGAATTTAAATCGTCTATATTTTCTGTCATAAATGGGGTTTATTTTGCAAATTTTATGTTATTAATGATGCTGACTTCATTCCTCACTTCTTTCCCATAGTGTCTCCTAAAATATTAGTTGAGAGTACACATTAAATAATTGTGGTGACATTTCACATCACAACACATATCTCTGGCTGACTCCTTTTTAAATTTCTGCTTGATTTGTCTCATCTTTCACCCGCATGACCGCTGTTTGATTTTAGTAGATTTTTTATTAAATTAATATCTTAGTATCTAGGTGTATCTGTTTTAATGCATGTATGAGCTTACCAGGTTGAACTATGTCAAATACTTTTGAAAATCTATATTAGATATGACTACGTTTTCATTATAATCTCTGCATTTTTGTAATAGTACCACCATTGCGCACAATTCCTCTTTTGTTCCCAATCCACTTTTAAATCCAAACTTTGTGTTGTCCAATTGTTCTTCACATTTTTTATTGACAGACGATTTAATGTTGTTATTAATCGGATGACATTTATGACTTTTATTAAATTTTGATAATCGTTACAAATCAAGTCTTTTAGTGACATATTATTCTTTTAATTTTTACTTCTCATTTAATGTCTACATTTTGTTAGTTATTTTAGAGTAAATAAATGATGACTAAAAACGAATTGATCAAGAGTAGTGAATCGATGCCAAGAGCCGCTATTCTATGATGCTACCCTTCACGATGCCATCTTGTGGCGCTAGTTCCGTGACGCTCACCTCAGCATTTTACTGTAGAGAGAAAAAAGTAATACAATGCCAGTATAGAAGCTTCGCTTCAAAAATATGCCATAAGCAAAGATATAAAAGTATTCTTGTCATTATATTATATTGCATACTGTAATATTAACAAAATTTTTCATAATACATTCTGATATACGCTTTCTCTTGCCGCTAACGAACAGAAGTTTTTATTAACTTTTCAGTAATATAATTATGTAGGTATTTAGATTTTTAACTTCTTACCATAATGCTAGAGTACAAAAGCAGTTATACTCTACCGTATTTTTTTTCATGGGGGTTCTATTTTTTAACTGTGTGATGGATTCTTGCATTTCAGTTCGTACGATTTGCGTTAATTAATTTAATGATATTTCTGGAGTTACAAGTTTATACGCAGTTTCTGTTGTTCTGTTTATTTATCTGAGATATATTATTCATTCTTCTCTAGGGATGTACTTAATCTCAATCAATTCTTTGATTTGGTTTTTGCCCTCTTTCACATCTGTTTCAAAGTGTGTTTATTTTTCTTTTTTCAAAGAACCCCTTTTATTTTTGTTTTTATGTTGGTACTATAGAACGGTAGTCAGAGAAAGAGAACTGGAGGACGATCTATGGAACGATAGAATGAGATGGAGACTGGAAATCGGAAGACGTCGAAGAACGTTGTAAACCGACATTATATTATATATATATATATATATATATATATATATATATATATATGTTGGTATTATAATTTTTCAAATTAATTCGACATTATTCCCACTTGATTCTTTTGTTTCAGTTATTACTCTAGCCTAATTTGACATTTTTCCTTCAGATCATCAAATTTTCATGGTTTGTTTATATTTCGTTATAGAAAAATTCATATTTTCCACTAAGCTTAACATATGCAGCAGCAGTGTCATCAAACCGAAATAAAACAGTTGTGGATAACGTTTTTGCTGATCGATTTACAAATAAATTTTAACAAACATCAAATTGATCATTCTTTTTTACTTTCGTATACGATCATACTTATTCAAATTAAATTTTCAATTTCCAAAAACTTATGATACCTCCTCAATCCACAACCCTGTACCATGGACAATATCTATTCAGGCTATCGACATCAGTCTAATAAACCTGAGAAAATCAGAGATATCATCAAACGTCATTAAACAAATGTTTCATACACTATTAAACAGATATGGCAATACCTACAACGTATACACCGATGCGTTAAAAAATGAAGACAGAGTTGGGGCAGCAATTTATTCGGAAGACACTTCAGTTAGTTTCAAATTGTCGTCAATTATAACCATCTTTTCGGCTGAATTATTCTCAATTCTAAAAGCCCTATCGTTAATACAAAACGAAAACCAAGAAAGATGTATAATAATCACAGATTCTCTAAATTCATTATCCTCACTGACTCAATTGTACTGTGACAACCCCCTTCTACTTCTTATTAAAAAAGAACTTAAAAACATTTTAAATAAGAATATTCAAGTTCATTTTTTATGGGTGCCTTCTCATGTCAGAATTGAAGGTAACGAAGTTGTAGATAAACTAGCTAAAAACGCACCAACTAACCTGATGTCCGAAGAAAGTAACATATTGGTACAAAACGATTTAAAACCATACTTAAAACAAAAAATAATTCAAAAATGGCAACAAACTTGGGACAACACTCCATCAAGGCTATACGAAGTCAACAAACATCCACATCTTTGGAAACCAAAAATAAAAGACAGAAGAGAGCATGTGATACTTACCCGTCTCCGTATCGGCCATACACGACTTACTCATGGCTATTTATTCAGCGCAAAAATAAAACAGTTTGTGAAGTATTCAACCGTGTTCTAACGGTAAAACATTTTTTAATACAGTGTCCTAAATATAACAGTGAACGACTCAAATATAGCATACCCAACTGCCCTAGAAGAAAATACAGATACCCAAAGAATTATTTCTTATCTTAAAAACTGTCAACTTCTTCATAAGATTTAAAACTTACATTGTAATACACATACATATTATTATTATTAATTGTAAACTAATGTATATACACTATTTGTATCAACTGTAACATTAATCTAAATACGCTAAGGCCTCTGCGTGGTAGATGCGTCTAAAAAAACAGGTATTTATATTAGATTATAGATTATATTAGATTTACATTAGATTAGATATTCAGTTTTGTGAAAGCGCCTGTCTTAGACAAATTGAAGGAGCGCTCCTAAGATTTTTCGGGGTTTGGCTTAAAATTAATTCGTAGTTTATTTTTATTATATTTAAGGCATCATTTAGATTTTTTTTCACTTCAGCAACAAGAGTTTTGGTTGTCCAATGTATCGTCTACATAAAAATCCTAGTATCTACTGGTATCGGTGAATCAATTGTGTAAATGTAATACAGTGTAGGTGCCATTACGCTACCTCAAGTAAGACCATTCGTCTGCGTTCTCCATCTTACCATTGAATGATACAAAAAATCTTCTGTTCTGTAGATATACACGGATAAAACAAGTGATTTTTTTATCTAAGGGGATGTCATACAGTTTTGGAGAAATGTCCGCTAATTTAATATGTCGTAAGTGGCATTTAGATTGACAAATACCACCCCTGATATCCGATATCTTTCGTACCCGTTGTTGCTTTTTGCAAAAACGGGTACGTTATTACGTACGTTAATAAGTAATACGAATAAAAATAAATAAGCAAGAAGAATATAAGTGATCTGTAAATCTATATTTAAACCAAGTGACAGAAAAAAGAATATTATATATACATTTACTTCTAAATTAAACACTAAATTTTGATATGCCTGACAACGAAAGATACAAAAACACAATTATTTAAAGTTGAAAATAATGATAGCTTGTACAAGCGACGAAGCATTTAAAACAATAAGACCGAACATATTATATGTAATTGTAATAGATATGTTGCCGAGAATCAAGTTACCCTATATAGTAAATATAGTATATAGGATATTAAATTCCCTACATTTAAAAATCGAAATATTGAAATTAGACAGTAAAAAATTAGAATTTTAAGATTGATTTATAAATTGTTATAATTTAAATTTTACTACTTCATGAAACAAATATTTTATACGTCATAAACTGTAGCAATCGAAACATCGGAACGTACATTTATATAATAAATATTTCAGTGCCAACGCATTTAAAAAAAATACTAATAAATAAAAATGAACTCTTGCCTTTTCCAAGTTTATATTAGACACTAACTTAAGTTTAAAAATAATTAAAGCAAGTAATATAAATTAACACCGTAAAATATTTAACTACATTAACCTAGTATTTGTGAAATTTCTCGATGACTAAATTGATTAATATTTAAATAAATTTGAAGTTCCAAAACGTACCTGCTGTAAAATTTGAAAGTCTACGACTAATTAAATTATTGGCAACATCGCAAGAGTTTAGTTGTGAACGCGAAAAAATATATACGGACCCCAGAAGTGTTTTAACCTATTACAGAGTTTACTTAATCCTACGTGTTGCTTGGAGTCTACATAAAGCGCTACGCAGATAATAATATACACGGTGTATATTCTACTGAAGTTAGTATAATACCGTTTTAGAACGGAGCTTACATTAACCGCTAGATATATATATATATATATATATATATATATATATATATATATATATATATATATATATATATATATATATATATATATATATATAGATCTAGCGGTTAATGTGGGTTCCGTACTAAAACGGTATTATACGAACTCTAGGAGAATATACACCTTGTATATTATTATCTAAGTAGCGCTTTATGTAGACTCCGACCAACGCATAGGATCAAGTAGGCTCCTTAATACATTAAAACATTTGTGTGATCCGTATACACCTCTCGGGGTACAAAACTAAGCTCCTGCAATGTTGCCAATAATTTTATTAGTCGTAGATTTTAAAATTTTACAGCAGGTATATTGTGGGACATGAAATTTATTTAAATATTCATCAATTTAGGCATCGAGAAATTTCATAGATACTTGGCTAATGTAGTTAAAAATTTTATAATATAAATTGTTAACCGACATATAACCTTATATTACTTTTATGTTTAATAAGCAAGGTGGTAATTTATATTACTTGCTTTAATTATTTTTAAACTTAAGTAAGCGTCTATTATAAACTTGGAAGGTTTCCATTTTTATGCATTAGTATTGTCTTTTAATGCATCCCACTGAAACATTTATTGTATAAATGTACGTATATCGAGTGAAGTTTTCATGTAACAGTTTAAGAAATTAGTAGTACTCTAATATTTGTTACTACATAAAATTATAGAAAATTCTGTACAGCAGGGAGATCTTAGTAACTTTCCGATTGCTACAGTTTATGACGTGCAATATTTGTTTTATAAATTAATAAAATTTAAATCACAATAGTTTATAAGTCACTCTTGAAATTATAATTTTTACTGTCTAATTTCAGTATGTCGATCTTTAAGTCTACGGAATCCAATATCTCACTATACATTGGATACACATGAACAGACGGATACACTTATGGCGGATAAAAGAAGTAGGCATACCACAACACCTAATTTAGCTTATAACTGCACTGTACAAATGGACTACTTAAACATTTAACGTAACATTAAAAGCAGATTGAAAGTCAAATGAGAGATTAAGTAACAAAAACGAAAGTATCTGGAAACAAATTTTCAAACGATATTAGTATTCGTTAAACAGCATGTGACAAACTATGCTGAATCGACAATGCGCCTCAACCACACAATATTGTTATTTAAGAAAAATTACAGCTCGTTCTAGACAGAATTGTAAATATAACATGTTATAAAGCTGCCGTATAGATAAGAGCTGCCGATATAGATAAGAACTACTGTAAAAATAACTACTTGAGTAATTTTATTTTTAACTAATTAAATATTTTTGGGGTAGAACCCTGAAAGTATGCTAGAAGTATTCATAGTTACCTTTACATACATATTTTATTTGACGTTTCTATCTCCGAATCAGAGTTCTTTTTTAAACATGTAATATTATGACAACAAATTTTGATATTAAAATTGACGACAAACACATGAAAATAACACCTACTTAAGATGTAATCCATTAACGGCCCATAAAGTATCGTATAGCGTAACATTAGTGAGTCATTCAGATAAAATATTTTGGTGCCCTATGGTAACTTAATTCTTTTCAACAATTATATTATTTCTTGTATTGGTTTCGTAACAACCAGTTTTACAGTTTCATGTTCGGTGTTATTGTTTTAAATTCTTTGTCGCTTGTATAAGCTATCTTTATTTTCAACTTTAAATAATTGTTTTTTTGTATCTTATTAATTTTATAGGTTAATAATTTCCAAGTAAATGTATATATAATATTCTTTTTTTCTATCACTTGGTTTAAATATAGTTTACTTATATTCTTATTGCTTATTTACTTGTAGTCGTAATACCCAAGTCGATAGGGATAAACCAGCGAAGTGAGTTCTAGATTGAACATATGTTTCCTTATGCAGGAACATATATGCCTTTCAGATGGTCACTTATGTTAATAGAGGTCATCGTGTGTGCAGAAAGTAACCACGAGTACGAAAGATATCAGGTATCAGGGGTGGTATTTGTAAATCTAAATACCGCTTACGACACCTTAAATTAGAGGGAATTTCTCTAAAAACTATATGACATCCCCTTAGATAATAAACTCACTCATTTTAATATATTAAAACTGCTGTATATAGAGATTCGCGGGTAGCGGCTAGGAACTCCTTTTTGGACAGTCCTATCAGGGAAAGTGAATCAATCTCTGTCTTCCGCAGATTCCAGGTATTTCCTGGCCCGGGAAACTAGTACCTGTTAAGGGTCCCTCGTCCAGGGTCATGGATAAAGACCACAACGGCATCCAGGGTGGAGAAGAAGGTCTTCACAGCGGTCTGGAGGGCGGAGATGGCACCCCCATGGTTTTAGGGTTTATATAAAATCGAACCTGGGAAGCGGCAGCTGGTCTTTCAGTATTTGTATTGAGCGGAAGCCATGTAGGCCAAAACGGTCAATACATAACAGTACCCGGTGTGGTGGTAACCACTTTAACCGCGTGTACACAGCGGTGTAGAAAGCCAAGGGAATGACTACTACACTATTTTTCCTAGGTTTATCATTATGGCTGAGGACTTAAACGATAGCCCCGAGTACGGGCGCCTCTTAAATGAGGCAGGGGTGCAAAGAATCTCCCGCTTGGCCAAATTTGATATCGAAAAAAGATGTAGAATAGGCACATGGAATCTGCGGAGTTTATATGAACCCGGAAAGACACACAATGCCATAAATGAGATGAGAAGACTGCAAATATCAATTCTGGGTATTAGTGAAATGCGATAGCCCGGATGTGGCTAATGCCATGTGGATGATCATGAAGTGTATTATGCAGAAGAAGACAGTAATTATCATCGTAATGGTGTAGATTTCATAGCCTCAAAGGAGGTTAGCAAATGTGTCAGGGCGATACGCCATGTATCTGAACGAGTCATAATGATTCAGTTGAACGCGAAACCCAGAAATATAAATTTAATACAAGTATATGCACCGACAGCGGAAAGTGAACTAGAAAAACTTTAAAAGTTCTACGCCGATGTAAAGACTGTTACTGACTAACTCAAGACTAGAGATCTTACCATTCTGATGGGTGACCTTAATGCTAAGATAGGAAAAGGCAGACAAAGTAACATTATTTGATGTTATGGACTGGGCGATAGAAATGAAACAGAAGATTATTTCGCAGATTTTTGCAAAGCATAACCTATGTATAATGAACACCTTTTTCAAACTACCTAAACGGAGATTATATACATGGAAATCTCCAGCAGACACTGCGCGTAATATCGTCAAAAACCAAATTGACTACATAACTATCAGTGAGCGGTACAGAAATGCAGTAAAGTCTGTAAAAACTTTTCCTGGAGCCGATGTTTCATCTGATCACAATGTGTTGTTAGCCGAAATAAAATTAAAACTTAAACAGATAAAGCAACAACGATCCTATAACAAACTGGATATGGATTTTATTAGAATAAATAGGCAGATAATTGCTATAGTATTAAAAAATATGGGTACAAATCTCAAAAATCCCTCTTTTATACCACTTAATGAACACAGTGAAGAATGACGGTACGCTGATCTATGTGAGATATATTAGGTGTTGAATCAATAATTAGAGAGTAAAATTTCGCTTTCTTTAATTTGATCACTCTTATGAGTTGCAAATCTTTCAATACAATAGAAATAAATTCATCACATATTGTAGGGATAAATATTTTATTATACCAATCTTGCAGTTAGATTTAACTCGATAAATATTCCAAAGCACGTATATAATTACCATTATTTTCACACAAAATCATTTTTACCACGAAACGTTAAAGTGTAAGAAATAAATCTGATTGTCGCTACCAAACGTTAAAGTACTTCCCTTCAATATTTTTTTTCAAATATTATTTTTAAACACGTGCATGGTAAATAGGAATGGGAACAATATGTCCATACATTAAATATATCAATATCGCTCACACAGTGTCAATACAGCATATTGGCACGTATGTAATATAATCCAGAATATATTACATACTAAAAAATACTATGTCTAAGTAGCCCTTGTCAAGATCAATAGCGCCGATATAGTTAGTTAAAATTTTGAACAATTATTTTAACTGTTTATTATCCATATAAACTAGTTGTTACTGATATTACAAACTTATTTACTCTGCATAAAGAGACTCTTTAATACCTACAGTTATTAGTACACAAATCTGATTCGAAATATCGTCGAATAGTAATAGTCTGTTAATAAAAATTTAATTTTTAATGAAAAGTAAATGATAAGCCATTACTTATGGGTCCAAAAGAAGAAGGCTTCACGAAGATTAAAGTACTAATGAGACCATTGCAATCGGACGTACCCTGGGTAATGATTAACTAATTAATCGGCCAATTACCCGGCCCGATAAACGTATGGTTCGAATATATATTGAAAAAGATCTGAACGACCCCTATAATATATACACGTGAACTACACGATATACATTTATGATACAGGGGTACTTATAAGCTCCACAAAATTTTTAAAAATTATAAAGCTTTGTATGTTAACGAATCGACAGAACCAATATTAGAGAATGGTCAAGTGAGCTCCGTATATCGGTGTCCACTTGACCACTGGGCTCAGTTAAACCTGAATTTTAACGGGCGGAGTCCACTTTATGCCGTAGATATATATATATATATATATATATATATATATATATATATATATATATATATATATATATATATATATATATATATTATATATATATATATATATATATATATATATATATATATATATTTATATATATATATATATATATATATATATATATATATATATATATATATATATATATATATATATATATATATATATATATATATATATATTGTTATGATGTATTGTTTGTTTGAATGATGAGCAATGAGTATTTTTAATAATATAATATATAGGGTTTTTATCGCGGTTCTCAAAGAAATAGTTTGTAAGTACTTTTTTAAATTATCTTTATTATATCTACTATGAAACACAAATATATATCTAACCTAGCTAATGTAAATTTAAAATAAACTATCTTTAAATTAAAATTCTTATGAAACTAATTAAATTCTATAGATAATGTAAAATTTAAACAAACTATCTTCAAAATTGAAATTGTTATGACACTAACTAAATTATATTAACAAAATTTTTGTACCTTTCTGTCACTGAATGCCTAAATGAACTGTTTTCCACTATATAGATTATAATCACCACTCAAATGTCTTCTTCTCAGCTTCGGTTATCCTTGTTTTTATGAAATTACTTTTTCCAATTATCAGCTTCCACCAATTTAAGATATTTTTCTTCGCAGCATTTATAAACCACCAAGCAAACCAGCAAACAGCATTTATATTTATTCTTCTTTTCTATATACCAATATCCAATCACCAAATATATTATTTAATTTTATTATTCAATTAATACTTCTTCCATTATCATCATTTTTACATAAAATAATTTTTAATCTTCAATAATACCTTCTTTATACTGTTTCCCAATCTTGATTTAACTCTCCATATTGAACAATTGTAACTGATTGACTGCCTCTAACTAATTTTCATACTAAAAACTGGACATCTGACTGAACTGTAACTGATAACTCATCACTGATTGACTGCCTCTAACTAATTTTCATACTAAAAACTGGACATCTGACTGAACTGTAACTGATAACTCATCACTGATTGACCAACTGAATCCAAATCACCGGGTATTTATATCTTTTTGGATGTTCCAGAATCATCTGGTAAGAAATCATGTTCCATTTGTTCTATTAAATACATGTCTGAATTTTCTGAAACAAACCATTTCGCAAACAAGGCCATCTCCGGTGATCTAGAGAATTCCATACTTTTCTATTAATAATTTTGTTGACATTTAGGCTTTTCAGATCAGAATAAACATTTAAATCAGTAAATATATATAAATTAAACATTTTAAACTAACATTTTATTATAACCCCACTTTATATTCGTAATAATTCTTAATTTCTATCTGTCACTTCGAGAGTATGTATATCTGGTTGCCTAATCACATAGCTCACTTAAATATATTTACAACATTAAAATACAACTTTTTACAATTATTATATGCTAATTTCTTAAAAATTCCCTCACATAAATAATTTTTATTAAATTATCTAGTATATAACTTCTTAAAATAACCAAATACTTGTTATATCTAATATTATCTAGTATATAACTTATAAATTATTTTCTTTAAACACTAATCATATCAATACCCCAAAATAATATTTAAAATAAATAATTTACTTATTATTTTTTTAAATATTAATTTTCTTGTCCACTAATTTAATTTCTTATTTAAAATTTGTTCTATTAAATACATCCCTGTTCGCTGTCTATGTCAAACTGTCATGTCAAATGGAAGTTTGTGTGTTGTATGTTTGTGTTTACTACATTTTACCATGGATGTTAGGATAGAAATCTAGGAATTATTTCCATTCAAAAGGCTTTCATCCATATAAATTGGTAAGTTTTACACTTTATTATATTAGAAAGACATTTATAAAATCAATTTTGTATCTAACCCCAAATTATGATTTTTAGGGTACAAAATAATTTCCATATGTACAAGACTACAAGTATGATGTCAAATTGGTTCACAATAATGAAATCTACCATTTATTTAACAAATCAAGTATATTGAATAAAATGGATATATCAGTAACAGTTGTTATTATTAATGTTAAAAGTATAGAAAACATTATTCATTCTCTTCATTATACTTAAAGATGTCGTTGATATGGAACATGCCTCTTAGTCTGTTCTCTGCATCTATTAACACATAACTATTTAGTCCATTCTGATTTTCAATTCTGTATGGACCTTCAAACATTGGTTGTAATTTTTTACAACGGTTTTCTTTAACATTACTTTTTCTAAGTGAACGAATTAACACTTTATCTCCCTTTTGAAATGTGATTGGTTTTTTTTATTTTTCGATTTTGTCTTCTGATATATTTTTCAGCTTTCCTCCTAATTCGGTTATTCACTTTCTGCATTACTTGTTCTAACATATCCTGATTATATTCACTAATCCATTTTCTGTTTCCTATATGGCCAAACATTAAATATTCTGGTACTTCCTCTGTATTTAAATTATGTGTATTATTTAAAAAATATTCTACTTGTGGTATATGTTGCTGCCACGTTTCATGTTGATCTTGGCACATTATTCTTAAATATTTTATAACTTCTTTAATATATCTTTCTGCCGGATTTGCCTGAGGATGTCTGATACTTGTAAAATGAATGTTGATTCCCTTTCTCTCACAAAATGCCCGAAATTTTTAGTTGTTAAAATATGTAGCATTATCTATTATGCAATTTCTAAATGGTCCTATTTCTTCGAAAAATTGATTAACATATAATTTTAGTGCTTTCACATTTGTTCTTGAGCAGGGATATAGTTTAATAAATTTTGTATATAAATCAACTATCACTAGTATATGATTTTTTTCTGTTGGACTTGGAACTAAATTTGAAATAAAATCCATGGACACTGTATTTAGTTTTTCATATACAACATTAGATCTATATGTGTTCTGGTTTTTGAAATTCTTTTCTTTGTTTATTTGACATATTTGGCATTGGGTAGTAATTTCTTTTGCTATACTTATGTCATTCTTTGCAAAATAATTGTCCCTAAATAGCATCCATAGCTTTCTTGAACCAATATGCATGTAATTATTATGTAAATTTTTCAATATTTTCCTTGCTAAAGTTCTAGTTATTACATATACTTCTATGTCATTTATTATTTTATATTAAACTCCATCTTTCTTAAGGACTTTTTGTGTTTTACTCAAATTGATCTGACCTCTTATAATTTCTTCTTTAGAATATAATCCTGTACTTTCTACTAATTGATTTAATCCAATTTTTATTGTTCGCTGCCCTTTTTGTGATGTATTTTCTAACCTTGATGAAGCATCTGCCACTATATTGGATTTTCCAGAAATGTATTTGATTTCAAAGGAGTATTCACTCAATATTAGACTCCACCGATGTATTCTACTGTTTCCATATTTGTTATTTAATATAGATGTTAAAGATTGGTGATCTGTTTCTATTGTAAATTCATTACCCAACAAATAAAATCTTAATTTTGTGACACAGTGTATTATACTTGCTAGTTCTAATTCTGAAACTGAGTAACCCTTTTCATGTGGCTTTGTAATTCTTGAAATGAATTGTATTGGGTATTCGACCCCATCATGTATTTGTAATAATACCCCTGATAATCTCTCTATGGATGCATCTGTTCTTAATATGAATGGCTGTGTGTAGTCAGGATAATATATTTTTAAATTTGACAGAAAAATGTTTTTAATTTCTTGGAATGCTAGTTCTCTTCTCTGATCCCATCTCCATTTTACACCTTTTCTCAGTAATTCAAGTAATGGAATTTCTTTTATACTTAGATCTGGTATCATCCTTTTATAATAATTATTCCAATAAATCCTCTTAAAGTTCTTAAATTGTGTGGTGTTTTATATTCCTGAATGACTTGTGTCCGTTCTGGATCCATTTCGATTCCCTTAGTGTTAAGTTTATAACCTAGATATATTACTTCTTTTTGAAAAAATGTACATTTTTCTTGATTTATTTTTAGTCCAACTTTGTCTAATCTATTTATTATAATTTTTAGGTGTTTCTCATGATCTTCAGCCGTTTTAGAAAAAATTAATATATCATCAATGTAGTGAATTACAAAATGTTCATATTGATCCAAAATATCATGAAGACATCTACATAGAGCACTGCAAGATGATTGAAGTCCAAATGGTACTACTTTGAATTGATATACTACTCCATCTATCTGAAATCCTGTATACTGTCTACTTTTTCTTTCTAGAGGTATTAACCAAAAGCTATGCTGTAAATCAATTTTAGTGAAAAATGACATTCCTGTAATTCTTCCTAGTATTCCATCCATACTCATTGGTACTTCAAATTGCTTTTCAGTGATCTTGTTAATATTCCTTGCATCCAAACATAACCTGATTTCACCTGATCTTTTACGTACTACTATTATTGGGTTTATGAAACGTGTATCTGCCTTCTCAATTATTCCATCTTCTAACATATTATTAATCGTTCTGTTTACTTCTTCTCTGTATTTATATGGTATTGGGTATGATTTTGTTTTAAAATCTTTTTCTTCTTTAACTTTTATACTATGGATATAATTTTGTGCAATTCTATTTTCTTTATTGACAAGTCCCTTGTGTTGCTGCAATATGGAAACGACTATTGATTTATATTCTTCAGGGCAATTTAAAACTTTTATCATATCTTCTTCTTTACAAATAAAATTATTCTTCATTATGTACTCATTATTCCTTGCTTCCAATTTTACGCACTCCACCTCGTAGGCATCCATCTGCTTAAAATTTCCATTCCTTAAATATTCACTACAATAATTATTCTTTACATTCTTTTGGGACATATCCCTATCATCAAAATACATTTCTTCTTCATAAACATCACTATTTTCTTTTAATAATATCCTATCAACTCTTATTCCTTCTTCCACCTCATCTTTCTGCATAAATTTAATTATTTGCCCTTCCAAAGTTACCATTTTTTCTTCAAAATCTATCTTTACTTTCTTCTTTTCCAATTCATCATTTCCCATTAATATATCAACACATAAATCCTTGACAATAAATCCTTGCATATTAATTTCTTTATTAAGAATATTAATTTTAAAATTGGCTAGTTTATCAATTTCACCCAACTTCTTATTATTTGCACCAACAATTTTAATTTTTGGAATCTTTATTATATCTGATAGTTTTAATGTATTAAAAATAAAATTCTCCGAGACTAAAGTACTTTCTGAACCAGTATCTATCATAATTTTAATCATTTTATTTTTGACCAAAGCATTTATATAAATTAAATTAATAGATTCAATAATTTTATCTTCATCTAGAGAAATAAATTCAGGTTTTTCATAATAGCAATGGCCTAACTTGTAATTCAGAAAGTTTACTGAACAAAATTTTGATTATTAGAATTGTCAGATTGTATCTGACCACTTGGATCTGATGTCCTATGTCTTTCCCTACTATGACTTCTACTCACATTTTCTTGCCTTGTACTATTTCGTTCCCTGTCTTCGCAGCTTCTATTCCTTCGTACACAATTTATCTGTCTGTTATAGTTAGGTCGCTCTGTATTTCTTCTATTGTTAAAATCTTGTCTATTATAATTACTGTTATTATTATTAAAATTTTGTAAATTATTACCATATCTATAATTATTATATGATTGTCTATATTGTTGATTATCATTTTTATTATATTGAAAGTTATTATTGTTTTTTCTGTTGTTATTATTACTTGTCATATTGCCTCTTTGTATTCTTTGAATAAAATTAATAAAACTATCTATTGTTTGAATATTTTGTACAGTTACTGTTTGCACAACATCAGCATCAAAATGTCTAGATACATTTAAGACTGTTTCTTCCTCTCTAAGTGGTGGTTCTAAATATTTTGCAACTGTTATCAGTTTCAATGCATAATCTACCATATTTGATTTTAAATTGTGATTATACTTTCCAAAATATAGAATTTCTCTAAACTTGGCTTGCTCTAATTCACCCCAATAATAATTTAAAAATTTATTTTCAAATGTTTGAAAATTATCTAAATCATTTTCAATACTAGCAAACCAAGTTGCTGCATTGTCATTTAATGTCATTCTAATATAATCTTTAATATCATTAATATTATTCACAAATCTTAATTTATGTTTTAAACTATTTATGTATACCCTAGGATGCAAATTTTTTATATTACCAGTGAATTTAATCCCAGTCTCATTTGTTAAATTTAAGTAAGGTCTCCCTATGTCTCTCATTTGTGAAATATCATCTATTCTCTGTTCCACATTTCTTATTTGATTACTATGTATTTGGATATTTTGTTGTATATCGTCTAATTTTTCTTCTGTGTTTCTCCTGTCTTCGTTAATTTTTACTTCTAAGTTACATTTCTGCAACTCTATTTTCTGTTCTATATCTATCTTATTATCTTGAATAATCCTCTTTACTTTTGTCCTCTCATTTTCTATCCTTTTCTTGTAGTCATTCCGTATATTTTTTATTTTATTTGCTACTTTTTTCTCTGCAGTTTCAAGTTTTTTATCCATTTGTTTTTCTATTTGCTTTACAATTTTATTATTAATATCTTCTATTTTCTTTTCTAATTTTCTATGATTCTCTTCCAATTTCTGTTCCATTTTTTTCATGTCTTCTTTGACTTCTTTTGAATTTTCTTCCATTTTTTGTTCTATTTTTCTCATGTCTTCTTTTATTTCTTTTGAATTCTCTTCCATTGTCTTGTTCATCTGCATCATTAATGACATCAAAGCTGCCATATTGACATTTTCCTCTCTTTCTGGATTCATTTCTGCAGTATCTTGTGGAACTTGAACTAAACTCTCCTCTTGTATAGGTTGTGTTTCTACTTCCACATCTTCTTCATTCTTTTTGCTTCTTGTACCTTTCTTTCCCTGAGACATTTTGAGACTTTACTTGTTCAAATATAATTAAAAATAAAATCTATAATTTTTTCTTTCTACTGATAATTAATTTAATTATATGAGAGCACTTATCTTCCCAAACTAATTCTTTTAAATAGAGAGACCCGCGGTGGGCGCCAAATTTGTTATGATGTATTGTTTGTTTGAATGACGAGCAATGAGTATTTTTAATAATATAATATATAGGGTTTTTATCGCGGTTCTCAAAGAATTAGTTTGTAAGTACTTTTTTAAATTATCTTTATTATATCTACTATGAAACACAAATATATATCTAACCTAGCTAATGTAAATTTAAAATAAACTATCTTTAAATTAAAATTCTTATGAAACTAATTAAATTCTATAGATAATGTAAAATTTAAACAAACTATCTTCAAAATTGAAATTGTTATGACACTAACTAAATTATATTAACAAAATTTTTGTACCTTTCTGTCACTGAATGCCTAAATGAACTGTTTTCCACTATATAGATTATAATCACCACTCAAATGTCTTCTTCTCAGCTTCGGTTATCCTTGTTTTTATGAAATTACTTTTTCCAATTATCAGCTTCCACCAATTTAAGATATTTTTCTTCACAGCATTTATAAACTACCAAGCAAACCAGCAAACAGCATTTATATTTATTCTTCTTTTCTATATACCAATATCCAATTACCAAATATATTATTTAATTTTAATATTCAATTAATACTTCTTCCATTATCATCATTTATACATAAAATAATTTTTAATCTTCAATAATACCTTCTTTATACTGTTTCCCAATCTTGATTTAACTCTCTATATTGAACAATTATAACTGATTGACTGCCTCTAACTAATTTTCATACTAAAAACTGGACGTCTGACTGAACTGTAACTGATAACTCATCACTGATTGACTGCCTCTAACTAATTTTCATACTAAAAACTGGACATCTGACTGAACTGTAACTGATAACTCATCACTGATTGACCAACTGAATCCAAATCACCGGGTATTTATATCTTTTTGGATGTTCCAGAATCATCTGGTAAGAAATCATGTTCCATTTGTTCTATTAAATACATGTCTGAATTTTCTGGAACAAACCATTTCGCAAACAAGGTCATCTCCGGTGATCTAGAGAATTCCATACTTTTCTATTAATAATTTTGTTGACATTTAGGCTTTTCAGATCAGAATAAACACTTAAATCAGTAAATATATATAAATTAAACATTTTAAACTAACATTTTATTATAACCCCACTTTATATTCGTAATAATTCCTAATTTCTATCTGTCACTTCGAGAGTATGTATATCTGGTTGCCTAATCACATGGCTCACTTAAATATATTTACAACATTAAAATACAACTTTTTACAATTATTATATGCTAATTTCTTAAAAATGCCCTCACATAAATAATTTTTATTAAATTCTCTAGTATATAACTTCTTAAAATAACCAAATACTTGTTATATCTAATATTATCTAGTATATAACTTATAAATTATTTTCTTTAAACACTAATCATATCAATATATATATATATACAAACAACACAGTTTATTAGGGCTGCAGTCAGTAGGTTTGGCCGGGATGTTATAGAAACACTCTTTTGACTTTTGGTCGAGCTTTCGGAATTCTTTTATTCCTTCTTCAAGACATACTCGTTGAGATTATTTTTCTAAAGCTACGGCACTCAACATTAAAAACACACATATAAAATATAACATTTAAAATAATGGACAATATATTGCCCATTATATATATTGTCATATATTAATGTTGAGTGCCGTAGCTTTAGAAAAATAATCTCAACGACTATGTCTAGAAGAAGGAATAAAAGAATTCCGAAAGCCCGACCAAAAGTCAAAAGAGTGTTTCTATAACATCTCGCCCAAACCTACTGACTGCAGCCCTAATAAACTGTGTTGTTTGTTTATATCGACAGTCAATAATATCCAGTATTTCTTATATATAAATATATATATATATATATATATATATATATATATATATATATATATATATATATATATATATATATATATATAATATATTGTTGTACTTTTGAATGTCCATAAGCAATAAAAAACCGATATACAAATTTTATTACTTAAATAAAAATTAAAATTATTGATATTTCATAAAGACACGGGGGCATATAAATTTCCAAACATCCTGTATAAGACAAAATATGTATTTTAAGTTGTTCGAAGAATTGTTCATTAGGCCTCAGAGACAAGACTTTCAAATATTATCGATAAGAAATTTAAATAAGTCGGTTATTGTGGAATGGATTTACCCGGAATAAAAGTGTATATAGAAAGTGTTGAACAATAGACCGGGATTTGCGGTGGTTTTTCTCCCCGAAAGATTATATCGGTAAAAGTTTATTAACAAAAGACATTGAATTGAGAAACAGGTATCGTTTGTAGCTATTAGTAAGAAATATTTGTAAAGCAGATAGATTTAGTTAGAATAATTAAAGAAGGTTATTTTCTGGAATTACCCGAATGACGTTTTATAGAGAGAGTTGGTTGGTAACGATATACTTCACAGAGGTGGATGATTTTTATTGGTCAATTTTTGAATGCAAGGAGGTTGGTTTTGGCTATGAGATAGGAGAGAGAAAAAAAGGTTAGGTAGTCAGTTTTCGTCGTCCAAGAAGGAAGGAGCTTTGTGATTTGTGTTTGTTTGAAGTTCCGAAGACGTAATTTACCGGGTGTGTTTATTTGCTGTGTAAAAGCTGACCAGTGTGAGAAACGGGGTACAGAGAGATAGAAAACCAAAGGGTATAAGAATATTAATAGCAGACGAAGCCGGAAACATTTGGAGTTGTAAACAGGCGCGGAGATTGGCTCAAAAGGAGGCTGCATAGACTAACATGAGTTGTTGGGTTGCAGATACAAGGACAGATAGGAGAAAGGTGTACGTCATCTGGACCACAATAGGAGCAGAAGCAGAGAAAGGATTTTTTTGTTGTGGCGTGGCCATAGAATTGCATTGGCAGAGAAGGAAAGGTCAGTCAATTTTCATTAAGCCGGAGTGTGATTTTCATTTATTAATTAAATAAATTGAATAAATAATAGAGACAGTTAATTTTGCGATCACTTAAAAAAAAGGAATTATAAAAAGAGCTTAGTTATAACACATATTAAAATTCAATGTAAAATAACATTTGGGTCCATGATAGAAAACAACTTCTCATATATTTAAAGTTAGTATATTGCAAATATTACAGGATTTATTGTTATATAAAATTTCATTAAAATAAAGGACATCTCACATATAGTTCAGTTGAAATTCTATGTATTTTATTCAGGTCATATTACCTATCCCGATTAGGAAGCCAATTGGAAAATATTTTGAATCCACGATCAAAGGTAAATAGTACAATGTAAATAGCCTGAGATTGTAATTAATTAATGCTGATTTATTGTGATTAATTGGAGATTAGATCATTTAATAAATATAGACAGGATTTTTTTTTAATAAGCAATATAATACAATTTAAATAGCATAACAAAATGACCCCCAACGTGTAAAGCTTTGAAAAATATTTCTAGTTGGCAAATTTGAAAGGATAGGAGTAGACGAGCAGATATTTGAAAGTTTATATGCCGGGGATAAAGTGAAATATTATGTAAAAAGTGAGGACATAAAGATTTATATATTTTTTTTAAGATACAATTTACCATAATTGATTTATTCGTGATATTGACAATTTATAGGTTACCATAATTGATTTATTTGTGTGATATTTACATTTGATAATTTTACCATACTTGAATTATTTGATTGATTTTGACATTTGATATTTTACCATTTGATTTATTTGTGGGATATTGAAATTTGATACTCGTACTCAAGAGTTATTACATTTGAACAGGAAAAGTCCCGTTTGTTGCAACAGACCAGTAGAATTTTATATTTGGCGGGGATATTATTGCACAAATTTCAAAGTTTCATATTTGGCGGGGATAAATAATCTAACGAACATGTCGACCACAAGGAGTCAAAGCAAAACGCAAGAAAGGAAAGAGGATAAGATAGAAGAGGAAACAATTATTGATGAAGGATCGGATAATGAAGGAAATGCTACAATAATGGAGGAAAGAAAAGAAACAGGGATGTTAGAAAAATTATTAGCTATGATGCAAATACAGACACAACAAATACAAGAATCGTCACAAAAAATGGATAAATACCAACGGGAAACAAAACAAACAATGAGCAATATGGAGCAGCGTCTGGAAAACTATGAACAGGAAATTAAAGGATGTGTTGAGGGGATAAAGAAAGAACTGATACAACAAATAGAAGAGATTAATGAAATTAAAAATAATATGAAAGAACAAGAAATGAGAATTAAAGATAATTTGGAGGAATTAGAAATAAAATTTGAAAATGCGCTACAAGAAGACCGGAAAGAAACGGAAAGGAGATTTAAACAAATTGCAGAGATGGAGATAAGAGGAGTAGAAAGAAAGGAAGTCATCGTACATAGCACAGAAGACGTAAAAGTACGATTTGGCGGGGATATAAGGAAAATACACCCAGTGCCTTTTATAAATAACCTAAAGGAAAAAGTCAAATACATAGGACCGTTTGCAACAGCAAAGGAAACCATCAGAAACCATCTCAAAGAAGAGGCAAATCTTTGGTTTGTCAGCAAGGAAGAAGAATTGCACAATTGGCAAGATTTTGAGAGAAGATTCTTAAATTATTTCTGGGGAAAAATCCAGCAACTACAAGTAAATAAAGAGTTACAAAATGGAAAATACCATGAGAGGATGGGCGTATCAGAAAAGATGTACGCATTACAACTCTATAATAATGCAAAACATTTGCAAAATAATTATTCATCAGAACAATTGGTAGAGTTGATATCGCGACATTTTGAAGATACCTTGGAAGACCACATAAATCTCCAAAATTACAAGGACATTGACAGCTTATGTCAATTTTTGCAAATGAGAGAATCACGTAGGCATGAAAGAAGAGAAAGAAGACCGCAAGAAAATTATAGACAAAGAGAAAACCAAGAATATAGAGATAGAGGTCAAAATTTTAGAAGAGATTATACAAGACGAGAATTCATACCTAGACGGGGATATGAAAATAGACCGAACGGAAGAGAGAATTATGAACCCAGAACCCAGAGATGGAATGAAAACAGGGATCGGGAAAATCCGAGTAGAAATAACCGCCCATACCAAGGAAACAGATACAATAACCCACGGAATGAACAGGAATCTCGCGGTAACCGATACGGGAATGATAGACCAAAAGAGAACAGAAGAGAAATAAATAATATGCAAAGAGAAGAAAATGAATATGAGAGAGAAGATGACGGGAGAGAAAACACAGAAGAACAATAGGCGTGTTTTCAAGAAGGCGCTCACTAAAAACGAAGAAACAAACAGGAGTTTTTTGTCACCCCAAGGAATTTATTAAACTGGCAGGAAACAATGAAAAGAGAAATGGAGTTAATTTAAAATTTGTGGATGGATTTATAACTGAGAAACCAATTAAAATTATGATAGACACAGGCTCTGAAATAACACTGGTCAACAGAAAATTAATCGAAGAAATAAATTTAACAAGTCTAATTTATAAAATACCTAGGGTGAATTTAGTGGGCGCAAATAAACGGACATTGGCAACAATAAATGAAGGTATACGAGTAATGGTACGATTGAAAAAAAATATGTATGCACTTCAATGTGTAATAATGCCGAATATGTCACATGACATGATTGTAGGCGTTGACGAATTAACGGAAAAACATGTAGTGATCGACTTCAAAACCAATACGATGAAAATAACAAAAGAAAAAGAAGAAGAACAGGATAAGGAACAAGAGAAACAAATTACGGACGAATCAGAGAAAGAACAAACGGTGGAAATGAACCTGGTGACGAAGAAAGGAAAAGGAAGAAAGAGGGGAAAAGGTCAGAAAAAGATCAAAGAAAAAAAAACCTGGGATTCCTCAAAAGATGAGACGAGCTCAGGAGAAGAAGATGGAAAGATTTTGACAAGAAATGAAAGCAAAACTTGGGATTCCTCAAAAGAAGAGACGAGCCCAACAAAAGAAGATGGAAAGATTTTGACAAGAAATGAAAGCAAAACTTGGGATTCCTCAAAAGAAGAGACGAGCCCAACAAAAGAAGATGGAAAGATTTTAACAAGAAATGAAAGCAAAACTTGGGATTCCTCAAAAGAAGAGACGAGCACAACAAAAGAAGATGGAAAGATTTTGACAAGAAATGAAAGCAAAACTTGGGATTCCTCAAAAGAAGAGACGAGCCCAACAAACGAGGATGGAGTAAACAGCTATGAGTTGAAACATATGGATTCTGAAAAGATCAGAGGTATTTATAATATCCATGATGTATATAAATATCACGAATGAAGATTTAAATTTGTATAAAGTAGATATAGGATAATACGTAGCATAAGTACAGCTAGCATACAGGAAGTGCGTTTAGTTTGCCTCGAGAAAATTTAGTTGCATAAATTGATAAATTTTATCGATTACAAAGGCGGGGATTTGTTGTACTTTTGAATGTCCATAAGCAATAAAAAACCGATATACAAATTTTATTACTTAAATAAAAATTAAAATTATTGATATTTCATAAAGACACGGGCATATAAATTTTCAAACATCCTGTATAAGACAAAATATGTATTTTAAGTTGTTCGAAGAATTGTTCATTAGGCCTCAGAGACAAGACTTTCAAATATTATCGATAAGAAATTTAAATAAGTCGGTTATTGTGGAATGGATTTACCCGGAATAAAAGTGTATATAGAAAGTGTTGAACAATAGACCGGGATTTGCGGTGGTTTTTCTCACCGAAATATTATATCGGTAAAAGTTTATTAACAAAAGACATTGAATTGAGAAACAGGTATCGTTTGTAGCTATTAGTAAGAAATATTTGTAAAGCAGATAGATTTAGTTAGAATAATTAAAGAAGGTTATTTTCTGGAATTACCCGAATGACGTTTTATAGAGAGAGTTGGTTGGTAACGATATACGTCACAGAGGTGGATGATTTTTATTGGTCAATTTTTGAATGCAAGGAGGTTGGTTTTGGCTATGAGATAGGAGAGAGAAAAAAAGGTTAGGTAGTCAGTTTTCGTCGTCCAAGAAGGAAGGAGCTTTGTGATTTGTGTTTGTTTGAAGTTCCAAAGACGTAATTTACCGGGTGTGTTTATTTGCTGTGTAAAAGCTGACCAGTGTGAGGAACGGGGTACAGAGAGATAGAAAACCAAAGGGTATAAGAATATTAATAGCAGACGAAGCCGGAAACATTTGGAGTTGTAAACAGGCGCGGAGATTGGCTCAAAAGGAGGCTGCATAGACTAACACGAGTTGTTGGGTTGCAGATACAAGGACAGATAGGAGAAAGGTGTACGTCATCTGGACCACAATAGGAGCAGAAGCAGAGAAAGGATTTTTTTTGTTGTGGCGTGGCCATAGAATTGCTACGGCAGAGAAGGAAAGGTCAGTCAATTTTCATTAGAGCCGGAGTGTGATTTTCATTTATTAATTAAATAAATTGAATAAATAATAGAGACAGTTAATTTTGCGATCAATTAAAAAAAAGGAATTATAAAAAGAGCTTAGTTATAACACATATTAAAATTCAATGTAAAATAACATTTGGGTCCATGATAGAAAACAACTTCTCATATATTTAAAGTTAGTATATTGCAAATATTACAGGATTGATTGTTATATAAAATTTCATTAAAATAAAGGACATCTCACATATAGTTCAGTTGAAATTCTATGTATTTTATTCAGGTCATATTACCTATCCTGATTAGGAAGCCAATTGGAAAATATTTTGAATCCACGATCAAAGGTAAATAGTACAATTTAAATAGCCTGAGATTGTAATTAATTAATGCTGATTTATTGTGATTAATTGGAGATTAGATCATTTAATAAATATAGACAGGATTTTTTTTTAATAAGCAATATAATACAATTTAAATAGCATAACAATATATACATATATATATATATATATATATATATATATATATATATATATATATATATATATATATATATATATATATATATATACATCCCGCTATACTTTTGAACACTTTTCACGTTGCAGTAATTTAGCATCACCAAGAATTGCTACCATTTTCTATTTATAAATTGTGTATGTTCGTTTAGGGCACCTTTGGAGGCTTGGCACTGTTGGTTTTTTAATATTCCGATTTTTTTTATATATTTAATTTTTACATCAAACCTACGTTTTAACATCGAGCGGTAAAATCACTGTATTTGGCATCATTTTAGAGCCAGTAGATGTTGCCGGTATTAATCCTTAAAATAATATTTTAGATACCTAAATATCTATCGGTTGTTTGGGCCAAGTTCGAATAACGACATTGAAACTACCTGCTCACAAGTTGCAGTCTCAACAGGTTTTTTTCTTCGTTTAGATGTTATATTTATTTAACCTAGATATTTTTGCCCAGAGAATCGTGTAGGGGAATATTTTACATAAATTTTAATTTGCAACCTGTTTAGTCGAAGCTATCGATGAATAGTTTGAGATAAATATTATGGTTTTATGGGATTAAGGCCTTTATTATTGGTTGTGATTGTGATAATGTTTGAAATTTTGATTTCCATTCTGGAAATCGTTCTCAAAAAACGTTTTTCTGTACAAAATGTGTATACACATGTTTACATAATTAGTACAATAAACAAAGCTATTGTAAAATAATAGTGGAAATCAAAACGTTAAATATTAGTTAATTAAAAATGTAATTTTCATCTCAATAACGACCAATAATTGTGGCTTAATCACATAAAAAAATAATATTTGACTTTGACCATGCCATAAGAAAGTAGTTCACGGAACCTCGCTAAATAATTTAAAAAAATCTTATACAGAAATTTAAATTCTAAATAGTATGAGGGGTAGCTGACGAAAAATTCGTAAAGACGTACAGTTGATTTTGCTTTGTTTTTTTAAACAATCTTAAAAGGCAAAAAAAATAATTTTTTGCTTATAAAACGTTTTGTATACATTCTAAAGAAAAATAATTTAAATAATAGTTGTAGACCATAAAAAGTTTTTTATGTAGAGAAATACCAAATTTAAATACATAAATAATTGATTTAATTCCAAAAAACCGTAAACTCTATGATATTATGTTTGTAGTAATTTATAAATAATATTAATAACTTTGTTTTTGGCCTAACGACAGGCAATTATGGCAGTTGATGAGTTATTAAAGTGTGCTAAATATCAAGCAGATCAAAAAATATTTCACAATTTATTCAATTTGTTTATGACAGAAAGCGATTATTTAAACAACTGTACTTGTCCAAACAGTATGACTCTACAAGTATTTTGTAACTTGCAATCGATTCTTTTTGCTTTTAGTTTTAGGGTATATTAAAAAAACTTTAACATATTATTAAATTTTTTATTAAAAACCAGTTTGAATAGGGGACTTTTTAGTTTTTAGACCACTTCACGTTTTTTCAGTTTCTTTGACAAGTGAGGATTATCTATTCGCTTATTTCTTAATATGGGCTATGAGCAATTATCTAGTCAAGTCAACACTATTATAGAAGTTACCCATACTTTTTTAGTAGTCATTCAGACGGTTCATCTTAATTGTCTCCATATGGAACATAAGTCCGAGAAAAGTCTTAAATTCTGTTTGTGTTGTTTCTTTCCAAAACGCAATCCTCTATTTTTCTGAACGACTTTGTGCAAATATTTCGTCAGAGTCAATCAGAGTCACTTCCACCATTCATTTAATCTACATCGTCCTCGCCAGATGCTTCTAACAATGATTGTAATTCAGCAGTGGTCAATCTACGTTTATATTCACATTTAGCTTTTTTGGATGTCGAAGGCATATTATTTACATCCATCTTTTTATAAATACTATAACTCACTTTTACGGAGGTAATTAACAATTAAAATGTTCTACTAAAACTATCAACTTACGACTTCCAATACTATAAGGCCACTTGAGGTATAATACGTTTTTACTCAATAATAGTTACTGTATAAGCAAAATTGTTTTTTAATGTGCTCCATTGAAGCACACTAGACATATTCCAGTTTTGCCATCACATTCTTTAGAGTATGTTTTAACTTTTTTAACTTTTCTATCGTCCTTTCTACTAGTCATGCTTCTTCTTAAAATTTTGTTACATCTTGTACACTTTCTTCTCTTTGTATTATCTACATCGCTTTGCCTGAGATGGTATTTTTGGGTGTAGCTGTTCGTGAGGGTTACAACATTTCTTTATTTGCAAATGCCCTCGCGAACTCCAGTCTGAACTCAAGGATAGGTTGTCGCTTTTTTACGTTTTCTATTATTTAGCAACTAAGCATTTACTACTGCGGTATTAAATGCGGTATTAAATATTAATTCCACTGCCACTTTCCGGTACCACTTCAGAATTTTGCGTATTGGGCTTTGGTAAGAAGCCACTTAATCACTAAAATCAACACTCTTTTTCACCAAGTTATAATCGAGAATAGTTTGTGGTTTTAGTACTTGTGTATAATTTTTCTTTTCATCTGATTAAACCAAGATATAACTATTATATTTAAATGTTGTAAGGATTAAAACTGGTCTTTTGTCGACCCATTTTATTACTTGTAAAATCAATAATGGGGTTAAGTTTCATCGTGAGTAACTGGTTGCAATTTTTTTAATCGAGATTTTGGTTTTACATGTTTTTATAGTAAAACATCTGCACATGAATAATTCGTTTCTTGAACAATGATTTCAATTCATCGACCAATAGTCTAAAATAAGGTTTTATTACGTCGTCCGGAATATTATAAACTGGTTCTTTTTCACAAATATATTGGAAATATGGTTTACATTCTATATTTAGAAAAATCTTTTACTGCAACTCTTGTTCCCATAAGACCGTATGTTATAAAAAAATATATTCCTATAAGAATTATCTTGAAAGATGAAAAAAATACAATAAAAAAGTGCAATATTAAGTGTTATTTAAAAAATAATAAGTCATTCACGGGCGTACAGTTAAAAACAAAAGTTTTCAGTGTTCTATTGCTTGATTATTATTATCTG
Source organism: Diabrotica undecimpunctata (assembly GCF_040954645.1). Lineage (NCBI taxonomy): Eukaryota > Metazoa > Arthropoda > Insecta > Coleoptera > Chrysomelidae > Diabrotica > Diabrotica undecimpunctata. Next base: position 98,039,534 of record NC_092803.1, on the reverse strand, counting down.
GTATTCTGAAAATGTTGACATTTTTTCCTGGTCTGATCTCCCTCAACTAACGTCATCTTTCTTAATTGGTGGGTTGTATTGATCAGGTCTCTTTAATTTTTTTGTTGCTATCCATAGTGAATGATCTTCTTTAGACAATGTACTAATGTAGTGTTCAAATGTGGCATTGCGTACATCATGTAGCGCTCATCTTAATTGTCTGATTATCTACCTCTTGCTCTTTATTTTTCGACTATTAGTTGTATAATATAATTCGGAGTGTTATTTGTCTTTTCTTGATTTGGAATTGTTAATCGTGTAGCTCCATATGAAATAGTAGGAGATGAAAACGGCAGCATATTCATCCATAAAAAAAAGGAAACGCGATAAAGATATCTGAAACAACTGTTTTATGGTATAAGAGATGAAATAGTCCGAAATTACCAAAACAGGTGAACAGGGCACTATAAAGAGGAAGTAAAATTAGCTATGAAACAGCTTGAATGAGAAAAAGAAGTAAGCTTAGACCCGCAATTATTTTAAGAACTTCTTTAATAGCCTCCAGTCAACAATTTCCTAACCATGTTTAAAAAACGTACGGAATGCACTGTATATACTAACCCAAGTCGTCAACATACTTGTTGTTACAGTTATGTATTACGATCAACTTAAAGGTTATGCACGACTCCCCTTGTATAGGTACACAGGCAAGCACATGCGGGAGAAAAAAGATTTGTCATACCGTTACATTATGTCAAATTTTAACGTTGAATATTTTATGGTCCCCTTTGGGTTATAAAACGAATGATCGACTTTTTCTCGCACAGATACCTGCTATGTAACTTTACAAAGCGAGTTTGCTGGGTATTAAAGAACCGTCTATGGCATCATATAATTTTACGCTAATATTTCACGTTCTGCGACGCATTCCACGTTTGACACATTGTCTTTTTTAGTTTTCTGTCATTCTATTTGTTAAATCCTATCTCATTCTCGTCACAGCGTCAAGGAGCAGTAAATGTGTGTACTGAACGGGAGGCATATGTCTAACAGTGAACGTTGGAGATTTTTCGAGTTTATCATATCTTCTTCTTTGAGTGCCTCTGCTATCGGAGATTGGATATCATTAGGGCGATTCTAATTTTATTTACTGCTGTGTCCTTGGATTTTTCCATGCATTATATTTTGTAGGAATGTGTACTTTTGTCCTCTCATCAGGTGGCCAAACTATTCAAGTTTTCTCTTTTTTATATTCAGTATAACTTCTGGATCGTTATTTATTCTGCGTATTACCTCTTCATTTGTAATTTTATCCACCCAACTTATTTTTAGTATACGGCGGTAGCACCACATCTCAAAGCTTTCAAGATTTTTAACATTCTTCTGTTTAAGAGTTAATGCCTCAACAACCGTAAAGCAAAGTACTGAATACATACTAAGTAGTTAACTAAAAGTGGACGTATGCAAAGAGATGTATGGCGTAATCGTATGGTATTCGCTAATAATCCTGTCACGTAATATGCCACACACTTCTGTGCGTTAATTCGTTTTATTGCTGCCAGTTTAAGGTGTTATTAGATGCCGCCATGTTTAATTTTTCTCCACCATCGTATTACCTCCGTTAAATCCTATCATTTTAGGTTCCATATGTCATGATTAGACCTATAGGACCGGAGATACGCAACTAAGCCTCTTTTGACATAACATATATAGGAGCAAAGATATATACCTAAAGTCCTTTTAGTGTTGATGTATTTGATTTGTACGTCGTAGTATTCTATTAGTTAAATGGTGCCATTTGAGGTACTTTACGTCACGATTGGACTAATATGATCGAAGATACATAACTAAGGCCCTTTTGCCAAGCTACTCTATTTAATTTTTATATCTCATTGTATTATATTAGTTAAATTCTATCATTTAAGGTACGAAACGTCACGATTGGACTAATAGGACCGCAGATACATAACTAAGGCCCTTTTGACCAGCTGATGTATTTTATTTTTCTATCTTATTGTATTCGATTGGTTAAATCCTATCATTTGAGGTACTGTACGTCACGATTGGGCCACTAAAAACAAAGATACGTAACTAAGGCCCTTTTGACGTGATGCTGTATTTGATTTCTATGTCATTGTATTCTATTGGTTAAGTGCTATCATTTGAGGTATCGTAAGTCACGATTGGACTAATAGGACCAAAGATACATAACTAAGGCCATTTTGACATGCTACTCCATTAAATTTTTATACCTCATTGTATTGTATTTGTCAAATCCTTTCATTTGAGGTACTGCACGTCATGATTGGACTAATAGAACTAAAGATACACAACTAAGGCCCTTTTGACATTGTTCTGCATTTGATTTTTCTATCCCATTGTATTATTTATGTTAAATCCTATCATTAGAGCTACTATACGTTACGATTGGACTAATAGGACCGAAGATACGTGACTACGGCCCTTTGGACATGTTGCTGTATTTAATTTTTTTATTTCATTGTTTTTAATTGGTTAAATCCTGTCATTTGAGATACTGTACGTCACGATTGGACTTATAGAAACGAAGATATATAATTAAGGCCTTTTTGACATGCTGCTATATTTGATTTTTCTGTCTTATTGTATTTTATTGGTTAAATCCTATCATTTGAGGTGCTGTACGTCGCGACTGGACGAATTGGAGCGAAGATACAATAGGTAGTTGCAATATATCATAACCCGTTACTTTTAACCAAACATGATGCCAGAATGATTTGTAGATGAAAAAAATATATATATATTCTTAAATTTACTATTTCGTCGTGGGTAATATTATATTCAACAACGATGCCAAATTTCTGATGCTAAAATGATTGATAATGAAAGTGGGATATACATTTTCATGTATATAATGGCAGCGAGTAAACGGTAAAACCCTGAACTAAATATATATAATATTTTCACTGTACCATCATTTTAGACTCAAACATTTTCTGGAATAAACTTATATAACTCAGTAAGGGATAAAAAAAAAGATAAAAGCGGATATTTTAAAATACCAACACGGTATCAAGACTCTAATCAATGAGATGGTTAAAATTCTTGTAACAAGTACGGGAAAACAGTTATTAAGGTCTTGTAAAGTAGCGTCGATATACAGATGCTACTTTGCAAGACGATGCTAAATTGATGGTAAAAGCATAATGTATCGATGCGAAAATGATAGTAGGATGTATATATATATATATATATATATATATATTTATATATATATATATATATATATATATATATATATATATCTATATATATATATATATATATATATATATATATATATATATATATATATATATAAATATATATATATATATATATATATATATATATATATATATATATAAATATATATATATATATATATATATATAAATATATATATATATATATATATATATATATATATATATATATATATATATAAAGTAGTTAGGTATTATTGACTGACACGTTATGTAAAATAAAGTTTTATATTGAGGTTGCAGTCATTAATAGGGCAGGAAAGTAAAACTCTTTGTTCTTTAATCAAGCTTTCGCAAAATTTATTTGCTTCTTCAGGATATGCTAAAATATGGTATCAGTAAATACAACGAAATTAGAACTAAATAGCATTGTATAAAACTAGTAAAAAAACTTACAACATGAGGTTAATCCATTAAATTTTCAAATTTGCAAAACATTAAAACTTAACTTATTTTAAAAATTATACAGTTATGTAAGTACAATATTCCAATTTAATTTAATTTTGTAAAAATTCATTTTGACATTGATTATGTTGATGTTTGATTTATGTCAGAAAGACACTCGTTTCTGTTTATTATATTTTTTGTTGTTGATAACTAGCTATTGATTGTTATTATGGTTACGTACAAAGTGGCGCCAAATATGAATATTTAAATTTTTTGAAATTCTAATATTTATAGTCAGAAAATCTAATATTGGAAAATTATAGTATTAATTTTCGTAAGACAGAATGTAATTATAGATATTGCTTAGTTTATCAATATCAGTTTTTTTATTAACGCATTGATATTTATTTATGCATACCATTTCTAAGAATTCTCTTTTATTTAATTGGTTTTCGCGTCTTAATATATTAGTTTCATTGAAATTAAATGAATGATTTTTATTAATTGCATGATCTATTAATGCACACGTATTTTTATTATTTCTAAGGTCACTTTTATGTGATGTTAGTCTGCCTATTAGATTTCTGCATTAATAGATCATGCAATTAATAAAAATCATTCATTTAATTTCAATGAAACTAATATATTAAGACGCGAAAACCAATTAAATAAAAGAGAATTCTTAGAAATGGTATGCATAAATAAATATCAATGCGTTAATAAAAAAACTGATATTGATAAACTAAGCAATATCTATAATTACATTCTGTCTTACGAAAATTAATACTATAATTTTCCAATATTAGATTTTCTGACTATAAATATTAGAATTTCAACAAATTTAAATATTCATATTTGGCGCCACTTTGTACGTAACCATAATAACAATCAAGAGCTAGTTATCAACAACAAAAAATGTAATAAACAGAAACGAGTGTCTTTCTGACATAAATCAAACATCAACATAATCAATGTCAAAATGAATTTTTACAAAATTAAATTAAATTGGAATATTGTACTTACATAACTGTATAATTTTTAAAATAAGTTAAGTTTTAATGTTTTGCAAATTTGAAAATTTAATGGATTAACCTCATGTTGTAAGTTTTTTTACTAGCTTTATACAATGCTATTTAGTTCTAATTTCGTTGTATTTACTGATACCATATTTAAGCATATCCTGAAGAAGCAAATAAATTTTGCGAAAGCTTGATTAAAGAACAAAGAGTTTTACTTTCCTGCCCTATTAATGACTGCAACCTCAATATAAAACTTTATTTTACATAACGTGTCAGTCAATAATACCTAACTACTTTATATATATATATATATATATATATATATATATATATATATATATTTATATATATATATATATATATATATATATATATATATATATATATATTTATATATATATATATATATATATATATATATATATATAGATATAGATATATATATATATATATATATATATATATATATATATATACATCCTACTATCATTTTCGCATCGATACATTATGCTTTTATCATCAATTTAGCATCGTCTTGCAAAGTAGCATCTGTATATCGACGCTACTTTACAAGACCTTAATAACTGTTTTCCCGTACTTGTTACAAGAATTTTAACCATCTCATTGATTAGAGTTTTGATACCGTGTTGGTATTTTAAAATATCCGCTTTCTCTTTTTATCCCTTACTGAGTTATATAAGTTTATTCCAGAAAATGTTTGAGTCTAAAATGATGGTACAGTGAAAATATTATATATATTTAGTTCAGGGTTTTACCGTTTACTCGCTGCCATTATATACATGAAAATGTATATCCCACTTTCATTATCAATCATTTTAGCATCAGAAATTTGGCATCGCTGTTGAATATAATATTACCCACAACGAAATAGTAAATTTAAGAATATATATATATATATATATATATATATATATATATATATATATATATATATATATATTTTCATCCACAAATCATTCTGGCATCATGTTTGGTTAAAAGTAACGGGTTATGATATATTGCAACTACCTATTGTATCTTCGCTCTAATTGGTCCAGTCGCGACGTACATTCCCTCAAATGATAGGATTTAACCAATAAAATACAATAAGACAGAAAAATCAAATATAGCAAAATGTCAAAAAGGCCTTAATTATATATCTTCGTTTCTATAAGTCCAATCGTGACGTACAGTATCTCAAATGACCGGATTTAACCAATTGAAAACAATGAAATAAAAATATTAAATACAGCAACATGTCCAAAGGGCCGTAGTCGCGTATCTTCGGTCCTATTAGTCCAATCGTGACATATAGTACCTCTAATGATAGGATTTAACATAAATAATACAATGGGATAGAAAAGTCAAATGCAGAACAATGTAAAAAAGGCCTTAGTTGTGTATCTTCAGTTTTATTAGTCCAATCATGACGTGCTGTACCTCAAATGAAAGGATTTAACACATAAAATACAATGAGGTATAAATATTAAATGGAGTAGCATGTCAAAATGGCCTTAGTTATGTATCTTCGGCCCTATTAGTCCAATCGTGACTTACGATACCTCAAATGATAGCACTTAACCAATAGAATACCATGACACAGAAATCAAATACAGCATCACGTCAAAAGGGCCTTTGTTACGTATCTTCGTTTTTAGTAGCCCAATCGTGACGTACAGTACCTCAAATAATAGGATTTAACCAATCGAATACAATAAGATAGAAAAATAAAATACATCAGCTTGTCAAAAGGGCCTTAGTTATGTATATGCGGTCCTATTAGTCCAATTATGACGTTTCGTACCTCAAATGATAGAATTTAACTAATAGAATACAATGAGATATAAAAATTAAATAGAGTAGCCTGGCAAAAGGGCCTTAGTTATGTATCTTCGATCTTATTAGTCCAATCGTGACGTACAGTACCTCAAATGGTACCATTTAACCAATAGAATACTACGACGTAGAAATCAAATACATCAACACGCTTTAACGGAGATAATACGATGGTGTATTACTATATAGACATACGTCCACTTTTAGTTAACTACTTAGTATGTATTCTGTACTTTGCTTTACGGTTGTTGAGGCATAGACTCTTAAACAGAAGAATGTCAAAAATCTTAAAAGCTTTGAGATGTGGTGCTACCGCTGTATACTAAAAATAAGTTGGGTGGATAAAATTACAAATTAAGAGGTAATACGCAGAATAAATAACGATCCAGAAGTTATACTGAATATAAAAAAGAGAAAACTTGAATAGTTTGGCCTCCTGATGAGAGGACAAAAGTACACATTCCTACAAAATATAATGCAAGGAAACATCCAAGGACTCACAAATCCAGGCCGTAGAAAAATGTCCTGGATGAGAAATTTAAGAGAGTGGTTTGGCTGTACCACTAACGAATTATTCAAAACAGCAGTAAATAAAATTAGAATCGCCCTAATAATATCCAATCTCCGATAGGAGAGACACTCAAAGAAGATATGATAAACTCGAAAAATCTCCAACGTTCACTGTTAGACATATGCCTCCCGTTCAGTGCACACATTTACTGCTCCTTGACGCTGTGACGCGAATGAGATAGGATTTAACAAATAGAATGACAGAAAACTAAACAAGACAGTGTGTAAAACGTGGAATGCATCGCAGAACGTGAAATATTAGCGTAAAATTATATGATGGCCATAGACGGTTCTTTAATACCCAGCAAACGACTAGCTTTGTAAAGTTACATAGGAGGGATCTGTGCGAGAAAAAGTCGATCATTCGTTTTATAACCCAAAGGGGACCATAAAATATTTAACGTTAAAATGTGATATAATGTAACGGTATGACAAATCTTTTTTCTCTTGAATGTGCATGCCTGTGTACCTATACAAGGGGAGTCGTGCATATCCTTTAAGTTGATCGTAATACATAACTGCAACAACAAGTATGTTGACGACTTGGGCTAGTATATACAGTGCATTCCGTACGTTTTTTAAACATGATTAGGAAATTGTTGACTGGAGACTATTAAAGAAGTTCTTAAAATTTTTGCAGGTCAACGCCTTTTCTGTAAATGGAGTGAATATTGTTATCCATTTAATTTTTTTCCTCAGTTGAATAGTTCCTGCTGGTATTTGGTCTAAGCTTACTTCTTTTCCCCATTCAATCCGTTTCATAGCTAATTCTACTACTTTATAGTGCCCTGTTCACCTGTTTTGGTAATTTCGGACTATTTCATCTCTAATAACATAAAACAGTTGTTTCAGATATATTTATCGCGTTTTCTTTTTTTATGGATGAATATGCTGCCGTTTTCATCTTCTACTATTTCATATGGAGCTACACGATTAACAATTCCAAATCAAGAAAACACAAATAACACTCCGAATTATATTATACAACTAATAGTCGAAAAATGAAGAGCAAGAGATAGATAATCAGACAATTAAGATCAGCGCTACATGATGCACGCAATGCCACATTTGAACACTACATTAGTACATTGTCTAAAGAAGATCATTCACTATGGATAGCAACAAAATCACTTAAAGAAACCTGAACAATACAACCCACCAATTAAGAAAGATGGCGTTAGTTAGGGAAGATCAGACCAGGAAAAAATGTCAACATCATCAGAATAACAGATAATAATAATCAAGCAATAGAACACTGAAAACTTTTGTTTTTAACTGTACGCCCGTGAATGACTTATTATTTTTTAAATAACATTTAATATTGCACTTTTTTATTGTATTTTTTTTTTCATCTTTCAAGATAATTCTTATATGAATATATTTATTTATAACATACGGTCTTATGATCTTATTACGGCTTTAAGATTATACGACCTAAATGTATCTTGTACCGCACTGCTAATTGAGAATTATGTTTGTAATGCGATAAGAGGTCCGGATATACGAGACACCAGTGACTCATGCCACACTGATAAAAATCTGAGAGGAATCTGCATTTCTATAAAAAAATAGATTAATTTGTTTTTTGTATTAATTTAGTTTAGGTCTAACAAGAGTTGCAGTAAAAGATTTTTCTAAATATAGAATGTAAACCATATTTCCAATGCTTTGTGAAAGAGAACCAGTTTATAATATTCCGGACGACGTAATAAAACCTTATTTTAGAATATTTGTCGATAAATTAAAATCATTGTTCAAGAAACGAATTATTCATGTGCAGATGTTTTACTATAAAAACATGTAAAACCAAATCTTGATTAAATAAGTTGCAACCAGTTACTCACGATGACACTTAACCCCATTATTGATTTTACAAGTGATAAAATGGGTCGACAAAAGACCAGTTTTAATCCTTACAACATTTAAACATAATAGTTGTATCTTGGTTTAATCAAATGAAAAGAAAAATTATACACAAGTACTAAAACCACAAACTAATCTCGATTATAACTTGTTGAAAAAGAGTGTTGACAGTAGAATTAATATTTAATACCGCATTTAATACCGCAGTAGTCAATGCTTAGTTGCTAAATAATAGAAAACGTAAAAAAAGCGACAACCTATCCTTGAGTTCAGACTGGAGTTCGCGAAGGCATTTGCAAATAAAGAAATGTAACCCTCACGACCAGTCACACCCAAAAATACCATCTCAGGCAAAGCGATGTAGATAATAAATCAAAGAGAAGAAAGTGTACAAGATGTAACAAAATTTTAAGAAGAAGCATGACTAGTAGAAAGGACGATAGAAAAGTTAAAAAAGTTAAGACATACTCTGAAGAATGTGATGGCAAAACTGGAATATGTCTAGTGTGCTTCAATGAAGCACATTAAAAAACAATTTTACTTATACAGGAACTATTATTGAGTAAAAACGTATTGTACCTCAAGTGGCCTTATAGTATTGGAAGTCGTAAGTTGATAGTTTCTAGTAGAACGTTTTTATTCTTAATTACCTCCGTAAAAGTGAGTTATAGTATTTATAAAAAGATGGATGTAAATAATATGCCTTCGACATCTAAAAAAGCTAGATGTGAACATAAACGTAGATTGACCACTGCTGAATTACAATCATTGTTAGAAGCATCTGGCGAGGACGATGTAGATTAAATGAATGGTGGAAGTGACTCTGATTGACTCTGACAAAATATTTGCACAAAGTCGTTCAGAAAAATCGAGGATTGCGTTTTGGAAAGAGACAACACAAACAGAATTGAAGACTTTTCTCGGACTTATGTTCCATATGGGGACAATTAAGATGAACCGTCTGAATGACTACTGGAAAAGTATGGGTAACTTCTATAATAGTGTTGACTAGATAATTGCTCATAGCCCATATTAAGAAATAAGTATATATATAAATAACTTGTCAAAGAAACTAAAAAAACGTGAAGTGGTCTAAAGACTAAAAAGTCCCATATTCAAACTGGTTTTTATTAAGAAATTTAATAATATGTTAAAGTTTTTTTAATATACCCTAAAACTGAAAGTGCAAAGAATCGATTGCAAGTTAGAAAATACTTGTAGAGTCATACTGTTTGGACAAGTACGGTTGTTTAAATAATCGCTTTCTGTCATAAACAAATTGAATAAATTGTAAAATATTTTTTGATCTGCTTGATATTTACCCACTTTAATAACTGATCAATTGCCATAATTTCAAGTGGCTATATTACCTGTAGTTAGGCAAAAACCAAAGTTATTAACATTTATAAATTACTACAAACATAATATCTTAGAGTTTACGGTTTTTTGAAATTATATCAATTATTTATGTATTTAAATTTGGTATTTCTCTACATAAAAAACTTTTTATGGTCTACAACTTTTATTTGAATTATTTTTCTTTAGAATGTATACAAAACGTTTTATAAGCAAAAAATTATTTTTTTTTGCCTTTTAAGATTGTTTAAAAAGACAAAGCAAAATCAACTGTACGTCTTTACGAATTTTTCGTCAGCTACCCCTCATACTATTTAGAATTTAAATTTCTGTATAAGATTTTTTTAAACTATTTAGCGAGGTTCCGTGAATTACTTTCTTATGGCATGGTCAAAGTCAAATATTATTTTTTTATGTGATGAAGCCACAATTATTGGTCGTTGTTGAGATGAAAATTACATTTTTAATTAACTAATATTTAACGTTTTGATTTCCACTATTATTTTACAATAACTTTGTTTATTGTACAAATTATGTAAACATGTGTATACACATTTTGTACAAAAAAACGTTTTTTGAGGACGATTTCCGGAATGGAAATCAAAATTTCAAACATTTACACGATCACAACCAATAATTAAGGCCTTAATCCCATAAAACCATAATATTTATCTCAAACTATTCATCGATAGCTTCGATTAAACAGGTTGTAAATTGAAATTTATGTAAAATATTCCCCTACACGATTCTCTGGGCAAAAATATCTAGGTTGAATAAATATAACATCTAAACGAAGAAAAAGACCCGTTGAGACTGCAACTTGTGAGCAGGTAGTTTCAATGTCTTTATTCGAACTTGACCCAAAGCGATCGATATTTAGGTATCTAAAATATTATTTTAAGGATTAATACCGGCAACATCTATTGGCACTAAAATAATGCCAAATACAGTGATTTTACCGCTCGATGTTAAAATGTAGGCATGACGTAAAAAATTAAATATATAAAAAATATCTAAATATTGAAAAACCGACAACAGGGCCAAGCCTACAAAGGTGCACTAAACGAACATACACAATTTATAAATAGAAAATGATAGCAATTCTTGGTGATGCTAAATTACTGCAACGTGAAAAGAGTTTAAAAGGATAGCGGGATGTATGTATATATATATATATATATATATATATATATATATATATATATATATATATATGTATATATATATATATATATATGTATATATATATATATATATGTATATATATATATATATATATATATATATATATATATATATATATATATATATATATATATATATATATATATATATATAGATCTAGCGGTTAATGTGGGCCCCGTACTAAAACGGTATTATACTAACTCCAGGCGAATATACACCGTGTATATTATTATCTGGGTAGCGCTGTATGTGGACTCCGACCAACACGTCGGATTAAGTGGACTCCGTAATAGGTTGAAACACTTCTGGGATCCGTATACATTTCTTTGCGTACACAACTAAACTCCTCCGATGTTGCCAATAATTTGATTAGTCGTAGATTTTTAAATTTTACAGCAGGTACATTTTGGAACTTGAAATTTAATTAAATATCAATTAATTTAGTCATCCCGAAATTTCACAAATACTTGGTTAATGTAGTTAAATATTTTATGTTGGTAATTTATATTACTTGCTTTAATTATTTTTAAACTTAAGTTAGTGTCTGTTATAAGCTTGGAAAATGCAAGTGTCCATTTTTATTTATTAGTATTTTTTTAATGCATTAACACTGAAAAATTTAATATATAAATGTACGTTCCGATGTTTCGATTGCTACGTTTTTTGATGTACAATATTTGTTTCACAAGGTAGTAAAATTTAAATTATAATAATTTATAAATCAATCTTAAAATTACAATTTTTTACTGTCTAATTTCAATACTTCGATTTTTAAATGTAGGAAATTCAATATCTTACTATAATACTTTATAGATACACATATATTATACATGGCATAACACCTAATAATTTCACTTTTAACTATAAATGTATCGTATAACGTAACGTAGCAATCAGTAGTTAGTCATTACTCAGATAAAATATTTCGGTGACTTTATGGTAATTTGATTCTAGCCAACATATCTATTATAATTATTACATAATATAATATGTTCGGTCTTATTGTTTTAAAAAACATTCATGTTTTAAAATAGGTCTGAAGTGAATTATGCTTTTTATTTCTTTAGTGACATTATTATTAACCGTGATTATTAATCACGGTTGCTTTCTAAGTGCTATTGACTGAAAATGTGACGAGAACGCTGACAAAACAATGTAAGTAAAAATTAGGTATTAATTAGATCAGGATTACTAGAAAAGTTATCAGAATTATTTTACAACTTACAAAGGTCCGAATACTAACCAATACCGAACCGGAACTAATGCCAAGGTCTAACAAATATATAAAGATAGCAACGTCATACAAGAGACTAAATCTCAACGCCAAAGTTACGCTGGCTATATCCAAAGGCTTTCTAATAACTGCATTGCCAAGTTAAACTGGGAGAATTCCCCGAGAGAAAAAATGCCCTTAGGACGTCCACGAATCAACAGGGGAGGTAACATATGGTCAGATTTAGGAATAATGAGACTACCTACCGACCCATCATATTTATCAACACATGCCTATACAACCAACTGCTATCCAACCTACAATCAATCAATCAATACTTATCTGTTGGGAACTATCAAATCCATTACATGTAGTCAAACAAACTAGGCTTAATAAAAGTTATCTTAGGAAAGGCACTTCAGAAATATTGACATATATTTTTAAAACGTTATTTACGTGGCTAAGTTTTCAATAGGAATGAGGAGACAAAAAGCAGAAAAGCCAATAGAACCTTGTTGCGTTCTGACTATACTATGACGATGACCTTTACAATGTAAACAATACAACTGTTTGTCTCAATTTGGTCATTCAGAATTATGTCTGTATTTTTTAATTTGCTAATTTCCATAGATTCTAATTTCCATAGAATCGTAATAACGTAAATAGAACCTGGAATATACATGTAATCTTTAATCTCTGGGATAAATCCATCTCCTGAACAATGGCACCGATATATTTAGTTAAAATTCTGTGCACTTATTTTAACCGTTTATGTCCTTATCATTCATATATGAGTTGTAACCGATATTACAAACTCATTTACTTTTCACAAAAGACTCCATATTAACTATAGTTATTAATATACAAATCTGATTCGAAATATCGTCGAGTATGTAAAATTATTTTTAATGAAAAGTTAATTAGCCATTTCTTATGGGGTTCAAAAGAGAAGCCTTTACGAAAATTTGAGTACAAATAAGACCACCGTAATCAGTTGTACCCTGGGTAATAAATAATTAATTAATCGGCTAATCAGAATCACCCAGAATCACCCTCATACTAAATCTTGCCCAACACAGCAAAGATGGGTATGAAAGATATCAGTTATGAGGAGTGGTATTCGTCAATCTAAGCAGCAATTTGCAGCTTACACACCTTAAATAAGAGAGCATTTTTTCAAAATCTATATGATATCTCCTTAGGTAATAAACTTACTTGTTTTACTAGCGTATGCCTACACAACAGAAGATTTTTTTTATTTCTCAATGGTAAGAATAGCAGATGGAGAACGCAGAAGAACGGTCTCCTTTGGGGTAGCGTAATGGCACCCACACTGTATAAAATGTACACAAACCATCAATCCATACCAGTAAATACTAGGACTTTTATTATGTATACGACACATCTATTATTGCACAACCAAAAACTTTTGTTGCTAAAGTGGAGAAAAATCTACATCATGCTTTAAACACAATAAAAATAGACTATAAATCGTTTTTAAGCCAAACCCCGGAAAAACTCAGGTGTGCTACTTTAATGTTTCCAACACAGACGTTTCCACAAATCTGAACATCCAATAGTGTCATGAAATCCTTATACTCTGGACTTGCTATAAATATCTTGAAGATAGTTTGTATTACACTTGGTCATTCACAGAACTTTGTTTAAAACTAAAAGGCACACTGAGGACCTGAAGTATTATTCTCCGCAAACTTGTCAGCTTAAAATGAGAAGTACATCCTTCCACCCTTAAAACGTAAACGCTTGCATTCTATGCTTCTGCTGCCGAATATACCTTGCCAGTATGAATGACACCAACACATAGTTAACTCGTAGATTTAGCTATAAATTAGTCATCCAAATTCAGCGGATATTAAGACTCACATCCATACATAAGCTCTACAATATCGTAGCTACCAAGACACCTAATATTCGAAGATAAGTAGCTAAGGAACGAAAGAAACAAAATCTAGATTCGCAACATGTACTCCACGAATACAAGTCCATTTTATGACTAAAATCGAGAAAAAACTGGCCAGATCAACACGTGTGTAAGATATACCAAAAAAAAAAGCTAATCCTCGCCATCTGAACCCTCGGGAGGACTCTTGCCTGCAAATATGGGTTAACTTGTGTGAATGTGGGGTGGTAAAAGATATTTCACACCTTCTTAGTTGACTTTGCCATTTAAATTGCTCTTTTCTGAAGGGACAAGATTTAATTATTTAAACTGGACATGTAGAGTACAGTCAGTAAGCTATTGCTTATAAAAATCATTGCAAATTGGACACTAACTCCACTTATATTGATTAGATATTACCCCTAAATTACCTTACCATTCAGAAGTATGTAATATTGGTAAAGTGATATATTCTGGCTAGATAAATTAAGCATTCTTTCATTTTTTGCGGACTAGTATCCAGTTTTACACAACAATATCTATTTTAGCACTTAAATATTTATTTTAAGATAACCTATCCAGAATTATATGTAGTATACAAACAAAACCAGAAATAAAATAATAAAGAAGCTATAAGATATCGTAAAACAATAGATGGATTAAATAAATCAAGTTCATATTAATCGGATTCTTAAATAAAACGTATAAAGACATACTAACGTTAACAAAATGCATTAGGAAATTTCCGCATATGAAAAAAACATCCAACTTGGTAACGAAATCCTTTTGTATCTATAAAGCTATTTTTAGAAAAGCACGTACCTACCAAAAACAGGTATTTGGTAGTAGACATATCTATTACATACTGTAATGCGTATGTATGATAACAAAAATAAGGACTAAGGAGTCCGTATGAACCGTTTAGAATATACGCTGAAAATATACGGCTTAATCGCATAGTTGCCAAACTATCAGAGCTTACTTAAACCGATATACTTATGGTTCCAATATACAGTGAAAAAGACCTGAACGACCCCTATAATATATACAAGTGAACTAAGCGATATACATTTATGATACAGGGGTACTTATGGACTCTACAAAATTTTTAAAAATTATGAAACTATACATGTTAACGAATCGACACAGCCAATATTATGGAATGGTCAAGTGAGCTCCGTATATCGGTGTCCACTTCACCGCGGAGCTCACTTGAACCTTAATTTTAACATGGGCGGAGTTTACTTTATGCCGTAGATATATATATATATATATATATATATATATATATATATATATATATATATATATATATATATATATATATATATATAATATCTATATATATATATATATATATATATATATATATATATATATATATATATATATATATATATATATATATAAAATATATGTTAATTACTCTGTTAATCAAGTCACATTTCGTCTTCAGTTTACCTTCCGAAGATGCTGAAAAAACCAGACAAGAGATCGCTAGAGTTCTTAAAAACTCAAAGCCTCCTACTCTGAATATTGGCCAATCCGAGAAAAAAACATGAAAGAACGTCAGTCAAATCCAAATCTAATCATTCTGTCTGCCAATAAAGACAATGCCACCGTCATCCTAAACAATCCTTATATTAATTATCTCTTAAATCTCATTAATACTAAAGACTACATTCCTAATAACAAAAGCCATCATCAATAGAACCTCTTCCATTTGACATAAAACAATCTCTAATTCCTCGTGAAAAGTCTTCCAGAGCACCTCGAATATATGGCCTAGCCAAAAATTCACAAACCCGATATTCCTCTACGTATCATTGTCAGTGCATACAACTACCCTACACAACCATTGGCCAAGTACTAGGCCAAAACTGTACCACCTCTAGCCAAAAATGCTCTTCGTCAAATATTCTTTTTATTTCATCGAACTTCTTAAACAATACCCTGTCTTACCGTCAGACATTGAAGTAAGTTTCGATATCATTACACTCTTTACAAACAATCCTATAGACGTAACTCTAAACATTCTTAAAACTAAATACAGTATCTAGCAAGACCACTTATATACACATATACACATATTTTATCTTCCAAAATCAATTCTACAGACAAATAAATGGTGCCCCAATAGGCTCCCCACTATCTTCAGTAATTGCTATCTTTATCAATGCTCAAAGCCATATGTTGGCTATGATATGTTGACGAAACATTCGTGATTTGGCTCCATGGCAGGGATGCTTTGGTATCTTGTCAGACGCATCTGAATGGTATACATCCTAGTATCCAATTTACGATGGAAGTGGAAACTGATTCATCCCTACCGTTTCTCCACCTTATCATAAACAAAAACCAATCCCAAGGTTTTCATCACTGTCTTTATTAAAAATCCACCCATACTAATCGTTACTTGCATGCCAACTCTCATCATCCACCTTCACAAATCAATTTAGTCATTATACGCTTGTCTTTAGATCAATACGCCTTGATGGCGTACCAATCCAAGTAGATAAATTGAGTTCTCTAGTTTAAAACAAGCCCTTATTCAAAACGGTTACCACGAAAATCACATTAATAGGAGCATCCACAGGCATCAATCTCCCACTCAATCACAACCCAAAGCCTCAGTCCCTCATCATACGAAAGCTTTTCTTCCTTACATCAAAAGTGTCACTGACAAAATCGACAAAATTCTAAAATCAAAAGGAAAAAATACAAGATTTACCCCCCAACAAAAACTCTCATTCCTTGTCCGATCAATCAAAGACAACATTTCAAATGAACAACACGAGTTTATGAAATTCCTTGTGCAGACTGCCCCCCATTCTATATAGGTCAAACAAATCGTAGAATCCAAAATAGGATTTATGAAATTTAAGTCTATATCTCTCTGGTCTTTTTCATTTACATTTTATTTCCTTAGCCTGTTGGTACTGTTTTCCGAGTACCATTCTGCAATTGTCGCATCTCTCAGCTTTTGCACATTTTTGCTTCATTTTTTTCTATTTATTTTATTTTCTTTACTCGTATTTGAAATTCTAGCTCTTTGTTCTTCCATCAGAAGAGTTCCAGAATACCTATCGCTACTAATGTTGTGTAGGCTATACTTTCCTATCGTAGACATGAAAATTCGCTCTCGTCCTATTCTTGTATTCGTGTCACCTAATACAATCCTAATGTCATTTCTGGGACATTTCCTATAGGCTTGCTCTAGGTCAGCGAAGAACTGTTTTTTCATTTCCTCTGGTTTGGCATCAGTTGGGACATGCGAATTGATCAAACTGTAATTAAAGAATTTCGATTTTAAGCGCAAATAACACATTCTTTGACTGTAGGCTTTAAAGTCAACAATAAGGCCTTTTGTTCTTTGGTTTACAATAAATCCCACCCCATCCATGTGTTGGCTCTCATTACAGCTATTATGGAATGAGTTTTCTTGTCAAAAGTGCCAGTTACCGTCTCCTCCCATTTCCTGCGGTGCTAAAACATCTACTTTGTACGTATTCGCTATGTCTAGTAAAGATGTGAGTGCTCCAGTCATAGATACACGTAATGAAGTAAAATAGATGTATATTAAAAAAAACGCTTAAATGTACCTAGTACAAAACGCTAAAATAAAATAAATACACACAATAATCTTAGTGTAAGATTATAAAGCTTTTTCTGTGAATCTATCCGAAACTAATACTTTTATTGCATAACATGCAATACACTTTTATGCGAAACATATTGCATAAATATGCCTTATTTAAAATTTAGATAACCTATATTATATCTGACATAACTCTTACCTATACTGAATAGTCGGGAATTCATCAGGTGGAAACTAGCACAAAACAGGAATGCAACTGGTCTTGTAACATCTATAAGCATCCAAAATCCTATTGTTAAGTCCAATAAAAACCCAAACCAGTGAACAATAAAATATGCAATCTGTTCTGCATGCAAAACCAAGCTGAAAAGAATTAATATTAGCATTTGGCAATATCGTGTAAAAAGTAAAGAAGCGACATTTTTTAATTTAAACTTGCTTCTCACTTATCAAACTTTTATTCTCCAAATGTTATTCAATGCTATTCTGTTATCTTTGACAGCTTATGTCATACTTTCGTTACATTTTTATCTAAATAGTAGGTTATACCTGGCTAATCCACTAATAAAGGAATGTATATTTAATATTTTTAAAAGGCATTTTTTTAAAAAGGTATGTGTAATTATAATTTATTACTTTTAAAGTTGTTGATGTAAAACGTAAAAGTTTAAACTAAAACGTATATATTATAAACTATCGATAAAATACAAAAAAATTCCAAATTATTTTCAACTTAATTCCCAGCTTGTTTTTGCTCTGGTGGCATTTCCTAGAATATCGATAGATATGTTCATGAAGGGATGCAAGGGATAGTGATGCGCAACGTATAACCTCTCCTATCCAAATGTCAACCTCACCTGCGCGGGTGATGATCTTGATTCTGGTCATCCGGTGCATCCTGCTAGATAACAAACGAGGCTCTAACGTCCGAGTGATTGCCGGTATAAGTAATCCCCCAGTTACCTACCAACGGCTTCGAGCGGATGAGTTGGTAAGTGCTAGGGTACTTTTTTGTCCTAGGGTTGGAAAACTGGCCCTAAAGGCGGATGAACCGAGATCTAGGTCAACGGCGTAAGGATGTAGAAAGCAAGGAGAAACCACTACATTAACGATCCATATGGATATCTCTTGTACATCTATCATGGCTACAGCTTTATGAGTGAACACTACTGATCATGTATATCGGAGTGCAAGATCCGGCAGGGAAGGAATAACAACACAGAATCACGGGGCCTCCCAGGTCGTTAGCAAGCGAAACCCCCAAGTAAAAGGAAAGGATGCGCCTAGAAAAATTAAACTGACGCCGTAAAATGTCAAATAAACGAGCACCAAGTATATTACTCTGGAAATACAGAAGGTCAACATAAGCATGGCGTCGGAATAATTTTAAATAAACAAATAAACAAAGACGTTACGAATTTGGTTCCAATATCCGAGAGAATCATGTTCATTTATTTGGATTTATTCCCAGCAAAAACCAACATAATCCAAATATACGCACCCACAGCAGACAAATCAGACGAAGTAATAGAGGCTTTTTATTACGATTTAAGGAAAGTCCTAAGTAAGTTAAAAACCAATGAAGTAACGCTAGTTATGGGTGACTTTAATACCAAAATCGGTAAGGGTAGTTATGGTGAAGTAGTAGGTTCATGGGGTCTGGGTGAGCGAAATGAGAGAGGAGAACGCCTACTCACATTTGCTACGGAAGAAGAGTTGGTAATCACCAATACAGTCTTCAAATTACCACACAGAAGGTTGTACACATGGCGCTCACTCGGTGACACGCCAGAAAACATCACAAGAAACCAGATTGACTATATTTTAATAAATAAAAGATTCAAAAACTCAATAACATCAGTGAAAGCCTATCCTGGTTCAGATATTAAGTCAGACCATAACCCACTTGTCGCTAAGTTTCGTATGAAATTTAAAAAAAATCCACAAACCTAACACTATAAGATACGATTTCAAACAACTAAGAGATGATGACATAAAGCAA
This sequence comes from Diabrotica undecimpunctata, assembly GCF_040954645.1. Lineage (NCBI taxonomy): Eukaryota > Metazoa > Arthropoda > Insecta > Coleoptera > Chrysomelidae > Diabrotica > Diabrotica undecimpunctata. Next base: position 98,019,342 of record NC_092803.1, on the reverse strand, counting down.
GAAGTACGGGAATATCTGAAAAGCAATATATCTAAGTCAAAAGTAGTTAATGATGTTGACACAGAAATAAACCACTTAGAAAACATTGGAAAGGAAATATTAGACCAATACCTGCGACCGAAAAAGACAGAAAAGAAAAAACCATGGATGACCGACGGTATATTACAGATGATGGACAGAAGAAGAGAATCCAAGCGGAAAGACTACATTGAATATCAATTTCTAGACAAAGAGATAAAAAAGCTGTCAGAGAAGCTAAAAATAGAAATCTGGAGAAAAGTGTGAAGAAATCGAGATATTGGAACGTAAACACAATTCGTTCAACCTCCATAAAAAAATCAAAGAAGCAGCAGGCATCTATAAATCAAAAAGGCCGGACACTTAACAAACGCTCAAGGAAATCCAATAGTTGATATTGAAGAAACAAAAAAAAATCTATTTTTAATATCCTTTTAAAAATTTATCACATCAGATGTCAATTAATAATAAAAGAAAATGGTCTACATATGCAGACCACGCGCTCTAGGCCGCTACAAAATACCACGTGCCTAACGTAGGGGTAACAGTTTATTGATTAATGTTAATTGTAATTACGACCTAATATCTAGTACAATTTGCTAAGTATTAGCAAATATTAACCATATGAGTCCTTCAAGTTAAACGCTGGTTAAGATGGACTCCCAGATATTTTACCTTTTCTTTTTGTTGCAAGAACTGACCATTTAATGCCACAGTTGGCAGGCATCTCTTCGTAGGGTGTAGGCGACATAAATATATTTAATTTCGTTTACTTTAATTCGCTGTTTTTAGCAAAGAGAAAGTAACACCCAAGTGGGCGTGCAAAATTTGATAAGCCATGACAGCTTTGTGAGATGCCATAACAGCGGTATCATCTGCATGTGTTACAGTGGTTATATTTTTGCTAGTGGAAAGATCGCTTGTTTTAGGCTACGAACATACCGAAGATACATGGATGAATGCGATGGAAGTCGAGTAGAGTATGGGTCACTTAAACCAGACAGACACACTGCGCATGCACCGACACAGACCCCAGACACAGTCCAATGTCGGTAAGCATTGGATCTGCATTACCGACCAACGCGTAACTTAGCATGGTTTCGAACCTTTAGTCGTGACCGAAACCATATGCAATGACGTTATTGCGTCAACTTGTAATCTTTTATTTTTAATTCTTTTTTTTATTATATATTAACTTCAATATTTAATTTTCTATTAACCATTTATTGTCAATATATTATTTTTAATTATTTAATTTTTTAAATTAAAGGAAAAAGTCTTCCAGAGGTAGGATTTGAACCCATATGAAATATTTACTAGACCAGCATACTACACGCGACACCACGGGCGATTAATGTTATGCGCTCAAAAGAGTATAATAATATAAATGCGGTTAGCTCTAGGAATTTAAAATATAGATACTCCTTTGATTACTGACAAAATAAGTGACTAAGATAAATTATACTAAGAGATAGAAAAAAAATTAGCAGGTTAGGTTCGCGAAATAAATTTAAAAAATTATAAACAAAAAAAAAGTATTATACCGACAATAATTAAGTATCGTCATTGCGGTAAAAACTCATTTATATTTTTTCTAATAGAAATTATTAATTATAAAAGAAAGTTATTAATTAGTACTAATAAGCGAAAACCATCATTGAGCCGACAAAATTGATTTGATATAAGTGGTAAACCACGATATAGGATTTTAAATCGATAACTTAAAGAAATATCAGTCTTTAGCTGTTGGATATTTAACGAGATGACCCCACTGGTTGACTTTAAACGAATATTAATATAGATACTACCCCGAGGATTCTACTTAACGTCTACTGCTTGGCAAAGGCGTACATTGACCTTTAATGAACACTGGTTAACACAGTTCTCTCATGCACATATATCTCGTACACTCCTCAATATAAACATACAATTTTTGTCACACTCTCCCCAATCAAACAAGCATTTCGAATGTTAAACAATAATTTTTAAGGAATTTATTCGCAACAGGGTACTCAGAAACTTCATCTGCCTAATACACTTTTTGCTATTCTGAACCATTGTCCTTTTAAATGCAATACAGATGAATGTCGTTTCACCCTGTCAATAAAACATTTTACTTTCACCCTCGTATACTTTAACTTTATTGTTGGAAAAACTTTTAAATATTCGGAATTTAATATCATTTATTTAATCTAGCTATGGAAATGGCACCAAAAATAATTTTTATGGACAGGGTTTTCAGAACTTTCATTTGGCATTTCATTTCAACTGACTAGTACGCATCCAGATCTGCACATTTCTCACCTCTTAGCCTTCTGATTAGTCTCCGAAGTTATCCTATTTTCTAATTGGTGAGTTAGTGGTCACGCCCACTTTTCACACTCACCAAGGTGACGAAAATAGGATAAAAGACGGTGCACTTTTTTCAAACAGCCTATTCGGTTCTGAGTCTAAACTAGATAAGACCTCTGGTTGGAGAATACCCATTTATGTTAAATCACTAGTTCTTTTACTCGAAACCTTGGAAGAGAATTAAACTTCTCTTCTGCTCCTCATTGTTCCAGCTTTGGTATTTTATAGTATTCTTTGGAATATTATTTGGTATTTAATTATTTTTCTTCTTTCAAGAATATTTCCATTTTATTGTAACTTTATTTCTGTTCGTTTATTTTACCATTGCTATTTACTTTGATATTTTTACCGATGCTATTTAACATTTTATTTTGCTTTGTCGTTTGACAACATTTATTTACATATTTTATGTGCTTATTTTCTCTGTCGCAACCTCGTTGCTCCAGAGCATTTTTACTTTACCTGTTGTTTTTCCAGCGTGTATTATTTATAATCCATTTTTCTATTACATCAAATTTTTACGAAGATGTAGAGACAACAACCTAATACCAAAGGGCTTGAAGTTACGTCCAGCATATTCAAGCAGAAGGTTGAACAACATTCTACATAGAGCCAGCTTGTCCATGATCCGCGAAAGGTTACAATATCATAGATGTAATTTATTTTTTGTTGAACAAGATATTGTAAGTATTGAAGATTTACTTTTCGATATGATATCAAATTCTGATTTTGATCAAATTATTTTTAGTTTACATATAGTATATGAAAATTCATATATTAAACAAAGAGATATACATTTAAATAAATTTAATATTCTATTAGAACAAAACAGTATACACACTTTAGATAACCTAAATAGAAATAATGACATTTTAGCTAATTTTATATTTCTATTATTCTAATCCTACTTCATACTTGTGTATATATATATATATATATATATATATATATATATATATATATATATATATATATATATATATATCTACGGCATAAAGTGGACTCCGCCCATGTTAAAATTCAGGTTCAAGTGAGCTCCGTGGTCAACTGGACACCGATATACGGAGCTCACTTGACCATTCCATAATATTGGATCTGTCGATTCGTCAACATGTATAGTTTCATAATTTTTAAAAATTTTGTGGATCCCTTAAGTACCCCCGTATCATGAATGTATATTGCTTAGTTCACGTGTATATCTTGTAGGGGTCGTTCAGATCTTTTTCACTGTATATTGGAACCATAGGTATATCGGTTTAAGTGAGCTCTGATAGTTTGGCAACTCTGCCATTAACTACCTGTTTTTGGTAGGTACGTGCTTTTCTAAAAATAGCTTTATAGATACAAAAGGATTTCGTTACCAAATTGGATTTTTTTCGTATGCGGAAATTTCCTAATATATTTTGTTAACGTGAGTATGTCTTCATACGTTTTATTTAAGAATTTGATAAATAAGAACTTGTTTATTTCATCCAATGTTTTATGATATCTTGTATACAGATTTTTTATTATTTTATTTCTGGTTTTATCTGTGTACTACATATAATTCTGGATAGAAGGTTATCTCAAAATAAATATTTAAGTGCTTAAATAGATATTTTTGTGTAAAAATGGATAGTAGTGCACAAAAAAGGGAAGAATGCTTAATTTATCTAACAAGAATTATACCACTTCACCCATATTACATACTTCTGAATGTTTTATCTCCTATTTAGGGGTCATATGTAGTCAATATATGTGTAGCTAGTGTCAAATTTGCATTGATCTTTATAAGTAATATCTTACTGACTGTACTTTACATGTTGAGTTCAAATAAATAAACCTTCTCCCATTAGAAAAGAGCGATTTGAATGGCAAATTCAACTAAGAAAGTGTAATGAATGTTTTATTACCCCAGATTCACACAGGTTAACCGGTGTGTGCAGGCAAGAGTCCTCCTGGCAGATTTAAGGAAGATTACTACCATAAGGAAGTTCCTTTTGAGGGTTCAGATGGCGAGAAGCAGCTTATTTTTTTTCTATATCTTGCAGATTTGTTGATCTAGCCAGTTTTTCCTAGATTCTAGTCATAAAATGGGTTGTTATTCGTTCAATGGATGTTACGAATCTAGACTTTGTTTCTTTTGTTCTCTAGCTACTTATCTTCGGATATTAGGTGGATTAATAACTACGATATTGTAGAGCTTATGTATGGATGAGTGTCTTAATATCCGCTGAATTTGGCTGACTAATTGATAGCTAAATCTACGTGTCAAGTATGTATTGATGTCACCCATACAAGCAAGGTATATTCGGGAGCAGAAGCATAGAGTTCAAGCGTCTACGTTTTAAGAGTGGAAGGATGTGCTTCCCATTTTTAGCTGACAAGTTCGCAGAGAATAATATTTTTCTGGTTCTAGTTTGCCATTTAGTTTTAAACAAAGTTCTGTAAATTACAAAATGTGTTTAATGATTTCATGACACTATTGGTTCAGGTATATGTTCAAATTTGTGAAAGCGTCTCTGTTAGGGACATTGAAGGAGCACACCTAAATTTTTCCAGGGTTTGGCTTAAAATTGATTTATAATCTATTTTTATTGTGTTTAAGATATGATTTAGATTTTTCTCCACTTCGGCAACAAAAGTTTTTGGTTGTGCAACAATAGATGTATCATCTACATAATAAAAGTCCTAGTATTTACTGGTATGGGTTGTGTAAATGTTATACAGTGTAGGTGCCATTACGGTACCCCAAAGGAAACCGTTCTTCTACGTTCTCCATCTTCATCTTTTCTTACCATTGAGTGATACGGAAAATCTTCTGTTGTTCTATTACCTAAGGGGATATCACATAGATTTTGGAGAAATGTCCTTTAATTTAAGGTGTCGTAAGCAGAATTTAGATTGACAAATACCACTCCTTATGTCTGATATTTTTTATATCCGTCTTCGCTGTGTTGGGCAAGATTTAGTATGTGTGACGAACATGATCTACCCTGTCATATATAGCCACTTTTATCTTTAAATTTAAGTTTTTCTTCTATTATACGTTTATATTAAGGATCATATGCAGAAGTATTGTGTATAGCTGAAAAAATAAATAGATATATTGACCGATAGCTTTTGTGGTCGTTGGGGTTTTTGTCAGGTTTAAGCAAGGCAACAACTTTGTCCTTGCTTTGCATGTCTACAGACTTTGGATATTAGTCATTGTTGTATTTTTTTGTACAAATTTTATAATTAGTTTTGTGTTTAGATCCTCAGTCAGGAGTCGTAATATTGTTCATAATATACGTGGATAGTGGATCCAAACTCAACATCGTTAAAAGGTTTCTTCAGCTGACTGGTTTTGTCCTCTCTCATTTTAAGTTTATCTTTGCTTCTTTGCCGGCATTTATTATGTTTATTTCCTTATTTTCAGCGATCAGCTTAATACCAAATACCCTAGGTTTGGCCCTCTATTTGCTTCCTGCAGTAGAAATACGTCACATTTGTGTTAAGCGTATATGTCTGATAAGCTTAAGTAAAGTAGAGTGTGTTTATCTGTAGATATGTCCTTAATATTTATAGACATAAGTAGAATAGTTGGTCCTAAAAAGGACCGATTTGACAAAAATTATATTGAACGGGTGATTGAAGAATTAACCGATTAAATAACTATTCATTATCCAGAGTAAGAGTACGCTCGATTGCGGTGGTCTTATTGTAACTTCAAATTTCGTGAAGGCTTCTACTTTGAACTCCATAAAAATTTAAATTTTACATACTGTTACTTTTAGACGATATTTCGAGTCAGATTTGTTTAGTAATAACTGTACTTAATATAGTCTCTTTGTGAAAAGTAAATGAGCTTGTAATATCGGTTTACAACTCATATATGGATAATAAGGAAATAAACAGGTTAAAATGTGACAACAAATTGCTATATAACAGTACGACGCAATATTCATATGCTGTGGCAAAATCATCATATTTGGGTGTCATATTTCAATCATCATATTTACATTGATATTTATGTGGCAATCAGCTGTAAAAGTCATTGCCTTTTTTCCTGTCGTATCATATTTTAGCATATCATATTTTGAGTGAAATTGATCCTAAATTCGTCTAATACTATTAAGTTTTTAAAACAGCTGTGTTTTTATGCTCATTCGTTCACCTTTTGTAAACCAGTCTGTGTAAATAGTAAATATAAGGGATGTATATAATCTTTTCATTTTGTAATCTTTTCGTTTCATAATTATGATGCTGAGCAGTGACTATACCGTTCTGACGAGACCTAAGGAGGTCGAAATACGTATCAGCGGTTGTCGCTGCATTGTATCGAAACAAAAATCTAATACCGTCATTCTATTCTAATTATGTCTATAAATATTAAGGGCATATCTAGAGATAAAAGACACTTTACTTTACTTAACCTTATCAGGCATATGCGCAAACCTAGGGTATTTGGTATTAACCTGATCGCTGAAAATCACATAATAAATGTGAAAGTGCTATCTCTGCCGGCAAAGAAGCAACGAAAAACTTAAAATGAGAGAGGACAAAACCAGTCAGCTGAAGGAACCTTTCAAGGATGTTGAGCTTGGGTCCACTATCTACGTATATAATGAACAATATAACGGTACTGACTGAAGATCTGAGCACAAATCTTATTATAAAATTTGAACCAAAAATACAACAATTACTGATATCCAAAGTCCGCAGAAAAACAAAGCAAAGACAAAGTTGTTGCCTTGCTTAAACCTTGCAAAAACTCCAACGACCACAAAAGCTATCGGTCAATATATTTATTTTGTCAGCTCTACAAAATAATTCTCAAGAGGTAAAACAGAAGAAAACCTCAAATTAAAAGACAAAGATTGCTATAGACAGGGAAGATCATGTACGTCACAAATACTAAATCTTGCCCAACACAGCAAAGATGGGTACGAAAGATATGAGGTATGAGGAGTGGTAGTTGTCAATCTAAGCAGCAATTTGCAGCTTACGACACCTTAAATAAGAGGGCATTTTTTCAAAATCTATATGATATCTCCTTAGGTGAAGCGTGCATTTCCATAACGTTGTAGTGCCAATATGCCTCATTTGGTTTTTTTAAGTTAAATGAGTTGCAAGTGCCATGTTCCATCGCCTAAAATTTATTTCATGTCGATATGGCTAGCGACGGCGTGAAAAGTGGGGATAAAGTAGCGGTGCAAGTCATAACGTTGTAAGTATCGTAGTGCAATTCTGTTAAATGTAGAGTGGCGCATCAGTTACTAAATTATTTTTGTTTGGACGTGTTGGGTTGGGTTTAAACATAAGTATTTAGAACGAATATGGATGAAACTACAGAAAAACGGTCCAAAAAGAAAAGAAGAGTTGTTGATAGTTGGAAAAAAAATAAAACCAAGAAAAATCGAAGAATATTTTTCTCTAGTCAATAAAAAGACCGTTACAAAGAAAATGCCACCAGCTGATGTAAGTATGGTTTAAAGAGATACCTATCTAAATAGACGTTAAAACATAAATAATTTTTTTTTGTTTAAATCTATCTAAATAATCCAAAATTGTTTTAGGTAAAATGCAAGTGTCCACTAGCATGTAGATCCATAAGACTGGAATGCCTTGTTGAGTTGTACAATCATTTCTATGAAATGGCTGATTATAGTAAGCAGCAAAGTTACCTACAAAGGTTTATTCATCCCCAATTAATCAAAAGGAGACGTCATGGTCAGTACGAACATCCCAGTGAAAGTAGGAGAAAGCACTCTTTCACCTACCATTTACTTTTGCCTGGAGGATCTGAAATAAGGGTTTGCCTCAAAACATTTTGTAGTACGTTTGCCGTAACTCCAAGAAGAGTGCAACTTTTGGGAGAAAAAATTCTTGATGGTAAAATGGATATGTCAGAAAAACGAGGAGGGGCTCGACAAAATATTTTCAAGACTGTCTGGACTAACAAGATTATAGAGCATATCGAAAGTTTTCCAAAAATTGAGAGCCACTACGCAAGGGCGAAAACCCCGGATAAGCTCTTCTTGTCACCGGATTTAAACGTAAGTAGAATGTACCGTGCATTTTTAGAGAAATATTGTGCGGATTATCAGCCGCCTAACAAACCACCAGTGACTAGACAATGGTATAATGAAATTTTTATATCAAAATTTAACTTATCTTTTGCAAGGCCTAAAGTAGATACATGCTCCACATGTGATAGTTTGGCTGTTCAAATAAAATCAGGATAAAGCTGCTGTAACAGAACAGGAGCTTCACCATCGGAGAGCAGAGGCTGTTACAAAAGCAATGTCAACTGAGACCAAAAATGCATGTACAAGTAATTGCTATGTTCTTTCCTTCGATATGCAGCAGCAAATGCACATTCCCCAATTAACTCACTCCGAAATGTACTATTCACAACAGCTTGCAGTGTGTAACTTAGGAATTCACGATTCCATCACAGGAAAGGGATTCATGTGTTTATGGACTGAGGACTTTGGGGGAAGGGGTACCTTGGAAATTAGCTCCTGTTTATATACTTACCTTACTAAGGAAATTGGCAATCACGGAAAGAAAAAGCTTATTTTGTGGTCGGATAATTGTGGGGGTCAAAATAAAAATCAGTTCATGATCGCCATGTATTTGACCATACTAGCAAATAACGTTTTTAAAGAAATTATTCATAAATTTCCTGTAAAAGGGCACACTTTCCTTAATTGCGACAGAGATTTCGCAATCATAGAAAAACGTAAAAAAGTGTGTAAGGCTTATACATTGATGAATGTTGTTAACATCATTACGAGTGCGGCCCAGAAAAATCCATTCTCGTGCATGGTGGTTAAGGACTTTTATGATTTTAAAACCGTTGCCTGTGATAAACTAAGCACAAAGAAGTTATAAATTTCAACAGCTACGCAGCTTCGTCTTACAAGAGAGAAATTTGGTACGGTGATGGTGGCTAAAGGACATAGTGAGCTCGCTGGATGGAGTGAGACCAATGTACTCAAATCTGGAGTTACATTAGAAGACTTTAAAATTATAGACCTTCAAAAAACTAGAACTCACTTTGGTATCCCAGAGAAAAAAAGAACAGATATTGAAAAAATGCTCCCTTATCTTCACGATGATGCCAAGAAGTATTTTAAAGAAAAATTTGGTCAACCAGGGCAAGTTTCTACTGTAGGAAACAACGGTTAAAAATCTGGCACTTAAAACGTTTTGACTTGCAAACCTGATGGCACTTACAACGTTTTGACCTTAGACAGATTTTTGAATTTTTTTTTAAGTAAGCTTTGTTTATTGTTCCTTTGCGGTATGTTTGTATTATATAATAAACTTTGATCAGATAAAAGGCATATATCGAGCACAGTTTAATTAAATCTTGCCCAAGTACTTTCGATCCCTAGATCATCTTCAGGGGCATCTGAAATAAGCCAAGAAACGTTTTTTTATAACCAAAGAAATTGAATAACTTCGATAAAAACTCGAAGTTTTATGGTTGAAAAAAGGTTTTTTATATGATTAACGTTTATAGACTTACTTCGTCAATTGTGGCCTATCCGGCAAGAACAAGATGTCATAAACATAAAATTGTACATTACACTACACTACAAATAGACAAACAAACACTTTAAAATAATTTAAGGGAGGCTACATTGCTTGAAGAAGTCGGAGACAGAATGGCTCCTGATCTAACGGAAATGTTGGGGTGACATGTGACAAATGACAACTTGGATGAGCAGTCACAATCATAGATATGTGATCTGCACCTTTTACAATTCTATGAAACTAAGTATTGACCGAAAGTCCAACTGACACTACTATAGGAGATCACTGATGAAAAATAAAAATTATATAGAATATTTTTAAGTAAATTGAATAATCCAGATCTCACACTCAAACATGTCTGTAATAATTAAGGTGTTAGTTTGAGAGCAACTGAAATAGACGAAAAGTAAGAATGCAAGAAGCGGACTAAACAATATGTTAAACAGTGGGTGGTTGACTACAATAAAATGGTCTACCAAGCACTATCTGTAATATAGAAAGGAAGAGATCTGACTATGTAATTAAAATACTAATAATTGAAAATCAAAATGGAAAGCAAAATATATAAATGGGGTGTAATCCAAGTAGTTCAGTTGAACCCACAGTCAATGGTATAACTATAAAATTACTATGGATGTGCTCAGTGCAGGAAGTCTAAACAGTCGAGCTGGGTCCCCTACGAGGTGAAGCTGTAATAAAGTTTTTAAAAATAGGTTTAAATTTAGTACAATTTAAATTAATTTGAGTATTAAGACAGTGAGAGTTTTCATTCGTTTCCCTTGTAATTTCCAAATCTTCCAATAAATCCAACTCCATATAGTTTTTCTTTCTACTAATGTCATGTAAGATAGATGAACCAGTGTTGATGTTAAAATTGTGTTTACTGGATAATAAGTGTTGACCAAAACTTGAAGAGTTTGGTCTTTTCAAATGTTCTGAAACTCTAGTGGATAACTTTCTAATGGTTCTACCTACATAAGAGGCATCACAATCATCACATTTTAATTTGTAAATACCACTTTTGTCAAGTGTGTTCATCCTATCTTTGGTGTTGATTAAGAAGGAACCTAAGGTGTTGTGTGACTTGAAGGAAATTTTGATGTTATCGATTGTAGAAGTAAAAAGTTTAGATATTTTATTGGAAATGTTGCTAATGTAGGTGAAGGAGAAATATCTGGTGTTATTTGAAGCAGTAGGTTGAAGAAAACATTGTGATGAATATGCAAGCTTTTCTGCAATTTTTAGTTTAGCTCTATTTAGAAGCTTATAGATAATGTTAGGATCATAACCATTATTGAAAGCAATTTGTTTAAGAGTGTTAAGTTCTGAATTAAAATTATCATTAGAAAGTGGAAATTTGAGTAACCTATGAATGTAACTGTTGAAAGCAGCCATTTTATGTTGGGTTGGATGATTAGATGTATCATGTATAACATGATCTGTTTGGGTAGGTTTTCTGTAAATATTGTACTCTAAAGAATCTTTATTACGGGAAATAGTCATATCCAAGAAGTTCAACTTTTTATCAGATTCTGGTTCCAGAGTAAAAGAGATGTTGGGATGGAGGTTATTAAGATCATCCAGAATCTGTAAAGCATCATCTTGGGTTCCCTGTATGAGAGCTATACAATCATCAACATACCTTGACCAAAAAGACTTTTAGACGTTTAGACTTCCTGCACTGAGCACATCCATAGTAATTTTATAGTTATACCATTGACTGTGGGTTCAACTGAACTACTTGGATTACACCCCATTTATATATTTTGCTTTCCATTTTGATTTTCAATTATTAGTATTTTAATTACATAGTCAGATCTCTTCCTTTCTATATTACAGATAGTGCTTGGTAGACCATTTTATTGTAGTCAACCACCCACTGTTTAACATATTGTTTAGTCCGCTTCTTGCATTCTTACTTTTCGTCTATTTCAGTTGCTCTCAAACTAACACCTTAATTATTACAGACATGTTTGAGTGTGAGATCTGGATTATTCAATTTACTTAAAAATATTCTATATAATTTTTATTTTTCATCAGTGATCTCCTATAGTAGTGTCAGTTGGACTTTCGGTCAATACTTAGTTTCATAGAATTGTAAAAGGTGCAGATCACATATCTATGATTGTGACTGCTCATCCAAGTTGTCATTTGTCACATGTCACCCCAACATTTCCGTTAGATCAGGAGCCATTCTGTCTCCGACTTCTTCAAGCAATGTAGCCTCCCTTAAATTATTTTAAAGTGTTTGTTTGTCTATTTGTAGTGTAGTGTAATGTACAATTTTATGTTTATGACATCTTGTTCTTGCCGGATAGGCCACAATTGACGAAGTAAGTCTATAAACGTTAATCATATAAAAAACCTTTTTTCAACCATAAAACTTCGAGTTTTTATCGAAGTTATTCAATTTCTTTGGTTATAAAAAAACGTTTCTTGGCTTATTTCAGATGCCCCTGAAGATGATCTAGGGATCGAAAGTACTTGGGCAAGATTTAATTAAACTGTGCTCGATATATGCCTTTTATCTGATCAAAGTTCATTTATTCGAGCATTCAACCTTATATTTATTATATAATACCTTTAAACTAATCCTTTTTCAGTATGTTACATTATAAGAAATAAACATGTTCGATAAAAAACTGTTTTTTACTCCTCCTGAAAAATTTATAATTTGGCACTTACTACGTTATGGAAATGCACGCTTCAGGTAATAAACTTACTTGTTTTACTAGCGTATGCCTACACAACAGAAAATTTTTGGTATCTCTTAATGGTAAGAATAGCATATGGAGAACGCAGAAGAACGGTCTCCTTTGGGGTAGCGTAATGGCACCTACACTGTATAAAATGTACACAAGCCATCAACCCATACCAGTAAATACTAGGACTTTTATTATGTAGACGATACATCTACTATTGCACAACAAAACTTTTGTTGCTGAAGTGGAGAAAAATCTAAGTCATGCCTTAAACACAATAAAAATAGACTATAAATCAATTTTAAGCCAAACCCCGGAAAAAGTCAGGTGTGCTACTTTAATGTCCCTAACACAGACGTTTTCACAAATCTCAACATCCAATAGTGTCATGAAATCCTTATAATCTGGACTTGCTATAAATACCTTGCAGATAGTTTGTATCTCACTTAGTCATTCACAGAACTTTGTTTAAAACTGAAAGGCACACTAAGGACCAGAAATAATATTCTCCGCAAACTTGTCAGCTAAAAATGAGAAGCACATCCTTCCACTCTTAAAACATAAACGCTTGCATTCTATGCTTCTGCTGCCGAATATACCTTGCCAGTATAAATGACACCAACACATACTTAACACGTGGATTTAGCTATAAATTAGTCATCCAAATTCAGCGGATATTAAGACTCACATCCATACATAAACTCTACAATATCGTAGCTACCAAGACACCTAATATCCGAAGATAAGTAGATAAAGAACGAAAGAAACAAAATCTACATTCTCAACATGCACTACACGACAATAAGCTCATTTTATGACTAAAATCGAGAAAAAACTGGCCAGATCAACACATGTGCAAGATATACCAAAAAAAGGTCCTCCTCGCCATCTGAACCCTCGAGAGGACTATTGCCTGCAAACACCGGTTAACTTGTGTGAATGTGGGGTGGTAGAAGATTCTTCACACCTTCTTAGTTGACTTTGCCATTTAAATCGCTCTTTTCTGAAGGGACAAGGTTTAATTATTTAAAATGAACATGTAAAGTACAGTAAGTAAGCTATTGCTTATAAAGATCATTGCAAATTTGACACTAACTCCACTTATATTGATTACATATTACCCCTAAATTACGTTACCATTCAGAAGTGTGTAATATTGGTAAAGTGGTATATTCTTGCTAGATAAATTAAGCATTCTTCCCTTTTTTGCAGACTACTACCCATTTTTACACAAAAATATCTATTTTAGCACTTAAATATTTATTTTAAGATAATCTATCCAGAATTATATGAAGTACACGAATCAAACCAGAAATAAAATAATAAAGAAGCTACAAGATATCGTAAAACAATAGATGGATGAAATAAAACAAGTTCATATTAATCGGATTTTTAAATAAAACGTATAAAGACATACTCACCTTAACAAAATGCATTAGGAAATTTCCGCATATGAAAAAAAACATCCAACTTGGTAATGAAATCCTTTTGTATCTATAAAGCTATTTTTAGGAAAGCACGTACCTACCAAAAACAGGTATTTGATAGTATACATATCTATTACATACTGTAATGCGTATGAATAATAACAAAAATAAGGAGTCCGTATGCGGCTTAATCGCATAGTTGCCAAACTATCAGAGCTTACTTGAACCGATATACTTATGGTTCCAATATACAGTGAAAAAGATCTGAACGACCCCTATAATATATACACGTGAACTAAGCGATATACATTTATGATACAGGGGTACTTATGGGCTCTACAAAATTTTTAAAAATTATGAAACTATACATGTTAACGAATGCACAGAGCAAATATTATGGAATGGTCAAGTGAGCTCCGTATATCGGTATCCACTTGACCACGGAGCTCACTTGAACCTTAATTTTAACATGGGCGGAGTCCACTTTATACCGTGTAGATATATATATATATATATATATATATATATATATATATATATATATATATATATATATATATATATATATATACATCTAGCGGTTAATGTAAGCTCTGTTCTAAAACGGTATTATACTAACTCCAGTAGAATATACACCGTGTATATTATTATCTAAGTAGCGCTTTATGTAGACTCCGACCAACATGTAGCATTAAGTGGACTCCACAATAGGATAAACCATTTTTGGGATCCGTATTTACCATGTTGCGTACATTTCTAAACTCCTGAGATGTTGCCAATAATTATATTAGTAGTAGATTTTCAAATTTTACAGCAGGTACATTTTAACACTTGAAATTTATTTAAATATCCATCAATTTAGTCATGAAGGAATTTCAGGATTATTTGGCTAATGTAGTTAAATATAAATTGTTAACCGACACATAACTTTATTTTACTTTTTAGTTTTAATAAACAAGGCGGTAATTTATATTACTTATTTTATATATTTTTAAACATAAGATAGTGTCTATTATAAACTTGGAAAAGTTAAGTTTCCATTTTTATTAATTAGTATTTTTTATTAAAAGGCATTGTCACTAAAACATTTAGTTCATAAATGTACGTAGATCGGATAGAGTAATCGTGTAACAGTTTATGAAATTAGAGGCCCCTTCGGTAGGATTATAATGTTTGTTACCCTATTAATTAAAGAAAACTCAGACAACAGGGAGATCTTTATAATTTTTGGATTACTGCAGTTTATGACATGCAATATTTGTTTCATAGCGTAGTTGAATTTAAACTACAATAATTTATAAATCAATCTTTAATAACATACTTTTTTACGGTCTAATTTCAATAGATATGTCGATTTTTAATTAAAATATTTAATGCATTAAAGTCGCGTAGAGATTTTCACTAAACATTTAATTTTAAAACTATTATAATAAGTCCAAGATAAGTATAAAGTCTAGGGAATTCAATATCCCACTATGGATTTGTTTTATAGACTATCGTAAAGCGTTCCACAGAGTCAAATGGATACACTTATGACTGATACTAAAAGAATTAGGTGTACAACAACACCTAATTTTGCTTATAACTGAACTGTACGAACACACTACTAGACCATTTAAACTAACATTAAAAGAAGATTGAAAATCAAAACGAAATATAAGTATATGGGAAAAATTTCTCAAACGATATTAATATTAAAAGGGACTTTAAAGAGCATCTGACAAAGCATGCTAAACCTTAAGGCGACTAAACCACACAAAATGGTTATTTGAGAAAAATGATAGCTCGTTCCAGAAAGAATTGTAATATAACATTAATGTAGATTAAGAAGAAACGCTGAAGAAAAAAACAGTAGCGGTTAGCCTAAATAAAGAAAGGCAAAAAGAAGATGTAATTTGATGTTTTGAAAAATCTGATCCGAAAACTGTATGAAAAACATTTCATAGTACTTATAGACATCGAGCGCGGCGATGCCTCTGCCGTCTGGCGGCCTATATCGACTTTTACTACCATTTGACTATTTGTGTACGATTTTGTGTATGGTTAAGGGGCACACCACAAAAAGTGTTTTTATTTTCTCTTTTGTTTAACAATTAAAATGTATTGCTATACTTCTAGATGTTCCAATACAATAAAGGATAATAAACATAAAGCACAGGGTACAAAATTTTATTATTTTCTATGCGCTAGTTATTATAAACACATAAGCTATACTATAATTAAAAACTATGACCACTATGAAAAAAATACGGTAGACTATGACTACATTTGTGCTTTAGCACTATAGTAAGAACAAGATAAAAATCTAAATTTCTACATAATTATATTAACAAGAAATTAATAAAACTTTTGTTCGTTATTAGTAATTTCGTTATCTTAGAATATATTATGAAAAATGTTATTGATATTACAGTATCAGATGATAGGAATATAAAAATCAAAAACAACTTACCTTTTCAAAACAACAATCAATCACTTCATTTTATCACGAAAAATTTAAAAATTGCAATGTAATTGAACCCATTTTGTGAGCTATAGTTACATTGATACTTATGTGGCAATTAGCTGTAAAGTCATTAGTCTTTCTCACCGTATCGTATTTTCCTAATATTTTTTGTAGGCAAGCGGTTTAGTTTGTGTAATATAATATCCCCAATTCCTCTCATAATATTTAGTTTTCAAAACAGGTGTTACGCTAATTCGGTCACATTTTTTAAATAACTTTGCAGTACATTTGAAAATAAGTCGACAGTTTTCCTTGAAGTCTTTACTTGTATATTAGTCCTTGTTAAATTAATTAGTTTATTAGGTAAGCCTAGTTCTGCCATGGTATTTTATAGTTTTATTCTTATGATTATATCAGTGCTTGTTTAAAATCTATAAATTACTAGTTTAATGTTTTTTTTTGTATTCCCAACATTTCTCATTAACTGCCTAATAGTGAATAATTGATCAACGATTTATTAGTTTTTCTAATTCCACACTAATAGTCTCCTATTTGATAGTTCACCTATTCACTCAATCGTTCCAGGTGTATCAGAAAAAATACTGTATATCCTAATAATTAATAGATATATAGCTTATATCGCTATAGTTTGTGCAGTACATTTTATTACTCCTTTTGTGTATGGTATGCTTTTCAGCAAGTTGGTACTTGCTCTTACTTCTAAATTGACAGATCAGCTGTTTAACTGCCTGTACTGAACTTTCTTCTTCATTTTGCAAATATATATAAAAATTAATAAAACTCCAACATACCGTAGACTAAAATATGGATACCCTATACTATTCAATCAACGGAAATACTAAGATCACACGGGGAGAATATTATTGGTTATTTCTGGTTTCGTCACAATTTACACTAAAATTACTAACAAGAGAGTGCTCTTACTTTAAAATTGATATATAGAACCAACAGATGCTAGTCATATACCATCAGTACTAATAAAATGGAAACTATCAAATTAATGTCAATTTCATTTAATCAAACGTACTAACCTTAAAAATGGTCATTTAAGGAAACCCGCCTCAAAAATATTGACAATAAATTAAAAATAGTTTAAGCGTTATAAAAGTAACAGAGCAGCAAAGCTCACAGCATGAGAATAGTGCCTTGTACTTTTACATAGCAATTTGTTCTCACAATTTTATAGTTTTTCGAAAAATGAACTGCGATTAAAAGATTAAAACGTCAAATAAAATGTAAAAACGTAAATGTAAATTTTTAAATATAAAATCTTCAATTTAGAAATTGAACATTCTTAATAAATGTATAATCTAATATTTAAGCCTGTTTATGTTTTACATACTTGGAAAACACTGAACAGACAAATATTTATTCTTTTATATACTAGGTTCTAAAAAAAGTGTACTAAAAACGAATAAATATTATCTACCAAGTGTTTTATTCCAGTTTCATATGAAAGCACTAGATCTTAGATATCATAAATTTCGTCATAGGTGCTAATTTAAAATGAAAACCAAATGATAGAGCATATAGTGAAATATAAATATCTTAGCCCTCTATTGCCCGACTTTTTTTGTAAACTTAAGAGAAAATGTTTTAATTTGTATATGTGCTCAAATATCCATCCATTTACAACTAGTATTTTTTTAGATTTTTTAAATTTTGTTTGGGGAGAGTTTTGGGAGTATTGCCCTCAGGCAACTGTGGGCAGCAAAAACTAACGAATTAAGTTATATACTTATTTATTATGCCAATCAAAAAAACAAATATTTGTAGTCGTAAAAGATAAAGCAACTTTACATTTATCGCACATTACTTTAGAAGTATTACAGCATCCTGGTTTTTTGCATCTTCCCTTTTTTTGAAAATACGGGCCAGTCGAAGGTTTGGTCAAGCCTAACTTCCTTCGGTGGTACAATAGCAGTAGGTCCTCTCTTCCGTTTTTTTACAATTTCGTTCTCAATTTCACTGAGCCTGGGACGTTCTTTGTTTTTGATCTGGTCAGTTCTTGCTAACAGTACGCTACATAAGTGGGACTTAAACTGTAACAAAGGCAACTGATTTTTCTTTCAAAGTAATCGCAATCACGACGATACAACAACCAGCTGTTAACAACAGCTAAATCCAGAAGGTGAAAAAATATTTTTAGATACCACTTTTTATATTTTATGTCTGTTCGGTAAAGAGCAATTAGTGAATCCATAAGATCGACACCTCTCATAAATTTATTATAAAATTTCACTGAATTTGGACAGCATACAATAATTCTTGATTTTTGTTTCTTATCCCACCTCTTGACTAACGAAGTAGGCTCAGAACCAACAAATGTACTAAGCAAATGAACCGGTTTATTATCGTATCAGTTTAACGCTGGTAGTCTTATGCCATCTACTGTAGCGTGCTTTTCTTCTACAGTACCTCTGCCCTGTTTCTTCATATTCTTGTCATCAGAAAAATGGCAATTAGGCAGTCTGTTTGGACGAACAGTTCCCAAACATTGCAGTCCACGTTTTTCCATTTTAATCTGCAACCGAATGATATTAAACCAGTTGTCAAAATATACTTTATAGTATTTGTTTGGTTCGACTATCTCACACAATCTTATTACTACATTACCGCTGGTGTCTACATTAGGTAAATGAAGAGAATGTTCAACAGTTCCTGTATATAATTCCCAGTTATAAACAATACCATTGCTATCACGCAAAACAAATGCCTTGTATCCCCATTTTTTGGGTTTATTCTTCATATATTGTTTTAAAGAATGTGCCCCTTTGAATGGTATCATTTGTTCATCAATACACAATTTTTCACTCATTGGAATACTCTGAAAATTTTGAAATGGACCGTTGATGAATGGTCTAATTTTGTATAACGTATCATTATTGTTGAGCATATTTTCGTTATTATTGAAATGAATTTTAGTTTTTATTTCTTCCCAGCGATTCCTAGATATAGTGTCAACTATTTGAGCTGGTCCAAATTTGCTTCGTACAAATCGTCTTCATTTTCCATTTTATTTGATCCTGGATCGATTGATATCTGAGTACCTATGGAAAATTCATTATCACTCTCTTATTATCACTGCCAAAGTCAGAGTCTTTGGATTCCTCGGATATTTACTGCTTTTCCCGTAGAACGTTTTTGTATCCATACTAAAAAAATAATTTAAATATGGTCCAGTGTGGATTCAAAGGAACATACCTGTTTTTTATCACAGTACTGAAACAGCACAATAAAATAAACAAATTTCAACGGTAATCAATATATAAATGCTGATATAATGCCTCGGTATATATTTTTATATAAATTGTACACAATTTATAACAATAAATCACTATCGAAAATACAAACTAATATGGCAGCCATGTCCATTTGACATACTGTTAAACATTTCCATATAGGTTTCGTCATAGGTTCATAGAGTGTATTAAAATGTATAACCAAATGTTGCCTCAAATTAACAGAGGGCATCTTAGAGTCGGAAATTGTTTTAAAAAAGTTTTCTGCATCAAAAGCTCCTTTGTTGCCTTGAGTACACACGGGGTTATAGAGGGTTAAAATAGCTGTATCGCGCGAGGATAAGGTTATTGATGAGAAAAAAAGACCTATCACTGAGGAAGTGAGATAGTAATTGGCAAACGCAAAGAGCACTTTAATTACATTAAATGAAATATGCATTACAATCTATCATGATACACATATCTTCATACACATGAAACAAGACAATTAATAAACACGTTAAGAGAATCTTAAGAAATAATAACCAAAATTTAACTTTTAATACAAAGAAGAAATACTGATATACAGAAGATACACAAATTAAAAAACGTTATCCACTCATTGTACGCAAGAGAGATACCTCTAGAAAAAATCAAAACGATCGAGAATATTACCAAAACAACACAATCAAAGTAAAAGTAGAAGAAGAACTAACCGACCCTATTGAAGCTGACAATGGGATGAGACAGGAATATTCCCTGAGTCCCCTATTATTCAACCTGATTATGGATGAAATAATAAAAAAGTAAGAACTAAAAAAGGATACCAAATGGAAGAAAAACAAATAATATATATATTTATATATATATATATATATATATATATATATATATATATATATATATATATATATATATCTATATAATATAATAATAATCTGCTGTGCAGACGACGCAATACTACTCTTTCAAAGTGAAGATGATTTACAACGTACGCTGCTCCAATTTCATATAACCGCCAGAAAATTTAACATCTTAATTTCCCCAAAAAAAGACAAAATGCATGGTTACAACCGCAAATTTACTAAGATGTTAATTGGAGCTGAAAGGTCAGATAATAGAACAAGGGTTGGAGCTTAAATATCTAGGCATCACATTATCTAGCTAGGGAAAGCTCGAAACTGAAGTGAAAGATCGAGTGAATAGAGCAAACAGAGCCACAGGCTGCCTAAATGAAACATTATGAAGAAATAAAAATATCGGAAAAGAAACGAAAGGCAGAATTTACAAAACAGTCATCAGACCAATAATGACACACGCGGCAGAGACAAGACCTGATACAAAGAGGACAAAAAGGATGTGAAACAGCAGAGATGAAAACACTTAGAAAAATTTATGGTAAGACACTATGGGACAGAGCTAGAAGTTTAGATATACGACGTAGATACAAGGTGAAGAACATCAAGAACTGGTTAAGAAGTAGAAGAGTAGAACGGAACGATCATATAAGCCGAATGACAACAAATAAAACAATAAAGATGACAAGAGACGGTTAACACATAGGAAGACGATCAGTAGGAAAACCACGAAAACGATGGAAAGGCAACTTACTGGAAGCACAATGAAAAACAGACAGAGTTATGTCTATATAAAAAGAAAAAGAAGAAGAAGAAGAAGATACACAGAATAAACATTAAAATACCTGCAAGAAAGATAAAATAAATCAGTCATATTAATGTAGAACAGCAGAGGAGAGAGTGTTTAGAGAAAATAATGAATGTCCTATTAATGTAGAATAGCAGAGGACAGAGTATTTGTCATAGCTTTGGACAAGTGCCCAATTGAAAAAATAACACAGGTCGTTCAAAAAAGATGGAACTCTAGAAAGAAAACAGAATAGATTTAAAAAAATAAAAGCATAAACATGTCTTTTCCTACTTTTTTAATATTGAAGATACGTAAATAGAACATTGAATTAAAATGTAAACTTTGATATCTGTGATAAACCCATCACCTGAACAGTGGCGCCGATGTATGTAGTTGAAATTATTTACACTTATTTTAATTGTATATTTTTTTATTATCTATATATGAGTTGCGACCGATATTACAAACTTATTTATTTTCCACAAAGAGGCTCTTTAGAATCTAAATTATTACTATACAAATCTGATTCGACATATCGTCAAAAAGTAATACAAGGCATGCAAAATTTAAATTTTTAATAAAAAGATTACGCATTACTTATGGGGTTTAAAGAACGAGCCTTTATGAAGATTGGAGTACTAATAAGACCACCGCAATCGGTCATACCCCGGGTAATGATTAATTAATTAATCGGCTAATTATTCAGTCACCCCTTTAATATGATTTTGTCAAATTGGTCCTTTTTAGGACCAACTATTCTAATAACATATGTCTATAACTGTTAAGGGTATATCTAAAAATCAAGAAACTTTACTTTACTTAAATTTATCAGACATATGAGTTAACACGAATCTGACTAATACAGGAGAGTACAGCAGACACATATAGGGACTAACCTAGGGTATTTGGTATATAGCTGATCGCTGAAAACCACATTATAGATATAGACATACCATTTCTGTCGGAAAGTAAGAAAGGACAAAACCAGTCAGCTGAGAGAACCTTTTAACGATGTGGAGCTTGGATCCACCATCTACATATTTAATGAAAAATAACACAACTACCGACCTTGAGGATCTGAGCACAAAGCTTATTACGAAATCTGGACCAAAAACACTACAATGACTTATCCAGATGATGAACAACTGTATTCAAATTAGAAGATACCCAAAGTATAGAGACAAGCCAAAGTTGTTACCTTGCTTAAGCCTGGCAAACACTCCAACGACCACAAAAACTATCGGCTAATATCTTTATTTTGTCAGCTATTCAAAATACTTTTGCACAATATCGTTAATATGATATCACCGATATTAGAAGAAAAACTTAAATTAAAAGACAAAAGTGGCTGTAGACAGGGAAGATCACGTACATCAGAAATACTAAATCAAAGACGGGTACGAAAAATATCGGGTATCAGGGGTGGTATTTTTCAATCTAAATGCCGCACACTGTATAACATTTACACAAACGAACGATCCATACTGGTAGATACTAGAACTTCTATTATATAGACGATACACCTATTATTACACAATAAAAATAAACTATGACTCAATTTTCAGCCAAAATCCCTGAAAAACTCGTGTGTGCTCCTTTAATCTCCTTAACATAGACGCTTTCACAAAACTGAACATCCAATAATGTCATGAAATTGTTGAACGTAGACTTCATATAAATTCCTTGAAAATAATTTGTATCGCACGGGGTCAGTCACAGATCATTGTTTAAAACTAAAAGGTAAATTGAGGACCAGAAATAATATTTTTCGCATGCTTGTCAGCTAAAAATGAGGTGCACGTCCTTCCGCCCTTAAAACATAGACGCTTGCACTATATGCATCTGCTGCCGAATATACCTTGTTAGACAAATTCTTTCTTTTTGTGCACACTACTACCCATTTTAACACAAAATTATCTATTGTAGCTCTTAACCATATTTATTTTGAGATAATCTTTTATCGAGATATCATATAAAGTACACAAATAAGACCAGAACTAAAATAATAAAAAAGCTTTATACAGGATATCGCAGAAGATTGGATGAAATAAAAGTAGTTTTTATTAATCGGATGCTTACATAAAACGTACAAAGACATATTCACGTAAACAAAATATATTACGAAATTTCTGTAATTAAAAAAAAACATCGAGTTCGGCATTTAACTAATAAAATTATATTAAATAAAAAAACAACATTTTTAAAAATGCAGAAAAAATAAAATTTCCTATGCAAGCGAACATTCCATTAAATAATAAGCCCAAATCCTTTTGTATCTACATACCTATTTTTAAAGAACCAGTTACCTCTTAGTACGTAGTTATACCAGGTAATAAGATATCCTCTGTTACTCAGTGTAATGCGTATTAGATTACACTGTCTGCGAAAAGTAGATAAAAATAAGGAGCCCATATGAACCGCTCGGGATATATGTTGAAAATATACGGTATAATCGCACAGTTGCCAAACTCTCAGAGCTTACTTAAACCGATAAACCTATGGTTCAATTATACATTGAAGAAGATCTCAACGACCCCTATAATATAGACACGTGAACTAAGCGATATACATTTATGATACAGGGGTATTTACGGGCTCCAAAAAATTTTTATAAATTATTAAACTCTACATGTTGATGAATCGACAGAACCAATATTATGGAATGGTCAAGTGAGCTCCGTATATCGGTACCCACTTGACCACGGAGCTCGATTGAACCTGAATTTTAACATGGGCGGAGTCCACTTTATGCCGTAGATATATATATATATATATATATATATATATATATATATATATATATATATATAAAGGATCACTCAGATGAGTGGTGGGTTTTTTCGGTCACAAGGTGGAGAAAAAAGACAAAGTTGATGGCTACTTCATCTATTTATTAAAGACGTTTCGCTTTCATAATCAGAAAGCATCATAAGTTTATCTAAAAAGAACAATATGAAAAAACCACACAAGCATGGAAAAGTTGTTACATGTGTTACCTTAAAAAGATATGTAGCAGTCAGTGATATTAAAGTTGTAAAGAGGCTTAAGTAAATGGACATTATACGATTACGATGTATAAACAATAAATTGAACTAAATAAAGTTAACAATTTGTTCAAACTAAGCACAGCAAAAAGAACATGTAGTTTTTTTATATATAAACATGTATAAGTAAAAAAACATTGAAAAAGAGTATGAAGAACTAAGAAAATCATAGATGCACTTCCAACAATATAGCAATAGTTATGATTTAATTTTAACTTTAGGTAGCATTATTATAGTAATTAATATTGAAATTGAATAATTTAATGTATAATGAAATTACCACTCCTGGCTTCTTGAATGCTGCCGGTAAAATGGTGTTTAATTAAGACAAACGCGCCAACAACGTAAAAAGACAGTAAACCTTGAGGTCATTAATTATGACAGAACAACAAGGTGAAATACCAACCCTAAAAATAGAGCGGTGTATTTAAATGATAAGATGAGTTTGGGTGACAACCTGTTTGTAAGGAACCAATAAATGAAAGGAAAGGTGGTTAATAACACCAAATTTCCTCCATTGATCGGTTAAGAAAAAACAAACAAACAAGTGAGGTCAAACCAAAAAACTCATATATAAATTGTCAACGTTGTGGCTGGTTAATCAGCCACAGGTGAAGTTCAATTATAATTTCCAACAGTCCAAGGTTCATACACTTGGAGCTGCAAATGATAAAGGATTCTATGAATCACATCAATTATATAACTGTATTGAACTATTTGATTAAAAACAGTTAATACAAATCTGTGTATATGCAACACGAGACTAGGTCAAAAGTAATGCAAGTTGCATAAGTGTAAGCTAGTATAAGTAAGAAATATTTCTTATATTCTATTTTATATTTAAATTTATTTTATATGTTAATATATATGTGTGTATGTGCAACGGGTGACTATGTCAAAAGTTACATAAGTTTAAGTTAATATAAGTAAGAAATATTTCTTTGTTTTTTATTTTATTTAAATTAATTTTAATATGTTTATATGTATTTAAATTATTTAATAAGAAAATATGGTAAACCTGTACACCTCAAATGACAATAATAAAGTAAATAGCTTATTAAGCCTAATTCTGCAATATTAAAGCATGATATATTTGGCTCAAGTTACTGATCTGTTCTTTTATTAAGAGCATAAGGGTATTTAAGTATTGAACACATTTCCAAAAACTGTCTTTTGACGAGATTGCGTTCTGTGCCAAGAATCTTAACTTCATTAAAGTCTATCGTATGCTTGGTATCAGTAGCATGCTGGCCAAGAGCACAAGTATGTTTAGATAAATTGATGTCACTACGATGTGTAGTAAGGCGCCCTTTCAATGATCTCCCAGTCTGGCCGATATAACATGAGTCACACTCAGCACAAGGTATGTGATAAATGGTATTAACTTGTTCCAAAAGGGACAAGGGTGTTTTAGTTTTTGAAAACAAATTTCTAACAGTCTTAGTATTCTTAACAGCGATTTTCAGAGGTATGTTATTTTGTTAATAAAGTTTAATAAGTTTCTCAGTAACTTGAGGAAAATAAGGTAAAGATGAATAATGGGTAGTAGGAGTCCCAAGATCAGTATCAGGCAGAACAATGCTATTAATTGAATTATTAGATATTATTCTAAGTTGGTCACCATTGGGTATGTCATCTAAAGAGGAGCCATAGCTTTGTAAGTAAAGGTATTTATTAATGAGAGAGGATGGATAGGAATTCTCAATCAGAATACTTCTTAGTAATTGAAGTGATTCCCTTCGATTAATAAGATGTGTCAATCTATTTAGCCGACAGCTTAAAGCTTTAATTAAGTTTAGTTTATATTTGAAAGGATGACAAGAATGGTAGTTGAGAAACCTATTGGAGGCCATGAGTTTCCTGTATTTTCCACATTGCCATATTTTTGTCACATGCTGACAACTCTGACCTTCTATCTCTTAGGTCTTCTTCCAACAACATTCTGTTGAATTTTACCGAACGCCCTAGACAACCCATATCGGAGTTAGATAAGATTTACAGGGAAACGGTATCGTTTTTAAAAACCCACCCCAATCTTCTCGTTCTCACGAGCGATAAATGTAATGCTACTGTCCTTATGGATAGAGATCAATATTCCAGTCTGAGCAAATCGTTGTTAGATGATGATAGATATTATCAACCTCTTTCTACCAACCCTTGTTCTAAATTCACTAATAAAATAAATAAATTTATAACTCACTTAAAAAACTTAAAGATCATAGATCAACCACTTGTTAAATATTTACATAATTATGATGGATATGCTCCCAGATTTTATTGTCTACCAAAAATACATAAGCCAATGCTGAGCATGAGACCTATTGTATCATCCATTAATTCACCAAATATTAATATTTCTAAATTTCTAACGGACATCTTATCTAAATCATATAATTACAATAATAACTTCAATATTGTTGATTCTTTTCACTTTAGTGAATTTATCAACAACTTCAAACTTCCACAAGGATACATTTTAGTGAGTTTTGATGTAGTGTCTCTTTTCACTAACTTACCTCTATCTAGTGTTATTACCTCCTTAAGAAATCATTGGAACTCCATTTAACCTAACTGTGCTGTTTTATGGGATGTATTTGCAGAACTGTTGCAACTAGTATTTGACACTAATTTCTTGGTCTTTGATGACAAATATTATCTTCAAATATTTGGCACACCTATGGGTTCCTCAATCTCACCTATCCTAGTTAACTTTGTACTGGATGATTTGGTATCTGACCGTTTGGGTCTTTTTGATTTTCAAATTCCTTTTGTTAAGAGGTATGTGGATGATTTATTATTAGCCTGACCTCCAGACAAGATTCAGGCCACCTTGTCTATCTTTAATGAGTTTGATCCTCACTTACAGTTGTAGCATTTTATATTGAAGTCCCCTCGTATATGTGATATATTGAGGTTCCCTCATATATGTTTGAGAGATCTAAGAATGTTTTGATGTAATTTTTTTAAAAGTTGTTTATTTTTTTAAAGATGTGAACTTTCTCAGCATTTTCTTTTAATGTTTTATTCGAAATCGCCTTATAATTTTGGTACGTCGTAGAAATGGAATCTTCTGCGTTTTAATTCCTGTCAAGTGTTTGTTTATTTTCAACTTATATGAACGAATTTTTAAATTCGTCATTCATGCTTGGGTCGCTGTAGGTGCAAGTGTAGATCAAATTCTTACTTGGTTCGCTGTATGGATCACAAGTATGGATCCGCAAATTCACCGTCGAATTTGTGTTTTCCTGTTTTTGACCCCTTTTGTGTAGAAGTATGTAGCAGTGAAGCCTTAAGTAGTTAGTGTATCCTAATAGTTGGAGGATTTGTGCAGTACACTGATGAAATTGTGAAGCAGTATATAGGATGTCCCACCAGTTTTGTTATCATTTTCCTGTTTGATCCAACTCCATCTACGTCAGATCTTCGTTCCAGATTATGGAAATGGTTTCCTGTTGTTCCAGTAAGTTCCTGTTTGACTTTCAGAAGTTTGAGTGCAAAATTACTAGTGAAAAATCAAGGTAACATTTAATGTTTTAAATTTTAAAGTGAAGACAGACATTTTTTTGCTAAGGTAATAATTGCTTTCATTGTTTAAAAGGATAATTTTTTTATTTGTAAAATTTTTTATATTTACCACAGTTTATACGTCAGTATCATTAGTAAGTTTTTGTAGCATCTCCTGAATTTGTAAATGAGTAGAACGCATGTAGGTTTTTTGTATTTTGCGACTATTGTGGTAATATTTTGTTTTTTTTTTAGCATTCTTGTGTTCTCTATGTTTTGTAACTGTTTGTGGTAAGACACAATAAATGTTAAATTTTGTTTTTTAACATTTTGTTTATTCCCTTGTAACTAATCCTTTTTGAGTTTTATTTGAAAAAGAAAAGATATGTTTTTTATGTTTAATAATTATATCTCCAGTTACAACTAGCTGTTGCGATGGTTATAATTAGGCACCTCAAAGTGGCGCTCTATATAAATTACTAGAGATGTTTCCTGTTTCTTTTTATTTTGTCCCAAGAGATTTATGACTCTTTTCATTTTTTTGTAGTTGCCCCAATCCAACCCCCTTGTCTTTTACTTATCCACGACCCCAGCTCTCCTACCAAAACCTGAGTGCCGTTCGCATATGTTTCGATTATTTTGCTTGCCCTTCTTCACCCCAGTAGTTTTTTCCCCCAATTTTCTACCCCTAATAGTAATACCCCTATGGTAGGCAAAATATTATCGTTACACAGTTCACTGCTGAACTTGAGGACCTCGTCACCAATAGTATTCCCTTCTTAGACATGCGTGTCATTGGAATGGGAGATAACACCTTAACCACAAGTTGGTATAGGAAACCGATGGCATCCAATAGGTTTCTCAACTACCATTCTTGTCATCCTTTCAAATATAAACTAAACTTAATTAAAGCTTTAAGCTGTCGGCTAAATAAATTGACACATCCGATTAATCGAAGGGAATCACTTCAATTACTAAGAAGTATTCTGATTGAGGATTCCTATCCATCCTCTCTCATTAATAAATACCTTTACTTACAAAGCTATGGCTCCTCTTTAGATGACATACCCAATGGTGACCAACTTAGAATAATATCTAATAATTCAATTAATAGCATTGTTCTGCCTGATACTGATCTTGGGACTCCTACTACCCATTATTCATCTTTACCTTATTTTCCTCAAGTTACTGAGAAACTTATTAAACTTTATAAACAAAATAACATACCTCTGAAAATCGCTGTTAAGAATGCTAAGACTGTTAGAAATTTGTTTTCAAAAACTAAAACACCCTTGTCCCTTTTGGAACAAGTTAATACCATTTATCACATACCTTGTGCTGAGTGTGACTCACGTTATATCGGCCAGACTGGGAGATCATTGAAAGGGCGCCTTACTACACATCGTAGTGACATCAATTTATCTAAACATACTTGTGCTCTTGCCCAGCATGCTATTGATACCAAGCATAAGATAGACTTTAATTAAGTTAAGATTCTTGGCACAGAACGCAATCTCGTCAAAAGACAGTTTTTGGAAATGTGTTCAATACTTAAACACCCTAATGCTCTTAATAAAAGAACAGACATCAGTAACTTGAGCCAAATATATCATGCTTTAATATTGCAGAATTAGGCTTAATAAGCTATTTACTTTATCATTGTCATTAAAGGTGTACAGGTTTACCATATTTTCTTATTAAATAATTTAAATACATATAAACATATTAAAATAAATTTAAATAAAATAAAAAACAAAGAAATATTTCTTACTTATATTAACTTAAACTTATGTAACTTTTGACCTAGTCTCGTGTTGCATATACACAGATTTTTATTAACTGTTTTTAATCAAATAGTTCAATACAGTTATATAATTGATGTGATTCATAGAATCCTTTATCATTTGCAGCTCCAAGTGTATGAACCTTGGACTGTTGGAAATTATAACTGATCTTCACCTGTGGCTGATTAACCAGCCACAACGTTAACGATTTATATATGAGTTTATTGGTTTGACCTCACTTGTTTGTTTGTTTTTTCTTAACCGATCAATGGAGGAAATTTGGTGTTATTAACCACCTTTCCTTTCATTTGTTGGTTCCTTACAAACAGGTTGTCACCCAAACTCATCTTATCATTTAAATACACCGCTCTATTTTTAGGGTTGGTATTTCACCTTGTTGTTCTGTCATAATTAATGACCTCAAGGTTTACTGTCTTTTTACGTTGTTGGCGCGTTTGTCTTAATTAAACACCATTTTACCGGCAGCATTCAAGAAGCCAGGAGTGGTAATTTCATTATACATTAAATTGTTCAATTTCAATATTAATTACTATAATAATGCTACCTAAAGTTAAAATTAAATCATAACTATTGCTATATTGTTGAAAGTGAATCTATGATTTTCTTAGTTCTTCATTCTCTTTTTCAATGTTTTTTTACTTATACATGTTTATATATAAAAAAAACCACATGTTCTTTTTGCTGTGCTTAGTTTGAACAAATTGTTAACTTTATTTAGTTCAATTTATTGTTTATACATCGTAATCGTATAATGTCCATTTACTTAAGCGTCTTTACAACTTTAATATTACTGACTGCTATTTTTAAGGTAACACATGTAACAACTTTTCCATGCTTGTGTGGTTTTTTCATATTGATGCTTTCTGATTAAGAAAGCGAAACGTCTTCAATAAATAGATGAAGTAGCCATCAACTTTGTCTTTTTTCTCCACCTTTTGACCGAAAAACCCACCACTCATCTGAGTGATCCTTAATTTATATTGGATTGACGGTCGTATGCCTTTTCTCGATATATATATATATATATATATATATATATATATATATATATATATATATATATATATATATATATATATATATATTGTTATGATATGTAAAATCGAGAAAAATATTGGTTTGTTTAAAAATATTTCAAAGTTCAAAAACATTAAAATAATTCAGATAAGTAGGATAATATCCAACAAACATTTCGGAGAAGGAAAGTTATTAAATCCTTGGATTTCCTGTACTAAACAAAGTGTAAGCTTTGCATTTATTTCTTTGTTATACTTGAGTGACCCGCATAAGTTTAAGTGAAAGCCACAGACAATTGAACGGGGTTTTTCAAAATACATTAGTGCAGTGATTAAAGACAATAGAAGGGATTATAGAAAGTGGTTTTTGTTAGTTTTTAAGAATTATAGAAAAATATTATTTGTAAATAAGTTTTAGGAAATTTATAAGTATAGGTAAAAATTTGTTTGTTATCGAAATGAAAAAATGGGGGAATTGTGACGAGTTGTGATTGGCGGAGATTGAAAAAGGTGGGATAAGTATGTAGGAAAAAGTTTAGCGAGATTGAGGAGGAGAAAAGATATAGTTAGTTGGTTTTCCAAATCTGTAAGAGGAACAGTGATTGTTCTCTGGCGGTTCCTGAAATGTAGCAAGCAGTAGTGTTGAATGTTAGTGAGTTTTTGTGGAGTTAGTGTATCTGACAGAAGCTGAAGCAGCAAAATATTGTAAGTCATATTTCTCTACTTATATTCCAAGAGTCACTGTTCAGGCCAACGAGAGATTCAGTTTATCGTAAAGAGAAGATATTCCAAGAGTCATTTTTCACTCGGGCCAACGAGAGATTCAGTTTATCGAGAGGAGAAAGGCTATCATAATTTGAATGATTTGTGCTTTTGAAGGAGATCATTAAGGACGATATACTTGCAACAATCTGTATAAGATTGCTGGTTACATAGGGAGCGGTTGAGAGGAGATGATATAGTCTACAAGGAACAAGGATTTGGACCACTCATCGTCAGAGAGAGATATTTTGTTTTCTGCAGTTTTTTCTTTTATTGATAACACAATTTTTACACTTAATTTAGAAAGGATATAAATATTTTGATTAGGAGAGTTAGAGTAGTTCGGAATTTTGAGATTTCAATTAATATTGTTTGTACCATAAATTTTGATTGTTCACGTACGGAGAACAAAATTTTGAGAATCCTTATATGAGATTTGTTTATTGAAAACTTTTGAGTGTGAATTATTTCATTATTTTTATTTCAATATATAGTGTTAGATCATATGTGTTCTTTATTATTCCGGTATTCTCTGGACCTTACCTTTCACATGTAATAGCATAGATATTGAAGCACGAATTTAACCCTGAGATAAAAGAATTAAAAATTGTGATAGAGTCATAATCATATCATTTAAATAATTTTAATTAATCAAAAAAATTAATTAGCTAATTATTGTTTGGCGCACCAAGACTTTAATTATCACAATAACTGGCTTCCAAAACGTGGGGCTTGAAAATATCGCAGCTTTACATTTGAAGGAAGGGAAAGAGATCTGGAATAAGTACAGGTGATCCAGAGATAAAAACATATAACATTGAGGGAATTTGAATTTGAAAGTATTTTGACAATTTTTCCAGGGAATATAAATTTGATTTATTGTTTGATCGTAGTTAGTGGATATTTACTGCTTTTGAATTATTTGATTTTATTTTCTTTACCAATCGTACATTTGATATTTATTTTGAATTATTTGAATTTTACTGATTGCATATTTGATATTTGTCGTGAAAATTTAATACATTTGGGGAGAAATATTGTCGTGTTCTGAAACATATAGAGTGTTGTAAAATTTCACATTTGGCGGGGACAAAAACAGTAACGAAAAGAAACAACATGTCGACCACAAGGAGTCAAAGTAAAACGCAAGAAAGGAAAGAGGATAAGATAGAAGAGGAAACAATTATTGATGAAGGATCGGATAATGAAGG
The DNA here is from genome assembly GCF_040954645.1 of Diabrotica undecimpunctata. Taxonomy (NCBI): domain Eukaryota; kingdom Metazoa; phylum Arthropoda; class Insecta; order Coleoptera; family Chrysomelidae; genus Diabrotica; species Diabrotica undecimpunctata. The sequence continues at coordinate 97,986,657 of NC_092803.1, read as the reverse complement.
AAATGCTACAATAATGGAGGAAAGAAAAGAAACAGGGATGTTAGAAAAATTATTAGCTATGATGCAAATACAGACACAACAAATACAAGAATCGTCACTAAAAATGGATAGAAATCAACAAGAAACAAAACAAACAATAGAACTAAATAACAGAAATATAGAGCAGCGTTTGGAAAACTATGAACAAAAATTAGAAGAAAATGATAGAAAAATGGAAAAGCGTTTGGACAAATATGAAAATGAGGTAAAAGTCTGTTTAGAAAAAGTCAGAGAAGAAACAGAGAGGAAACTAGAGATGCAGAGAGAAGAAATAGAAACTAAAATGAAAGATATTAAGACTGTACAGAAAAAGGAATTAGAACAGTTAGAAACAAAATTTGAAATGGCTTTACAAGAAGACAAGAAAGAAATAGAAAAACAAATTGAGGATATCAGAAAACAACGAGATATGGGAGACAGGAGAGAAGTACTCATCCAAAGTCCGGGTGACATAAAAATACAGTTTGGCGGGGATATTCGGAAAACACACCCAGTACCGTTTGTTAAAAATTTGAAAACCAAATTACAACATATTAGATATTTTGACGATTGCAAAGAAACAATTAGAAACCATTTGAAAGAAGGAGCAGCGTTATGGTATGAAAGCAAGGATGATGAGTTTGAAAATTGGACAGATTTTGAAAATAAATTTCTCAACTATTTCTGGGGAAAAAATAAACAGAGAGAAATCAACCAAGAGCTACAGAATGGAAAATATCACGAAAAAATGGGAATATCTGAAGAAAGATATGCTTTGCAGATATATAACAATTCAAAATATCTAGAATACAAATATTCTACCGAACAGCTGGTAGAAATGATCAGCAGACATTTTGAGGAAACGTTGGAAGATCACGTGATTTTGAGAAACTATCAAGATATTGATAGTTTGTGCCAATTTCTTCAATTAAAAGAAGCGAAAAGAAAAGAAATGAGAAATAGAAGACAACATGACCAATATAATGGACCGGAAAGAAGGTATTCATCAAATTATGACCAGAGAAACCGACATCCCAGATCAACAAACGAATATAGGCCGAGAAATTACAATAATTACAATAGACAACAAAATTACGATAACAGGAATGACACACAACATAGAACATATGAAAATCACAACAGGAATAGAGATGCACAAAATCCTCCGAATAGGAATACTAACGAACAAAGGGACGATAGAAATAACCAGAGCTTCCAACAACAAAATAGAAGGGAGATGAATCATGTAGCAATAGGAAACGACAGACAAATTTCTAATTCTAATCTAATATTTTTAGATGCATTTATAAAACATAAAGCGATTAAAATTGTGATTGATTCTGGCTCGGAGATATCGCTAATCAATAAAAAACTAGTAAAAGAATTAAATTTGGACAGATTTGTGTATAAGATTCCTAGGGTTGATTTAGTGGGTGCAAACAATAAAAATTTGACGACAGTAAACGAAGGCTTGGGAGTACAGATAAGAGTGGGAAACAAATTCCATATTATGAAATGTGTGGTGATTGAAGATTTAAATCATGATATGATAGCGGGAATTGATGAATTGAGGAAAAAAGATATCACCATAAATTTTTCGGAAAATAAACTGGAAATCAGAGCAGAACCAGACAACACAGGAGAAGAAAAGCAAACAGATAGGAAAACAAATTCTGGAAGGATCAATGCACAGGAAAAACGCAAAGAAATCGATATGACTGTAGAGGATAAACCGAAAGTACAAGAACAAGATCTAACAGAAAAGAAAAAGAGAAGGAAGAAAAAGAAGAAGAGTTCGAAAAGAAAGCAGGAAAATAAGATGGAGACCAGAGAAAAACAGGAAATAGAAGGTACAGAAGAATTGTTGGCAACCGACGATAAAACAGAATGGAAGCAGGAAGAAAAAGAAGGTATCATCAGAGAAATGAAAGGAATAGAAACATGGTGCTCGGAGTACCAAAGGGAATTAGAGGATAAAAAGAAAACAGAAGAAAAAATGGCATTGATGGACGAGAATCCAGAATTTTGTGAAGAAGTATTATGGACAGTGAACACATGTGAACAAAAGGTGGATGAAAGAAAAATAAATTGTAAAAAAAACATGGAGAAGGAAATAGAGAAGATTTTAGGAAACCATGGAGATTTTGTTAATAAAGTAAATCAAGTGGTTAAAAATTATGAACTTTCTTTTAAGGGAAAATACTTGGAAAAATTTAAAAGAAAATATATCCAATCCCGTATAAAGACAGGCAATATACGGGGTATTTTAACATTCACGACATCTATCAATATCATGAATAGATTTTAATAACATAGTGAAATAATTTGATCCTAGAAAACTTTTGTCATTTTTAAAATTTAACAAAGAGTTTTCGGCAGATCAAATGGCGGGGATTTGTTATGATATGTAAAATCGAGAAAAATATTGGTTTGTTTAAAAATATTTCAAAGTTCAAAAACATTAAAATAATTCAGATAAGTAGGATAATATCCAACAAACATTTCGGAGAAGGAAAGTTATTAAATCCTTGGATTTCCTGTACTAAACAAAGTGTAAGCTTTGCATTTATTTCTTTGTTATACTTGAGTGACCCGCATAAGTTTAAGTGAAAGCCACAGACAATTGAACGGGGTTTTTCAAAATACATTAGTGCAGTGATTAAAGACAATAGAAGGGATTATAGAAAGTGGTTTTTGTTAGTTTTTAAGAATTATAGAAAAATATTATTTGTAAATAAGTTTTAGGAAATTTATAAGTATAGGTAAAAATTTGTTTGTTATCGAAATGAAAAAATGGGGGAATTGTGACGAGTTGTGATTGGCGGAGATTGAAAAAGGTGGGATAAGTATGTAGGAAAAAGTTTAGCGAGATTGAGGAGGAGAAAAGATATAGTTAGTTGGTTTTCCAAATCTGTAAGAGGAACAGTGATTGTTCTCTGGCGGTTCCTGAAATGTAGCAAGCAGTATTAAGCAGAGTTAGTGTATCTGACAGAAGCTGAAGCAGCAAAATATTGTAAGTCATATTTCTCTACTTATATTCCAAGAGTCACTGTTCAGGCCAACGAGAGATTCAGTTTATCGTAAAGAGAAGATATTCCAAGAGTCATTTTTCACTCGGGCCAACGAGAGATTCAGTTTATCGAGAGGAGAAAGGCTATCATAATTTGAATGATTTGTGCTTTTGAAGGAGATCATTAAGGACGATATACTTGCAACAATCTGTGTAAGATTGCTGGTTACATAGGGAGCGGTTGAGAGGAGATGATATAGTCTACAAGGAACAAGGATTTGGACCACTCATCGTCAGAGAGAGATATTTTGTTTTCTGCAGTTTTTTCTTTTATTGATAACACAATTTTTACACTTAATTTAGAAAGGATATAAATATTTTGATTAGGAGAGTTAGAGTAGTTCGGAATTTTGAGATTTCAATTAATATTGTTTGTACCATAAATTTTGATTGTTCACGTACGGAGAACAAAATTTTGAGAATCCTTATATGAGATTTGTTTATTGAAAACTTTTGAGTGTGAATTATTTCATTATTTTTATTTCAATATATAGTGTTAGATCATATGTGTTTTTTATTATTCCGGTATTCTCTGGACCTTACCTTTCACATGTAATAGCATAGATATTGAAGCACGAATTTAACCCTGAGATAAAAGAATTAAAAATTGTGATAGAGTCATAATCATATCATTTAAATAATTTTAATTAATCAAAAAAATTAATTAGCTAATTATTGTTTGGCGCACCAAGACTTTAATTATCACAATAATATATATATATATATATATATATATACATGTATATATATATATATATATATATATATATATATATATATATATATATATATATATATAGATCTAGCGGTTAATGTGGGCTCCGTACTAAAACGGTGTTATACGAACTCTAGGAGAATATACACCGAGTATATTATTATCTAAGTAGCGCTTTATGTAGACTCCGACCAACGAATAGGATGAAGTAGGCTCCGTAATACGTTAAAACATTTTTGGGATCCGTATACACCTTGTCTGGTACAAAACTAAGCTCCTGCAATGTTGCCAATAATTTTATTAGTCGTAGATTTTGAAATTTAACAGCAGGTATATTGTGGGACTTGAAATTTATATTAATATTCATCAATTTAGGCATCGAGGAATTTCATAGATACTTGGCTAACGTAGTTAAAATTTTTATAATATAAATTGTTAACCGACATATAAATTTATATTACTTTTATGTTTAATGGGCAAGGTAGTAATTTATATTACTTGCTTTAATTATTTTTAAACTTAAGTAAGCGTCTATTATAAACTTGGAAAGTTTCTATTTTTATGCATTAGTATTTTCTTTTAATGCATCGGAATGAAACATTTATCATATAAATGTACGTATATCGAGTGGAGTTTTCGTGTAACAGTTTATGAAAGTAGTAGTACTCTAATATTTGTTACCACATAAAATTATAGAAAACTCTGTACAGCAAGGAGATCTTAGTAACTTTCTGATTGCTACAGTTTATGACGTGCAATATTTCTTTCATAAATTAATAAAATTTAAATTACAATAATTTATAAATCACTTTTTAAATTGGTCACTTATGTTAATAGAGGTCATCGTGAGTGCAAAAAGTAACAACGAGTACGAAAGATATCAGGCATCAGGGGTGGTATTTGTAAATCTAAATACCGCTTTCGACACCTTAAATTAAAGGGAATTTCTCTAAAAACTATATGACATCCCCTTAGATAATAAACTTTTGGACAGTCCTATCAGGGAAAGTGAATCAATCCCTGCCTTCCGCAGATTCCAGGTGTTTCCTGGCCCGGGAAACTAGTACCTGTTAAGGGTCCCTTCTCCAGGGTTATGGATGAAGACCGCAACGGCATCCAGGGCAGAGAAGAAGGTCTTTACAACGATCTGGAGGGCGGAGGTGGCAGCCCAATGGTTTTAGGGTTTATATAAAATCAAACCTGGAAAGCGGTAGCTGGTCTTTCAGTATTTGTATTAAGCGGAAGTCATGTAGGCCAGAACGGTCAAAACATAACAGTACCCGGTGTGGTGGTAACCACTTAAACAGCATGTACACAGCGGTTTAGAAATCCAAGGGATGACTACTACACTATTTTTCCCAGGTTTATCAACATAGCTGAGGAATTAAACGATGGCCCCGAGTACGGGCGCCTCTTAAATAAGGTAGGGGTGCGAAGAATGGGTCCGGCTTGGCCAAATTTGATATCGAAAAAAGCTGTAGAATAGGCACATGGAATGTGCGGAGTTTATATGAACCCGGAAAAACACAGAATGCCATAAATGAGATGAGAAGACTGCAAATATCAATTCTGGGTATTAGTGAAATGCGATGGCCCCGATCTGGCCAATGCCATGTAGATGATCATGAAGTGTATTATGCAGGAGAAGACAGTAATTATCATCGTAATGGTGTAGGATTCATAGTCACAAAGGATGTTAGCAAATGTGACAGGGCGATATGCCAGGTATCTGAACGGGTCATAATGATTCAGTTGAACGCGAAACCCAGAAATATAAATTTAATACAAGTGTATGCACCGACAGCGGAAAGTGAACTGGAAGAACTTGAAAAGTTCTACGCCGATGTAAAGACCGTCACTGACCAACTTAAGACTAGAGATCTTACTATTCTGATGGGTGACCTTAATGCTAAGATAGGAAAAGGCAGACAAAGTAACATTATTGGATATTATGGACTGGGCGATAGAAATGAAAGAGATTATTTCTCAGATTTTGCAAAGAACATCATCATCATCATCAATCAGCCCTAAGTTGTCCATTGTTGAACATAGGCCTCCTCTAGACTTTTCCATCTGCTTCTGTTCTGCACCTCTGCTATCCAATTGGTCACGATTCTTTAGAGGTCGTCGGTCCATCGCGTTGGGGGTCTTTCTCGGCTTCGCTTGTCAGGCCGTGGTCTTCACTCAAGCAATTTTTTTGTCCAATTGTCGTCTTTCATTCTTGCAACATGTCCTGTACATCTCCATTTTTGCCTTGTAATATGTTCGATAATGTCTTCCACTCCGGTTCGTCTACGAACTTCCTCGTTTCTTATTCTATTTCTTAAGCTTATTCCAAGCATTGGTCTCTCCATCTTTCGTTGTGTCCTTCTCAATTTTTCGGTTGATGTTTTTGTGAGAGTTAAGGTTTCTGCTCCGTATGTGAGGACTGGTAGAACGCACTGGTTAAAAACTTTTCTTTTTAAATGGATCAGTATATTTGTTTTAAATACATCCCTCATTTTTCCGAATGCAGCCCAACCCAGACTTATTCTTCTAAGTAGCTCGCATGTTTGGTTATCTCGCGTTAACCTTATTTCGTGACCCAAATACACATATTTTTCCACAAGTTCTATGGGCGACTTTTCGATTTCTATTAGCTCATTGGGGACGAGATTGGTCATCATTTTTGATTTTCCATAGTTTATTTTTAAATCGACTTTCTGGGTTACTTGCTGTAGTTATTGTAGCGTAACTCTGGCTTCTCCTAAGTTGTCTGTTATGAGAACAATATCATCGGCATATTTAAGATGATTGAATATCTTTCCATCGATGCTAATACCCTTTGATTCCCACTCTAGCCGTTTAAATGCGTACTCCACAACTGCTATAAATAGTTTTGGCGACAAGGTATCTCCCTGCCGTACCCCTCTGCCAATTTTTATCTTCTCAGTTATGCAGTGGAGGTTAACGGTTGTTGTCGCATTTTCGTATATATTTCGAATAATATTTGCATACCTGTGATCTATTCTGCATTCTGATAGTGCTTTTAAGATAGCAACTGTTTCGACTGTGCCAAATCCTTTGTGGAAGTCGACAAAGATAAGAGCAAGGGGTCTGTTATATTCGATAGACTTTTCAACTAGAGTTTTAAGGCATTGCAAATGGTCGTTTGTTCCGTGTCCCGCTCGAAATCCTGCCTGTTCTTCTGATTGATAGAAATCGAGTTTTGCTTCTAATCTGTTTGTCAGTGTTCGAGTAAAGAGCTTGTATAGGTGGTTAAGCAAACTAATTGGCCTATAGTTTTTGAGATCTGATTTATTCCCGTTTTTGTGGAGGAGGATTGTAACCAAATTCTTCCATGTACTTGGAATGTTTTCACTATGCAGACATAATTAAAAAGTGTTTGGATTCGGGACATCAAAAGTGGACCTCCTAGTTTAATTGTCTCAATGACTACACCATCTTCCCCCGGAGCTCTATTATTTTTCATATTTTTGAGGGCATGTTGAATTTCCTCTCGTGATATATCTGGTATATCCTCCGATCCTACATTATGTACCTTTTGTATTGGTTGTTCGATGAGCTCTGGAATAACTTGACTTTTATATAATGTTTCATAGAAACTTTCTTTTATATGTAATATGCTTGGTCTATCTGAGATAATATTTCAATTTTTGTCTTTAAGTTGGAAGATTTCTTTTTTGCCATTTTCCATTTTTCTCCTCAATGCTTTCATGCTTTTGTTGTCTTCTATAGTTTTTATAATTCTCTTGTTGTTGTATTTTCTAATATTCCGTCTGATGGCTTTAGATATTTGTTTATTGATGCTGTTTATATCTTGTGAGTCAACATTTCCTTGACTTCTGAGCATTCTACGGTCTTCCATTTTTTGTTTCGTTTCTTTACTAATTTTTTGTTCTTTTCCATGTTTAGGGCCAGATTTTTCCTGAGCTTGTGTTAATGTATCTACTATTTCTTCATTTAGGTTATTTACGTCTTCTTTTGTTGTATTGAGAAATCTCTAAATTGATTTAAGACTGTAACATCTTTGACTATATGTTTTTTGTCAGTGATGATGAAGTCGATCTCATTTTTTGTCTTACCATCGGGGCTCTTCCAAGTCCATCTTCTATGGATTTGCTTATAGAAGAAGCTATTCATTAAATATAGATTGTTTTCTAATAGGAAATTTAAGAGTATTTTGCCCCTTTCGTTTTTATCTGGTGTGCCAAAATTTCCGAGGGCATTTTCAGCTGGATCAGTGCTTATTCCTATTTTGGCATTCAAGTCGCCACATATTACCGTAAAATGTTCTTGGTCTTCTGAAACAGCTGTGTACAAGTCATCATAGAACTGTTCTATTTCTTCGTCAGCGTGACTCGATGTTGGTGCATAGACTTGAATGATCTTTATGGAGTAACGATTGTTTAGTTGTAATTTTGCAAGTATAACTCTTGTGGAAACTGCTTTTACTGATATGATATTCTCAGCTAGTTTTTTATTAATAAAGAGCCCAATACCTCAATTCCCATCGTTTTCTCCGACATGATAGAAAATGTGACCGGATTTTAAAGTGGTTAGGCTTTCTCCTTTCTTTCTGACCTCAGCGACTCCAACAATGTCCCAATTGATTTTATTAAGTTCAGATTCTATTTCTATGAACTTTTCTTCTGATAGCAGGGTTCTTGCATTGAAAGTTGCAATTTTTAGAAATATATATCTGTTAGATGGTTTTCTAAGATATGTCGAATTTTGTCCCCCCCCCCATAATCCGTGATATTCTATCAGTGTGAGATTCTGAATTTTTCTTTCTACTCACCTGGGGTAAATCCGTTTTTGTATTTGTATCTGACATAATAAAAGGGTAATAGCAATTAAAACGTCACGCTTGCTTTGCGTGTTGACGAGTTTTTAGTTCAGCCGCCCATTATCGGTACAGACGCTATTGACAACCGCCCAATATGGGTCAGACGCTATCGGTTTGATTTTATACCATCCCTAAAATCCAGGGATGCCACTTCCGCCATCCACGTCGCACCGAAGATCTTCTTCTCCGCCGTGCCTACCGTTGTGGTCTTCACCTGTATCCCTAGGTAGGGGTCAGTGTTATACCCCACAGAGCTGGGTCCCGATCTGGACTTGGCCATGTATTCACTCCGGCCACCTCCGGCGCCAGATTGGAGTTACCCACGTGAGCGACAGAGAAGGTGGCTCTGTGCTCCGCAAAGAACATAACCTATGTATAAAGAACACCTTTTTCAAACTACCTAAACGGAGATTATTTACATGGAAATCTCCAGCAAACACTCCCCGTAATATCGTCAGAAATCAAATTGACTACATAACTATCAGTGAGCGTTACAGAAATGCAGTAAAGTCTGTAAAAACTCTTCCTGGTGCCGATGTTCCATCTGATCACAATCTGTTGTTAGCAGAAATAAAATTAAAACTTAAACGGATAAAGCAACAACGATCCTATAACAAACTGTATATGGATTTTATTATAAACAATAGCCAGATGATTGCAAACAATTTAGAGAGCAATTTTGATAACTATGAACAACAAGAATCCATCGAGGATCATTGGAACCAAATCAAAACGATTATAAGCAACTCAACTCCAAACTTAAAAGAGAGCAGTCAAAAAAAGCAACAGTGGATGAACGATGAGATTTTGAATTTAATCGACAAAAAACCCAATTTTAAGAACCAAAACGTAGAAATGTATAAAGTAATTAATAAAGAGATAAGGACTAAAATAAAATCTGCAAAACAAACATACTTCGAAAACAAATGTTCAGAAATTGAAGAATTACAGGGAAAACATGATTAATTTAATATGTATACAAAAATAAAACAACTGACAGGTCAGAACAAAAAACAGGCAAATAACAACGTTGATAAAGACGGAAAACTGACTATCACTAATTCGCATAAAATAGACAGATGGAAAGAGTATATTGAGGAACTGTTTAGTGATGAAAGGTCCGAGCTTAAAATTAACGAAGTAGTTACAGGACCTGACATAACTATGGACGAAATTGAACAAGCAATACGATTTGCAAAGACCCGAAAAGGTCCAGATGAAATACCAAGTGAAATAATAAAGTGCTTCCAAAGTTCAGGTAAAATATCTCTCCTTCATCTGTTTAATAAAATTTATGAAACTGACTATATACCAACGGATTGGCGGCTGTCGACTTTTGTGACGATACCTAAAAAAGCAAATGCAAAAAGATGTAGTGACTACCGAACCATCAGTTTGATGAGTCTCAAATCTCAAAAATCCCTCTTTTATACCACTTAAAAGAACATAGTGAAGAATGACGGTACGCTGATCTATATCAGGTGTTGAATCAATAATTAGAGAGTAAAATTTCGCTTTCTGTAATTTGTTCACTCTTATGAGTTGCAGATATTTCAATACAATAGAAATAAATTCATCACATATTGTAGGGATAAATAATTTATTATACCAATCTTGAAGTTAGATTGAACTCAATAAATATTCCAAAGCACCTATTGAATTACCATTATTTTCACACAAAATCATTTTTACCACAAAACGTTAAAGTGTAAGAAATAAATTTGATTGCCGCTACCATAGGTAAAAGTACTTCCCTTCAATATATTTTTTTCAAATAGTGCATAGTAAGTAGGAATGGCAACAATATATACTCCATACATTAAATATATCAATATCGCTCAACAGTATTAGTACAGCATATTGGCACGTATGTAATATGATCCAGAATATATTACATACTAAAAAATACTATGTTTAAGTAGCCATTGTCAAGATCAATAGCGCCGATATAGGTAGTTAAAATTTTGAACACTTATTTTAACTGTTTATTATCCATATAAACGACTTGTGACTGAAATTACAAACTTATTTACTGTGCATAAAGAGATTCTTTATTACCTACAGTTATTAGTACACAAATTTGATTCGAAATATCGTCGAATAGTAATAGTCTGTATATAAAAATTAAATTTTTCATAAAAAGTAAATGATAAGCCATTAGTTAAGGGGTCAAAAGAAGGAGGCTTCACGAAGATTAAAGTACTAATGAGACCATTGCAATCGGATGTACCCTGGTGAATGATTAACTAATTAATTGGCTAATTATTCAATCACCCGTGCAATATGATTTTGTCAAATCGAACCATTTAGGACAACCTATTCTAATTATGTTTATAAAAATTGAGGGCATATCTAGAGATAAAGAAACTTTACTTTACTAAAACTCATAGGTAAGACATGTTTCTAACATAAATGTGACGTATTTCTAGTACAGATAAAACCATGTGATAAATAGAAAAGTGTTATCTTTGCCGGCAAAGAAGCAAAGAAAAACTCAAAGTGAGAGAGGAAAAAACCAGTCAGCTGAGAGAACTTTTCAACGATGTTGAGCTTGGATCCACCATCTACATCTCTCTCTCTCCAATAGCACTACAGCCCAAATCGGGCCTTGGTCTCCTCCAAACTATGCCTCCAATCTTGTCGGTCTCGCGCCGATCTTCTCCAGGTTCTAACTTCTAGCAAATTTTGCGCGTCCGCTGCCACTTCATCCTCCCATCTTCTGCGTGGCCTTTCTTTTGGTCTTGCGCCCTGCATTTTACTATCAAGGGCTCTTTTCGGCAATCTTTCTGTCTCCATTCTTACTACATGACCAGCCCAGGGAAGTCTCTGAAGTTTAACGAATTCTGAGATCGGTGTCTCTTTAAACAGTTGGTAGAGTTCATGGTTATACCTGTATCTTCATATTCCGTTTTCGTTAATAGGTCCAAATATCTTTCTTAGGACTTTTCTTTCGAAGACTTCCAGTTTTCTTTTTGTCTCTTCTGTCATCACCCATGTCTCGCATCCATAACATACTATTGGTCTGATAATAGTTTTGTAGACCCTGATTTTCGATCTCCAGTGTGTGTTGTTGGAGCGAAACACATGATTGAGTGAAAAATAAGCTTTGTTTCCATTTACTATTCTTCTTTGGATTTCTGGCTCTTCTGTTCCATCCGTGTTTAATGTAACTCCTAAATATATGAAACTTTCTACCGTTTCAATATCGTCCTCTAATTCAACTGTGCGTCTGTTTCCCCTAGCTCTTGCCTGTGTTAACTTTTTTGTCATTTGAATATTTATTTCTAGTCCGGTCTCTTTTGCCTTTGATTTTAATTGTGAATATATTTCTGCCGCCTCTTCTGTTCTGCAACACATGATGCTGATATCATCGGCATAGGGCAATCTGTATTGATTTATTTGTTAGGAGATTACCTCTTCCAATAATCAGCTGTCTTATCACATATTCCAAGGTCAGGTTGAATAGTGTCGGTGCAAGCCCGTCTCCTTGCTTTAATCCTTGGGCTATCGTAAAATTTTCAGTGAGCTAATTTTGGACTCTGACAGTTGCTATTGGCGAATCCATTGTTGTTTTTACCAGTCGGATGTATTTTTGGGGGATATTAAAGCTCTGCAATATTTGATATAACTTGTTCCTATTAATTAAGTAGTAGGCTTGTTTAAAATCTATGAATATGTTGTGGACGTCAATGTCGTATTCCCACTATTTGTTTAAGATTTATTTTACTGTAAATATTTATTCAGTTGTAGATCTTCCTTCTCGGAAACCGGTCGTTTGTTTAGTATGTAAGTAAAAATTTTGTACGCCGTGCACAAGAGGATTATGCCGCGATAATTTTCGCATTTTAGTTTATCCCCTTTTTTATAAATTGGGCATATATTCCCGGTTTTCCAATCATTAGGGATCTTTTCATCATTCCAAATCTTGTTCATGAGCACATGCATTTGTCCTACTAGGTGATCGCCACCTAATTTATATAGCTCAGGTGGGACGTTGTCAATACCTGGAGGCTTATTGATCTTTCGTGCTCGTATTGCCTGTTTTACCTCTTCCATCGTTGGGGGTTCTACATTTTCGGTGTCTCCCTCATTGTGATGCATGTCAATATGATCTTCATTTTCTTGTGTCCCTAAAAGAGTTTGGAAATAGGTTTTCCAGACTGATTTTATTTCTTTTGGACCACTGCTTATTTGCCCTTCTTAATTTCTGCATAGATTTGTTCGGGGTTTATATCCTTCTCTTAAATTGCGTATATATCTGTACGCCTGTCTTATATTGTTGCTCTGAACATTTTCTTCCATTTTCTGTATATTCCGTTTTCGTATTTTCTTTTCTTTGTTCGGCATATTTTATCTGCTCTCCATCTTGAATCTTGGTAACTTGCCCTTCTTTCTCTGGTTCTTCTTTCCATATATTTCTTGTGTTCTTCATTTCTTTTCTGTATGGCCTTATTACACTAGTCATTAAACCATTCCCTTTTTTTATTTTTCTTATTCTTGCCTATGATTTTTCTTGCAGAGTCAATAACTTTTGTTTTGATTTCTTCCCAATGTTCTTCGGTACCTAGTGCTGTCAGTGTTTGTGTTATTTCTCTTTCATAGTTCTGTATGACATCTTGTTGTTTAAATTTTTGTATATCTAGCTGTTCTGTTCTTTGTTCCTGTCTTTATTTCCTGTTTCTCTGAATTCTGCATTTGTATTTTATCTGTACTAGGAGATGGTTAGATCCGCAGCATGCTCCTCTTCGGCTTTTCACATCTTGTATGCTTGTTGCGGCCCATTTGTCTATCAAGACATGATCAATTTGGTTAGCGGTTGTTCCTCCAGGCATAATCCATGTCGCTATGTGTAAATAGGTGACGATAAAAGAAAAGCTTTCTATGATCAGTTAGGTGGTAGACTTAGAAATATTTCAACTAAGAAATGACTCATAATAGAAGATAACTTCAACGCTAATATAGGCTAATTAGACAGAGGAAATGAACATATAGATGGAGGATACGGCATTGGAACTAGAAATAACGCAGCAGATAATATACTGGAATTAGCAGTAGCACTAGGTATGGCCACTGTTAGTAAATGCTTTTAGAAGAGAGAAAGCCAACTTACCAACCAATAGAAATATTAGAAAATCAGTTTAAATTCACGCAAGGCAAATCAACAACGGATGCAATTTTTATCATAAGGCAAGTAATGGAAAACTAATGTTAGAACAGGTGAGGGTAAGACTGATAAATTTCATTTAAGAATAGTATTGCATCAGGGGTCAGTGCTAATCCCTTATCTCTTCTAATTAGTGTTGGAAAAATTAACGAAAACATGTCAAGGAGATATCCCATGGTGCCTGATGTATGCTAACGATGTGGTGTTAGTAAGAGATAAGGAGAGAGAATTCAATTAATGATTGAGACAGTGAAGATGGGCGCTTGAGCAAAAAGGTACTAAGGAAGACAAAAACAGAGTATCTAAAGTGTGCATTTAAAAATTAACTTCAACTACACTTTAAATCAGGTTGTAAGTTGACTGGTGAAATTATTGAAAAAAAATCGTTTTAGGTAGGAATCTAGATTTGATGTTACAAAGCAATGGGGAAATAGATGGAGATATAGTAGAATCAAATAAGGATGGATAAAATGGAAAGAAGCAAGTGATGTCTTGTGTGATAGAAAGGTTCTTACGAAACTGAAAGGTAAATTCCATAAAACGGATATAAAACCGTAATTGGACAGTTAAAAAAATAAGAACAATGAATGCATTTGAACAAAATGACAATGCTTAGATGGATGGGTCGCTTAAAAAGAAAATATTAAATTAAAAATTAAAATATTAGCAGAAGTCTAGGCGCAGCACCTCATCTATGCAAAAATGGGGAAGCATAGGTTACGATAATTAGGGCATGTTGATCGTCGACACGAGAGTCATGCAATACATAGAATTCTGGTTTTCCATGTCCCAGAAAGTAGTAGAAGAGAAAGACCGAAAAAGAGATGACGGGAAACGAATAGGAGAAATATGTGTATGAAAGAAATTCATCTTGATATGGCGAAAGATAGAAAGATATCTCTGTATATAAGGATAAGGCGTAAAGGGATAAAGGCAAAGAGAATGATGATGAAGAATCAGTAAATATGGTGATACTTGCATATATACATAATTTTTCAAAATAAATGAATCGCTTATTTTTATTAATTATTCGCTACTCGATTTATTCAAAATATTATATAACAAATTGTTCATATTTGTTAAATCAGTAATGTTAAAACTGTTTGAGAAACAGCTAGTTAAGAACCACCTTAAGTTAATGAAACCAATAATAAAAGAAAAGAGCTGATTCCAAACCGATAATTTTTATTCAGAGATAAAAAATATCCTATGATTAATTGAATATATAGAATAATCGATATAGGTAACTAAGTGAGAAACTTGTTGAGAAACACGTTTTAGAAAAAAAAATTGTGCTAGTCTTTTTTGACATAGCTTAGGCCTGTGCTAAAGTATAGCATGGGAGTTTAACCTGCAAATAGTATACCTACATGGTCATAGTTGGAAATGACACTGTCATACTCACAGTATTTGACAACAGCAAAGTAGCAGCAAAAAAATTATAACTGTTATTAAATAAAATTCATATGTACTTAAAATTGGAAACCTAAACTAAATGAGTCCAAATTAATGAACGTCAAGTTTATACATCTGAAAATCTAAAACATTAATTTTACAAAAAACGATGTCTAAATACCTTATGCATCTTTCACAAAATACATGGGAACTGTACTTGAGACTTATATAGTATATGTTAAAAAAGGGAGGAACTCAGAAAAGTTATCAGAAAATGTATCCGCAACTCCTATAGACATTAACTTGGTACTGATATCTCTGCTCCCCGATTTTAGCAAGCAGTCACCAAACCATTAAAACTGCTACATTCATACTTCCTATTATCCAACGATTAGCCATTGCAAGTAGAATATGCAAGGAAGTTTTTGGCAATTTAATAGGGTTTTTGTGTGTTACAATATAATTTCTCCGAGAAAGTAAAGAATATCTATCCGCTATCCTGATTTATTCCATAGATTAAATATTAGAATACTATAGAATAATGCTATTACCAGCAAAAAAACGGTATAATAGTAACGAGAAAACCAAATAAATGTTCATTAACAGACAAAAGAGACGATAGGGCATATAACGTAACAATAGACTCATATAATTTTAAAAAATTTGAGCGTTTTAGATATCGCAGATAACGTTGTCACATAAGAGACAAAAGGAAAAATTTAGGTAGCAAACTGATATATGTATGTATAACCTCAAAATACTTTTAAATCCAGAAGTGTAATACATACTACTAAAATCAGGATATATACATATATAAGACAATGTAAGTAAAACTCAGGTATTAATTACATCAGGATTGCTAGAAAGATTGCCCTCAGTCAGAAGTGTTTTACGACCGGGAACTAATGCTAAGGTCAAACAGGTATATAAAAATTGCACCGTCGTACAAGAAACTAAATCTCAACGATAAAGTTATTGTTTTGCACTTTGTATTGATTTGTGGTCTGATTCATAATAGAATTATATATTTCTTCTAGAATTCTTCTTTCTGCGATGCTCAATCGGCTCTTATTTTATTTTTTCATTGTTCGTGTTTTACTTACATACGTGGAATATTATTTTTCTCACTGCGGGATGTATTTTTGGATTTAATTTTTTGCTTAAAACGTAGCAATTTCCAGCTTGTATTCTGTTGTTATTCTCTTTTGTAGTGTTTTTGTTAAAAGTGCTCTTAAATCTCAAGTATTTAGACCGATGAAACATTTCAAAGTTATACTGGTCTATTGAAATATTATGTCCTATTCTGTTTCTTATGATAGTCTTCTTATGATAGCCATATATTTTTTTATTATCGTTGATTTGGAGGACCCTTTTTTGCGATTTTTTCTATTGAATGTATTAATGTTTTTTTCTCACTAATAATTATACTCACTACTATGTTAAACTCATCGTCAAAAGTCCCTATAATATGAGGACCTTAATTATTAAACTGTGAGATTTTCTGTGTTTGCTTTCCGGGCAATGCTCTCAAGCATTGCAAACTAAAGCTTAATGTTTTTCTTATTCCCAACATTTTTAATTAAGTATATAATAGTGAATATTTGATCAACGGTTCATTGAATTTTTCTAATTTCACATTAATCTTTCCTAATTTCACATTTGTGGTTGCTGTATGTCAAAGAAGACACCATTTTCCATAGCGGGTGCTATGATTCCAATGGTGTAAAGTACAACCTACATATTTGTTGCCAAAATTACTTTGCTGCTGTCTCGAGTACCGTTTACTGTTATATGAATTTTGTTACGAATTTATATGGTGTGCTGAACTCTATTAAATCTTTTACCGCGAATTGAAAAGCATGTTTTAACCTTTATTTGTAACATTTATCGTTATTTGTCTTATATGTATACAATCGTCCTAACATTTGCGTTATTCATTGATATTTATGTGGCAATTAACTGTAAAGTGATTAGTCTTTTCTGTCGTATCATATTTTCTTGATTTTATTTTTGTAGACAAGCGGTTTAGTTTGTGTAATATAATATCCCCAATTCGTTTCATAATATTTAGTTTTCAAAACAGCTGTTCGCTAATTCGTTCACCTTTTTTAAAGCACTTTGGGTTATGACTATTGGATTTTACTTTTTAAATAGAGTTTGGAATGGAATCTTCCTGTTTGAAATCAATGTACATTTGAAAATAAGTCGACAGTTTTCCTTGAAGTCTGACTTTACTTGTAGATTATTCCTTGTTAAATTAATTAGTTTATTAGGTACGCCTAGTTCTTCCATGGTATTTCATAGTTTTATTCTTATGATTATATCAGTGTTTGTTTAAAATTTATAAATAACTAGTTTAATGTTTTTTTTTGTATTCCCAACATTTCTCATTAACTGCCTAATAGTGAATAATTGATCAACGATTTATTAAGTTTTTCTAATTCCACACTAATATCCACCTATTTTATAGTTCACCTATTTACTCAATCGTTCTAGGTGTATTAGAAAAAATACTGTATATCCTAATAATTAATAGATATATAGCTTATATCGCTATAGTTTATGCAGTACATTTTATTACATATTCCTTTTGTGTATGGGTATGCTTTTCAGCAAGTTGGTACTTGCTCTTACTTCTAAATTGACGGATCAGCCGTTTAACTGCCTGTACTAAACTTTCTTCTTCATTTTGCAAATATATATAAAAATTAATAAAAACCACTCTGACATACCGCTGATTGAAATGTTGGATACCCTGGCCTATACTATTCAATCAACAAAAATACTAAGATCACACAGGGAGAATATTATGGGTTATTTCTGGTTTCGTCATAATTTACACTGAAATTACTAACAAGAGAGTGCTCTCACTTCCACATGTTGAAATTGATATATAGTACCAACAGATGCTAGTCATATTATACCATCAGTACTAATAAAATAGAAACTATCAAATTAATGTCAATTTCATTTAATCACACGTACTAACCTTAGACATGGTCATTTAAGGAAACACACCTCAAAAATGTTGACAATAAATTAAAAATATCTTAAGCGTTATAAAAGTACCAGAGCAGCAAAGCTCACAGCATGAGAATATTGCCTCGTTCTTTTATATAGCAATTTGTTCTCACCATTTTATAGTTTTTCAAAAAATGAACTCCGATTCGAAGATTAAACCGTCAAACAAAATGTAAAAACCTATTCATATTTTGAGATATAAAATCTTAAATTTAGATATTGAACATTCTTAATAAATGTATAATCTAATATTTAAGCCTGTTTAAGTTTTGCAGACTTGGAAAACCCTGAACAGACAAATATTTATTCTTTAATGTCCTAAGTTCTAAAAAAAGTGTACTCAAAACGAATAAACATTATCTACCAAGTGTTTTATTCCAGTTTCATATGAAAGCACCAGATATTAGATATTATAAATTTCATAGGTACAATAGAGCATATAGTGAAATATAAATATCTTAGAATAACTGTATCGAGCGAGGATAAGGTTATTGATGAGAAAAAAAAGACCTATCGCTGAGGAAGTGAGAAAGTAATTGGCAAACGCAAAGAGCACTTTAATTATAATAAATGAAATATGCATTACAATCTATTATGATACACATATATTCGTATCGCAGAAACAAGACAATAAACACGTTAAGAGAATCTTAATAATAACCAAAATTTAACTTTTAATACACAGAAGAAATAATGATATACAGAAGATATATAAATTAAAAAACTTTATCTACTTATTGTACACAAGAGAGATACCTCTAGAAAAACTCAAAACGATCGAAAATATATACCAAAACAACACAATAAAAGTAAAAGTAGACAAAGAACTAACCGACCCTATTGAAACTGGCAATGGGATAAGACAGGGATATTCCCTGAGTCCTTTATTGTTCAACCTAATTGTGCATGACATAATAAAAAAGTAAGAACTTAAAAAGGATACCAAATAGAAGAAAAACAAATTAAAATCATCTGCAATACTACTCTTTCAAAGTGAAGATGATTTACGACGTATCCCGCACCAATTTCATATAAAATTTAACATGTTAATTTCCCCAAAAGAGACAAAATGCATGGTTACAACAGCAAATTTACTAAGATGTTAATTGGAGCTGGAAGGACAGATAATAGAACAAGTGATGGAATTTAAATATCTAGGCATCACATTATCTAGCTACGGAAAGCTCGGAACTGAAGTGGAAGATCCAGTGAATAGAGCAAACAGAGCCCCAGGCTGCCTAAATGAAACAATACGAAGAAATAAAAATATCGGGAAAGAAACGAAAGGCAGAATTTACAAAACAGTCATCAGACCAATAATGACATACGCGGCAGAAACAAGACCTGACACAAAGAGGACAAAAAGGGTGTTAGAAACAGCAGAGATGAAAACACTTAGAACAATTGATGGTAAGACACTATGGGAGAGTGCTAGAGAGCTAGAAGTACAGATATACGACGTAGATGCAAGGTAAAGAACATCAAGAACTGGTTAAGAAATAGAAGAGTGAATGGAATAATCATATAAGCCGAATGACAACAAATAGAGTAGTAAAGACGGCAAGAGACGGTTAACCCATAGGAAAATGATCAGTAGGAAGACCACGAAAACGATGGAACGGCAACTTACTGGAGGCACATTGAAAAACAGACAGAGTCATGTCTATATAAAAAGAAGAAGAAGAAGATACACAGGATAATCATTAAAATAGCTGCAATAAAGATAAAATAAATCAATAATATTAATGTAGAATAGCAGAGGACAGAGTGTTTAGAGAAAATAATGAATCAGTCATATTAATATAGAATAGCAGAGGACAGAGGATTTGTCATAGCTTTGGACAAGTGCCCAATTGAAAAAATAACACAGGTCGTTAAAAAAAGACGGAACTCTAGAAAGAAAATAGAATAGATTTAAAAAAAAAATAAAAGCATAAACATGTCTTTTCCTACTTTTTTAATATTGAAAATACGTAAATAGAACATTGAATTAAAATGTTACCTTTGATATCTATGATAAACCTATGACCTAAACAGTGGCGCCAATTTATGTAGTTGAAATTGTTTACACTTATCTTAACTGTTTATTTTTTTATTATCTATAGATGAGTTGCGACCGATATCACAAACTTATTTATTTTCCACAAAGAAGCCCTTTAATACCTAAAATTATTACTGTACAAATCTGATTCGAAATATCGTCAAAAAGTAATACACGGCATGTAAAATTTAAATTTTTAATAAAAAGTAAAAGATTAGGCATTACTTCTGTGGTTCAAAGAACGAGCCTTTACGAAGATTGAAGTACTAATAAGGCCACCGCAATCGGGCATACCCCGGGTAATGATTAATTAATTAATCGGCTAATTCTTCAGTCACTTCTTTAATATGATTTAATCAAATTGGTCCTTTTTAGGACCAACTATTCTAATAACATATGTCTATAACTGTTAAGGGTATTTCTAAAGATCAAGAAACTTTACTTTACTTAAACTTATCAGACATATGAGCTAAACACGAATCTGACTTATTTCTAGTGCAGGAAACACATATAGGGCCTAACCTAGGGTATTTGGTATACAGCTGATCGTTAAAACCACATTATAGATATAGACATGCTATTTCTGTCGAAAAACAAGCAAAGAATAACTCTAAGAAGAGAGTTATTCTTATATTGTAGAGTAAGAAAGGACAAAACCAGTCAGCTGAGAGAACATTTTAACAATGTTGAGCTTGAATCCACCATCTACATATTTAATGAAAAATAATACAACTACCGACATTGAGGATCTGAGCACAAAGCTTATTACGAAATCTGGACCAAAAACACTACAATGGCTGATCCGGATGATGAACAACTGTATTCAAATTATGGAGATACCCAAAGTCTAGAGACAAGCCAAAGTTGTTAACTTGCTTAAACCTGGCAAAAACTCCAACGACTACAAAAACTATCGGCCAATATCTTTATTTTGTCAGCCCATCAAAATACTTTTGCACAAGATCGTTAATATGATATTATCGATATTAGAAGAAAAACTTAAATTAAAAGGCAAAAGTGGCTGTAGATAGGGAAGATTATGTACATCACAAATACTAAATCAAAGACCAGAACGAAAAATATCGGGTATTAGGAGTGGTATTTTTCACTCTAAATGCCGCTTACGACACCTTAAATTACAGAATATTTCTAAAAAAACTATATGATATCCCCTTACATAACAAACTCACTTATATTGTCTCCGTATACCTACACAAGAGAAAAATTTTTGTATCACATAATGGTTAGAATAGCAGTAGAAGAACAGTCTCGCTTGGGGTAGCATAAATGCACCTACACTGTATAACATATTTATTTTGAGATAACCTTCTATCGAGATATCATATTTAGTACACAAATAAGAGCAGAACTAAAATAATAAAAAAGCTTTATACAAGATATTGCAGAAGATTGGATAAAATAAAAGTAGTTTTTATTAATCGGATGCTTAGATAAAACGTACAAAGACATACTCACGTAAACAAAATATATTATGAAATTTCTATAATTAAAAAAAACATCGAGTTCAGCATTGAACTAATAAAATTATATTAAATTAAAAAACAACATTATTTTTAAAAATGCAGAAAAAATAAAATTTTATATGCAAGCGAACATTCCATTAAATAATAAGCCCAAGTCCTTTTGTATCTATATACCTGTTTTTTAAAGAACCAGTTACCTTTTAGTACGTAGTTATACCAGGTAATACGATATCCTCTGTTACACAGTGTAATGCGTATGACATTCCACTGTCTACAAACAGTAGATAAAAATAAGGAGCCCATATAAACCGTTCAGGGTATATGTTGAAAATATACGGTATAATCGCACAGTTGCCAAACTCTCAGAGCTTACTTAAACCGATAAACGTATGGTTCAAATATACAATGAAGAAGATCTGAACGACCCCTATAATATATACACGTGAACTAAGCGATATACATTTATGATACAGGGGTATTTACGGGCTCCAAAAAATTTTTATAAATTATTAAACTCTACATGTTGATGAATCGACTGAACCAATATTACGGAATTGTCAAGTGAGCTCCGTATATCGGTATCCACTTGACCACGGAGCTCAATTGAACCTGAATTTTAACATGGGCGGAGTTCACTTAATGCCGTAGATATATATATATATATATATATATATATATATATATATATATATATATATATATATATATATATATATATATATATATATATATATATATATATATATATATATATATATGTATATATATATATATTCAGTTTCAACTATTTATTATTCTGTGTCAGCTTCTCGTATTTTCCATATTCTTTCCCTTCTGTTTTAGGCACCTCTCAGATCCTCCTTCTGCTTCGCCTTACCGGCCCAGCAATAGACACGCCCTCTAGAGCTTGACCAGTGAGTTGTTTACCATTTTATACGGTCACGAAAGACGTTTTCCGAGGTATATATATTTATCTCCGAAATTCAAACTTCCGTAACAAGTACTATAAGTGGGCAACTCGGAACAAGCAAGAGGCGTGTGTGTTATTACACTTGGTCACACACGTCATCCAGTGAGGAACCTTCAAAATACTCTCAGAGAGAAAAATACCTTGGCGAACTGACCCCGACGCGCCGATTTTTAATAAATAAAGAAACTTTCCTCTTGTTTCTTATTTCTTCCTTCTCCCTTTGTTTTGTCTGTTTTAGTACATTATGGAATTACAAAGGATACTCAGATCGTCCGTCTTAACGGACAGAGCGACTGACGGTGATCCACAGCCTACCGTAGATTCGCCTCAGCGACATGGCTCCCAACTCACGAGGACAACAGATCCTCCACCTACACCGACAGAGCTGCTGACGCTCCTAGCAGCTTGGATGCAAGCCGTAACAGCGCTAACGCTAGCACAGACAACGAAGACCGAACCAGCAACCACTCCTCCGGCACCGACACCACCTCAACAAAATGGAGACCAACATTACAAAAATTCTCAAGCGGAGAGACAGAAAGCCCAGACAAATTTTAAAACGCTGCCACGGAACACTTATTAAACATGGGGTTAGATGAAAAACATTGGACAGCCTACATTTTAGAAGAAGGACTCCCAGTAGAAGAAGCGAATAATGTTTCAAGAGGTCCAAGAAATGTTTTCCGCCGGAGTAATTCGACCTAGCAAAAGCCCCTACAACAGCCCCGTCGTCGTCATGACCAAGAAGGATGGTACGCCGAGATTCTGTATTGATTACAGAAAAATCAACAACATCACCGTGGACGAAGTATCCAACATGCCGCCGATCCACGATAGCATCAAAGAACTAGGCACAGCCACAATCTTCTCAACCCTCGACGTGAAAAGCGGTTTCTGGCAGATACCGCTCGACGAGGAGTCCAAGCCAAAGACAGCCTTCAGCCTACCCTATGGATCAGCATTTGAATTCACGGTGATGCCCTTCGGATTGAAGAACGATCCCGCTGCCTTCCAGAAGTTGGTCACGACAGTCCTTGCCGGATACATTGATGTCTTCGTCAAAGTCTACATGGAAGACATCATCATTTTCTCAAACGACTGGGATGAGCAACAAAGACATCTACAACTGGTGTTGGAACGACTACGAACTCATGGCCTATGGGTTTCCTTGAAGAAATGCAAGTTTGCAGAGAACGAACTCGAGTACCTAGGCCATAAGATCACGTCCGAAAACACCCAACCACTGCACAAACACTGCGAAAAAATCAGAGGATTCTCCACTCCGAGGACCTTGAAACAAGCCAAAAGTTTCATCGGAACCGCAAGTTGGCTCAGGGATTTCATACCAAACTTTACCACGATTGTCACCCCACTAACAGACCTGACAGCCGCGAACAAGAAATTCAAATGGAACGACCAAGCAGAGAAGGCGTTTAACGAAATAAAAAACGCAATCTCCAGCAACCTAGAATTGAAACGGCCTGATGCTAGCCAACCATTCAACCTACAAACTGAAGCTTCTGAGATTGGAATATTGGCAGTGTTGTTTCAAGGTCCCGCTAACGATAGAAAAATTCTGGCCTACAGCTCGACAAAATTGAGACCAGCAGAACGTAGATACCACATTAACGAGAAGGAGTACCTCGCATTGTTTTGAGCTTTGAAGAAGTTTAAACATTTCATACAAGACCAGAAATTCACATTATACACCGATAGCAGAGCCCTCCTATGGTTGGACCTCCCAGTAGAACAAGTACCTCCCAGGAGAACAAGTATTGATCCGCAACCATCTCAAGGGGAACTTTGGCCAGACATGGACAGGACCACACACCGTCTTGAGAGCAGCCGGAGACCACACGTACGAGGTTCACAGAGACCAGGACGTGGACAGGCTAATCCACGTTGACGACATCCGACCACTTTCTTTTCGAACTTCAAAAATAAAAATGTTTTTTCTTCTACGTTCACGAATATATTTTTTTTATTTTTTATCTAACTATTGTATATCTTTCCGACAAAGACAATAAAGGAGACTGACTTCCACACATTCTAAGTCGGAAAGGTCCTTTTTCTCTTAAAAAAATTTTTTTCCTATATTTATTAATTGTAACAACTGATTTTTTTTTATAATAAATAAAACATCGTATTCTCCAACCAACCAGTCTCGAAAGGGGGGGGGGTGTCGCCAGATCTGATACGTCACTAGCGTAAGAGACTGACTAGTACTCATCCAGATCTGCGCATTTCTTACCTCATAGCCTTCTGATTGGTCCCCGAAGTTATCCTATTTTCTAATTGGAGAGTTATTGGTCGCGCCCACTTTTCACACTCGCCAAAGTGACGAAAATAGGATAAAAGACTAGGTGCACTATTTTCAGAAGGTCTAAGTAAGTTAAGTTCACCACCAGCCGCTGAACAGTACAGACGTGCGAGAGCCGAGCGAAGACACCGCCTAGGAGCTGCAGCGACAGAGTCAAAGTCAGACTTTTCAGTCTAACCGTGAATGTAAACACGGTTAAGCGGAGACACGGCGCCTACAACGACCGAGGCCAGATAAGAGGCAAATGCCTACGCCGAAACGAGGTTAAACCGGGGAGATTTGTTTTTTAATCAGTCTTCACGGAGGCCAAATCACTTCCGGCGGACCTTCCTACGCTCAAGCAGCAAAAGCGCAAGAAAATGAGAATACAATTCTCATTTTCAGGCAACACCAAGATGGCCTAGTAAACTCTGTAAAAGAGCTACTTACTAGGGTCGTCAACGAGGCGATAGCAGATATAAAGCTAGCACTGAACTAGTGCAAGCAAATAGGATAAATACTTGAGGATAGGCTCCTGGAACCCAGGAGGCGTAAGGACCAACCAGAATATACTGGACGAACTGGTCAACAGGTACGAAATGGATGTCATAGCCATACAAGAAACGAAACTTACAAACAACATAAACATCAAGTTCCCAGGATACGACGTCTATAGGAACGACAACACAGCAAGGTCAGGTGGGACAGCAATTCTAGTGAAAAAAGGCATAGGTCATATCAGAATAACAACACCGCAACTAAATACTATACAAGCAACAACAATAAGAGTACAAATGAGGCAAGGAGAAGTCAGAATTACCTCCACCTACGTGATCCACCTACCACAAGATCCACTGATCGATGAAGACCTAAATACGTACTTAAACGATGAAACCTCAATAATAATAGGAGACCTAAACGCAAGATCCCCAAATTGGAATGACAGAGCTACGAACAGAAATGGAAGGCTACTAAACGCATACATCGAAAATAACGAAAACGTTATGGCAATGGGCCCCACAGACCCAACGCATTACCCAGGAAATAGACTTCCTACACACATAGACATTGTAGTAGCAAAAAACCTGGGACTCCAAACAGAACTACAAACGTTAAATGAAGGCACAACCGACCACAATCCCATCCTATTAGAACTAGGAACATGGGAAGAAGAAAGCGTAATCAAAAGAATTAAAAAGAAAACAAAGTGGACAAACTTTAAGAGACTCGTGAGCACCGGAATAAACATAGTTCCAGTGATAGACAACCTACGAGAAATAGAAGACAGAGTCCTAGAGTTGGAAAACATCATCCAACAAGCGCTCAGAAATAGCACTACAGAAGAGGAAGTACAAATGCACACAGGAAGATTCAAAGATATACCACAAGCAATAAAAGACTTGATAAATGAAAAGAACAGAGCAAAGCAGACAGCAAGAAGGACAAGGAATTAGGCAGACAAAAACAGAGCACACAGACTAAATAGAGAGGTCAAAACAGCACTACAACAACACCGTAGTGAAAGCTGGGAAAACCACATAAGAGATATGGAAGAACAAGGATCAAACATGCAAAATGTCTGGAGACTCCAGAAGATTTTGAGAAACGTCAGAAAGCCAATCCCCCATTACACGGAGAAAATGTAATCATATACACCACAGAGGAAAAAGCAAAGGTAATGGGGAGTACTCTCGAGAGAGAGTATGCATTAAAAACCACCCAGACGAGGACATCGACTTTAAAAAAGAAGTCGAAGGACAAAGAGAAGACCTGAAAATCCAAACGAAATCATCCCTCCTACATCACCGGAGGAGATAAATGAATTAATCAAAAACAGCTCGCCGAAAAAAGCACCTGGCCTCGATCAAATCACGAACAGGGCTCTAAAATACTTACCAGCGAGGGCTATTGTATATCTAACAAACATTATAAATGCAATGATAAGATTCAAGAAGTTCCCAAACAGATGGAAAGAGGCCCATGTCATAATGTTACCAAAGCCCGGAAAAGACAACACATTCCCGCAAAACTAGGAGCCAATAAGCTTACTACCTGCAATCAGCAAGATTGTAGAGAGAATAATACTCAGCAGACTTCAAGCCGAAACAGACAGACTAGATATAATACCCGAAGCACAATTCGGCTTTAGATCAGAACACTCCAGTGAGCTACAAGTACTCAGACTAACAGAGTACATAGCAGCTGGATTCAACGACAAACAATTCACAGGAGCCGCCTTCCTAGATGTAAGCAAGGCATTCGATAGAGTCTGGCATAAAGGATTGATATATAAAATGAGAGGATAGAGGTACAGTGGAGCAACGACAAGGCTGATCTCGTCGTACTTGAACAACCGTCGTTTCAGAGTCCGGATAGGACAAGTCCTGTCAGAGCTCGGGAACCCGGAGGCTGAAGTGCCACAGGGAGCGGTACTGTCACCTCTACTGTACACGATATACACAGCAGACATACCTAGAACACCAGATACACTATTAAGCCTCTATGTCGACGATACAGCGATAGCGACCAAACATAGAAACGTAGATATAGCGGTTAACAACCTACAAACAGCGCTGGACAATAAAAGAATGGAGTTTAAAATGGAAAATAGCACTAAACTCCGACAAGACACAGTCTGTTCTTTTCAAAAAGAGGCACCAGCAACCAGAATATCAGGTAACTGTGCAAGACAATCCCATTGAGTGGAAAAGCGAAGCAAAATACCTCGGAGTAATCATGGACAAAGGCTTAACATTCAGCAAACACGTAGAAACCACAGTACAAAAAGCAAACATGGCAAGAGCATCTATAAGAGGACTAATAGAAAGAAAAAGCAAACTTAGAGTAAAAACAACGATAAGACTAATAAACAGTATAATCTTGCCCATACTAACATATGCATCCCTTGCATGGGGACACATATGCCACACTTCAAAAAAGAAAATACAAGCGGCACACAACAACAGCCTAAGAGAAGCAGTCAACGTACCAAGATTACGTTGCAGAAAGATTCCTCTTTAGAGAATTACAACAAATCAGAGTGACTGACACGATGAAACAAAAAGCCAGGATAAAGTTCGCGGAAATAGAGAACCACCCCAGTCACATACTAAGAGAGATAATGAGGTATGACGCTTTCCATAGATGGAAGCACAAAAGACCAAAACAACAAATAGTAGCCAGACTAAAACAATAACACCACAGAGAAAATTAAACCAGAGAGAAAACAAAACACTAGAGAGAAAACACTTCAAAATAACAACAACGCACACAGAAGACAGTTCGTAGCTCAAAAACACTCAAGGACTATCGCCAAACACAAAGTGGGCCCGGTTGCCTTAAAGAAGATAAGCTCTATGCTATCATATTGTATTATATTTTATATATTTTTCAGATTTTAAACTAATTCTGATTTTTTGTTTCAGGGCAACCTACAAAAAAAATCACAAAAAACACAAAAAACCGGCCTCGGCCACCAAAAAAATACTAACAAAAACCGGCGCAAGCCAACAAAAAAATTAACAAAAATCCCAAAACCCGGGCACGTAGGGCCCAACCCTTGAGTTTTTGCATTCGGTTAGGAAACCATGTTGGGGTTCTATTACCCAGGACCTCCACATGAAGAGCATTTGGCTGATATTTGTGCTCCTATCGCGCATCAGAGTGCTATAGGGGGGAAAGGGATGGTCTGGAGCATTGAAGCGCGGTGGGGTGACTCCTGTTTTTACTCGAGTTAACACACCTCGCTCCAATGAATTGTTACACCCGAACATAATTCATAGGGGTGAACATTTCTCACAGGCTGGGTTTAATCAAATTGCTTGCTTGCTTGCAGAAGGCCTATTCGGTTCTGAGTCTGAACTAGATAAGACCTATGGTTGGGGAATTCCCATTTATGTTAAATCACTAGTTCTTTTACTCGAAACCTTGGAAGAGAAATAGAATTATCTTCCGCTCCTCATTATTCCAGCTTTGGTATTTTATAATATTCTTTGGAATATTATTTGGTATTTAATTATTTATCTTTTTTCAGGAATATTTCCATTTTATTGTGACTTTATTTCTGTTCGTTTATTTTACCTATTTTACCATTGCTATTTACTTTGATATTTTTGCGATGCTATTTAACATTTTATTTCACTTTTGCTTTGTCGTTTGACAACACTTATTTACATATTTTCCTTATTTTCTCTGTCGCAACCTCGTTGCTCCAGAGCATTTTTACTTTACCTGTTGTTTTTCCAGCGTGTATTATTTATAATCCGTTTTTCTGTTACAGCTAATTTTATATTTCTATTATTCTAATCCTACTCCATACTTGTATATATATATATATATATATATATATATATATATATATATATATATATATATATTTGTGTGTATATTTTACTATTGATAACTTCTATTCTCTCTTATAGGTTGTTTCCATATATATATATATATATATATATATATATATATATATATATATATATATATATATATAAAAACTCTTAAATATTGGGGAAATCTGCAAGAAAGACTCTAATGTATATCAATTGTTTCGCCGAACGTTTTCGCCAAAGAGAATTAATTTGGCTTCTTTAGGGCTGAAAAAGAATAAATTATAATTAGCTACCATATATTATCTATTAAATACATTATTGATCTTACCGTAACTTAGAATTGTAGAGTTAGAATATTAAAAAACTTTGCTAGTAACATACTGGTGTTTTTTGTTACTATATGCAAAAAAGTTTTTTTTAAGGTTTGAAATGTATGGTAGCTTTGAACTTAAAACGCAAAGGTTTACTCAAGGTTAATCGAAAAACCCAATGTAACTACATTTAAAAGGAGGTAATTCTTTGAATTGTCGGCAATAACTAAATTTTTGATTGTTAGAAAGTTTAAAAGTGAGGTTCTGTTGTAGCCAGAACGCATGCGCTGACAAATTCAAGTAGTTCTTATGAATCTTTATGTCGTTAAGGTTCATTGGTAAAAACGAATGAAATTAAATCCCAGTATAGGGAAATATTATTTTGATTTTCTTTTTTAATTATATTCTATTGTTCATGTATTATTATATCTTATTGAGATGTATATAAGAAAAGCAAGGGAATGTTATCTTTTTTAGTTAATAAAAATTAATTATAAAGGTAGGTTAGTTGTTAATGGATATATCAGTCAAGTTAGTTATCTGTGATGTTGTATTGTTCATATATTCATTAACAACTAAGCTACCTTTATAATTAATTTTTATTAACTAAAAAAGATAACATTCCCTTGCTTTTCTTAGATACATCTCAATAAGATATAATAATACATGAACAATAGAATATAATTAAAAAAGAAGATCAAAATAATATTACCCTATACTGGGATTTAATTTCATTCGTTTTTACCAATGAACCTTAACGACATAAAGATTCATAAGAACTACTTGAATTTGTCAGCGCATGCGTTCTGGCTAAAACAGAACCTCACTTTTAAACTTTCTAATAATCAAAAATTTAGTTATTGCCGACAATTTAAAGAATTACCTCCTTTTAAATATAGTTACATTGGGTTTTTCGATTACCTTGAGTAACCTTTGCGTTTTAAGTTCAAAGCTACCATTATATTTCAAACCTTAAAAAAAACTTTTTTTTTGCACATAGTAATAAAAAACACCATTATGTTACTAGCAAAGTTTTTTAATATTCTAACTCTACAATTCTAAGTTACGGTAAGATCAATAATGTTTTTAATAGATAATATATGGTAGCTAATTATAATTTATTCTCTTTCAGCCCTGAAGAAGCCAAATTAATTCCCTTTGGCGAAAACGTTCGGCGAAACAATTGATACTCATTAGAGTCTTTCTTGCATATTTCCCCAATATTTAAGAGTTTACTATTTAACTTATCTGCAAAGATTATATATATATATATATATATATATATATATATATATATATATATATATACATATATATACAACCAAACCCATTGAAGACTGAAGTAACAGCTTTCCATCTTAACAACCACAAGGCAAATTACAGACTAAACAAAGAATGCGATGGAACCATTCTAAAGCACAGTTCGAACCCAAAATACCTCGGTGTAACTCTAGATCGTACCCTAACTTTTAAACAGCATTTGGAAAACACGTTAGCAAAAATAAAGACCCGCAATAACATTATTCAGAAATTAGCAAATACATCATGGGGGTCTAATGCAGAGGTCATCAGAACGAGAGCGCTGTCCTTAGTATATCCTACTGCAGAATATTGCGCTCCTGTCTGGCTAAACAGTCATCATACAAACGTCATAGATACCCAGTTAAACCAAACAATGAGGCATATAACGGGAACTATAAAGCCCACTCCAACCCAATAGCTTCCAGTTTTAAGCAACATCGCTCCACCAACAAGACGACTAGCCGTACTAAACACCCTAGTTCAAAAATGCCAACAAAACCCAGCACTACCGATGAATACAGACATCGCTGAGCTAGATCAAAGAGAGTTAAGACTGAAATCCAGACATCCACCTACTAGAACTGCTACAAGATTGGCTGATTTCACTACTGAGGAGCACTGGATGGGCGAATGGAATCCAAATATCAGAAATGCTAATCTCATAGAAAACCATACAATTAAACCAGACGGCTTTTCTCTTCCTCGTTGTGAATGGTGCAACCTTAATAGAATACGAGTTGGTTGTGGAGTTTGTAACAAGTCTCTGAACCAGTGGGGTATAAATGCCAGTCCGGGATGTGACAAATGCAGCGCTGTTGAACAAACAATTAACCACATTGTCTTCGAGTTCCCAGCCACCAACTTCGCTGGCAGTCTTCAAGAAATCCACCAACTCACTCCCAAGGCAAGAGATTGGCTTCGAGGCTGTAACCTTCGACTTTAATAATTTTTATTTTATATATTCTATGTTTGTGTTTTTTTATTTATTATTGTTATTGTTGTTATTGTCATTATTTTTTTTTAATGTAAAACCGCAATTTGTAAAGTTCATACGAGTATATATATATATATATATATATATATATATATATATATATATATATATATATATATATATATATATATATATATATATATATATATATATATATATATATCTACGGCATAAAGTGGACTCCGCCCATGTTAAAATTCAGGTTCAATCGAGCTCCGTGGTCAAGTGGGTACCGATATACGGAGCTCACTTGACCATTCCATAATATTGGTTCTGTCGATTCATCAACATGTAAAGTTTAATAATTTATAAAAATTTTTTGGAGCCCGTAAATACCCCTGTATCATAAATGTATATCGTTTAGTTCACGTGTATATATTATAGGGGTCGTTGAGATCTTCTTCAATGTATAATTGAACCATAGGTTTATCGGTTTAAGTAAGCTCTGAGATTTTGGCAACTGTGCGATTATACCGTATATTTTCAACATATATCCCGAGCGGTTCATATGGGCTCCTTATTTTTATCTACTGTTCGTAGACAGTGTAATGTCATACGCATTACACTGAGTAACAAAGGATATCTTATTACCTGGTATAACTACGTACTAAGAGGTAACTGGTTCTTTAAAAACAGGTATATAGATACAAAAGGATTTGGGCTTATTATTTAATGGAATGTTCGCTTGCATAGGAAATTTTATTTTTTCTGCATTTTTAAAAATGTTGTTTTTTTATTTAATATAATTTTATTAGTTAAATGCCGAACTCAATGTTTTTTTTTTAATTGCAGAAATTTCGTAATATATTTTGTTTACGTGAGTATGTCTTTGTACGTTTTATGTAAGCATCCGATTAATAAAAACTACTTTAATTTCATCCAATCTTCTGCGATATCTTGTATAAAGCTTTTTTATTATTTTAGTTCTGGTCTTATTTGTGTACTATATATGATATCTCGATAAAAGGTTATTTTAAAATAAATACGGTTAAGAGCTACAATAGATATTTTTCTGTTAAAATGGGTAGTAGTGTGCACAAAAAAAAAGAATTTGTCTAACAAGGTAAATTCGGCAGTAGGTGCATATAGTGCAAGCGTCTATGTTTTAAGGGCGGAAGGACGCGCACCTCATTTTTAGCTGACAAGCATGCGAAAAATATTATTTCTGGTCCTCAATTTACCTTTTAGTTTTAAACAATGATCTGTGACTGGCCCCGTACGATACAAATTATTTTCAAGGAATTTATATGAAGTCTACGTTCAACAATTTCATGACATTATTGGATGTTCAGTTTTGTGAAAGCGTCTATGTTAGGGAGATTAAAGGAGCACACACGAGTTTTTCAGGGATTTTGGCTGAAAATTGATTCATAGTTTATTTTTATTGTGTAATAATAGGTGTATCGTCTATATAATAGAAGTTCGAGTATCTACCGGTATGGATCGTTCGTTTGTGTAAATGTTATACAGTGTGCGGCATTTAGATTGAAAAATACCACCCCTAATACCCGATATTTTTCGTACCCGTCTTTGATTTAGTATTTGTGATGTACGTGATCTTCCCTGTCTACAGCCACTTTTGTCTTTTAATTTAAGTTTTTCTTCTAATATCGGTGATATCATATTAACGATATTGTGCAAAAGTATTTTGAATAGCTGACAAAATAAAGATATTAGCCGATAGTTTTTGTGGTCGTTGGAGTGTTTGCCAGGCTTAAGTAAGGTAACAACTTTGGCTTGTCTCTATTTTTTGGGTATCTCCTAATTTGAATACAGTTGTTCATCATCTGGATAAGTCATTGTAGTGTTTTTGGTTCAGATTGCGTAATAAGCTTTGTGCTCAGATCCTCAAGGTCGGTAGTTGTGTTATTTTTCATTAAATATGTAGATTGTGGATCCAAGCTCCACATCGTTAAAAGGTTCTCTCAGCTGACTGGTTTTGTCCTTTCTTACTTTCCGACAGAAATAGTATGTCTATATCTATAATGTGGTTTTCAGCGATCACCTATATACCAAATACCCTAGGTTAGTCCCTATATGTGTTTCCTGTACTAGAAATTAGTCAGATTCGTGTTAACTCCTGTGTCTGATAAATTTAAGTAAAGTAAAGTGTCTTGATTTTTAGATATACCCTTAACAGTTATAGACATATGTTATTAGAATAGTTGGTCCTAAAAAGGACCAATTTGA
Source organism: Diabrotica undecimpunctata (assembly GCF_040954645.1). Taxonomy (NCBI): domain Eukaryota; kingdom Metazoa; phylum Arthropoda; class Insecta; order Coleoptera; family Chrysomelidae; genus Diabrotica; species Diabrotica undecimpunctata. Next base: position 97,952,506 of record NC_092803.1, on the reverse strand, counting down.
CAAAATCATATTAAAGGGGTGACTGAAGAATTAGCCGATTAATTAATTAATCATTACCCGGGGTATGACCGATTGCGGTGGTCTTATTAGTACTCCAATCTTCCTAAAGGCTCGTTCTTTAAACCCCATATGCGTAATCTTTTTATTAAAAATTTAAATTTTACATGCCGTGTATTACTTTTTGACGATATGTCGAATCAGATTTGTATAGTAATAATTTTAGGTTCTAAAGAGCCTCTTTGTGGAAAATAAATAAGTTTGTTGGCGCCACTGTTCAGATGATGGGTTTATCACAGATATCAAAGTTTACATTTTAATTCAATGTTCTATTTACGTATCTTCAATATTAAAAAAGTAGGAAAAGACATGTTTATGCTTTTATTTTTTTAAATCTATTCTGTTTTCTTTCTAGAAATCCGTCTTTTTTGAACGACCTCTGTTCTTTTTTCAATTGGGCACTTGTCCAAAGCTATGACAAATACTCTGTCCTCTGCTATTCTACATTAATATGACATTCATTATTTTCTCTAAACACTCTGTCCTCTGCTGTTCTACATTAATATGACTGATTTATTTTATCTTTCTTGCAGCTATTTTATTGTTTATCCTGTGTATCTTCGTCTTCTTCTTTTTCTTTTTATATAGACATAACTCTGTCTGTTTTTCATTGTGCTTCCAGTAAGTTGCCTTTCCATCGTTTTCGTGGTCTTCCTACTGATCGTCTTCCTATGGGTTAACCGTCTCTTGCCTTCTTTATTGTTTTATTTGTTGTCATTCGGCTTATATGATCGTTCCGTTCTACTCTTCTATTTCTTAACCAGTTCTTGATGTTCTTCACCTTGCATCTACGTCGTATATTTGTACTTCTAGCTCTGTCCCATAGTGTCTTACCATCAATTTTTCTAAGTGTTTTCATCTCTGATGACTGATGACTGTTTTGTAAATTATGCCTTTCGTTTCTTTTCCGATATTTTTATTTCTTCATAATGTTTCATTTATTCAGCCTGTGGCTCTGTTTGCTCTATTCACTGGATCTTTCACTTCAGTTTCGAGCTTTCCCTAGCTAGATAATGTGATGCCTAGATATTTAAGCTCCAACCCTTGTTCTATTATCTGACCTTTTAGCTCCAATTAATATATTAGTAAATTTGCGGTAGTAACCATGCATTTTGTCTCTTTTGGGGAAATTAATATGTTAAATTTTCTGGCGGTTGTATGAAATTGGAGCAGCGTACGTTGTAAATCATCTTCACTTTGAAAGAGTAGTATTGCGTCGTGTGCATAGCAGATTAATATTATATTATATATTATTTGTTTTTCTTCCATTTGGTATCCTTTTTTAGTTCTTACTTTTTTATTATTTCATCCATAATCAGGTTGAATAATAGGGGACTCAGGGAATATTCCTGTCTCAACCCATTGTCAGCTTCAATAGGGTCGGTTAGTTCTTCTTCTACTTTTACTTTGATTGTGTTGTTTTGGTATATATTCTCGATCGTTTTGATTTTTCCTAGAGGTATCTCTCTTGCGTACAATAAGTGGATAACGTTTTTTAATTTGTGTATCTTCTGTATATTAGTATTTCTTCTGCGTATTAAAAGTTAAATTTTGGTTATTATTTCTTAAGATTCTCTTAACGTGTTTATTAATTGTCTTGTTTCATGTGTATCAAGATATGTGTATCATGATAGATTGTAATGCATATTTCATTTAATGTAATTAAAGTGCTCTTTGCGTTTGCCAATTACTATCTCACTTCCTCAGTGATAGGTCTTTTTTTCCTCATCAATAACCTTATCCTCGCGCGATACAGCTATTTTAACCCTTTATAGCCCCGTGTCTACTCAAGGCAACAAAGGAGTTTTTGATGCAGAAATCTTTTTTAAAACAATTTCCGACTCTAAGATGCCCTCTGTTAATTTCAGGCAACATTTGGTTATACATTTTAATACACTCTATGAACCTATGACGAAACCTATATGGAAATTAACAGTATGTCAAATGGACATGGCTGCCTTATTAGTTTGTATTTTCGATAGTGATTTATTGTTATAAAATGTGTACAATTTATATAAAAATATATACCGAGGCATTATATCAGCATTTATATATTGATAACCGTTGAAATTTGTTTATTTTATTGTGTTGTTTCAGTACTGTGATAAAAAACAGGTATGTTACTTTGAATCCACACTGGACCATATTATTTTAAATTATTTTTTTAGGATGGACACAAAAACGTTCTACGAGAAAAGCAGTAAATATCCGAGGAATCCAAAGACTCTGACTTTGACAGTGATAATAAGAGAGTGATAATGAATTTTCCATAGGTACTCAGATATCAATCGATCCAGGATCAAATAAAATGGAAAATGAAGATGATTTCTACGAAGCAAATTTAGACCAGCTCAAATAGTTGACACTATATCTAGGAATCGCTGGGAAGAAATAGAAACTAAAATTCATTTCAATAATAACGAAAATATGCTCAAAAATAATGATAAGTTATACAAAATTAGACCCTTCATCAACGGTCCATTTCAAAATTTTCAGAGTATTCCAATGAGTGAAAAATTGTGTATTGATGAACAAATGATACCATTCAAAGGAACACATTCTTTAAAACAATATATGAAGAATAAACCCAAAAAATGGGGATACAAGGCATTTGTTTTGCGTGATAGCAATGGTATTGTTTATAACTAGGAATTATATACAGGAACTGTTGAACATTCTCTTCATTTACCTAATGTAGACACCAGCTGCAATGTAGTAATAAGATTGTGTGAGATAGTCAAACCAAACAAATACTATAAAGTATATTTTGACAACTGGTTTAATAGCATTCAGTTGCAGAATGAAATGGAAAAACGTGGACTGCAATGTTTGGGAACTATTCGTCCAAACAGACTGCCTAATTGCCATTTTTCTGATGACAAGAATATGAAGAAACAGGGTAGAGGTACTGTAGAAGAAAAGCACGCTACAGCAGATGGCATAAGACTAACAGCATTAATGTGGTACGATAATAAACCCGTTCATTTGCTTATTACATTTGTTGGTTCTAAGCCTACTTCGTTAGTCAAGAGGTGGGATAAGAAACAAAAATCAAGAATTATTGTATGCTGTCCAAATTCAGTGCAATTTTATAATAAATTTATGAGAGGTGTCGATCTTATGGACTCACTAATTGCTCTTTACCGAACAGACATAAAATCTAAAAAGTGGTATCTAAAAATATTTTTTCACCTTCTGGATTTAGCTGTTGTTAAGAGCTGGTTGTTGTATCGTCGTGATTGCGATTACTTTGAAAGAAAAATCAGTTGCCTTTGTTACAGTTTAAGTCCCACTTATGTAGCGTACTGTTAGCAAGAACTGACCAGATCAAAAACAAAGGACGTCCCAGGATCAGTGAAATTGAGAACGAAATTGTAAAAAAACGGAAGAGAGGACCTACTGCTATTGTACCACCGAAGGAAGTTAGGCTTGACCAAACCTTCGACTGGCCCGTATTTTCAAAAAAAGGGAAGATGCAAAAAACCAGGATGCTGTAATACTTCTAAAGTAATGTGCGATAAATGTAAAGTTGCTTTATCTTTTACAACTACAAATATTTGTTTTTTTGATTGGCATAATAAATAAGTATACCTATAACTTAATTCGTTAGTTTTTGCTGCCAACAGTTGCCTGAGGGCAATACTCCCAAAACTCTCCCCAAACAAAATTTAAAAAATCTAAAAAAAATACTAGTTGTAAATGGATCGATATTTGAGCACATAAGTATACAAATTAAAACATTTTCCCTTAAGTTTACAAAAAAAGTCGGGCAATAGAGGGCTGAGATATTTATATTTCACTATATGCTCTATCATTTGGTTTTCATTTCAAATTAGCACCTATGACGAAATTTATAATATCTAAGATCTAGTGCTTTCATATGAAACTGGAATAAAACACTTGGTAGATAATATTTATTCGTTTTGAGTACACTTTTTGTAGAACCTAGTATATAAAAGAATAAATATTTGTCTGTTCAGTGTTTTCCAAGTCTGTAAAACATAAACAGGCTTAAATATTAGATTATACATTGATTAAGAATGTTCAATTTCTAAATTGAAGATTTAGAATACAACAACACAATACAATAGAACACAAAAATATGAATAGGTTTTTACATTTTATTTGACGTTTTAATCTTTTAATCGGAGTTCATTTTTTGAAAAACTATAAAATTGTGAGAACAAATTGCTATGTAAAAGTACAAGGCACTATTCTCATGCTGTGAGCTTTGCTGCTCTGTTACTTTTATAACGCTTAAACTATTTTTAATTTATTGTCAATGTTTTTGAGGCGGGTTTCCTTAAATGACCATTTTTAAGGTTAGTACGTTTGATTAAATGAAATTGACATTAATTTGATAGTTTCCATTTTATTAGTACTGATGGTATATGACTAGCATCTGTTGGTTCTTTATATCAATTTGAACGTGGAAGTAAGAGCACTCTCTTGTTAGTAATTTTAGTGTAAATTGTGACGAAACCAGAAATAATCCATAATATTCTCCCCGTGTGATCTTAGTATTTCCGTTGATTGAATAGTATAGGGTATCCAATATTTTAATCAACGGTATGTCAGAGTTTTATTAATTTTTATACATATTTGCAAAATAAGGAAGAAAGTTCAGTACAGGCAGTTAAACAGCTGATCTGTCAATTTAGAAGTAAGAACAAGTACCAACTTGCTGAAAAGCATACCATACACAAAATGGGTAATAAAATGTACTGCACAAACTATAGCGATATAAGCTATATATAAGCTATATATCTATTAATTATTAGGATATACAGTATTTTTTCTGATACACCTGGAACGATTGAGTGAATAGGTGAACTATCAAATAGGAGACTATTAGTGTGGATTTAAAAATCTAATAAACTAATAAATCGTTGATCAATTATTCACTATTAGGCAGTTAATGAGAAATGTTGGGAATACAAAAAAAAACATTAAACTAGTAATTTATAGATTTTAAACAAGCACTGATATAACCATAAGAATAAAACAATGAAATACCATGGCAGAACTAGGCTTACCTAATAAACTGATTAATTTAACAAGGAGTAATATGTAAAGACTTCAAGGAAAACTATCGACTTATTTTCAAATGTACTGCAAAGTTATTTAAAAAATGTGACCGAATTAGCGTAACACCTGTTTTGAAAACTAAATATTATGAGACGAATTGGGGATATTATATTACACAAACTAAACCGCTTGCCTACAAAAAATATCATGAAAATACGATACGGTGAGAAAGACTAATGACTTTACAGCTAATTGCCACATAAGTAACAATGTAACTATAGCTCACAAAATGGGTTCAATTACATTGCAATTTTTAAATTTTTCGTGATAAAATGAAGTGATTGATTGTTGTTTTGAAAAGGTAAGTTGTTTTTTATTTTTGTATTCCTATTATCTGATATTGTAATATCAACAACATTTTTCATAATATATTCTAAAATAACGAAATTACTAATAACGAACAAAAGTTTTATTACTTACTTACTTAATCAGTAGACCCATTTGTACCTTTCGGTGTTGGGCCGTTTAAAATACAATTCATTACATTACACTATTTGACGGTCTTCTGAGGTTTCCTAGCTCTTAACGAACTTTCTCCATTCCTTCCTATTGGATGCCATCTGTGTTGCTTCCTGCCAAGTCTTACCCTTACTCTGTAGTATCTGCGAGATGTCACTGTTCCATTCTTTAATGGGTCTTCCTCTTCTGTTTTTCCCTATTGGTTTGGCGTCAAACACTCTTTTAACTTGTCTATTATTGTCCATCCGGGTTAGATGTCCGAACCATGCCAATTTTTTCTCTTTGATTGTCTCGAGTATCGGTTTGATTTTGAGTCTTTCTCTTATTTCTTCATTTCTGATTCTATCAGTTCTTTTTACTCCTATCGTTCTTCTGAGGTATTTTATCTCTGCTGCCTGAATTCTGCTCTGATGTCTTTTGTTTAATATCCAATTTTCTGCTCCATATGTCACTGTAGGTCTATATATTGTTTTGTATATTGTCATCTTGGTCTTTGTTGATATTTTTTGTTATTAAGGAATCCTCTATTTAGTGCTTGGAATAGTTTTCCTGTGTTTTCCATTCTGTTGTTAAGGTCATCCTCGATGTCTCCTTTGTTGTTGATTACTGTTCCTAAGAAGTTACGAAAGAAGAACGAAATTACTAATAACGAACAAAAGTTTTATTAATTTCTTGTTAATATAATTATGTAGAAATTTAGATTTTTATCTTGTTCTTACTATAGTGCTAAAGCACAAATGTAGTCATAGTCTACCGTATTTTTTTCATAGTGGTCATAGTTTTTAATTGTAATATAGCTTATGTGTCTATAATAACTAGCGCATAGAAAATAATAAAATTTTGTACCCTGTGCTTTATGTTTATTATCCTTTATTGTATTGGAACATCTAGAAGTATAGCAATACATTTTAATTGTTGAACAAAAGAGAAAATAAAAACACTTTTTGTGGTGTGCCACTTAACCATACACAAAATAGTACACAAATAGTCAAATGGTAGTAAAAGTCGATATAGGCCGCCAGACGGCAGAGGCATCGCCGCGCTCGATGTCTATACTATGAAATGTTTTTCATACAGCTTTCGGATCAGATTTTTCAAAACATCAAATTACATCTTCTTTTTGCCTTTCTTTATTTAGGCTAACCGCTACTGTTTTTTTCTTCAGCGTTTCTTCTTAATCTACATTAATGTTATATTACAATTCTTTCTGGATCGAGCTATAATTTTTCTCAAATAACCATTTTGTGTGGTTTAGTCGCCTTAAGGTTTAGCATGCTTTGTCAGATGCTCTTTAAAATCCCTTTTAATATTAATATCGTTTGAGAAATTTTTCCCAGATACTTATATTTCGTTTTGATTTTCAATCTTCTTTTAATGTTAGTTTAAATGGTCTAGTAGTGTGTTCGTACAGTTCAGTTATAAGCAAAATTAGGTGTTGTTGTACACCTAATTCTTCTAGTATCAGTCATGAGTGTATCCATTTGACTATGTGGAACGCTTTACGATAGTCTATAAAACAAATCCATAGTGGGATATTGAATTCCCTAGACTTTATACTTTTCTTGGACTTTTATTATAATAGTTTTAAAATTAAATGTTTAGTGAAAATCTCTACGCGACTTTAATGCATTAAATATTTTAATTAAAAATCGACATATCTATTGAAATTAGACAGTAAAAAAGTATGTTATTAAAGATTGATTTATAAATTATTGTAGTTTAAATTCAACTACGCTATGAAACAAATATTGCATGTCATAAACTGCAGTAATCCAAAAATTATAAAGATCTCCCTGTTGTTTGAGTTTTATTTAATTAGTAGGGTAACAAACATTATAATCCTACCGAAGGGGCCTCTAATTTCATAAACTGTTACACGATTACTCTATCCGATCTACGTACATTTATGAACTAAATGTTTTAGTGACAATGCCTTTTAATAAAAAATACTAATTAATAAAAATAGAAACTTAACTTTTCCAAGTTTATAATAGACACTTTCTTATGTTTAAAAATATATAAAATAAGTAATATAAATTACCGCCTTATTTATTAAAACTAAAAAGTAAAATAAAGTTATGTGTCGGTTAACAATTTATATTTAACTACATTAGCTAAATAATCCTGAAATTCCTTCATGACAGAAATTGATGGATATTTAAATAAATTTCAAGTGTTAAAATGTACCTGCTGTAAAATTTGAAAATCTACTACTAATACAATTATTGGCAACATCTCAGGAGTTTAGAAATGTACGCAACATGGTAAATACGGATCCCAAAAATGGTTTATCCTATTGTGGAGTCCACTTAATGCTACATGTTGGTCGGAGTCTACATAAAGCGCTACTTAGATAATAATATACACGGTGTATATTCTACTGGAGTTAGTATAATACCGTTTTAGAACGGAGCTTACATTAACCGCTAGATGTATATATATATATATATATATATATATATATATATATATATATATATATATATACATCCCGCTATCATTTAGAGCTCTTTTCACGTTGCAGTAATTTAGCATCACCAAGAAATGCTATCATTTTCTATTTATAAGTCGTGTATGTTCGTTTAGTGCACCTTTGTAGGCTTGGCACCGTTATCGGTTTTTCAATAATCCTAAAATTACTGTATTTGGTATCATTTTAAAGCCAATAGATGTTGCCAGTGTTAATACTTAGAATAATATTCGAAAACATAAAAATATCGATCGATTTGGGTTCAAGTTCAAATGAAGACATTGAATCTACCTGTCGGCCGGCTGGTTTTAGCCGACTGGGGTCAACCAACTAGTTTTTTATATCAACGTTCAGTTGTTTTTATTCAATTTAGATATTTTTTCCCAGAGAGTTGTGTAGGGGAATATTTTACATATTTTAATTTCCAAGCTGTTTAATCGAAGCTATCAGTGAATAGTTTAAGATAAATATTAGGTTTTTATGGGATTAAGTCAAAAATATTGGTCGTGATTGTGATGAGAATCACATTTTTAATTAATTAATGTTTGACATTTTGATTTCCATTAAGGAAATCGTTCTCACGTTTTTTGTACAAAATGTATATATACATTTTTACATAATTTGTACAATAAACAAGGTTAAATATTGGAAATCGTATCGTTAAATATTAGTTAATTAAAAATGTAATTTTCATCTCAATATCGACCAATAATGGTGGCTTAATCACATCAAAAAATAATAGGTATTTGACTTTGACCATGCCATAAGAAAGTAGTTCACGGAACCTCGCTAAATAGTTTAAAAAAATCTTATACAGAAATTTAAATTCTAAATAGTATGTGGGGTAGCCGACGAAAAATTCGTAAAGACGTACAGTTGATTTTGCTGTGTTTTTTTAAACAATCTTAAAGGGCAAAAAAAATAATCTTTTGCTTATTAAACGTTTTCTATACATTCTAAAGAAAAATATTTCAAAGTTGTAGACCATAAAAAGTTTCTTATGTAGAGAAATACCAAATTTAAATACATAAATAATTGAGATAATTCCAAAAAACCGTAAACTCTAAGATATTATGTTTGTAGTAATTTATAAATGTTAATAACTTTGTTTTTTGCCTAACGACAGGTAATATAGCTACTTGAAATTATGGCAATTGATGATTAAAGTGTGCTAAATATTAAGCAGATCAACAAATATTTTACAATGTATTCAATTTGTTTATCACAGAAAGCGATTATTTAAACAACTGTACTTGTCCAAACAGTATGACTCTACCAGTATTTTGTAACTTGCAATTGATTCTTTGCGCTTTCAGTTTTAGGGTATATTAAAAAAACTTTAACATATTATTAAATTTATTATTAAAAACCAGTTTCAATAGGGGACTTTTTAGTTTTTAGACTACTTCACGTTTATATTGTTCTGAAGCTATTTTCTTGTGGCATTTTAAATTAATTACTATTTAAATGGGAATAAGCCACAATTAAAGGTTAAAATACGTTTATTGACGTTTCAATTTTCACTTCTGAAATCGTTCTCAAAATACAAACATTAGTATTTATAAACCAATGTTTGTAATTTGAGAACGATTTCCGAAGTGGAAATTGAAACGTCAATAAACGTACTTTAACTTTTAATTGTGGCTCATTCCCATTTAAATAGTACTTAATTTACGTTTATCTTCACATCTAGCTTTTACGGAGGTAATTAACAATAACAGCGTTCTACTAGAAACTGTCAACTTACGACTTCCAATACTATAAGGCTACTTGAGGCACAATATGTTTTTACTCAATAATAGTTCCTGTATAAGAAAAATTGTTTTTTAATGTGCTTCATTGAAGCACACTAGACATATTGCAGTTTTGCCATCACATTCTTCAGAGTATGTTTTAACTTTTCTATCGGCCTTTCTACTAGTCATGCTTCTTAAAATTTTGTAACATCTTGTACACTTTCTTTTCTTTGTATTATTTACATCGCTTTGCCTGAGATGGTACAACTATGATGTTTAAATGTTGCAAGGATTAAAACTGGTCTTTTAGTGTTCTATTGCTTGAATATTATTATCTGGTATTCCAAAACTGTTGAAATTTTTTCCTGATCTGATCTTCCTCAACTAACGTCATCTTTCTTAATTGGTGGGTTGTGTTGTTCAGGTCTCTTTAAGTGTTTTTGTTGCTATCCATACTGAATGATCTTCTTTAGACAATGTACTAATGTAGTGTTCAAATGTGACATTGCGTGCATCATGTAGCGCTGATCTTAATTGTCTGATTAGTCGATTATATTTGTGTTTGTCATTAAGATTTCGGCTTCTTGGTCATTTACCTCTTGCTCTTCATTTTTCGACTATTAGTTGTATAATATAATTCGGAGTGTTATTTGTGTTTTCTTGATTTGGAATTGTTGATCGTGTAGCTCCATATGAAATAGTAGAAGATGAAAACGGCAGCATATTCATCCATAAAAAAGGAAACGCGATAAAGATATCTGAAACAACTGTTTTATGTTATAAGAGATGAAATAGTCCGAAATTACCAAAACAGGTAAACAGGGCACTATAAAGAGGAAGTAGAATTAGCTATCAAACAGCTTGAATGGGGAAAAGAAATAAGCTTAGACCAAATACCAGCAGGAATTATTCAACTGAGGAAAAAAATTAAATGGATAGCAATATTCACTCCATTTACAAAAAAGAAGGTGACCCGCAAAAATTTTAAGAACTTCTTTAATAGCTTCCAGTCAACAATTTCCTAATCATGTTTAAAAAACGTACGGAATGCACTGTATATACTAACCTAAGTCGTCAACATACTTGTTGTTGCAGTTATGTATTACGATCAACTTAAAGGTTATGCACGGGTTCCCTTGTATAGGTACACAGGCATGCACCCGTGCGGGAGAAAAAAGATTTGTCATACCGTTACATTATGTCACATTTTAACGTCGAATATTTTATGGTCCCCTTTGTGTTATAAAATAAATGATCGACTTTTACTCGCACAGATCCCGCCTATGTAATTTTACAACGCGAGTCATTTGCTGGGTATTAAAGAACCGTCTATGGCCATCATATAATTTTACGCTAATATTTCACGTTCTACGACGCATTCCACGTTTGACGTACTGTCTTGTTTAGTTTTCTGTCATTCTATTTGTTAAATCCTATCTCATTCTCGTTACAGCGTCAAGGAGCAGTAAATGTGTGCAGTGAACGGAAGGCATATGTCTAATAGTGAACGTTGGAAATTTTTCGAGTTTATCATATCTTCTTCTTTAAGTGCCTCTCCTATCGGAGATTGGATATCATTAGGGCGATTCTAATTTTATTTACTGCTGTTTTAAATAATTCGTTAGTGGTACAGCCAAACCACTCTCTTAAATTTCTCATCCAGGATATTCTTCTATGGCCTGGATTTCTGCGTCCTTGGATTTTTCATTGCATTATATTTTGTAGGAATGTGTACTTTTGTCCTCTCATCAGGTGGCCAAAGTATTCAAGTTTTCTCTTTTCTATATTCAGTATAACTTCTGGATCGTTATTTATTCTGCGTATTACCTCTTCATTTGTAATTTTATCCACCCAACTTATTTTTAGTATACGGCGGTAGCACCACATCTCAAAGCTTTCAAGATTTTTAACATTCTTCTGTTTAAGAGTCCATGCCTCAACACCGTTAAGCAAAGTACTGAATACATAGTAAGTAGTTAACTAAAAGTGGACGTATGCAAAGAGATGTACGACGTAATCGTATGGTATTCGCTAAATCCTGTCACGTAATATGCCACACACCTCTGTGCGTTAATTCGTTTTATTGCTGCCAGTTTAAGGTGTTATTAGATGCCGCCATGTTTAATTTCTCTCCACCATCGTATTATTTCCGTTAAATCCTATCATTTTAGGCTCCATATGTCATGATTAGGCCTATAGGACCGGAGATACGCAACTAAGGCTCTTTTGACATAACATATATAGGAGCAAAGATATATACCTAAGGTCCTTTTGACGTGTTGATGTATTTAATTTCTACGTCGTAGTATTCTATTGGTTAAATGGTACCATTTGAGGTACTATACGTCACGATTGGACTAATAGGATCGAAGATACACAACTAAGGCCCTTTTGCCAGGCTACTCTATTTAATTTTTATATCTCATTGTATTCTATTAGTTAAATTCTATCATTTGAGGTACGAAACGTCACGATTGGACTAATAGGACCGCAGATACATAACTAAGGCCCTTTTGACAAGCTGATGTATTTTATTTTTCTATCTTATTGTATTCGATTGGTTAAATCCTATCATTTCAGGTACTGTACGTCACGATTGGGCCACTAAAAACGAAGATACGTAACTAAGGCCCTTTTGACGTGATGCTGTATTTGATTTCTATGTCATTGTATTGTATTGGTTAAGTGCTATCATTTGAGGTATCGTACGTCACGATTGGACTAATAGGACCGAAGATACATAACTAAGGCCATTTTGACATGCTACTCTATTTAATTTTTATACCTCATTGTATTTTATTTGTTAAATCCTTTCATTTAAAGTACTGCACGTCATGATTGGACTAATAGAATCAAAGATACACAACTAAGGCCCTTTTGACATTGTTCTGCATTTGATTTTTCTATTCCATTGTATTCTTTATGTTAAATCCTATCATTAGAGGTACTACACGTCACGATTGGACTAATAGGACCGAAGATACGTGACTACGGCCCTTTTAACATGTTGCTGTATTTAATTTTTTTATTTCATCGTTTTCAATTGGTTAAATCCTGTCGTTTGAGATACTGTACGTCACGATTGGACTTATAGAAACGAAGATATATAATTAAGGCCTTTTTGACATGCTGCTATATTTGATTTTTTTGTCTTATTGTATTGTATTGGTTAAATCCTATCATCCTGTACGTCGCGACTGGACCAATTGGAACGAAGATACAATAGGTAGTTGCAATATATCATAACCCGTTACTTTTAACCAAACATGATGCCAGAATGATTTGTGGATGAAAAAAATATATATATTCTTAAATTTACTATTTTGTTGTGGGTAATATTATATTCAACAACGATGCCAAATTTCTGATGCGAAAATGATTGATAATGAAAGTGGGATATACATTTTCATGTATATAATGACAGCGAGTAAACGGTAAAACCCTGAACTAAATATATATAATATTTTTACTGTACCATCATTTTAGACTCAAACATTTTCTGGAATAAACTTATATAACTCAGTAAGGGATAAAAAGAGAAAGCGGATATTGTAATATACCAACACGGTATCAAAACTCTAATCAATGAGATGGTTAAAATTCTTGTAACAAGTACAGGAAAAAAGTTATTAAGGTCTTGTAAAGTAGCGTCGATATACAGATGCTACTTTGCAAGACGATGCTAAATTGATGGTAAAAGCATAATGTATCGATGCGACGAAAATGATAGTAGGATGTATATATATATATATATATATATATATATATATATATATATATATATATATATATATTGTTACGTAAAAATATGAGTCATATTAAAAACCTATAAACATGTTGTTTATTCACTAATATGTTCTAGATTCTACGACCCTTCGGGCCTTCGACTAGCTGGCAGAAATTCCAAGTAATAAAAATCGGTCTATTCGAACGTTCTGGAAATAGGTTGAATGAAAAACCAGCCCGTGCATTCGAGGCAAAGCAGGTCAACATCCATGGGGTTCGCGAAACAGCTGTTTTCGTATAAATATGACGAAACTTTCATTGTGGAAACAGTTAATATCTGAAAATCGCGCGCCGCGTTTTTAAATTGTAACGCACGTATTATAATAAATTAATTGTAAAAATAAATTAGTGCAAATAAAGACTTTAATAAATTTGTGAGTGTTATAAATAGAACCTTTAATAAATAAATAATAAATAAATAAGAATTAATAAAAACATTACAAATGGTGTCAGAAGTAAAATAAAAGTAAATTAGACTTATAATAATATAACAAGTGTTGTTCCAAAGTAAATACTTTTAAATTGTGAAAATGACGACGATTTGCTCACAGTTACGAATTTAAGAAGACATCTCCAGGATAGAGAATTAGCTTCTACCGGAAAAAAGGCTGAGTTAGTCCAAAGACTAAAGAACGCTTTGGAGGAAGATGGGTTTAATCAAGAAACGTATATATTTGAAGATAAACATGATGCTGTCATCTCGTCGATTTCGAAATTAGAGAACAAAGTCTCCGGCGACATCGCTTCTTTAGAAGACAAAGTTTCTAACGCGATTTCTTCTCTAGAAAGCAAAGTTTCTGCTAACATCTCTTCGGAAATCTCTAAATCACTTCTGAGATGTCTGCCCTCGACGATAGAATATCTTCGTTAAAAGACCAAGTTGCTGCCGATATGTTGGCCTTCGACGAAAAGATATGGAAAGAGATGGAAAGGAAGATGGAGAAAACAGGGACAGCAGAGAGAGGAAACAATCCGATTACAGTAGAGACAAAAGAAGACGAGACGAAATGTAAGTTAGAAATACGGCCGAAATTTGACGGAAGTGGAGGTTCTGTTCATGTTAAAGTTCCAACTTTCGACGGAAAATCATCATGGAACAACTACATGAAACAGTTCGAATCAGCCGCAAGAGCGAATGGATGGTCTAAAAAAGAAAAAGCTGTAAACCTGACTATCGCTCTTCGAGGAGATGCCTTAGATGTGCTTCAGACCATAGCCGTAGAGGAGACGGATAATTTCGAACAACTTAAAAAGAGGTTAAATATGCTATATGGCCACGAACATTTGGAGCATATATACCAGTCGCAGCTTAAAAATCGAAGACAGAAGAAAGATGAGGCTCTTTAAGAATATGAGGTAGATATTGCCAAATCTGAGAACACTGCGATTAGCTCGTCACAAGACGCTGGTTGATGTCTTATCCGCCGCCCTCGAATACGAGTCAGCTACGCAGGCCTCTGGCGGGTACAGTAAAGTTAGGACTATAAAAGAGGAAGGAGATGAAGATAACCTTGACCAGCTCGTTAATATGATGAAAAATATGACATACAAGAAAACGAAGACCATAAGATGCTGGAATTGTGGCGAAATAGGACACGTACGAAGTTCATGTAAGCACTCTAGGTACGACGCAAATCAAGAAACTCACCACCAGGAAAACTAGAACGGGTCGGCCTTAGGGGGGCAGTTTCGACCCGGAACTTTTCCAAAGACCCTCTCGTACTAATAGCTTCTTTGAAATGTCGTGAAGATAGTGTATATGTAGATGGAGAAATAAATGGTAAAGGACATACGTTGTTGGTGGATACCGGAGCGACCAGAACCATTATACGCCCGACAGTTATAAACAGCCGTAAGAAACTGTTACCAACGAGGTTGCGACTTCGGACCGCTACAGGTGAAAATGCCAACATTCATGGAGAAATCCAGGTACAATTGGGAATTGGAGCAGAAAAGTTCGTCCATAATGTTATAGTTGCTGACATCGAAGAGGATGTTATATTAGGAATGGACGTAATGAATATGCATGGATTCCAATTGGATCTTAAGAATAAGGTAATCAAAGTTGGCAACGATTTCTTCATCCACATACTGACAACACTGTGCAAGCAGCCATTAAGGAAGATACAGTCGTGTCTGCGAGAAGCGAAACAATCATAGTAGCGTGACTACAGGGAATTGTAGACGAAGGGACACCTGTTATGATGGAGCCTTGGAACCACGACGATGAGGTTGGCCGTGGAATCATTATTGGAAAGGAATTGGTGACTTCGGCTAAAGAAATGCCTGTGAGACTTATTAATGTCAACGACTACCCCGTGACCATCAAGAAAGAGACAAAAGTAGGAACTTGTGTACCTGTGACATCCATAATCCGTCAGGCGACAACATCTGATAATTCCAACGACAAATTTGACCAAATGGTTGCAGTTGCAGGACAGTCTCTAAATCAGATGGAGAAAAGGAACATAAGGGAATTTCCTCGGCAGTATCGTGATATTTTCGTACCGAAAGGAAGAAAGACGGGATCAACTACCGTTGTTAAGCATAAAATTGATACTGGTAATGTTAAGCCAATTCGTCAAACAGCTCGACGATTACCACAGGCGAAAAGAGAGGAAACTGAAACAATTGTTCAGGAAATGAAGATAGACGGGGTGATATAACCTTCTACGAGCCCATGGGTCTCTCCGGTGGTCCTGGTTAAGAAGAAAGACGGAACGACGAGGTTCTGTGTGGATTACCGTTTGCTGAACAACGTTACCAAGAAAGATAGTTATCCTCTGCCTCGGATCGACGATACCTTGGATACATTGGCTGGAAGTAAATTGTTTTCTACTTTGGATTTGAAGTCTGGATACTGGCAGGTAGAAATGGACCCAGTAGATAAAGAGAAGACAGCCTTCACCACAGGATCTGGATTGTGGCAATTCAACGTTATGCCATTTGGACTCTGTAATGCTCCTGCGACATTTGAGAGGCTTATGGAAAATGTGTTGAGAGGGTTATCTTGGAAAACATGCCTGGTTTACCTCGATGACATAATCGTCTTGGGGGAGACATTTAAAGATCATCTGAAAAATTTAGAAAACCTTTTTAATCGACTTAAAGCTGCTCGATTGATGTTAAAACCCAAGAAGTGCCAGCTATTTCAAGGTAAAGTCAATTATCTGGGTCATATAGTCAGTAAAGAAGGAGTGCCCGTGGATAGGGGAAAAATTAATTCCATTAAGGAATGGCCCGTACCAACGGACAAACATCAAGTGAGAAGTTTTCTTGGACTACGTACTTACTACCGAAGGTTTATTAAGAAGTTTGCAGATATCGCTAAGCCATTAACGCGACTTACGGAGAAAGCAAGAGATTATCGCTGGGATACAGACTGTCAAAATGCCGTTGAGACCTTGAAAAAGCATTTAATAACAGCACCAATTTTAGGGTATCCACTGCCAGAAGGAGAGTTCATCTTAGATACAGATGCAAGTAATGTGGGAATTGGAGGAGTGCTGTCTCAGATTCAAGGGGGACAGGAACGAGTCCTCGGATATTTTAGTAAAGTTCTTTCAAAACCTGAGCGGAATTATTGTGTCACGAGAAGAGAACTTCTAGCAGTAGTGAAATCAGTAGAGCACTTTTATCAATACCTCTACGGAAGGAAGTTTCTAATCCGAACCGACCATGCCGCCCTTAGATGGTTGATGCAGTTTAAGAATCCAGAGGGTCAGATAGCCAGATGGATCGAACGACTCCAAGAATACGATTTCAAGATTGAGCACCGGGACGGAGTTAGCCACAGAAACGCTGATTCTCTTTCCAGAAGGCCATGTCCAGCAGAGTTTTCCCACTGCAACAAAACGGAATCCAAGGAAGCAGCAGTGCTAAGAACAACGATGGTCAACGACGACTGGACGCCTACCAAGATAAAGGAAGAACAAGAGAGAGATCCAGTTGTCCAGAAAATTCTAAAATGGAAAGAGGAAAACTGTCGACCACTTTGGCAAGAAATATCAAACCTATGCTCAGTAGTTAAGACGTATTGGGCCCAGTGGGACTCATTTATCCTGGAAGATGGCTTGCTCAAACGAGTATTGGAAAATGATGACGGTTCAGAGAAGAGAAGACAGTTGGTGATCCCAAAGAGCAGAATAGCCGAAGTACTTCGTCAGTTACACGACAGTCCATCAGGAGGGCATTTTGTAGTAAAGAAAACCCTTCAGCGAATTCGGGAACGGTTTTATTGGATGAACAGTTCCGACGACGTAAAAGGCTGGTGTAAGAAAAGTACTATTTGTGCTACGAGTAACGGGCCTTACCGAAAAAGGAGAGCTCCTATGAGACAATATAATGTTGGAAGCCCGTTTGAAAGAATAGCTTTGGACATCGCTGGGCCATTTCCAGAAAGTGAAAATGGAGGCAAGTACATGTTGGTAGTAATGGATTACTTCACTAAGTGGGTCAAAATTTACGCGCATCCAGACCAGAAGGCCGCTACCGTTGCAGATAAGTTGATCCAAGAATATATCAGCCAATTTGGAGTGCCTTTGGAGATCCATAGTGACCAAGGCAGGAACTTCGAAAGCGATCTATTCCAAGATAGACTAGGCATGAAGAAAACAAGAACTACCGCGTATCATCCGCAATCGGATGGTATGGTAGAACGAATGAATAGGACAGTGGGCAAATATTTGACAAAGATGGTGTCCGATCATCAGCGAGACTGGGACCAATATCTTCCGTTCTTCACAATGGCCTACAGATCTGCTGTTAACGAATCAACAGGCCAGACACCAGCCAAAGTCCTATTTGGACGCGAAATGCGACTACCTTGTGATCTAGAGTTTGGGTGTCGACCTGGAGAAAATGTAGCAGGTGAAGATTATGTGATCGAATTACGAAGAAGAATGGACGATGTACATGAGTTGGTCCGTTCCCACCTTCACATTGCTAGCGACCGAATGAAGAAACGCTACAATACACAAGCCGAAAAGGGTTGCTTTAAGAAGAACGACAAGGTCTGGCTCTATAATCCCAAGAAGCGAAAAGGTTGTTCTCCCATATTACAGCAGTTTTGGGAAGGTCCATACCTCATTATGGAGAAGATCAACGATTTCATCTACCGAATAAGCAAGATTCCGAGGGGAAAGCCGATGATAGTACACCATAACCGGCTGGCGTCTTTCGAAGGTGACCATGACGTAGATGAAGAAGTGGAAGTAAACCAAGTCCAAGATGTGTCTGACCTCACGTTTGAGGAATTCATGGGTGCCTGTGGAGGTACCGGTAAAGCAAGACATGGTGTTATCACTGAAGAAAGGCAAGATCTACTCGCGCTTCCGGATGACTACTCACTGGCCCTTACCTTCCCTGCCAGTATCAAAGACGCACCAGGGTTGGCATCCGTCTTTCGAAGGAAGTTCGGTAAAACCTTGAAACTTCAAGATGCATCACGTTACCTTTTCTACCTGGTAACAAAAGACACTGCCCGTGACCAACCTACCTACCGAGATGTATGAGAAGCCTTATTTCAATTGAGAGAGCACGTACTAGAGTCCGACGTGCAAAAGTTAGCCATGCCAAAGTTGGAGTGCCGCCAATTAGATTGGAGGGTTATCCGAAATATGGTGAAGGAGATCTTAAAAGACACCGAAGTCCAGGTGTTAGTCTGTTGCAATCCGCATAGTTACTGGTGCGGAGAGAAAACCGTCCCTTGTCATTTTTATACAACTGGAAGTTGTAAAAGAGGGTCCAGTTGCCGATACCAGCATACCGTTCCAGTTCCAGTCCCGACAAGGTTCCAGGAGGAACCATCTTTTAAGAGGGGGGCAATGTTACGTAAAAATATGGGTCATATTAAAAACCTGTAAACATGTTGTTTATTCACTAAAGTAGATAGTCTATACAGATCTGAGCACAACCCTAAATCGCAACCCCTAAAATCGCAACCCCCGGTCGTAAGTTCCAAACGGCTTAACGTAGGATGACGTACGAGGGCTCGTTGGAAAGGGGATGAAAAATGGGGTTGAACGCAGTATGTGCCGTGCGCATCGGAGCATGCCAAAAGGTCATTACGTCATATCTTTGTTTTTATTGGTCCGATCGTGACGTACGAGGGCTCGTTGGAAAGAAGATGAAAAATGGGGTTGAATGAAATATGTGCCGTGCTCATCGAAGCATGCCGAAAGGGCATTACGTCATATCTTTGTTTCTATTGGTCCGATCGTGACGTACGAGGGCTCGTTGGAACGGGAACGAAAAATGGGGTTGAACGCAGTATGTGCCGTGCGCATCAAAGCATGCCGAAAGGGCATTATTAGGTATCTTCGTTTCTATTGGTCCGATCGTGACGTACGAGAGCTCGTTGGAACGGGGACGAAAAATGGGGGTGAACGCAGTATGTGCCGTGCGCATCAAAGCTTGCCGAAAGGGCATTATTAGGTATCTTCGTTTCTATTGGTCCGATCGTGACGTACGAGGGCTCGTTGGAACGGGGACGAAAAATGGGGTTGAACGCAGTATGTGCCGTGCGCATTGGAGCATGCCAAAAGGGCATTATTAGGTATCTTCGTTTCTATTGGTCCGATCGTGACGTACGAGGGCTCGTTGGAAAGGGGATGAAAAATGGGGTTGAATGAAATATGTGCCGTGCGCATCGGAGCATGCCAAAAGGTCATTACGTCATATCTTTGTTTCCATTGGTCCGATCGTGACGTACGAGGGCTCGTTGGAACAAGGAGGAGACGGGCAATACTTTGACACAAAAAACAAAGATGGCAGCATTGCCAAATGGGCGCTAAAACATATCTTCGTTGCTATTGGCCTGATTTTGACGTATGAGGTGTCAAATGAAAGCGTTGGTGACACAGAAGCCATGTCAACGTTCAGTATGAACATTCTTCTTCTTCTTCTTTTCCGTACAGTGCCTAAGAGAACGTGACATTCGACGTAGAACGTGACATTCGACGTAGAAGGTGAAATTTCACGCGAAATGACGTGACATTCGACGCAGGACGTGACATTCGACGCAGGACGTGACATTCGACGTAGAACGTGACATTCGACGCAGGACGTAAAATGTCACGTGACATTCGACGTAGAACGTGACATCCGACGTAGAACGTGACATTCGACGCAGAACGTAAAATGACGTGACATGTGACATTCGACGCAGGACGTGACAGTTATGTGTCAGTCAACGCAAGACGTCGCTTGACATACATAGAGTAATGAAATTTAAATGAAACAATCATTAAAAAGGAACAGATCAACCTTTATTCGTATATAGTTACAATTTTGTTTAACAAAGTTTTTAATTGTTTTAATAGACCGTCTTCAGTGCAGGGTATTCCAAAAAGTTCCCAGCTAAACGTTCCTGCTGCTCCAACTCTACGTGTGTATTCGCTATACTTATAATAGGAATTGTTCTGAAAAAAGTAAATAAACCCATCCGTATAGCGGAATGCTGATGTTATTTTATCTGGTAGTCCTGGGCAGAGATAATTTATTGATCCACGGTTTAAGACATCTCCAGCTTCATTAAATTCAGTATAAGAATTATCATTGTATAATAAATACGTTTGGCCGCTGTTTGTTTAAAACAAGGCATTTATTTTGGTTCTCGCAGGTCTAGAAGGAAACGTAAAACGTTTTTGAAGTTTTAAATTGGGAAAAGATGCAGCGTAATACTGATTATTGCTTATAGTTACTAAGTGTCCCTCGGAATTCTGAAAAACATGTGAAACGTGCGTATACCTTAACTCTTTGGGGAGATAATCGGTAATTAATTCAGGATATTTTGGAAGGCGCATCTCATTTAAATCAAACTTCCATATATACGGGCCAGATCCAACGTACATTCGATAATTTGGAAATTGTGGGGATGTAGCTAGAAACATGAAATCGGGATATTTAATTAGACATATGTTTTTTATTGCAGGTGTTTTCGGCAAATAGGCGCTGTTGTTTAGTGCAGGTGTTTTCGCTATATTGCTCCTGGTTTGCGAAATTGTTCGCGTAACTGGTGTTGTTGTTATGTTTTGTTGGAGACAATAACTATGTAATTCATTCGAAGTGGAATAAAACGATTTTACGCTGGTATTTCCCTCAAGCTATGAGTAATCCTGATTATATGAATCTTGCTGCAGAAGCTTTCGCTAGATGGGAGAAAATATCTAATTTAAAGTTTAAACGAGTAATAATACCTTCTTCAAAGCCTGATATTACTATAACTGTGGTGCCAAATAATCATAATTTTCGAGCAAGTTGTCAAGGAACCTCTAAATGTTCATTTAATTTCGATGAACCCGGAATAGTATTGGCTCACGCATACTATCCCAGCGTAAACGGTGAATGTACCGAAATTCATCTTGATGCTAATGAACGGTGGTATGTAGGAAATGGCAGAGCTCCTGATGGTGAAGTCAATTTTTTGGCTGTCCTAATGCATGAAATTGGTCATTCCCTCGGACTGGAACATAGTACTAGTGATTCGTCTATTATGTATGCTTGGTATCACAAAGATGTGCCAAGTTTTGGTGATGATGATAAAAAGGCAATGAGCATGCTATATGGACCAAAAACAGTTCCCATACCAACAACAACAACACCAGTTACGCGAACAATTTCGCAAACCAGGAGCAATGTAGCGAAAACACCTGCACTAAACAACAGGGTCTATTTGCCGAAAACACCTGCAATAAAAAACATATGTCTAATTCAGTATCCCGATTTCATGTTTCTAGCTACATCTCCACAATTTCCAAATTATCGAATGTACGTTGGATCTGGCCCGTATATATGGAAGTTTGATTTAAATGAGATGCGTCTTTCAAAATATCCTGAATTAATTACCGATTATCTCCCCAAAGAGTTAAGGTATACGCACGTTTTACATGTTTTTCAGAATTCCGAGGGACACTTAGTAACTATAAGCAATAATCAGTATTACGCTGCATCTTTTCCCAATTTAAAAATTCAAAAACGTTTTATGTTTCCTTCTAGACCTGCGAGAACCAAAATAAATGCCTTGTTTCAAACAAACAGCGGCCAAATGTATTTATTATACAATGACAATTCTTATACTAAATTTAATGAAGCTGGAGATGTCTTAAACCGTGGACCAATAAATTATCTCTTCCCAAGACTACCAGATAAAATAACATCAGCATTTTGCTATACGGATTGGTTTATTTACTTTTCCAGAACAATTCCTATTATAAGTATAGCGAATACACACGTAGAGTTGTAGCAGCAGAAACGTTTAGCTGGGAACTTTTTGGAATACCCTGCACTGAAGACGGTCTATTAAAACAATTAAAAACTTTATTAAACAAAATTGTAACTATATACGAATAAAGATTGATGTGTTCCTTTTTAATAATTGTTTTATTTAAATTCCATTACTCTATGTATGTCAAGCGACGTCTTGCGTTGACTGACACATAACTGTCACGTCCTGCGTCGAATGTCACATGTCACGTCATTTTACGTTCTGCGTCGAATGTCACGTTCTACGTCGGATGTCACGTTCTACGTCGAATGTCACGTGACATTTCACGTCCTTCGTCGAATGTCACGTTCTACGTCGAATGTCACGTTCTCTTAGGCACTGTACGGAAAAGAAGAAGAAGAAGAATGTTCATACTGAACGTTGACATGGCTTCTGTGTCACCAACGCTTTCATTTGACACCTCATACGTCAAAATCAGGCCAATATCAACGAAGATATGTTTTAGCGCCCATTTGGCAATGCTGCCATCTTTGTTTTTTATGTCAAAGTATTCCCCGTCTCCTCCCCGTTCCAGCGAGCCCTCGTACGTCACGATCGGACCAATAGAAACAAAGATATGACGTAATGACCTTTTGGCATGCTCCGATGCGCACGGCACATATTTCATTCAACCCCATTTTTTATCCCCGTTCCAACGAGCCCTCGTACGTCACGATCGGACCAATAGAAACGAAGATACCTAATAATGCCCTTTCGGCATGCTTTGATGCGCACGGCACATACTGCGTTCAACCCCATTTTTCGTCCCCGTTTCAACGAGCCCTCGTACGTCACGATCGGACCAATAGAAACAAAGATATGACGTAATGCCCCTTCGGCATGCTCCGATGCGCACGGCACATATTTCGTTCAACCCCATTTTTCATCCCCTTTCCAACGAGTCCTCGTACGTCACGATCGGACCAATAGAAACAAAGATATGACGTGATGACCTTTTGGCATGCTCGGCTTTTGGCGCACGGCACATACTGCGTTCAACCCCAGTTTTCATCCCCTTTCCAACGAGCCCTCGTACGTCATCCTACGTTAAGCCGTTTGGAACTTACGACCGGGGGTTGCGATTTTAGGGGTTGCGATTTAGGGGTTGTGCTCAGATCTGTATAGACTATCTACTCACTAATATGTTCTAGATTCTACGACCCTTCGACTAGCTGGCAGAAATTCCAAGTAATAAAAACCGGTCCATTCGAACATTCCGGAAATAGGTTGAATGAAAAACCAGCCCGTGCATTCGAGGCAAAGCAGGTCAACATCCATGGGGTTCGAGAAACAGCTGTTTTCGTATAAATATGACGGAACTTTCATTGTGGACAACAGTTAATATCTGAAGATCACGCGCCGCGATTTTAAATTGTAACGCACGTATCATAATAAATTAATTGTAAAAATAAATTAGTACAAATAAAGACTTTAATAAATTTGTGAGTGTTATAAATAGAACCTTTAATTAATAAATAATAAATAAATTAGAAATAATAAAAACATTACAATATATTCAATTTCAACTATTTATTATTCTGTGTCGGCTTCTCGTATTTTCCATATTCTTTCCCTTTGTTTTATGCACCTCCCAGGTCCTCCCACGTGGCGTTTGTTTGAGGTTAGTTCGCGCTCCTTTTTTGCCTTACCGGCCCAGCAACAAGCACGCCCTCTAGAGCTTGACCAGTGAGTTGTTTACCATTTTATACGGTTACGAAAGACGGTTTCCGTGATATATATATTTATCTCCGAAATTCAAACTTCCGTAATACGTACTCTAGGTGGGCAACTCGGAACAAGCAAGAGGCGTGTGTCCTACTACACTTGCCTGGTCACACACGGCATCCAGTGAGGAACCTTTAAGATACTCTCAGAGAGGGAAATACCATGGCGAACTGACCCTGACGCGCCGATTTTTAATAAATAAAGAAACTTTCCTCTTGTTTCTTATTTCTTCCTTCTCCCTTTGTTTTGTCTGTTTTAGTACATTATGGAATCACAAAGGATACTTAGATCGTCCGTCTTAACGGACAGAGCGACTGACGGTGATCCACAGGCTACCGTAGATTCATCTCAGCGACAAACATCATTACAATTATTTTTCTTCATTCCGTTTCAGGTATTCTTAGTGATCTGACGTGCTTTGGTGAGTTTTGTAATATTTAAAAACTCTAATTTTTAATAATTTTATAAGATTTAAAAAATGGAAAATTTTTTAATTGTTAGAGATCAAGTTAAAAAAATCCATAAATTCGGAATTCAGGGGAGAACTCTGGAATTTAAAATAAAAAATGTGCCTGAGGGATCTGACCCAATTAAATGGGCCAAAATGGCAATAGAATAAATTGTGATGAAGGGAACAGAAAACATTAAACCGCAGGATCAGGTTGGTTTCACGTTCTGTAGCAAAGATTTTTCAAGAGGACAAGGATGGATGCGATTTAGACCGGCTGCCGATGTAACTGTTTTTAACAAATGTTTTAACAAAATATCAACCATTTATCAGTCTAATTCTACAGGTTTTAACACCGAGACATTTTGTCTGGGGATTACAATCGTTAAGATGCCTAAAGGTCGGGGAAGACCACGTAAGTTTAATATGTTTAATGAGGAGTATACAAAAAGACAAAGTATAATGGCCATTAAAAATAAGAATAACATTTACCTTCCTCGAGCTTTGATTGTAGCTAAAGCGTACGTAGACGAAAATCCTAAACTTTCAAAAAATTTTCAAGATGTAGGTAGATTGCAATCAACAGAGGAGTTCGCCAGGGAGATGTTATCTCACCAAAGCTATTCACACTTGGACTTGAAGACGTTTTCAAAGACATTAACTGGGCAGATAAGGGAGTAAATGTTAATGAAAGAAAACTGAGTCATTTAATATTACGCTGATGACATTGTTGTATTCGCTACAAGTTTCGAAGAACTACAGACCATGATGACGCAACTATTTCAATCTTCGGAAAAAGTAGGTCTTAAGATGAACTTGGAAAAACAAAAATAATGACAAATACACCGAACATTCCAGAAATAACATTCAACGACATAAATTTAGAAACAGTAAGCGAATACATCTACCTGGGAGAGATAATGAAAATTAACAAAGAAAATCAAACTGCCGAAATTACCAGAAGAATAAGGTTAGCGTGGGCAGTATTTGGAAAACTGAGTTGGATCTTGAAAAGCACTAAAATAGAACAGTATTTGAAAACCA
This sequence comes from Diabrotica undecimpunctata, assembly GCF_040954645.1. NCBI lineage: Eukaryota > Metazoa > Arthropoda > Insecta > Coleoptera > Chrysomelidae > Diabrotica > Diabrotica undecimpunctata. Next base: position 97,926,428 of record NC_092803.1, on the reverse strand, counting down.
GAATTTACGATCAGTGTATCCTCCCTATACTCGTGTATGGTTCACAGACGTGGACACTCACCAAGTCCAATATGGACAAAATAGTTAAAGCACAAAAGCGATGGAAAGATCAATGCTCGGGGTGAAACTTATAGACAAAAAAACAAACAAATGGATTAGACGCAAAACCAAAGTAAAAGACGCAGGAGCTTTGCAGGACACAATGCCCGACTGAAGGATAAGAGATGGAACCACGAAATACAACAGTGGAGGCCATGGTTAGGAAAGAAAAGCAGAGGAAGACAACAAATGAGATGGGTTGATGACATTAAGAAGATCGGAGGACACAACTGGAAGCAAGTGGTGCAAAATAGAAGACACTGGATTGATTTGGGGGAGGCCTATATCCAAATTTGGATTACTTAAGGCTGAAAAAGGATGGAGAAAGGAAAAAAAATTGACAAAGGATGCGGGTGTTGTTATTCCTATTGACGGCGCTGGCATTCCAAAATTACAACAATTTCAATCTTATCTTAATAATTACAAGATTGTTGTATATGGTTATGGAAGTAAGGGCCGTGATGTGGTTTTTGAAGGATTTGGTGATGGACCGAAATTGAATCTTCTGTTTCATGAAGGTCATTATAACGTAATCACTTCCTGACTTCTACTTTTTCATGTGTCTATTATTGCGAGGAGTGTCATAAAGCTTATAACAATAAAAACGAGCACAAGTGTGGTGGTACATGCTTTGCTTACCGTCGTTCACCGGCTTATTCTAAAGATACTTTGAAAATTCCCTGTTGCAAATGTGGGCAAAGCTTTTATGGAGAAGCGTGTTTCAATGCCCATGCTTTATCTGTCTGTGAACAAATTGGGACTGTTTTAAGATCTACACTAAAAATCATGTCTGTGGAGAGATATTCTGCAGAACTTGTGGAAAAAATTGTCCAAGTGATCATCTTTGTTATATGCATGCAGATTTCGGTAGTCCTCCATCAAACGATTTTATTTTCATTTTTTACGATCTGGAAACAACTCAGAAAACGTTAATGCTCGATGGTTCACGTCTTCAAGAACCTAACCTGTGTGTGTTTTAAACAGTGCTGCGACAAATGTTTGAAATCCGATACCAGCATGTGTATAAAATGTGATGTTCGTCTGCAGGTTTTAAAAAACAACCGAACTGAACGGTTGATGGAGTTTGTATTGAATCAACGTAAACTTTTTAAAAGTGTCAATGGTATGGCCCATAACGATTCTGGTTTCGATCACCAGTTTGTATTAAATTATATTCTAACAAAAACTGATATTACTCCTGATCTGATTATGCGTGGTACAAAGTTGGTGTCTTTGAGTGTTGGGAATGTTAAGTTTCTCGACAGTCTTAATTATTTTCCTATGGCTTTATCAGCTTTATCTAAAGCTTTTGGTTTAACTCAATTGAAGAAAGGCTACTTTCCTCATCTGTTCAATAAGGTAGAAAACCAAAATTATGTCGGCGTTGTTCCTCCTTTACAGTACTATGATCCTGATAATTTGAAGGAGGATACACGAGAGAGGTTGATAAGTTGGCATGCTGAAAGAGTTAATGAAGGATATGTCTTTGATTTTAGAAAGGAAATCGAAGAGTATTGTATATCTGATGTTGAAATATTAGCACAGGCTTGCTTAAGTTTTAGGAAACAGCTGCTTGATACGTCAAATATTTGCCCTTTTTTGGAAGCTACAACTGTAGCCTCGACTTTCAATAAGGTATATAGACGTAATTTCCTACAGCCTGATACTATAGGTCTTATTCCCAAAGGTGGTTATCATTTTAAAGACAATCATTCCAAAATCGCTTTGCAGTGGTTATTGTGGGAAGAAAATCAGCGTAAAATTAAAATACAACATGCTGCAACGGGATCAGAAGCTTTGATAGGGAATCTCAAGGTAGATGGTCTTCACGATAAGATTATTTTTGAATTTCAGGGCTGTTATTATCATGGATGTCCTAGCTGTTACCCCGAAAAGAGAACGTCCCCTCTTCACGACGACTCTTCGGATTGTATGGAGAATCGTTATGACAAAACAAATACTAAAAACCAATATTTGCAGTCTCAAGGGTGTGGAGTAGTGGAAATGTGGGAATGCACATTTAGAAAAATAATAACGCCAGCGATAACATCATACACCGAAAACCATTATCTTATGATGACTTTACCTCTAAATCCTAGAGATGCTCTCTACGGTGGCAGAACCGGTAATACTGTTGAATATTTTACTTGTACTAAGGATGAAAATATGTTGACGTTTGCTCACTTTATTCGTTTATATATTATTATACTAAGTTGTCTGGATTGATAAAGTGTAAAGTATTACCACCTACAACTCTTTTTCACCCTGTTTTACCAGCAAAGATGAATAGTAAATGTATGTTTGTTCTCTGTCGGAAATGTGGTGAGGATTTTGTACAAACCGAATGTGAGCATTCAGATCAAGAATGAGCTCTCACAGCAACATGGGTAATTGAAGAAGTTGTGAAGGCCTTAACAAAGGATTATAAGTTATCGGATGTGTATGAGATATTGTCGTTCGACAGTTTAGAGTTATCGAAATCTCAGAAAGGTCTTTTTTCCGATATGATGAACAAATTCATCAAACTCAAACAATAAGCTTCTGGTTGGACTCGTGGATGTGAATCTGATGAGCAGAAAAGTCATTATATTGAAGAATTTTTTCAACGAAAAGATGTAAGATTGGACTTTTCTGAAATATCGGAGAATCCTGGTCTTAGATCTTTGGCAAAGCTAATGTTAAATTCTTTTGGGTAAAGTTCGCTCAGCGTGAAAATCTTCCTAAAACCTTCATCATAAAACAGCCAAATGAATTTTTTGCTATGTTGGTGAACCCTTCGCTTTATGTCAATACCGTAATTCCTGTAAACGATGAGAGACTTGTTGTAACTTGTAAAATGTTATTCTTGCCTCTTATGTGACAGCTTTGGCTCACATAAATTATTCTCCTATTTAGATTTGATGGAGAATAGGGCTTTTTATTATGACACTGATTCAATTGTCTACGTGGAAAAGCCAAATTTAAAGGACCTTCCTACCGGCCAGTGTATTGGTGATCTAACCAATGAGTTAGGTGGTAGATTTATCTCTGAATTCGTTTCTGGGGAACCTAAAAATTATGCCTATAAATATATTCTTCCCTATGGCCAACAGAAAATTTGCTGTAAAGGGGATATCACTTAATTATGCAGTATCTAAAACCATAAACTTTGATAAAATTAAAGAGATGGTTCTCGAAAAAACTGATCCTGTTTCTATAGTCACTAAATAGATACAAACAACGCAAGATCACTGTGTCATTACAAAAACATTTGAAAAAATATATAAACCGAACTCTACCAAAAGAAAATTTTCCGAAGATTACACATCGATACCTTTCGGTTACAAAAACTCAAAATTTGATATTTGTCTTTTTTAAATTTACACTATTTTTATATAGAATATGAATTTTAGTAAATTATGGTATTAACGTAATATTTTTTATTTTTCAGATTAAACTAATTCACGTTCCTTATTTTTATGGTATAAGCACTTGTCTGTTTTCTAATATTATTTTCATAAATAGCTTATCTTAATTATCTTAAAAAGATGACAAAAAAATCTGTTATGGACCACTCAAATCATTTATTTTTGGAACTTAAATGTATACTAAAAAATTGAAAATCTAATAAAAGATGTTCAACAGATCATAAAAAGATGCTTACTTACCCTATATTCTGTATAATTTAAAAAGATGGTCAAAATAAGCCATAAAAAGATGTCTGTATGGACCACTCAAATTATTTACATTTTGGATACTAAAAGGTATACTAAAATAATCACAAATCTAATAAAAGATGTTCAACAGACCATAAAAAGATGCTTACTGGCCCATATTTGATATGATTTAAAAAAGATGGTCAGATAAGCCACGAAAAGATATCTGTTATGACCCACTCAAATTATTTATTTTTTGGAACCTAAAATGTATACTAAGATACCTACTGACCCTTTATTTTTCTAATATTTTAATACTGATTTTTTACTTACTAAAATATGTATTGAAACACAGACAAGCATTTCTTTACCTCCATACTAACTGTTTGTCTAGTACTAACCTTCCTGGTAGTCACTTAATCATGCCTTCTCGTGGCGACTACTGTTAGAAGCAAAATTTAGTTTTCTTTTTAGAAATACACCGTATTGTCTCTAAAAATTTTACAATTTTATGAAAAAGCTTACATAAAGTCAGAAAATAACACAATTACAATTTACTGAAATTTTTCTTGAACCAAACTGGTTCAAGAAACGTAATAATCTTAAGATCAAATGAACTTACCTGAAGTTCGATCTTGATTATATGAGGTCTCGTCGAAATAAATAAATAAATTGTAGTACCTCCGCCTCTGGCTAATTACTCACACTTTAAAGTATAAACAACCACTCGAAACCTCTTCCCATCGTGTCTGGCGCATATCCTTTACTCTATTTGAAAGTTGTTGTTGCAACATATTATGGGCATTTTTCCAAAATGTTAGGGTGGGTTGGGACTTATTTATTTTGATGAGGCCTCATATAATCAAGATCGAACTTCAGGTAAGTTCGTTTGATCTTAAGATTATATTCGGCCTCATCTCATAAATAAATAAATTGTGTATTTCGTCGTTGCAACAACTTTATTATAATAATGCCCAACATATTAAACGTTCCTAAACTGTAAAGTTCGTATCTAAAAAATGCCCTAAGGCAATTAGTTAACACATTACATAACATAATCCAACCTTAACTAAATGTATATTCTAAAATCCTTGCAAATATTATAGAACTTAACATAAATCAGGTTCTTTTTACCCATTTTAAATTGTATTGCAAAATCTTTATTAAAAACTAAGGGCCTATTGTAAAATTTCGCAAGTTTCTTAGAATTTTTCGTTCCACCTGCCGCCAACTTACAGTGTCAAAACTGACCCTTTTCCTAGCTGCCGCAGATGTTGCGGCGTGGCGTGTGCTATGTACTTTAAACTGACTTATATCCAGGCCACTCTGTTGTAGAATAAATTTGATCCATCTACCAATGGTTTGTGGAGTGGCCTTATGAAAAGATTTCTTATGAGTCAGTAATAAAGCTCTGTATGATCCTTTTAAATCTTTTGTCTTTTTCAAATGATTGTTTCAATGGTAAATATTTATGACGTTCAAATAATTTTTGTGTGTAAAAAATCAAATTTTATAGCCGTGCAAGCAGATACAAAAGTTCCCAAAAAATTTTCAAATCTTCTAGTTTTACACTCCGGTAGTTGCAAAAAATATTAAGCATTTTTAGAATCTTCAATTGTTTGCTGTTAGGTAATGTTACTCTCAAATTATTTGAGTCAAAAGTAAACCCCAAATATGTGCACACATTTGTAGGAGTAATTTTGCTTCTAATATGATTAATTAAAAATCTAAATGTGTTAGTATTTCTACAGTTAATTTTACATTATGTTCACACTCTTTCTATGATTTCCCTAGAATCAGAAATGCATCCAAATATATTGTTAAAAGATTCCCTTTTCTCTTAGAATTCCTACAATAGATTTTAATATCTTTGTAAGTATTCTAGGTGCACAACTTAAACCAAAAGGCAAAACAGTTATATTCGTATAAAGTGCCATGAAATGAAAATCTTAAATATTTACGATGAGATGTTTGTATCGGTATTAAATGGTAAGCATCAAAATCAATTTTGACATAAACAATCTTGAGATATAAGTCTGACCACTTTATTGTCTTCTATCTTAAAATGTACATTTCCAACAATTTTATTAAAATTTTTAAGATATGAAATAAGACGGTATGATCCATCATTTTGGAATTGCAAAAACCTTGAAAATATATTGATCATCACTATGATCAACATTAGATATTGCACCACTAAGCATTAATTTGTTTATAAGGTTTGTATTAATTTTTATTTCTTTAGTTGACCGTTTATCTTCAGACGCTACAACTGTTTGTTTTGGTTTCTTTGCAAGTGGGATAACCGTACCTCTTATGTATGTTAATACCTTTTTGTTGCCCTGATTTCTCCAATTCTTTCGTCATCTTGACCTTATTGTCAAGATCATTACCAAAAGGCGATTCAGTGATTGGTGTATCCTTTAATACCTCTACCATTTCTTTATTTAAATTAATGGCTATTAGTTCTCTTCGCGATACTGGCTCTGAATAATGAATGTTTGTCAATAAGCGGCTGGCATCGCTATACTCTTTATTTCCTCCCTCCTTTTCACCAAGCATGTTTGTTAAAACTATTCCTATAGCTTTCCTAGAGCTGCCATACTATCATCAATTTATTGCTGGAGCAGTACCAAACGAGTATCTTTACAAAGTGTGGAGTCATTTACTGCTATTTTTACTTCCCGATTTATGTTTAAAGGAGCCACTAGCTTGCAGATATCTTCTTCTAGTCCGGAAGTTAAAATATGAGCCCATCGAGCGGCAATATCTGTTTGTATGGAGCTTGCAACTGATATTTTTACTTTATTATCATCACCCAGAATTGATAAAATGTCTTCTTGCAATCAAAAAAGGCACTACATTCTATCTGGCCTGAAATCTATTTATTTCAAACCATATGCTTAAGTTTGTCACTACAAATTGTATTATAGGTATTATTATTCACCTTATTATTTTTATCGCAAACAATATTCATTATCAGGATAAGTTCCCCGAATATTTCCTCTACAAATTTTGTTATTCCAACAAATATTTTGTCGTAAATATTTGTCATCACAAACATTTTTTTTTACGGTATTAACAACTATATTATTGACGATATTTGTCATCACAACAAAATATAATTGGATAATTTTCAAAGAGAAGGAAGAATAAATGAAAAAATGTATTAAGTAAGCTACTATTGTTTATATTCGTCATCACAGACAAATATTAATTGTGAATATTTTGGTCAGGTGTCAACACAAGTAGATAAGTTTATTTGTTATTCTTAATAACAATTTTTTATTTACACATGTGATAATATTATATACACGGTATTAATAACTATATTATTGACGATATTTGTCATCACAAACAAATATTTACTTGGATACTTTCGAAAGTGAAAGAAGCAAAAATGAAAAATTTTTTTAAGTATTCCAATATTGTTAGTATTCGTCATCACAGACAAATGTTAATTGTGAATATTTTAGTTAGGCGTCAACACAAACACCTATAGTAGGTAAGTTTATTTTTATTCTTAATAACAATTTTTTATTTACACATGTGATAATATTATATACACGGTATTACCAACTATATTATTGACGATATTTGTCATCACAAACAATTATTTACTTGGATACTTTCCAAAGTGAAAGAAGCAAAAATGAAAATTTTTTTTAAGTATTCCAATATTTAAAAATGGTGTCAGGTGTCAACACAAACACCTATAGTAGGTAAGTTTATTGGTATTCCCACCAACATTTTTTTATTTACACATAGGATAATATTATATACACGGTATGAACTATATTATTAATGATATTTGTCATCACAATTATTTATTTGGATAATTTCCAAAGAGAAAGAAGAAAAATTGAAAATTTTTATTAAGTATTCCAATATTGTTAATATTCGTCATCACAGGCAAATATTAATTGTGAATATTTCGGTCAGGTGTCAACCCTGCGATAGAATTTATTACCACCTACCTTATGTACTAGTATATTTTTATCTTGATTCTCCTCTGAGACAACAATTTGAACCAACACTTGAAACACTTTCATCGTCCTCATTATCTGAAATTTCTGCTTCGGTATCACTTTTCAAGCTGGGTGTTGGGAATTTTGATATGATGAATGACGCCGTGAACGATTTTTAATTAAATCCAATCTCTTTTCGACGCTTTACAATTTTGTATATTTCTCCGATCTATTGATCGAATTATATTCCGTTTTTTCCCGGTAATTCGTTGCCGAATTAATTTTACGCGCTGTGTGTGTGAGAAATTATCACAGAAAAAGAGACTAAATGATATGCGCCAGACACGATGGGAAGAGGTTTCGAGTGGTTGTTTATACTTTAAAGTGTGAGTAATTAGCCATAGGGGAGGTACTACAATTTATTTATTTATGAGATGAGGCCGAATATAATTAAATTTAACAACCACAATACAGTTTATTGTAAGACAGAAACGCTTAACATTTAAACCATATCTTTACAGACACCACATATAGCCAACATAGATTGATTTTTTCAGTATAGCCAAGCCGTAAACAATTATAGAGACGATTGATGTGTCTAATAGCGAGCACACAAAAGCTGGTAGAATGTAAGTTGCCTATAATATTTTTCATATTATATAAATATGTAAAATCACATAGATCAGTGGTTCTCAACCTTTTTGAGTAATGTACTCTTTTTTTTATTAGTTTTGGTACCAACTAACTTAAATATCTATCTCGCTAGGTAATCTAATGATGGATCAAATAAAACAGTATATAAACAATGCCCCCGTGTGTTAATTTTTGTGTCACAACGCAAAAAACTTTAAGGAACTATATCTTTTTCTAAACATGTAACTGTTGTATAATTTGTAAAATTAAAAGTGCAAAATCACATTTTAATTGCTATTGTAGTGATTTTAGGTTACTTGTCACTATTGTATGGATATTCTTTAACGTTGAATAATATATCACTGAAACGAACGTTGAAAAGTTGAATAATATATCGCTTGATAGACCGTATACAGACTATGCTGACAACCTGTCACGTAATATTATAATAAAATTGTATGTTAATTACGTTTTTAAATAAAATCACATTTTTTATGTTTTTTATTTGAACCCTTTCCAGCTCTACGCCTTAAATCTCTAAAAAAGTAGGTTGATCTATTATTGTGTAACTGCAGTCAATTATCACTAATGGTTTTGTTCGTAAATCAATTTTTTGTTAGCGAATCGATTAATTTGACCGGGGTGTTCAGAACTTGTGTGATCTTTTTTTTGTATTTTTGACTAAACAATCGAGATGTTATTTTTACTTATAATTTTCCCCGTTTTTAAGTTTTTGGAATCTATTACCGTTGAATTGTATCATATTGATATTTTTCGTTGTAAATCATTTTTGATATTGATATTTTTAGTTGAAGGCTCGAGGCATTTGGGACCGTTTATTGGTTTCTAGCAGCCTCTTCTGGTCCAGTCCTGTGTTTTCATGTGTTTACCATATTCTTGAGTTATCCGGTTTCTTCCTCTCTTTTCTTTAATATCGTCGATCCATCTTTGTGGTCTTCCTATCGATTATGTGCTATTTCTTCATTTGCCACATGTCATTAAGGTTTTGCGATAGCTTTAATCTGTTTTATTTTTCGTTTCTCATATCTTTCAAACTTACATTTTATCATGTCTTTTAATAGCTCTTTAAGTTTGACAATTAAGTGTCATGGTCTCAAGTCATAACAGGAAGGATACATGTGTCAAAAACCTTTCGTTTTAAATTAACTGGATCTTTTATAATAAAGCTGAGTTTACCTACTATTATCCCTTTGGTTCTTTTGGTTATTTCTGCAATTTGGTTTTCTTTTTTATTTTATATCCCGTAGATATTTTTTAATCTTCCTATCGTCAAGAGTCTACTTCTTCAGCTAAGATTACCTTAATTTTCTCAATATGTTGGCCCTACTACCCCCGATGCTTAAGCCTTTTAACGTTTCTTGTATCTCCTGTATACAAGTGCTAATTAGTACAATGGCATCTGCAAATCGCAAGTGATTTAATTAGCGTTAAGTAAGTTTTTGTTCTCATTCCAGTTTTTTTAAATATCCTTTAATTCAATTGTAAATAACTTGGACCATATCGTGTCTCCTTGTCTGACTCCTCATCAAATTGCAATATTAATTTTTCACTTATTTTAACTTTTAAATGTTGCTTTGCTGTAAATATTTTCTAAAAACTTTCTTATATGAGGGGTCTATTTTGCCGTTATCTAATGCATAAACTACCCATTCCCCCATTGTTCTATGGAATCGCAAGCTTTATGTAAAAATGCTGACTTAGTGGAATTGTTCCGAGTGTGTGTGATGATCATTTGTACTCTATCCTTTGTGGAATCCGTCTTTGGTTTAAGTTTAATTTGTTATAACCTTTGGTAATAATTAACATGGGGGTGGTAAAAGACTAATTGGTCGGTTCATGTTTCTTCGATCTCTCTTCTTGTGTGTTGTGCCATGACGATAATTTTTTAGGCATCTGTTAAGGCTTTTTATTGATTCTAGAGTTATCCACCTATTTTGACCATCCCTGTTGTTATTTCGTCTTGCACGGGCGATTTTTATTGGTAATACGATTAAGTAATAGAGTAAGAATCGTTCATTAAAAGGTTGATGCGGTAGTCATAGCAAAGTAATAGCAAAGGCAAATGAAAGTTCTGAAAACCCTGTGCATAAAAATTATTTTTGGTACCACTTCCATAGCTAGATTGAATAAATATTATTAAATTCCGAATATTTAAAAGTTTTTCCCAAAAACAATAAAGTTAAAGTATAAGAGGGTGAAAGTAAAATGTTTTATTGACAGGATGAAATGACATTCATCTGTATTGCATTTAAAAGGACAATGGTTTAGAATAGCAAAAAGTGTATTAGGCAGATGAAGTTTCTGAGTACCCTGCTGTGAATATATTCCTAAAAATTATTGTTTAACATTCGAACTGCTTGTTTGATTGGGGAGAGTGTGACGAAAATTGTATGTTTGTATTGAGGAGTGTACGAGATATATGTGCATGAGAGAACTGTGTTAACCAGTGTTCATTAAAGGTCAATATACGCCTTTGTCAAGCAGCAGACGTTAAGTGGAATCGTCGGGATAGTATCTTAATATTCGTTTAAAGTCAACCAGTGGGGCCATCTCGTTAAATATCTAACAGCTAGAGACTGATATTTCTTTAAGTTATCGATTTAAAATCCTATACCGTGGTTTACCACTTATATCAAATCAATTTTGTCGGGTCAATGATGGTTTTCGCTTATTAGTATTAATTAATAACTTTCTTTTATAATAGATAATTTTTATTAGAAAAAATATAAATGAGTTGTTACCGCAATGACGACCCTTAAATTATTGTCGGTATTATACTCTTTTAAATAACTTTTTTTTGTGTTTTTAATTTTTTATATTTATTTCGCGAACCTAAGCTGCTAATTTTTTTTCTATCTCTAAGTATAATTTATCTCAGTCACTTATTTTGTCAGCAATAAAAACGAGGAGTATCTATATTTTAAATTCCTAGCGCTGACCGCATTTATATTATTATACTCTTTTGAGCGCATAACATTAATCGCCCGTGGTGTCGCGTGTAGTATGCTGGTCTAGTAAATATTTTATATGGGTTCCAATCCTACCTCTGGAAGACTTTTTCCTTTAATTTAAAAAATTAATTAAAAATAATATTTTGAGAATAAATGGTTAATAGAAAATAAAATATTAATGTTAAAATATAATTAAAAAAAAAAGAATTGAAAATAAAAGATTACAAGTTGACGCAATAACGTCATTGCATATGGTTTCGGTCACGACTAGTTAGTAAGGTTCGAAACCATGCTAAGTTACGCGTTGGCCGGTAATGCAGATCCAATGCTTACCGATATTGGTCTGTGTCTGGGTTCTGTGTCGGCGCATGCGCAGTGTGTCTGTCTGGTTTAAGTGACCCATACTCTACTAGGTCGCGGTCGATACATCGATATCAAAACAAACCTTTATTTTCTTATGAGATTACATATACCAAAGATGTTTCACCCATTTACCCTCGCGACATATCATCGCGGTTTATAGCGATGTCGATGCCAGAATAAAATAGTTTGTTTTATATCGCGATCGAGCTGTTGATCGCGTGTTAACTACAAGTTTATTGGTTGTTTTCAAACCACGTGACATTCTCCGGAGATATGGATGGTCTAATAAATATACTGAAATGTATCCAAACTTATTCTCATACAAGCATAAAATCTGTCTGAGTGGTGTTTCTTAAGCTCTTTAAATAAGTGATGGTATTCTCCTAGATACTGCCTTTTTTTATTTATAGGATTTACAGGATAGATGTAAACCTCGACCGCGACCACGACCTAAGTGAGTAGACTAATAGGTTTGTAGGATGTTGTTTGCTCAGAAGCCTTTTCTGGCTTAGGGATTAGTATAATTTGAGCTAGCTTGCACAAAAACGGAAAGTACTCCGTCCTTACAAAAGCATTATATATGTGTTCCAAATACCTCAGTCCCTTATAGTTTGAGTGCTTTTAGAGTTTTAGCACTAATTAAGTCGGATCCTGTAGTTTTTGTGGGTTCAACATATTTATGGATCTTGTGAGATTGTTAACGGTAAAATTTTTAATAGGTAGTTCCACTTATAGGTTTTGCAGACATTCTTTCACTTCAGTGTGGAATTTATGTTTAGCGGGATATGGTTGGAGGACTTTTGTTGCTCCGCAAAAACATTGACTTTGTCTTCATTACTTTTTCCTTAGGACGGAAGGAAGGGAGTGTACGTATCTGGAGTACGTATGGGAGGGTTTCTAAATTGAGATTTTAAAATTTTTTTAGAGCTTTCTATAAATCATAGTCAGTAGCTTCTGAAGGAGTTGAGTTCTTAAGATAGTTTTGAATTTCATTGTTTTTATTAGTATTTAGTAAAGCCTTGAGATTATTTTGAGTTCTATGGTAGCTTAATTTAAATTATTTTTGTCTTCCCGAGCACAAGTTCTTTGCCAGATTTTGTTTATTTTCCATTTTTTGCTATTTTTTGTTTACTTAACGAAGGCAGTTCTTGAGGTATGCTAGTTGGCACTTGGCTAGGAGTTGAATCCTACATCGCTTTCTGTATCGATCTTGTAAAATATTTTGCCGTGTTCTCTATATCAACGTTGGTTTTTACAACAAGGTTTTCAGATATTCACGAAAATGATTCTCATTTATTAAACATCTTATTCATTTTGAAAAACCACAGACATGTAATATTGGCATAATTACTGTAATTTATATAATTTATATCATCTATCTTTATTTTATCTTTATTAGACAACACCCTAATATGGGTTTATTATTTTCAGCATTTATTTAACTTTGTATCGTGACCTGAAGATGATTTGCATATTGTAGAAAGCGAAACCGGTCGTCTGATTAGTTAAATTAAATTGATTGTGAGTAAGTCTAATTTATTATTTCTTTTACCTTTTTTAATAGAGAAAAATTTGACAAAAAACTATATCAAAATAGGCTAGATCAAAAAATGTAACAACAAAGTATCACGTGGAATGAAGATAACTAAGTTAGTTGGGAAAATAATTAAAACAACTTAAACAAACAAGGCTCTCGGAGGGATAAAAATAAACACAAACTTAAATAAAAGAAAACGTACACTAGGAATATAATTATATATGAAGAAAAAAGAAAGCTTATCTGAAAGAACGTAGGAGACTTTGAAAGAACGTAGGACAAAGAGGGACAAAGAATAGAAATTAAGGAATTAATATAAATTATTCATATCAATAAAAAAGAATGGACAACATATATTAGACAGATAAATCGAACAACGGAAACTGAACATGCTCTTGAAACTTCAGAAAAACATCAAATCAATTAACGCAAATGATAGAAACATAAGATAAAAGAAGTCATAACAAAGTTAAAATAGAGGAAAGGAACTAATAATATGGCTTACAACAGTTAACCCAGTTAACCATAATATTTATTAAAGTCATCAAGAATACATGAGAAGTGGATAACCAGTATTATTTCTCTTTTTACAATAGGTGTAAAATGCTACCTAAATACTTACAAAGGAATTGTTAAGTACCATTTTAAAATTATTAATAAAGATAATATCAAATAAACTGAAGAACATTATTAGTATATCAGACGACCAACAAGTTTCTTGTGCAGAGAAATGTATAATAAAACAATAAACCAGGTAGCCTACCTATGTTTTGTTGATTTAGAAAAGTCCTTTGATTTTCAAGAAAATTGGTAAGTAGTTAGAGTATACTTTAAGAAACAAACGTGACATGGTGTCAAATTGCGCTTTTACCCTGGGGGTGGATGCCACCCCTTCTCTGGAATGGAAATTATTTTATTAAAAATAACCACAGGAATCGATAAAGGGACCAAATCCAAACAAAATTTATCTAATAAAGTTATTAAAATAAATCAATATTTTGATTTTGATTTTTTGTGAAAAAATACATGTTTTAAAGCAGTTTTTCATAAATAACTCAAAAACTATAAGTTTTTGTAAAAAAGTTGTCATTACCGAAATTGAAGCTAATAAAAAATTGAATAAATTTCTTGCTTGAAAACCTTTTGATAATAATTCAAAGTGAGTTATAGGTAATAAAATGTATTTTTTTTTTTTCGGCGAGTCTCAAATCTGAATATTCAAGCTTAAATAACGGGAAAACAATACATTTTATAAAATATACTTATTAAACAATTTTCAAGTAAGTACTCAGAAATACCTATAAAATGAGCCCTAGAAGAAGTTGATAGCATCAAAATTAAGCAAGTTTTATGGAAAATACGAGGACCCTTTTGAATTTTTTGGAAAAAGTGAAAACTAAAACATACACCATTTCCACAAAAATTAAAATTTATAGTAATCGCTATAAAATTTTCTTTATTTTAGCATAAGTAATAACCTTAAAAATTTTGACCGGTTAAAAACCAGAATTTTTCAAATTTTCATAAATTTCATTTTCTTTTGAGAATAATTCCATATATACTCAATATACTTAAAAAATGATAGAAAACAAAATTTGAGGGTATGTTTTAACAAAGATTTTCCTTTTTTTTTATATTTTTGTAGGATAAAAAATATACTGAGATAAAAACGTTTAAAAATTAAATTTTACTGCGAGAACCATGTAACCGGGCTCTTTAACCTTTTATCTTTAAAAAATTTTTATACGACTTTATAGCCTTTGAAATTACCTTTCAAATGGTTTTTGAATGAACCTGATGTCATAAAAATTAACAGAGTTTTTCTAAAAACATCAATAACATTTTTTTAGAAAAATTTTTGGAGTAGGTTTTTTTATGTATATATAGGAAAAAAGGTATATAGGTAATAAGAAGTAGACATATCGATAGGTATATGCTCACAAAATATACATGTGTGGATGTGTGTATGTATATTTTGAAGATAGAAGAAGCTAGTGAAAGGAATTCTGTATATCTGCTCAAAAACATAGTGGTAATTTTTAGTATTCTGTGTGTCCATTGAATATTTCAGTATTTTTGTATATTTCCAAAAGCGAATTAAACTACAAGTGGTACTGTTTATTAGTGGTTAGCACTTAAAAATTAATTATTTAAATTGTGTTATTAATTTTGTGAAAAATGAAAATGTAAGTATAATAAAAAGTATTGTCTAAATGTTGTAACATTACGTATCAAAATTTGTTATTACTGTAGTTTTATAAAGCAACAAAATTTTGATTGTATTCTGGATGGGACTCGACTTCTGCTTTTTATAATAAAGGGAAGAAAAAAATTATCGATCTTTTAGATCATTTTTTCGATCATTTTAGAAGCTGGCAGGTACTGCACAATATTATTATACGGAAGTGCAAAAGATGTGAATATGAGTAAACTACAATGCATCGAAGACCTATCAGCTTATCTGGAACAGATGCGTAACGAGTCCTTTATTAAGGCTACCACTAAAAACAGTGCAGTAAAGTTTTCATCTCTGGTCCCAACGGTTGCTGCATTGGATGAACACATCAAAAGAGTTTATTTACAAACCCAGATATGGCTTGGAAACAAAGACATTCGTCCAGTTGACTGGGGATGGTGCAAAATTGAAGTGTCTTTGTTTCCAACTAAAAATCCCAATCCACCTGCTAAAGAAGAATTGTTAAAAATGATTTTTTGCAACTGCAAAAAAGGGTACGGCGCTTCTTGCGGGTGTCGAAGAGTAGGGTTATTTTGCAATGCAGTCTGCGGATCATGCAGTGGATCATTCAGGGGACAATTGACAAAATAACCCTCTAATTAATGAAAAAGGAGAAATTGGCAAAATTGGTAAATTTTTATAAGTCACATAAGCACTGAAAAAATTGTTCAGGAAATGTGGAAAGAATAATATTAATAAAGTTTATCATAACCAATAAAAAAGTTTCTAAATGATTAAAGCTAATAAAAAACATTTTCCATTATTTTTCAAATAATTGAAGTTTCTTGAAATTAACTTTTTCAATGATTCTGCTAAAGGCGGTGGTTTTTAATGGTTAAAATTTCACAGTCAATCCAAAACTATATCATAAACATTAAAGAAACTATTTGGTTAATATTAATATGCGATTTGATGCTAAAGGGGTAGAAAAATTAATTAAAATCATAAACCATGCTTATAAATGTTGCAAAATATTTATTTTATTTATTTATTGGGATTACTTATGCCAGAATACTTGAATCTGCAATTTTTCCATTTTTAACAAAAGGGGTGGATTTCACCCCTAAAATGCAAAAAGCGCAAGTTGAGCATATGCCACTTTTGAAGTTGAGGGTAAAATATACTCAATTTCAAAGTTTCATTCAAATCGATGAAGGTTCACCGAAATAGTTGTAATAGTTAAAGTAATAGTTGATTTTTACCTTCATTCACTGTACTAGTATACTTACATCCAATGTTATCTCACAAAACTCTCCTATTATTACAAATTGTTACTTAGAACCGTATTTCACTTAAACTTTACAACAATCATTTGATTTACTATATTTTTGATCTTACCTATATTGTTTCAAATAATAATAGTGTTTATTGTCCAACAGAATCCATTTAGAGGACAAAATACAATGCTAAAGTTAAATGAAATATTAATAATTCATAGGTACTAACTAAATAACACATTTTTCGAGTCTTTTACCTTAACATAAAGAAACTACTCAATCACATAGGTGGATCTCAGCCATCCTAGTTAGCTGCTTTAAGCTGCAGTGAAATATATCGCAGTAAGCATTTAAGGTATTATAATAGTCGCACATGAGAAATAGAGGAGAATTTAACATAAGATTAGTTCTAGCTTGTGTATTTCTGAACGTAATCGAATTTCTCACTGGATAAGATGGAACGTTAAAATTTATTTGTCGAAGAATATCAGGGCAGTCAATGAGATTATATAGTAGCTTGTACAGGAATATTAGGGAGGCATTAATTTGTCTAGATTCTAATGATACTACGTCCAAACCGCTATACATATAAACTCATTATTGCTGATGCCCCTCTTGGGATATAATTTGGATATATACCTACATCATAAAAAAGTGACCATGACAGAGGCATATTCCAGTTTACAGCGTACAAAAGTGTAATAAAGTAATTTAATTGCCTTAGTATTAGTAAGATTTCGACTATTTCTAATTACGAATCCATAAGATTTAAGTGCTTCTTTAACCCTTAAATTAACATGTTCAACAAAGGTGAGTTTATAATCAAATGTAACTCCAAGGTCTTTAATTTTATTCAAACGTTCAAGTTCATTGCCATCGATAATATAAGGATGGTATATATTAGACTGTTTCCTAGAATAACTACTTTGCACTTATTGGCATTAAGATTCAAATGATTTGCATTACACCATTCATGTACACGATTCAATTCACTCTGCAGAAAATGACAATCATTAAGGTCGCTTATCAATGAATAAATCTTTAAATCACCGGCATAACATAAACATGGTGCAGAAATTGATTCACACAGATCGTTAATAAAAACCAAGAACAATAATGGACCTAGATTAGAACCTTCTGGAACCCCTGAAGAAGCTAGGTACTTTTACGATTTGTAACCATTACAAACAACAAACTGCGTTCTATTTGAAAAGTAAGACCTCATAACAGTCACGGCATCCTCAGAAAGACCAAAGAGACACAATTTAGAAAGTAATACGCCGTGGTGAATTCTGTCGAACGCCTTCGTAAAGTCAGTATATATGACGTCAACTTGACTTCTATTATCTAGGGCCGCTTGACTTCTATTTTCTATATTGTGTGACCATTAATAAGTTTGTCACAGTGGACCGATTGGAGACAAAACCATGTTGATATTGAGACAGCTGATTACGAGTGCGTGAGTAAATACGATTATACAAAACTATTTCAAAGACTTGCGATAGACTGCAAATAATGGAAATAGGTCTGTAGTTTTCTACCTGACCGTTTTCACCAGTTTTGAATATTGGGCATACTTTTGATTCCTTCCAGAGACTCGGATATTCCTTGTTAAGAAGACATAAATTAAAAATTTTTAATAGTGGCACAGTTAAGGCACCTATGCAATCCTTAACCAAAAAGGATGGAATATTATCAGGTCCACACGTCATTTTGCCTTTCAATTTCTTACTAGTCAAAATTATCTCACACTCTAAAATAGGATAAAAATTTAAGTAATCTGCGTTAACTGAGGAAGAGTTAGCCTCGAAATTAATATATGATGACAGAAAAATACTTTTGAAAAATTCTGCAAACATATTCACAATATTTTGTGGGTCGGAGGTAGTAATGCCATTATATTTCATCACACCAGGAATTCTTAAACTATTATTTTTCGAATTTACGTACGACCAAAACTTCTTGAGGTTGATGGATAAAGCAATTTGGATATTCTCGACATATACATTGTATGCTAAACTGATTTTTGATTTGACAAGGTGTCTTAACCGTTGAAACTCAAGCAAATCACAATGATTTTTGAATCGTTTAAACTTTTTTCTAAACTTTGCTTTTAGTTTGATGTTGTGAATGATATCAGCATCGAGCCGGGGTGGGTATTTATGGCTAAAGTTTTTATAAACTAGAATATACTTATTAAACACAGAAAAAATTTTATCATAAAAGTTATTTAAAGTTTCATTAACGTCATTATAAGTATCCAGAGAATTCCAATCCGTTTCATACAGTTCTCGATATAAAGCAGGAAAATTTTCTTTTTTAAAGTTGTAAGTTAATTGCTCCAAACCATACCTAAATTACCTCTTTTACAAATATATCCGTAAATGCTATTAGAAGAGCTGGGTGATGAGAGTCTTCAAAGAGTCATCATGCTTCACTTCACAACTGAAATGCGATAAGACCAAATCAAGCAGTCTACCCAAATGATTAACAACATTGTTAAATTGTCTAAAGGTTAACACTACAGAAGTTTTGAAATCAGACATATCATTATCTATAAACCTTAAAACATTGAAATCGCCTAGTACTATGAAGTCATTATTTCAGTAATCAAATTGCCCTAAGCAATCGAGAAAATATTCAAAGTCTACCAAACTTAACCTATCAGGTAAATAAACAACAACTATATAAAAATATTTGTAACCAATCCGGCACTTGACAATAATAAGATCAATTAGTGGAAATTCGAGTTCAAATTCAAGTAGTGGACACTACACCACCACCCTTCACCTTGTTTACCTCATGGAATTTTCGGTCTTTTCTGTATAGTACATAATTATTCGGAAAGAGTTCCATACTCGAAATATCACTGCGTAACCACGTTTTACTTAATGCTATGATGTCGAATTCACAATCACTAACGTTAACATTAAACAATGAAATTTTGGTATTAAGGCCGCGTACATTTTGGTAATAACATGTAATTTCAACGTGTTGGGATTTACTTGATCTGGAATTGCTGGACACATTTAGTTTAAAGAGCTCTCCGTTTTACTGACTATGGTAGGTCTACCCTTTACATACTTAACGATCAGATTTTGTTCTCTATTGTCTGTTCGACGTTTCAGTTCGGTCCGGAGTTCATTTAAGTCCAGTTCATTTAAGTATTCTCCCTGTCGAGGTGTTTTATCATCAGAAATTGAAATAGCATTGAAATTAGATGTGGCTAATTTATTCTTGATACGCAAAATATACTTAGCCTGCGCGGGTGTTGAAAAGGTGACTTTCATTAGACGGGCCTTATTTGATCGTTTACCAATTCTGTGTACATGTCTTGCAGAAATCAGATTTGCATTACCACCTTGTATTGTAGTTAAAATATCATTTACTTTATTATTATCTTCCATAGCAGAATTAGTTCCTGGGACGTTATACAAAATGATATTGTGCGATCGATTAATACGGTCCATGGCTTCTTCAATTATCTCTTCCTGATGTTCGGATTTTATTGTAGGATTAATATTAACTATTTTCCTTTCAGCTCCTGCATTTCAGTTTCCACAAGATTCGTTAAAAATTACTTTAATTGAACAAACTTGTCCTCTCCGTTGCTACAAGTATTACATAGTACTTTGATATTTTTACTACCAATTCGTGTAATCCGACTGACATCATCGCCCTGTAAGCCAATGCATGAAGTATGCAAAGAATTCATATATCCCGAACATTTTACAAGTTGAATGTTTATGGTAGATTGCTTACAGTTTATACACACAGGCATAATTAATTTAACATTCAAATGTTATTTTAACATTTATCATAAGAGACCTTTTTAATTTTACCTTATTATATATTAAATTTTGGAACTATGTATAATATTTATATCATTATTTACCGAAATATTTACCTGAATGGAGTAAAAACCCAATGTTCTCCAAGATTAGCCATTGCATAACCATCCAGCCATTCCATATTCATTTTCTTTAAACCAGCCAGAAAATAGAGTAAAAAAAATTGATACTTTAATATAAAATAATTCCAATATGGCACGTCTCTGTTCTTCAAAGATTTATTTAAGTATCCATCTAAAGAGCTAAAAAGTTTGTACAATAAAAATTATAGGTAAAGAAATAATAATTTTGTATACCTACTCAATACCTATATGGTATCAGTGCTTAAAATGTTATCCTTTTTTACTTAATACTATGCAGTTTTTTTGCGAGTACCAAATAACAAGTCGATATAGAGTATATGATGCATAAATTAATCGCAAAAATATTCAAGATGCAGTGTACGAAGGATACGGCCACGCAAATTAAATGAGAATTGTCTTGTCAACTTTGCCGCTCCTCACGACATCAACCGTAAGGACAACATAAAATCAGATAATCTCAACAATTTCGTCATAAAATTAGATTTTTAGTATATATTAGAAGAAACGGAATTTTAGTAATTACATAGATAGTAAACAATTTGTTTTTAATGACTGCCATAATGAATAATGGGATTTTAATAGTTTCGTAATTGCTTATTAGGAGAAGAAAACATATTTAATTATTGTTTATACATGTATATATATATATATATATATATATATTTATATATATATATATATATATATATATATATATATATATATATATATATATATATATATATATAAATATCGGGTATGTGGTCTATATTAAATAAAAATCTTTATTTTTTCTAAAGCTCAATATTTAGCCATTTATTTAATAGCTTCATCGGGAGTAACTGTAAAAAACAAACATTTCAAAACACTGACGTACACTTAGATTTACAATACTTACAGAAATTAAAAGATTATACACATAAATAAAATTGAATAATAAAATAACATTATTGCTGATGTATCTGTACATTCAATAAAATGCATGTTAAAATTTAAAATATCTTTGAGCACGTTCGTTAACAATAAATAAGATGGAACAAGTAAAAATTATTTCAACGAACAAAATTAACGAACGTGCTCCACAGTGCTCCGAACCACTAGCTCAACTAAATCCCAACCAAAACAATGAAGCATCGGTATCCAGCGCAACAAATATATCCTTGCAAGCATTCACTGACACAAACCCTTCTCAGTGTAAACAAAAGTCTATTTCTAATATCCCGGAGATACCGAACAAAGTAGATGCATCAAATAAGGACAGTCACATAATTAATCAACCAAAAAGAAACTTTGACGAAGTAATTTCACGTGAAGCAGATCCATCTTCAAAAGAATGTAACATTTTTCCACCACCTAAAGTCCAAGCAAAATCTAAAAAAGCTAAAATTAGTTCAGCAAGCACTTCTGAATGCTCATTTTCTCTCTTACTTGACCCTGCTAAAAACTTCATAAAAAATTACCCTTTACCTTTCCCTCTAAACGTTGATCAACTTAACATACTACTAATGAATATCATGGGGTCAACAGATCCTATAACCACAATTCAAGAATATACCACAGACCTACCAGCTTTGTCCCATATGCTCAGTCAAGTTTATCCCTATTTAAATGAAAGATCCATAAAACGTTAATTAACGTTCATAAGGAAAAAATCCTTAATTACCTTAACAGTGAGGCATCGGAAGCGGAAAGTGACACATCACAACAGTGATACAGTTAAGCCAACATTAAATTCAAGTCTCTAATTCAGTGGAATATTGATGGTTTTTTCCATCGCCTTGCTATGCTCCATCATCTAATTGATGAACAATCTCCAGATATAATATGCCTACTGGAAACTAATCTGAATCTCTCAAAAAAATATAACTCTAACCAATATGACTGTTTTCGCAAAGACAGGATAACAAATAATAATTTTTCTTCAGGCGGTGTAGCCACATTAGTAAAAAAATCACTATCAGCGAAAGAATTTCCAGTGGCTACAAATCTGGAAGTTGTAGTCGTGGAAATACAATCATCAAACAGGTATTTTATTTGTAACGTTTACGTACCCTCCAGTCGCCAAGTAACGTACAACGATTTAAAGGAGTTATTCAATCAAATAACATCCTCTCGCATTATCGTGGGAGATTTTAATAGCCGTCATATTATTTGGGGTTCCTCTTATTCAGATGCTAGAGGAAAAATTGTCGAAAATATAATTTCAGATTTTCAATTGAATTTTCTTAATGACGGATCTCCAATTCGTCCCTCCAATGTGTAACGATAAGACTACCAAAGAGAATTGAAATACTATTGTAAAAATAATACCTCAACCATGGGAGCTTATCATCTATACCTTGCCTAGCTCAGTATCTCAAGGGTGAGTTCGTCTTATCTTAAACTAGGGATTGAACCTGAGTTCTCAGTTGATAGCAAATAAGACAAATTTTAACCAAACATATTTATTTAAATGAATAAAGAAACAATAATTAACCCTGCCAAAGCTTAACAGTTAATAAGTGTTACTTATTGCTTCGATGGGCGGCTTGTGTGTTCTAGCCGTTGGGTCCTCCAATTAGAAGTTGTGGAATTAGAAGTTGTGGCTTCTGGAGAGCTGCAGTCACACGTGGCTGTATGTCCAAATATGCCAATAAGACCAATAAAATTTCGATATGTCCAGTAAACCAATAAGGTGTCCAGTAAACTGTCCAGTGGACCAATAAAGTTTTGATATCTCCAATAAACTAAAAGGATAAGATGTGTAAGATAAGTGTGTGTGTGTGTGTGCGTGTGTGTGAGTGTATGTGCGTGTGTGTGAGTGTATATGCGTGTGTGTGCGTGTATGTGCGTGTGTGTGCGTGTATGTGTGTGTGTGTGTGCGTGTGTGTGCGTGTGTGTGCGTGTGTGTGCGTGTGTGTGCGTGTGTGTGCGTGTGTGTGCGTGTGTGTGCGTGTGTGTGCGTGTGTGTGCGTGTGTGTGTGTGTGTGTGTGTTTGTGTGTGTGTGTGTGTGTGTGTGTGTTTTTTTTATTGGCACTGGTTTTGACAACCAACCTGCCAGTCAATTTGTTTTGAGTTCTCTCTTTACACAAGATATTGTTAGTATAATTATGTAGTTAGTTTAACTATATAATTATTTTTGTATCTTTTTTTATTTATTTTTTTAGTTTTTTTTTACTTTTTTTTACTTTTTTTTTATTTTGTTTTATTTATATTTTTTTATTACTACGCTAAGACATAAACCCGATTCGACACCTCGGAGATTTAGATCTTCTTAGTAACTTTTTTTTTTATTTTATTTTTTTTTGTATTTTGCACTCCATTTTTTTTTATTCTTTATTATTTTTTTTATTGTTTTTTTTTTGTCAGAGCTTTAATTTTAAGCAATTAATATGACCATATAAAATTTTATATACATCTAGATTCTTTGACTCTAAAAGATGTGTTACATTAGAAGGTAATTGAACATTAACTTGAACTAGCTTGGTAAAAAAATTTGATATTTCAATAAAATGTAAGGGACATTCTAACAGCATATGTTGTAGATCAGCTACCTCCACACATATACATTCATTATTATTTGTCAGTCCTAGTTTTCTTTTGTATACTGGAGTCATACAATGATTGCTTCTTATTCTACAAATCGTTTTGATGAAGCCTCTGTTGGAAACTTGTTTAAACCATGTCTTCACGGAAATTGTAGGTTGGATTCTTTTATAAAATTTGCCTTTGTCTGAATTGTTGTAGTTTTTTTTTTTTTTTATTTAAAGAAACAAAGTCGCATCCACCCAAAGGTTATTAGCGACATTCCTGTAACATTTGTAATAATATTAAATTAACATTTGTAACTATCAATCATTGTAACAATTAATTACAATTTGTGAACAATTGAACATTTGTAACAATTAATTAAGTTAAATTTTGTGTAACATATTTATAGATTTTAAGTAACCTAATAAATTGTTCGGAACTAAACTTTTGTTGAGGAGTGCTTTCAGGTTATTTGGCAAATTGTAAGACTGTCTTTGATTTACATATTTAGGACAGTCTATCAAGAAGTGCTTTATACTGTCTACTGTATTGCAGGTTTCGCATTTTGGAGGTTCACTATTTGAGAAGAGATAGGCATGAGTATACCTACAGTGTCCAAGTCGTAGACGTGTAATTATAGTTTGGCATCTTCTACTTCTGGCTGTGGACTTCCACGAAAAAATATCACTTTTGATGGTTCTGAGTTTTGAACTAGAGTCATTCCACTCCCGATTCCACGCACTTAGCACCTTATTTTTGAAATAAACTTTTAGATAAAGAGTTTATACACTTACAGTTTATTCCAATATATTACTAAGATTCACAATTTATAACTTACATTAAACTTTGTTAATGTTAAAAATATTCGGAGCCCACATTGAGTACAACATTATAGTTATCGATGCAGAACCGAACTCGAATTGTTGTAGTGTCCCTGCCATTTTGTGCGTTTAAGAGATCTGATTACAGATATTAAATCACCCATAGGAAGTTGATAGGTTTGCAGAGTGGATTCTTTCATTGTTGCTTTTTTAGCCAGATCATCTACTATTTTGTTGTTTTGTATACCAATATGTGCTTTTATCCAGCACAATATGATATTTTTGCCCGATTTCAAAGCTTCACTATTCAGTGTTATGATGTCACTGATGATATAATTTTCTTTAAAATTATGTAAATTATATTTCAGCCTATGTACAATGCTTTGGCAGTCTGTAAATATAACATAGTTTAGTTCTTTTTGATTCATACATATTTTGTAGGCTTCTTTGACTGCTACGAGTTCAGCTGTGAAAGTTGTCATTTTGTCAGGTAATCTGTTGTTTATCTTTATACTTTTTTGGGGGTAGAATATAGCATATCCAACTTTGCCGTCCATTTTTGAACTATCTGTATATAATTTTTGATAACTCCCCCCATGATGTTGTACATACTGAAGGTGATCTATTTTAGTAAGAAAATCTGTAGCAAGAATATTACTTAAATGGCATGTATGTTGTGTATGTTGTCAATGTAACTAGAAACGTTGAGAAAACTTTCCACAACTAAAAGCTGCTTCTTTTTTTCCCAGTAATGATAAGTTAGGTATGTAGTGGTCAGTTGTACAATTTTACTCAACAACAGTTTATTGTTGACTGTCACTTTAACTATAAATTTCTCACTTAAGAATTCTCTGCGTAATGAAAGTGGAGGTTCTATAAGCTCACATTCCATGACCAATATGGGAGTACGACGAAGATAACCAGTGCTTAACCTAAGTGCTTTATTTTTTATACTTTTGATTTTTTGCGAGTACAGCGTTTGATGCTGAGCCATAAAATATAGATCCGTAATCTAGGATCGATCTCATTAAATTTCTGTATAGTAATATTGAGATGTTTGGGTCAGCTCCCGGTTACTGACACTTATAGTCTTGATGATATTCAATCCTGATTTAAGGTACTCATTACATTTATCTATTGACTTATTTTCTATATAGATTGCAACATCATCAGCATACTGTAAGATTTTTATATGTGACTATCAATAAGTGACTCAGGCTTTCTTGTGTGGATTTACCTTTTCTAAAACCAAACTGAGTTTTTGGTAATAGGTCGTTCTTTTCTTACCAAAATTCCAAACGGTTTTTAATTAGTCTCTCATATGTTTTAAGTATACATGAAGCCAGTCCTATTGGACGGCAAGAATCACAATTATTTAACGATTTTCCGGGTTTTAAGATGGGGAGAATAGTATAAACGTGCCAATCGTCAGGAATATTTATGCGGCGTGACCAAATTTCATTGTATATATTCAGAAGCACAGTCTTACCAATTTTTGAAAGATTTGATAGCATCAAGTAATGGATTTCATCACCACCTGGTGCTGAATTTGAATTTTTCTTTAACGAAAAGTAAAGTTCAGTGCCAGAAAATGGTTTGATTAAGAAGCGGATTTGTTTTGGATAGTATTGCGCATTCACTTGTAGGTCTGGAATTACTAATTCTGCAGACAGTGGAGTGATATTTTGGTGGAACTCTTCTATCCATGAAACTTCCGATAGTATTATAGGGACTTTGTTCTTAGTTTTTCTATTTTTTAGTCTATTAACTTTTGACCATATATCTTTAATAGGGACCGACCTATTTAAGGACCTGACATAATCTCTCCAGCTATTTCTTTTAGCTTGTTTAGTGATCTTCTTTACTTGGGCATCTTTTTTTTATACTTAAGTAGGTTTTCTTGGTTTGGATGATCTTTGAATATACAAAAACTTTCCCCTCTTCTTCTGACTGCTTCCTCACATTCTAAATCCTACCAGTATTTTCCTCTGGAAGTTGGTTTTTTAATTTTAAATTTGGGGATGCAGTAGGATGCAGTTGTATTTATATTGTGCAAAAATTATTCATATGAATTTATATCTTTAGATTGAGAGAAGATATCTTCCGAAAATTGTTATTATAATTTTCAGTCGGCTTTCTTTAAATTCCACTTTTGTGAATACGGGTTATATATATATATATATATATATATATATATATATATATATATATATATATATATATATATATATATACATACATATATATATATATATATACATATATATATATATATATATATATATATATATATAAATATATATATATATATATATATATATATATATATATATATATATATATATATATATGAGTTGTTTGATCCTCTAATTCGACCCTTATAGGTGCATGATCTGAACCGAATAGGTCTTGAAGTGTTTTCCAAGTGATCAGATGACTTAAGTCAGGAGTACAAATGGTCAGATCTATTGCCGATTTCGAAAAGTTCCTAAAGAAAGTAGAAGAGCCATCATTTTTGTATATCAAATTATTATCATCTATACAGTCCATTAAGATTTTGCCTTTTATATCTGTATGATTGTCCAAGCCCCAGGCAATGTGATAAGCATTGAAGTCGCCTCCTATTATGAACGGTCTTTCTATAGATATTATGAAATTGTTCCACTGTTGTAACGATAACTTTTCTCCTGGGGAACATACATCGATATAAATGTGACAGTAAATGATTTAAACTTAATTTTAATGGCTACTTTATTGATGTTTAATAATTCAACTTTCATGGTGACTTCCTCATAATACAGATTTGAGTTTATTAAAATTGCCGAGCCACCACCGACAGTTGCTGAAAAGCGGTCGTCTCTGACAATATTATATCCGTGAAAGTTAATATACTTTTCTCGTTTAAATCTAGTTTCTGGTAATAATGCGATATCAACTTTCTGGTCTTCTAGTAGGTGGAGAAGATTTTCTCTATTAGAGTTAGCCGATCTACAATTCCATTGACAAATTACCAAACTATTCATTATTATATGAGAGAGAACTTAAAACTGTTTAAATTAAATTTATTAAAACTGATTTTTCTGGGATTTCAAAATTTTTGTGATTCATATTAGAAATAATACTTATAACTATATTTGATATTAGTTCTGTTAATTCTTTACGAGATTCATGTATTTTGGATCCTTGTTCTGCATTAAATGTAGATTGATAAGAAGATGAATTGGAAATGCCGAAAGATCTGGTGGACATGGGGTTTAACTTTATTATTTTTTGATGTTCTATTGCTATTGGGTCTTGCGAGGAAGGGAGGGTCGTTTGGATTTTGGAGGTTTTATTAGGTTAGTTATATTATTCTAACCCCAAAATACTGTAGCAAATGCTGCACAAACGGCCACTCTATTTCAGAATGCCGACAAAGATCATTTATCTGTCTGAACTGCGGACAAAACCATAAATCAAGCGATTTTCCTAATCCCACCACACCCAAATGCCCAAACTGCGGAGGCAAACATCCCGCATACTCAAATTGTTGCCCAAAAAGGCAAAAAAAACCTGAAAATACCCACCAAACCCAACCATTGTCGATCGAAAGATCAACTCCCGCCTTCGACCTAACCACCGATCTAAAAAACACAATCAAACTTGGCACCCTTGTGCTATTAAACATTTTACCCGAAAGAAGGGATCTTATCACGTCAATCACGAGTTCAGTGATTGACAAAATCTTTGGCCATACAGTAGTATTGTCTGGTCCCAACAACAAGGTCGACATAACCTTCCACCACAACTTCTAAATTAACCGTCTATGGATTTCACAATCGGTGCAGTAAATTGCCAAGGGATCTCTAAAAAGAGACCACAAATCAAACATATCCTGCAAAATCACAACATCCAAATCCTTGCCATTACTGACACACTTTGTCGAAACACTCCGACTTTTGCAGGATATACAACAATTTATCGAAACCGCTGTCAGGTTTCCGGTGGGAATAGTATTCTTATCAAACACGGATTGCCACACTCCCCCACAAATTTCCGCAAAACATCCCTCCACCTAACGTGGACTTCCTGGCAATTAATCTGCATCTCCCAAACAACCAAACCTTCACGATAATCTCTTACTACAGGCATCCAGCAAGCCCGCTTTCTCTAGAACTTTTAGAGTATTCAGAGTCTCTACTCTGAATAAAGCAATTCTTATGGGCGATCTGAACTGTAGACACACCCAATTCGGTGATCATTCTAGTAATCCTGAAGGCATCAGACTAACTGATATACTTCTAGACCTTCCAATTATAAGAATCACAAACACAGATTACACGTTTTTGAACGCAAATGGGGCATCTATTGTGGACCACATCATCGTTACTGGTAGCGTGATGCATAGGTTCGACAATCGGTGCCACATAGGCGATACAATAACGTCCGACCATCTTCCGATATTAGTTAACTCTGATATCATATCACCTCAAATTTCACCCCCCCCCCAAGACAAATAAGAGATTATCGTCGCGCAAACTGGCCACATTTCCAAAATTTCATTACCAATAATATTCCCGAGTTAGGCGAACTTCATACTATTGAAAGTATTGACCAGAGTGTAATCCAAATTGAAAACCTCATAATCGAGGCAATCAATCACTCAATTCCAATGAAAACTATTCTACCTTTTTCTCTGGCACTTCCACAATACATCATTGCCAAAATACACCAAAAAAGACGGCTTTTACGTCAATACAAGATCAACAGAGACCCCCTTGTCAAAACAGAGTATAACCGCATCTCTGCTCGAATTAAGAGGGAAATATCCATCTTACAGGCTCGCCAGTGGGAGGATGCTACCTCGAAGTTGGATTACAGAGATAGGCCTAAATTCTGGAACAAATTCAAAGTCCTAACTAATCAAAAATTATCTCAACCATCACATCTGTTGATTGAAAATCAAATTAGTAGTTCCCAATCATCGACCTACTGACAGAGAAACGGAGAGTTATTGCCAACTATGCAAAAATAATTCTCCTGGACCTGACAACATCAGTAGGAGTTGTCTAAAGCAACTTCCTGAGAGTATAATCCCGCATCTCACGAAAACTATTATTACATGTCTCAAAAACTACTATTTTCCTACTCCTTGGAAAATAGCAAACATTATCATGATACCCAAAAAGGGTAAACCCCGTACTAATGTGGAATCATATCGACCTATCTCCTTAATAAACTCACTAGGGAAAGTCCTTGAGCTAATCCTAAAAAATAGGCTCAGTGACTATCTCGACACTCACAATATCATCCCCAAATTTCAGTACGGATTCCAACCAAATAGATCCACAAAAAATGCATTAATAGACTTCACTACCAAAGTCACACAGACAATAAACAGTAACGGTATCGCCATAGCCACATTTCTTGATGTACAAAAGGCCTTCGATCAAGTCTGGCACGAAGGACTAATTCGGAGGCTAATTGACATCGGGCTACCTCTACAATTCATTAAAATTATTCATTCTTACCTATCGAATAGAACAGTGAGAGTGAAAATAAGTGATCAGGTTTCCACCCCATTCACTCCCCGAGCAGGAATACCTCAAGGCTCAGTGCTCGCACCCCTGTTGTACATCACATACAACAGTTCTATCCTAATTCAAAATATACCACACACACAAATGTACCTCTATGCAGATGACACTGCCCTCCTGACAACAGCGGACGGTTACTTCCCCGAGAGAACTTTTACAAGAGCACAAACTCTTTTAAACGGTGTCGAAGAATGGTGTAACAAGTGGAGAGTTACCCTAAACGCTGCGAAAACACAAACTATCGTGTTTCGTAGCCCAAAAACATCAATTGGCATCATTCGCAATCGCGATGACCAAACGCCCCTGTATTTGATGGGAGAAAGACTCGTTACTAGCCTGACAGCTTCTTACTTGGGTGTTTTATTTACTAAAACACTTAACTGGGAACCTGATCTAAAGGCAACTTTAGATAGGGTCAGGAACCGAGCCCGTCTCCTAGTACCACTTTCAGGGACGTTTGGCAAAACAAACAACAAAACTCTCACACATACTTACAAAACATTCACTCGACCCGTTATTGAGTATAAGTCAAACTTATATTGCCTTCTTAAGGGTTATCAAAAGAGAAGATTGTCCGCTGCGGAGCGCAGGATTTTGCGTAGAACGCAAACATAACCTTTCAAATCCTTTTCCCTACCCCGGACAGGGGGAGATAGGTTTTTTGTGGTTTCTCAATCTCACTACTTAACGATACCTGTCCGTCCCTGAGAAAATAGCCGCAACTATTTTCTCAACTGAATGGACAGCTGCTGTAACCGTCTATCGAACTCTGACAAGGCCTGGCCGTTAGCGGGAGCAACCGACAGCGGAACTTTAGTGCAATACACTAGTTCTGAAGTCGGTTGCAAATGCATAAACGGCTGCAGGAACAATGGTCACTAGAGAACACGGTTCTGGTTTCTGTCGATTCAGACTCGCACACATGCATACTAAGCACAAATTTACATAACACACTCACACACAAATCCAACAGTGAAAGGGGTCCTCTTTCTGCTACCGAAACATCCTCATCACCGGGACCTCCGACCACCTGCAGCCTCCGTTACTTTACACGGACATTGTGGGTGGCCGGAGAAAATCTAAGTGATTTGACGGACTCAGTAACAACGAAATGGTAGCGTCCGTCACTGTTGGATTTATACACACATTCACACAGAGCGAAATGCGACAGGTCGACTCTCGAAAGCCGAGGCGCCTCCACTCACGAGCACACTCGGTCACAAAATTACAGTGCAATACACTGGTTTTGGGGCCAAGTCAAGCTCGAGACTGCACAGGACCAATGGTCACTAGAGACCCGACCTAGTCGCATTTAACTCGAAAACCAACACATTCAATCTGGAAAGAACATCAATCCAGACGAACCCGTTCACCCCTGTCTCGCTGGCTAATAATAGTGATTCACAAATCCCACAGAAGAAGAAGAAGAAGTGCTAAAACACCGGCGGTTTTTGGGACTGTTTGCGGAGTACTCCATTAAAAACAAATACAACTCTAGCCTGAAGAGGGTCAACCGACCCTAAACGGGTACAACAAACATTCTCTCCTCTCGAAATAAAGCACCTTATCCTATCCCACTGAGAATGAACATTGTATGATGAATAGCACTGAGGTCTCAATCTGCCTACTCCTCAGTGTCGGGTAAAAACCGGTCTTACCTGTGGTTGGACGTGGTCTGAGCTGACGTGGCCTGAGCGTCGTGGGTTGGGGTGGGGGCTCGCTGAAGCAACGATCGCCACGTTGCCGGCAGTCGTTTAGCGTCATCGGGCCGTGTTTAAACTGTTAGGCCGTTTTTTATCTCGATGTCTTCACGAATGATTCTCGATTTTAAGGAGCGGATAGGAGCGATGGTTTTTGCTTTTACGAAATCTATTTTGTGGCCTGTCTAAATATGATGTTGGGCTAGAACTGAAGTGGTATCGGAATGTTTGACTGATAGAGAATGTTCGTAAATACGGTTATGGATTCGTCGGTTTGTCTGTCCTACGTATGTACTTGGGCAACTGGATCAAGGTCTCTCGTAGACACCATGGTCTTCATTGGGGATTTGGTCTTTTACGGATCTGACGAGATTGGACAATTTGGAGTCAGTAGTGAAGATGATTTTGATATTTAGAGAGATAAGAGTTGCACTGATCTTGTTAGTGACACCTTTAATGAATAATAAAAAGATTTTGTGTTGATCCGGCGGCAAGGTTTCTTTTTTGGATGGACTGTGGTTTAGAAGTTTTTGAATGCTTCTATTGATTTGGGTTTTGTGGTAGCCGTTTTGTAAGAGTGTTTGTCTTATTAAATTTATTTCGGATGACCTGTGATTGTTGTCGCTAAGTCTTAAGCCTAAGTTGTCTATTTACAAACAGATTCGTCCTTATTACCTCTCTTCACTTTCAGTCTATAAATGAGACTAAAATTGTGCATTGACACTGTATCAGTAAAAACCCTTTTTTTTTGTTTTAGTACTAAGTAAGCTACAAAATTCCATTGCATTTTCCTTTTACTTAAATTCCAAAATTAATGGAAAATGGAAATCCTTTCATCAGTACTAATTTTTGAAGAAAATTTTTGTGTACAATTTTCTGGACACATCCGTTTTTTCGATTTCGCAAACTGGTTGTACCATCACGACTTTTATATGATTTACCTGCATTTTTTAGTCCCTTTCTTATATTATCAATCCAAGATGTAACATGTCGACGTCGATGTTACCTGCATCCTTTCGAGAAACCATTTTTCGTTTTCTACAACATTCGGAGTTGATTCGGAAAATGAAGAAATTGGCGTGTTGAAAGTAGGTCAGTAGTGGACGAAATGGCTGACTGCGGTTTTGGTATAACATTTTCATAACAAGGACAAGAGTAGTTATCACAATCGTAGTCTAAATGGTTTTTAGCATACTTTGGGGATGGAATGTGTATGTTATCTTCCTCTGACTGGATCTCTGTTGATTCTAAAAATAATTCAATGTTAAGTTACCAAAAATCCATAATTTGTCTATTGCACTCTTGTCTACAACTGGTGACAGAGGTGATTTAGGAAAAAGAAAATGAAATTAGCTAAATGTAAAGATTTTTGACACGTGTAATGTTGTAAATTAAATAACTAAACGAAGTAATCTATGACAAGTAGTAGATACGATAAAAAACAATATCTAACGCCAATGTAAAACATCGTATTATATATATACGACATAATTTTTATTTATTTTACGGTGTAAAATATCTTATTTAACACACACGATATTTTTTTTTTGATAGCGCAAACAACGTAAAATATAGTTAATATAACTTATGATATGTTTCGTCGGTATAGATAAAAATTACTACGTTTATATTAATCATTTTACTACAAAATATCAATAGATAATAATACATACCTTCATTTCTTTCACTTTCTTTAATCAAATCTTCGTCCCCCGTATAATATTGATAGTAGAATATACGATTGTATACTTGGACAAAAGTAAACATACGATATTTTACATTCTAATTTTGGAGGCCTTCTATTCGAAATAATAAAATTTTAATTATTCCAGCCGTTAGTTTACACGTTTAGAAGTAATGAAAATTAAAAAAAGTGAAAATTATATATATATATATATATATATATATATATATATATATATATATATATATATATATATATATATATATATATATATATATATATATATATATATATATATATATATATATATATATATATATATATATATATATATATATATATATATATATATATATATATATATATATATATATATATATCTGTGTCACTTGTGAAAAGTGGCTTAAGTGCAAATTTGTGAATTTTGAGCTAAGAACATCACCAGAAAGCTAATTTTTTTCTCTTTCTTTGTGTCTAATGGGCTAAGTGATATCTCTATTACTACGGTCAATATTCCACTCTGAATCATCATGGGTTGAAACTTCAAAATACAACTTTCACCTGTGAAAAGCGAGTCAAATGTTCTTAGCCCACTTAGCATAAATTTTCCGTCACCTAAATATTTGTGGAATGTGAGTTATGTATAGTCGGTTCGCTATATTTACGCGGGTTTCGGATTAAAAATTTTATTGTAAGTACCCAGTTTTAATTACCTGCTCTTTGGGGAAATATCAACTGATCAAATGAAATGAAAAATAATCCATAACTTTTTTTAATTAAATAATAATGGAAAATCTTTTATATAATTGACAGTATAATAAGGAGAATTACTTCATTAATGGAGTCTAATGTGGCTAATATAAACCTAATAATAATTTAATATTACACTTCACACAGAAAATATGGTCTATGTATATTTGTTCCATGGAGAGAATTTCTAATGAAAAATAAAAAAATTTAACTTGCCAACAAAAATGAAAATCAGTCATTATCATCAAAAATATCATAATCGTCATCATCATTACTGTCATCACCATTAATTGTTATTATGATTGGACTTATTTCGTTTATTTTATTTTCACGAGTCCACCAATCTTCTATTAGTTTCTCACACTTGAATATACCGTTGCACCACACTTCTGGAGTTACAATTGAAAGTGCCTTTCGCCAAGTTTCCCGAACTGCGTCGTCGCTATAACCGTTATGTCCAATATGGTTGTCATAATATTGTTTTGCTATTCCCCATATATATTCGATGGGATTAAACTGGCAATGATACGGTGGCAGACGTAAAACTTGATGACCGTAACTTTCAATAATCTCATCCACAACAAAGGTTTTTGGTTTTGCGTAGATATTTGCCAAGCGTAATAATTCTGATTTTAAAATATGTTGTGTAAATGGTATATGTTCCTTTGTCAACCATTCTTTAATTTTATTAACAGTCCAAGAATTCGTTGGACTTTTGTTTAATACTTCAGAATGGTAAGGTGCATTGTCTAAAATAATTACGCTGGGCTCACTTAAACCTGGGAGAAGTTTTTCATGTAACCATTTTACAAACATTTCTGTGTTCATATTATCGTGATAGTCACTTGATTTTGATTTAGATGAAAATATTTAATCAGCACCTTCTATAAAACCCGATTTCCCTCCTGCATGTAAAATTATGTGTCGCTTCCCTTCCCCATTAGTATGTTTGATAGACTTTACGTTATTATCTTGCCATATTCTCTTGGTTGCATCCCTAGAAAATATCCATGTTTCGTCCAAATATATAAAACTTGCCCTTTCTTCTTTTAATTTAGAGTATTTTCTTAGAAAGTTAATTCTTTTATGCACAACAGAACTTCTTTCACAAAGGACTTTGCTGTTATCCTCCTTTTGAAATTTGAAACCCAAATTATGTATCACTTGCCATAGACTTGTTCTGCCAATTTCGTCAAATTTTCTATCTTTTAATTCCAACAGGTGGAACAGATGAAAAATTAAGAAGGTGGGCCAAATATTTCGAGAACATATTATGTACGGACGACCAAGATGAAAGAGAACAAACGCAACTACAACATGAAGAAGTAAGGGACCCAGATGTAAATGAAGAAGTACCTACCAAGGAAGAAATTATAGAGATCATAAAAAACTTAAAAAACAACAAAGCACCTGGTGAAAATGGTATCATTGCTGAGTTTCTAAAAGAAGGTGGCGAAATGGTGCAAAAAGAAATCGCTGAGTTAATACGCGAAGTGTGGATCAGAGAAAAAATACCCAATCAGTGGAAAGAAGCAATCTTATGTCCAGTGCATAAAAAAGGAGACGTTACAGAATGTAAAAATTACAGGGGAATAGCTCTACAAGATACAGTGTATAAGATTCTGGCCATATCAATTAGAAATAAAATTAAAACAAAAGTTGAAAATTGTCTAGGTGAATATCAAGCAGGTTTCAGAGCAAACAGATCGGTAATAGACCAAATTTTTACAATGAAACAAATTTTAGCTAGCTCATATGAATTCAACCTAACATTACACATGCTGTTTATTGATTTTAGACAGGCATATGATACTATAAAAAGAAATAGAGTATTCGAAGCACTGGAATATTTTAAATTTCCACCAAAAATAGTAAGACTGACTAAATGCATACTCAATGATACTAAAAGTAAAGTCATGTTAGAAGGACGGGTTTCGGATAGCTTTATCACTAATAGAGGTCTGCGACAAGGTGACCCGTTATCAACAGATTTTTTCAATTTGATCTTAGAGAAGATTTTACGAGAGTGTAACATCTACACTAGAGGCACAATATATCATCACAGGCATCAATGCGTAGCATATGCAGATGATGTTACCTTAATAACAAGGAGACCTGCAGAATTAAGAGAAATCTTTACTAGAATAGAGAGAATGGCCAGGGAATATGGTTTAGAAATAAACGAAGAAAAAACAAAATATATGGTGATGAGGGGAAACGAAAATCATCAAGGACAGTTCTTTAAGATACAAAGCCCAAGTAAAGAATATAACTTTGAAGTTGTTAGCCAATTCGATTACTTGGGAGTGACACTAACAAATAGGAACGAACAGAACCAAGAAATCATAAAAAGAATGGCCAAAGGTAGTAAGAGTGCTGGGAGCCTGACTAAGATACTGAGGTCGAATATAATATCCAGAACAGCAAAAAAACGAATATATACAACAGTTATCCGACACCTACAGTACTCTATGCTAGCGAGACCTGGACACTAAATAAAGATATGGAAGTAAAATTAGATAGATGGGAACGAAAAATTCTTAGAAGGATATACGGAGGTGTAAAAGAAGGGAACATCTGGCGAAGAAGAACGAATGAAGAAATAATGCAAATATATGGGCAACCAAAAATAACAAGACTTGCTAAAATTCAAAGATTAAGATGGCTCGGACATATAGCAAGAATGAAGGAAGGAAGAGTTCCCAATGAATTAATAAACACGGAGGCTGGTACAAAAAGAAAAAGAGGCCCCCCCGAAGAAAATGGCTGGAGTCGGCAAAAGAAGATCTGAAGTCGCTGCGGGTACAAGATTGGAAAAACTTAGCACAAGATAGAAAGAACTGGAAGAAAACCGTTGAAGCCTTGGGCCTTTGAGGCCTGTTGAGCTGAACTATATATATAATTCCAACAGAATTGTATTTAAGGTCACATGTTCCTTGTTGGCTCGCATTCGATAAATGGTATCACGAATTTCAAATTTTTTTCCATCTGGAATATCTTTCGTTTTCAATGATAGGCAAGTTTTTCGGTGAACTTCTTTCGGCCGTTCATTATTGCGATTTTGTAATACTCCTCTTAGTTTGGTTTCACTAATTCCTAGAGCATCACATACGCGATGTTGAACAGACATTACCGATTTTAAATGA
This sequence comes from Diabrotica undecimpunctata, assembly GCF_040954645.1. NCBI lineage: Eukaryota > Metazoa > Arthropoda > Insecta > Coleoptera > Chrysomelidae > Diabrotica > Diabrotica undecimpunctata. Next base: position 97,888,667 of record NC_092803.1, on the reverse strand, counting down.
CCGCCATTTTCTTTTTCATCCGTAAAATACTTATGTACACTACAAATTAGACTATCTACATCTAACACACGTCTAGGCATTTTTAAATATTTCCACCAAACATACAATGTCAACACTGGCAAAGAATCAATTCAACTGCAATATTGTAACAAATTTATACCTACCTTAATGATATTTTACTGTATTTTAAAAAAAATATGACCATTAATGCAGTTTTTAACTAATTTTTTGGGAAGTCGTTTACTGCAACTGGTTATCAATGAGTCATAAGCATAATTTTGTTAATCCGAAACCCGCGTAAATATAGCGAACCGACTGTACATATTTTTGTGCTTAGCATGTTTTTCACAAGCGAATAATCCATTTCAGGTTAATATTCATTTACTTTAAACTCTATTGTCACTAAAACGGATTATGTATTTTTCCACTAAATTCGATACGATGACGACGGCGACTGTAGGTCCGTTCTCAGAATGTTAGCGATTCATTAGTTTCTTATCGGCACCGATACGGTCAAGATGTCTAAACGAACGCAATGTATTATGCAAATGGCGAAGACCACATTTTCGTCTGATGATTTAAATTATGATTCGTCTGGTAAGTTTACTTGAAATATTACCTACATAAAGTTTAAAACTGTGTTTAAAATTTGGATAAATGTCTATACTTCTACTGTATTTTTTAGCATCCAGTCCTGCGCTCTCAATTCCTGAGGAATACAGAAAAATTTTCGAATCCGATGATTCAGATCAAGATCCTAATTACATACCTATAGAAAAAAGTGGCAACTATTCACGTAGTAAAACACCAACGAAGAAAAGGCCTAATAAAAAACAATGCCTAGGTAAGTAATTAGATTATCCAAGTTTTTTTTTGTTTACAAAATGTGAGCTTTCGGCATGTGTAATTAATTTTTATGTATTATCATGGATGATTCTTATTGCAGATCGTGCAATTTATTTTTTATTTTTAGGTATGATTTGTCCTGGACCTACAACCGAGGCTGAAAATAACAATATCTTGGAGAGTCTGTCTAACGAATATGACGGTGTACATCAAACAGAAACGACAACGAAGTTGAAAGTAGCTCCGGCGGTTCTGCAGGTAACCATTTTACCAGTAATTTAACAAAAATAGGTACTATTCGAAAGCGGAGGCTCAAAGGAGATTTGAGAGTGAAACGAAATGAGCGAAAAAAAAAATCGAAACTTAGAAAAAGAATATACCACAAAAACCGGAAAAATAGTTAAAAAAAGAGAAAGGAGGAAGCTCCTCGAGTGTCGCAGTAAATGTTCTACTTTCATTGAAGTTAACATGCGCGAAAAAATATTTGACGAATATTGGCAGATAGGAGATTTTAATAGAAGGCTTGCTTACATCGCAGGTCTTTTAAACTTCAAAGAGCCGATAAGAAGAAGCAACAGGCCAGCCAAAAAACAGGTTTTAGTGGAATGTAACGTTGAAATTAATGGCACGCGCACAAAAATTTGCAAAGAATGTTTTTTAAAAACGTTTAGAGAAACTAGGCGGTTCATTGCTACAGCTATTAAAAGAAAACAAAAAAATAGATCTGGAATTGTTCCACCAGATAATAGAGGCACTTCATCTGATGATCGCAGCAAAATTTTAAGAGATGACGTTCGAGATTTCCTTAATAAAATTCCCAGTCATTACTCCCGGCGAGATTGCTCAAAAAAGTTTTTGCCTCCTCACCTAACTATAACAATGCTTCATGAAGAATACAAAAGAACTTCGATTCTCGAAGCGAGGTCAGCTTCTTTTGAAATTTTTCGGCAAGAGTTTCATGGCATGAATCTTCACTTTAAACAACCTAAAGTCGAGACCTGTGCGACTTGTGACAGACTAACCCTTGAAGTAAAGTTGGCTCAAGATGAGCACAAAACGGTGATACAGGAGAAACTGCACTTACATCAATCTGATGCTGACCATGCTTATGACCAAAAACGAACGACAAAGAAATTTCGCAAAATGATGCATCAAAGAAAACATTAACATTTGACTTGCAACAATGCCTTGCAACTCCATTATTAAAAAATTCAATTTCTTTTTATAAAAGGACACTATGGACCTTTAATTTAACAATTTTCGATTGCAACAAAAACCAAACTTATTGTTATGTGTGGCACGAAGCCATTGCCGGACGTGGAGCAAACGAAATTGGATCATGTTTGTACCACTATTTTACCAATATTCTTGAGCCGACAGTAACATCTGTAACAATGTACTCCGATTCATGCCCTGGCCAAAACAAGAATAGCCATATTGCGGTTATGTGCTGGCTAGCTCTTCAAAATTCTAGTACCCTACAAGAGATAGGTCACAAATTTCTTATTTCCGGCCATACTCATATGGAGTGCGATAGCTCTCATGCTCTCATAGAGAAAAAACAAAAAAAAAATCAATGGACCAATTGAACACCCTCATGACTGGGCACAATTAATGCGTGACACTGGAAAAAAAAATAAATTTCATGTTATAGAGTTAGAAAGAATTTACTTTTATAATTTTTCTGTGTTACTAAAATCATCGTTAATTAACAGAAAAAAAGATAACGATAATGGCGTGATGCATTGGGGTCAGGTTAGATGACTAACTTACCGCAAAGATAAATCTGGAATTTTTTTTTATAAATTAACGCTCGGCAATGAAGAGTTTAAAACTGTTTCTTTCCAGAAACAAGGGAAGGTTGGAAAACTTTTGCCACCTCTTAGATATCAGCAATCACGAATGATATCAAAGGGAAAAAAAGGATCTCTTGGATTTACTTCCTTACATAGGCTAAACATACAGTGGATTTTATGAGAACCTTAATGCGGGCAATGCATCAGACGTATACCCTAATACCCAAGATGAAGAACTCGAGATTTTATGATCGAAAGCAATATTTTTACTATAATATGTATTAATATTATGTATATTATTATTAACACTATGTATTAATTTAGTATTCATTTCATTTGTGTTGTTCTTAATTTCATTTTATTTTTCTGTCTTTTATACTCATACGTTTTTTATATTGCAATAAAAAATTATGTTACATACGACATATTATTGTTTACCTATGTGTTTTGTTCCAATAAAGACATTTATGAAAAAAGTATAATATATTGTTTACATAATAATTTTTTTAAGCTCTAACAGGGCAAATATAGCATAAAATTGCCAACATTTTGAGGAACTAGTAAACACTTAACACATTGTACACTAATGGAATTAGTGTAAAACGCACTAAGTACAGACAATTTAAAACAATTTGTAAAATAGAGGTTATAATTAATAACAAAAAAAACGAAAACATTTCAATAATAAAGAAAAATGTACTGCCAAAATTTTGAGGCTTTAAAACTGGAATTTTATTAATATATAGATTCTGGAAAAATTGTGAAACATTCAATTGCGTTTTCTCGAAAATGCAATTTTGGCACATAACACACTTTTCACAAGTGACACAGATATATATATATATATATATATATATATATATATATATATATATATATATATATATATATATATATATATATATATATATATATATATATATATATATATATATATATACATCCCGCTATCGTTTTAAGCTCTTTTCACGTTGCAGTAATTTAGCATCACCAAGAAATGCTATCATTTTCTATTTATAAGTCGTGTATGTTCGTTTAGTGCACCTTTGTAGGCTTGGCACCGTTGTCGATTTTTCAATTATCCGATTTTTTTATAAATTAAATTTTTTTACATCAAACCATCATTTTAACATTGGGAGGTAAAATTACTGTATTTGGTATCATTTTAAAGCCAATAGATGTTGCCAGTGTTCATAGTTAAATAATATTTGAAAACATAAAAATATCGATCGGTTTTTGGGTCAAGTTCAAATGAAGACATTGAAACTACCTGCCGGCCGGCTGGGGTCAACCAACAAGTTTTTTATATCAATGTTCAGTTGTTATTCAATTTAGATATTATTTCCCAGAGAGTTGTGTAGGGGAATATTTGACATATTTGAATTTCCAAGCTGTTTAATCGAAGCTATCAGTAAATAGTTTAAGATAAATATTAGGTTTTTATGGGATTAGGTCAAAAATATTGGTTGTGATTGGGATTAGAATCACATTTTTAATTATTTAATGTTTAACATTCTGATTTCCATTCAGGAAATCGTTCTCAAAAAACTTTTTTTGTCTAAAATGTGTATACACATTTTTACATAATTTGTACAATAAATAATGTTAAATATTGGAAATCGTATCGTTAAATATTAGTTAATTAAAAATGTAATTATATTTGATGTAATGTAATAATATTTGACTTTGACCATGCCATAAGAAAGTAGTTCACGAACCTCGCTAAATAGTTTAAAAAAATCTTATACAGAAATTTAAATTCTAAATAGTATGAGGGGTAGCCGACGAAAAATTCGTAAAGACTTACAGTTGATTTTGCTTTGTTTTTTTAAACAATCATAAAAAGTTTTCTATGTAGAGAAATACCAAATTTAAATACATAAATAATTGAGATAATTCCAAAAAACCATAAACTCTAAGATATTATGTTTGTAGTAATTTATAAATGTTAATAACTTTGTTTTTTGACTAACGACAGGTAATATAGCTACTTGAAATCATGGCAATTGATGAGTTATTAAAGTGTGCTAAATATCAAGCAGATCAAAAAATATTTTACAATTTATTCAATTTGTTTATCACAGAAAGCGATTATTTAAACAACTGTACTTGTCCAAACTCGTATGACTCTATTAGGGTATATTAAAAAAACTTTTAACATATTATTAAATTTTTTTACTTTTTAGTTTTTAGACCACTTAACGTTTTTTTAGTTTCTTTGACAAGTGAGGATTCGGTTATTTTTTCATATGGGCTATGAACAATTGTGTAGTCAACTCAACACTATTATAGAAGTTACCCATACTTTTTCAGTAGTCATGCAGACGGTTCATCTTAATTGTTCCCATATGGAACATAAGCCCGAGAAAAGTCTTAAATTCTGTTTGTGTTGTCTCTTTCCAAAACGCAATCCTCGATTTTTCTGAACGACTTTGTACAAGTATTTCGTCAGAGTCACTTCCACAATTCATTTAATCTACATCGTCCTCGCCAGATGCTTCTAACAATGATTGTAATTCAGCAGTGGTCAATCTACGTTTATCTTCACATCTAGCTTTTTTAGATGTAGAAGGCATATTATTTACATCCATTTCTTTATAAATACTATAACTCACTTTTACAGAGGTAATTAACAATAAAAACGTTCTACTGGAAACTATCAACTTACGACTTCCAATACTATAAGGCCACTTGAGGCACAATACGTTTTTACTCAATAATAGTTCCTGTATAAGTAAAATTGTTTTTTAATGTGCTTCATTGAAGCACACTAGATATATTTCAGTTTTGTAATCACATTCTTCATAGTATGTTTTAACTTTTTTAACTTTTGAACTTTTTAACTTTTCTATCGGCCTTTCTACTAGTCAGGTTTCTTCTTAAAACTTTGTAACATCTTGTACACTTTCTTCTCTTTGTATTATCTACATCGCTTTGCCTTAAATGGTATTTTTGGGTGTAACTGGTCATGAGGGTTACAACATTTCTTTATTTGTAAATGCCTTCGCGAACTCCAGTCTGAACTCAAGGATAGGTTGTCGCTTTTTTTACGTTTTCTATTATTTGCCAACTAAGCATTGACTACTGCGGTATTAAATATTAATTCCATTGCCACTTTCTGGTACCACTTCAGCATTTTGCAGGCTTTGGTAAGAAGCCACTTGATCACTAAAATCAACACTCTTTTTCACCAAGTTATAATCGAGAATAGTTTGTGGTTTTAGTACTTGTGTATAATTTTTCTCTTCATTTGATTAAACCAAGATACAACTATTATGTTTAAATGTTGCAAGGATTAAAACTGGTCTTTTGTCGACCCATTTTATCACTCGTAAAATCAATAATGGGGTTAAGTTTCATCGAGAATAACTGGTTGCAACTTTTTTAATCGAGATTTTGGTTTTACATGTTTTTATAGTAAAACATCTGCACATGAATAATTCGTTTCTTGAACAATGATTTCAATTCATCGACCAATATTCTAAAATTAGGTGTTATTACGTCGTCCTGAATATTATAAACTGGTTCTATTTCATAAAGCATTGGAAATATGGTTTACACTCTATATTATTATCTCCGTTAAATCCTATCATTTTAGGCTCCATATGTGATGATTAGACCTATAGCACCGGGGATACGCAACTAAGGCTCTTTTGACATAACATATATAGGAGCAAAGATATATACCTAAGGTTCTTTTGACGTGTTGATGTATTTGATTTCTACGTCGTAGTATTCTATTGGTTAAATGTTACTATTTGAGGTACTGTACGTCACAATTGGACTAATAGGATCGAAGATACATAGCTAAGGTCCTTTTGCCAGGCTACTCTATTTAATTTTTGTATCTCATTGTATTCTATTAGTTTAATTCTATCATTTGAGGTACGAAACGTCACGATTATACTAATAGGACTAATGGGACTAATGGGACCGCAGATACACAACTAAGGCTCTTTTGACAAGCTGATGTATTTTATTTTTCTATCTTATTGTATTCGATTGGTTAAATCCTATCATTTGAGGTACTGTACGTCACGATTGGGCTACTAAAAACGAAGATACGTAACTAAGGCCCTTTTAACATTTTGCTGTATTTGATTTCTATCTCATTGTATTCTATTAGGTAAATTCTATCATTTGAGGTATCGTACGTCACGATTGGACTAATAGGAACGAAGATACATAACTAAGGCCATTTTGACATGCTACTCCATTTAATTTTTATACCTCATTGTATTTTATTTGTTAAATCCTTTCATTTGAGGTACTGCACGTCATGATTGGACTAATAGAACTAAAGAAAGCGGATATTTTAAAATATCAACACGGTATCAACACTCTAATCAATGAGATGGTTAAAATTTTTGTAACAAGTACAGGAAAAAAGTTATTAGGGTCTTGTAAAGTAGCGTCGATATACAGATGCTACTTTGCAAGACGATGCTAAAGTGATGGTAAAAGCATAATGTATCGATGCGAAAATGATAGTGGGATGTATATATATATGTATATATATATATATATATATATATATATATATATATATATATATATATATATATAAATATATATATATATATATATATATATATATATATATATATATATAAATAATAATAAAATAAACAATCATGACAATACATATATATATATATATATATATATATATATATATATAACTGTTTTGGATGGGTTGGAGTCAATAATAGGGCTATTGGTTAACTATTTTTTTATTCTCGAGCTTTCAATTGTGTTTACAATTATTATCAAGAGCTAAAAAAGACAAAATACTTACAAGGTTGAACTAAAAAGAAAAAACAATTTTTGTTAACTTACCAAATAAAAATTAGTTTGGTAAGTAAAAATCACTGTTTACATGTTCAAAATATTTAATATAAAAATGTTTTGATCTAACAAATGTTTCTCCGAAAATTTTTATAATTTTGAAAACATTTTTTTTATAATATAAAAATAATTGAATTTATAAATAAGTTCAAATAGCAACCAATTACAAATAGCCTCAATGTCATAAATGCCAACATAAAATTTTTATTTTTGACAATTATATTGCCAAAAGTAAAACTTCGTTTAAACATTCTTTTTTGTTTAGTAACAAAAAGAAGAAGATTTATTCACCCTTGACAGATGTCTGAAAGAATGTGACAGATATATGGAGAATTAAATATGACATTTTACAAGTTTTATATATAAATCATAAAGAAAGAATATAATTATAAATTTTACTTAAATTTTGAATTTCAGATCTTTTGTTTAAACTCTTATCATTTTTGCTAATACAAACCATTTCCAAAAAAGTCCTTTTAAATTTATTACTTTCACTACATAAAATTTTAATGTTATCAAAATCCATAATATGGTCTTTATCGATTACATGTTCTGCCAAAGCACAAGATGGTTTTTTAATTCTGCAATCACTTTTGTGAGAAATAATGCGATTTGAAAGATTTCTTCCGGTCTCACCAACATATTCAGCCTCACACTGAGTACAACTAATGCTGTATACTAAATTCGTTTTTTCAAATTTGTCTATAGGATATTTAGTTTTAGAATATAAAGATGAAATAGTTTTGATGTTCTTTGTTGCTATTTTTATATTGTCAATAACCTTTAGTGTTTGTATTAATTTAGGTGTTAATGATGGTATAAAAGGTAGTGAATGATAATAGATGTTCTGATTGTTAGATACAATGTTTTGAGATTGAGCAAAAAATGGTGTTAAATTATTTATATTACCAATATTAGAAAAAAGCATCCTATGTAGCATATCTGGAGGATAAGAGTTTTCAATTAGAATATTTTTTAATAACTGAAGATCTTCCTGTAGATAATCTGGATGAGAAAGTTTTAAAACACGTTCTTTTAATCCTGTTATAAGGTTCATTTTCATCTTATTTGGATGGTGAGAGTAATAGCTTATAAATCTATTACTACATATGGGTTTTCTGAACCATCTGGTTTTCAACATATTGTCTGTATTTCTTACAATTCTCATGTCAAGGAATGGTAGAGAATTATCTACCTCTTCCCCAACTGTGAATTGTATATGCTGATTATGACTGTTGAAAATGTTGACTGTTTCATGAATTTTGTGTTTAGGAAGTGCCAAAACTAAATCATCTACATATCTCTTAATAAAAGGAATGAAAAAAGTGCAAGTACTGATACAATCACTGATAACATCATCCATGACATAGCTACTTAGAATGGGTGAAAGACTAGATCCCATAGGACTACCAAAAATTTGTTTATAAAATACACCATTAAATATAAAAATATTAGAATCAAAAACAAAGTTGATAAGTGTTTTGAAATGTAATAAGTCAATATTAGTGTGTTGTGAAATTTCATTCCAATGTTTTTCAACACTACTTATGATTAAATCTAAAGGCAAATTAGTAAAAAGAGATGTTACATCAAAACTAACTAAAACATAATTTTGTGGTAATTGGAAATTATTAATGAAAGAACTAAAATCAAATGAATCTTTAATGTAAAAATTGTTGTTTAAATTATAAGCATTAGTTAAGATGTCAGTGAGGAGCTGTGCTATTGGTCCATTAGGAGGGCATAAAGATGAAACAATTGGTCTCATAGATAAAGTTGGTTTATGTATTTTTGGCAGAGCATAGAACCGTGGAGCAATAGAATTATAAATTTTGAGCTCTTTTGCTTTTTTATTATCAATAAATTTCTTTATATTTAATTTAGATACTAGACAATTTGCTTTTTGTTGCAAAGTACAAACAGGACTCCTCCTAAGTGTAGTGTAATACTTAGTATCATTTAAGAGTTCTCCAGTTTTTTGTAGATAATCCTCTTTGTACATTACAACAGTTACGTTACCTTTATCGCTTTTAACAATATAAATTTCAGGATGGTTTTTAAGAAAAAGTTTAGTTTGCATATAGTATTTATTTAAAAAATGATCTTTGACTTCTTTATGCAAAAAGTTTGTAATAACGTTTGTACATTTAGATCTAACAACATCCTTTTGACTATCATTAAGTGATTAATGACAATTAAATTAAAAAAAGACATAGACATGTACAAGTATTGTTTATTTACATTACATTAGTAATGTAAATAAACTTCTTTATAATCTTCCTCCATCTTTAGTAAGCGATTAGGATATGCCAGCCAAAATCGTCCCTTTTTCACAAAACCTAGTAGTTCAAGTAGCGTTTTACTCAGGTAACCTCTATTCAAATATCGGATAAGGGTATTTCGTCGATCAGTATTTTTAATTATTTGATGTAATTTAATTTGAACGTCGTCTGTTAATGCCTCAATTTGCGTTTTTATGTGTAAAAGTTGTTCTTCTCTAAGTTTTCGTTCTGCTTCCAATCTCCTTTGATCTTTATTTTGCAGGTTTGTCCATTGTTCTTTACATGTTTCACATAATATGTACCTAGTCCTAGTATCGATCCAATCGTTCATTTCGAATATTTCTATACAACTGCAAGGTTTTATAGTTTCCCTTATTGTCTCATAAGGCATTATGTCTCATAACCAGAGGAATAAATGTAAGAGACGTCTGAAGAGGTATCCGAAACGTTTAAGAAAAGAACTAGCATACTCCAGAGTGCTATTATCTGCACACACAGATACAGAGAGCAACAATAAGGCATGTAAACAGACCAGCACCTTGATTTATACTAATATCCAAAAATTGATACTATAGTTATTTATACAAAATTCAAAAACGGAATTATATACAGAAATATTTTTTAAAATTAAATAATATTAAAATTGTGTATTTGTTAGCAAAACTGGATGAAGACATAGTGATAACATGACCTCGCATGGTTAAAAACACGTAAACAAGTTTGATAACAAATTTTATTTTAATCATTGAAAAAACAAGTACACCGGAAAGAAAACCGCAGTTGCTACATTTTGTAAAATGTATGATGATAGCGGTAACCACATTCACAAGTTTCTAAATTGATAACAACGATCCTCTTACCGCAATATCTACTTTATTGTATAACATAAAAATTATTTGAAGAAATAAAAACAAATATAAAAAATAATATCATTTTAGAACACCACGCGTCGCTTATCTTTGAAACGGATCAGTTGTTGGTACCGTAGGCGCATTAGATTGGCGCAACTTGGGCTCGCGTAGGGCGATATGCAGTTCGGTTCTTTAAAAGGCCTAGTAGCACATACGTTGTCACAGTGTGCATCTCAAACTTACTACAGCAATTTGGCAGTCTTCAGTACGTTGTGCAGTGAAAAAATATATTTGATAAAGGTAAGCGTTGTTCTCTTTTTATATATTTATGTATTTAGTATGCTCTTTATTTCAATGTGTATACTTTCAAAAAATTTACGACTGCTAGTTTTATAAAAAAATTTGTATTTCGATTTTATATAGTATTTTATTTTTAAAAATTGTTACTTGCTGTATGTATTCTGCCCATTCTATCGTATTTTCTTTTTTATATATATAAGAAGTGTTCTCGTCCTTTCGTATTTCGATTTCTTGTAGTATATGCTTCTTCTCTCTCTCTTCCCAAATATGTAATGCATCTCCCCCATGTACGTTAAATAGAGAAAAACTATAGTTGTTCTTATTATTTTAGATGGATCTATCTAGACTAAACGCATCCGCGTCTATTGCAGAGAGAAAACCGACAATAAAACTAAACGAGTTGCCACTTAATAAGCCACAGAAAATACTATCGGCAAAGATAGTGAAAAGTAAATTTGGTCAAGCTGTTTTGCTGGAGCTAGTAGAGAGGACCACGTTTCTGCCAGAGTGAGTGACAGAAGTCTACAGCCCATATTTGGAGTACTTTTCCAATCAAAAATACTCGATAATATACGAGGGAACGGTTGCAGCCGGAAAACATCCAGCCCAGTCATTTAGAATAGTAGAAAACTAGATTGAAGAGGTGAGTGATCTTTTCTTATTTTTCTTTGTGCGAGTAGCCATGCATAAACAAATAATTAAACAGTCTGATGATTTGATGCACAATATTAAAAAGCTTCGTAAAATAATTTTTGATAAATTTACTGAAAGGGATCGTAAAGTTTGGACAAGGCGGGTAAATAGTCAAATTTGAAGATGTAATAAAGTAATTAAAAACAATAAACTACCAATTGGAACAGTTAGAAAATTGCAAACTTACATAGGACATTTTAGGCAAATTATTTTAAATTTCAATAATAAGTACGTTGGGTTGGGGCTAAGTTCAAAATTACCCAATAGAGTTAAATGGGAAAATGTCATTTCGTGTTTTGCTAGTCGAATTAAAACTGGAGTTATAGTTAATTTATGGCATAAGGACTTAGCACATTTCCTAAATGATTGTTATATTATTTTTAAAAATAAAATCAGAAAAATTTTAAAAACAAATAGAATGCTTAAAATCAATACTACATTTTGCGGCGAATTCATTAAAAAATCGAGTGATAGGTGAAAGTTTAGATTTAAAATATTTCAACACTAAAAATGCTATTATAGACACATCTACCGATTTACATCTTTGGTTTAGTGAAAATGTTAAGGATAACATTTTTACAAAGCTGTCTGAATTTGCAGAAAAAGATTCGGGGGCCGCGCTGTCTAAAGTAATTTCATTAGAAGTGAATATTAATAAAGTAGAAATAGGAAATGGCTCATCTTTCATTGAACTGCCCATAGAGATTTAGAAAAAACGAGCGTGCATTAATGTTCATAATTTCGCTCAAGTCTGCTTTTATTGGTCAATAGTTAGCGCTCTGTATCCTGTTAACAAAAATGCTGGAAGAGTTTCGAAATATCCACATTATTCTACTGTTTTGCAAACTGACAAATTAGAGAGCCCAATGCCATTAAGCCAAATTTCAAAATTTGAAAAATTAAACGCCATATCAGTCAATGTTTTTGTATTAGAATTAAACGTAGTAAAGGACAAACAGTTTTACGAAGTAGTACCTGCCGGACTTACACCGCAAAAAAAGGAAAAGCATGTGAATTTGCTCCTAATACAGGATAAATATTTCCCAAAGTTAAACGATTACGATGCTCCTCCAGAAGATGATGATCAGACTGAAAGTCGCCTTCATTATTGTTGGATTAAAGATTTGGGAAAATTAGTAAAATCGCAATTGAACAAAGACACGTAAAAAATATATTTGTGATCGTTGTTTAAACTATTTTCACAGTGAAAGCAAACTAGCAGAGCACGAAGAAATGTGTTCAGATATGAATAAATGTAAAATGACTGTTCCTAAATATGTTCATGTGGCTTTTCGCAATTTTACATACAAACAAACAACTCCGTTTATAGTTTATGCCGATTTTGAATGCCAATTACATAATTTTACGGATTCCAATGTCAAATTGAGTAAAACAGCAAAATATCAGAAACATGTACCATTTAGTGCAGGTTATTATTTGAAATGTGCTTACGATGATAGTTAATCTTATTTTAATAGCTATAGAGGTGAAAATTGCATGGAGTGGTTCGCAAAAGAAATGACGGAAATTTCCACATTTGTAAATTCCAAAATAAAGACAATTGTACCTATGGTCGAAAAGCCTAGCTCAAATGAAGCAACTGTGTGCCACATTTGTGAGAAGCGCTTTTTGCCTACAGATACAATTGTTGTAGATCACGACCATTTTACTGGACAAGTACGAGGATTTGCGCACCAAGCATGTAATTTGAACTTTAAAAAATTGTTTGTCGTTCCCATTGTATTTCATAATTTTAGTGGTTACGACTCGCATTTCATGATTATAGATCTTTGCAAACATGGGCACTTGAGCTTACTTCCCATTAATAAAGAAAAATATATTTCATTTAAAAAGGCAAAAGAAATAATAAATTAGACTTACTCACAATCAATTTAATTTAACTAATCAGACGACCGGTTTCGCTTTCTACAATATGCAAAGCATCTTCAGGTCACGATACAAAGCTAAATAAATGCTGAAAATAATAAACCCATATTAGGGTGTTGTCTAATAAAGATAAAATAAAGATAGATGATATAAATTATATAAATTACAGTAATTATGCCAATATTACATGTCTGTGGTTTTTCAACTCTATCAAAGAAATTTGATAATTAGAAGCTAATCTAATTGCACACCCACACAATTTGTACATCTATTCTTATTCATTGTCTTACAACTATCACCTTCCAAAACAAAAATAAAAATCTCAATAAATAACACACATTTCATAAATATATCTCCAGAATAAATATAAATAACTTTTAAAGAACTTAATGGTATAGAACATTACTTTCATCAAACAAACAATTACATTTCACCTATCTCTACTTTATTGGATAAAATCTGTCTCCTCAAGAACTATCCTGTTTACTGTTAAACAATTACAATAGTTGACTTGAATTCTCCAATCAACAATACAAGATAGTTTGAACCATGTTCTTTCAACCATCAATTAATAGAGTACCGGCATGTAAGTAATGTTTTATTTATTTGTTTATTTATTAATTCATTACAGTTTAATATACTATTTTACCAATTTGTGGGTCTTACCTTGTCTGCTTAAACATCTTATTCATTTTGAAAAACCACAGACATGTAATATTGGCATAATTACTGTAATTTATATAATTTATATCTTTATTTTATCTTTATTAGACAACACCCTAATATGGGTTTATTATTTTTAGCATTTATTTAGCTTTGTATCGTGACCTGAAGATGATTTGCATATTGTAGAAAGCGAAACCGGTCATCTGATTAGTTAAATTAAATTGATTGTGAGTAAGTCTAATTTATTATTTCTTTTACCTTTTGAAATGGACTCACACAAGCAACACATTCATGATATTTCATTTACATTACAATCTGACGAATATCAAATTAAGTTACGATTTATTGATTCACTAAGATTTATGGGAGCTTTACTGGATGAATTGGCATCACTTTTAGATACATCCGAAAAGAAGATTTTAAAACGAGAATTTAGTCAATTAGATGATGATACATTTAATTTGTTAACTTGTAATTACATTGACAGTATAGATAAATTAGATGAAACTTCTTTACCCAAAATTAACCATTTTTATAAGTTAAATAATGAATACATTAGTGAAGAGAAGTATGCTCATGGGCAAAATGTTTGGAAGAAATTTAATTGTAAAAATTTGGGTGAATATAGCGATTTGTATTTGAAAACAGACATTCTTCTTCTTGCAGACGTTTTTGAACAGTTCCGACAAAAATCAGATTCGAGACACATATAAATTAGATCCTGCTGGGTATTATACCATGCCAGGATACACGTGGGATTGTATGTTGAGATACACACAATGTAAATTAGAATTGCTAAAAGATGTGGATATGATCTTGTTCATGGAAAAAGCCATAAGAGGTGGAATATCTGTTTGTAGCAACAGATATTCAGAGGCCAACAACAAATACATTTCGTCTTATGATCCCACACGGCCCTCTAAGTACATCCTCTATTTAGATGTGAACAATCTTTATGGCTGGGCAATGTCACAATTGCTTCCGTATGGAGGGTTCAAGTGGATCGATGATGTTATAAAATTTGGTGTTGGTAATCTTCCCGAAGGCCATATCGATATTATGTCAATACCGGATGATGCAAAGGAGGGCTATTTTTTCCAAGTTGACTGGGAGTATCCACGCGAATTACATGACAAACATAAAGATTTTTCATTTGCTGCCGAACACCGCATTCCGCCCGGTTCAAAATTGCCAAAGTTAGTACCAACCTTATATCACAAAACAAAATATATTATGCATTATAGAAATATTAAACAGGCATTAGCCAACGGGTTAATTTTAACAAGGATACATAGAGTTTTGAACTTTAAACAATCTGCGTGGCTGCAGTCCTACATTAACTTGAATACTTAACTTAGAGCTAAAGCAACAAATAGCTTTGAAAAAAATCTTTTTAAGTTGATGAATAATGCTGTGTTCGGGAAGACATTACAGAATCAAAGACGTCGTCATACTGTAAAATTATGTAAAAAATGGCATGGAAGATACGGAGCCAAAAATCTGATTGCAAGTAGTCGGTTCCATAGTCGTACAATCTTTAGCGAAAATTTGGTAGCCATCAAACTAAAGAAAGCAGAAGTATGCTTTAATAAACCCCTGTATATAGGCGCAGCAATCTTCGATTTATCCAAATTATGTATGTATGATTTTCACTGCAACTTTATGCTTCCAACGATGGGAGAGAAAAACTGTTCATTGCTGTATATGGACACAGACAGCTTTATTTATAAATTGCAATTTTTAGATGCATATAGAGAGGTTTTAAAGGCGCATCCAAGTAAATTTGATACTTCCTACTATGCCGAAAACAACCCATACGAGATAGAACGGTTAAATAAAAAAATCCCCGGATTAATGAAGGACGAGGCAAATGGGAAAATAATTACACATTTTATTGGATTACGATAAAAAATGTACACATTTAAAATGCAAATAACTGACGAGGAGAGGGAAAAAGAGAGACAGCGTCTAGAAAGAAAACAACTAAACAAAGAGAGAATTGAATGTGACTTGGGAAATTTGGGAATAACGAAAAAGGCAAAAAGAGTGAAATATAATGTCGTTCGAAATAAAATTACGTACGAAGACTATGAAAAATGTCTTAAAGAATTCAAAATTCAAACCACGAGCCAAAGGTGTATTCGGTCGTACCAACATTCAGTATTTAGCATCGAGCAATCCAAAACGGCTCTAAGTCCTTATGACGACAAGTCCTTATTTAATACCAAAATCATTTAATACGCTTCCGTGGGGACATTATCTTGTTGAATAACATTTATTTGTTGTTGCAGAAAAACAGCAAGATGGTGCCAACACTACGCACACAATCTATAAAAACTATTTGTGAAAATATCTTGGACATAACTCACTTTGTTGAAATATCTCCTCTACCGTGGAGTCTTACTTTAGAAATTTGTAATAATTATAGTATTTATCGCTTTCGAAAATTATATGAATCTGATTATTTGCATCTAATACAAGTATGCGATCAAATGGATTTTGAACTAAGAAAACATGAAAATGAAGCAGAAAGAAATAAATATGTATTGTGCCTGTTATTCTGCATTTGTAGCAGATGATATTGCTTTAAACTTTTGTTTTGGTTGTTTTAAACGTTTCTATGATGTACTTAAATCAAAAAATAAATGGTATGGCTATGAACAGGTTGTTAGTCGGGATGAATATCATGAATATGACATAAAATATTTGTATGATGTAAGAGATAATTGGTGTCAAAATTCGTTTGATCATGTCTTGTTTTATACTACCTGGTCCTTTCAATGTAGATGCACTATGCATAAATAATTTTCTTCTTTTAGTATATGGCTACTCATAAGAACAAAAAGAGAAAAGATCACTTATCTCAAAGTTTTTTTTTAAATATAGTACTTTATATAAGTATTTTATAAGTATAGTGCTTTAGAATTGTATAATGTAATTTTTAATAATAAATTTGTGTAATCTCAACTTGTTGTTTTTCTTTTGTTTTTATTTATATTAGATTAAAAAAATAAAAGCCAACATATATAATAAATTATATTTATTCAGTTAAATGATTTACATGTCTATTTCCACAATAATATACATATTCCTTTAGAGCTAAACTTAACAAAGTGTTTGGACAAATATATATTTATATATTATTTCTGGAATTGTAAACTCTTTAACAATGCCACTCTATGGTACATTATTCTGTAGTTTGCGTTTAAAATGTGGTAGACGTCATCTTCCCGTAAATAATATTCGACTCCAAATTTCTCAATGGTCAGCAACTTTACATTTTCCCTTACCAATTGTCTTAGTTTGCAAAAATCACCATTCATAAATTCGATAGAAACATACTCATCCACATAGGTCGCATGGAAAAAGTCACTCATTTTTTCTATAAACCACCCAATTATGACGTTCCACTCGCTTCTACTTAAACTGATTCTTTTAAAACTATCACGTTGACACAGAATGATGGATGGTAAAAAATCTCGAGCTGGAGATAGACCAATTTTTATGTGGAGAGAGCTGCTTACTGAATATGTACTTTCCAATAAACAATATTGCTCATTTGTGGCAGCTGCTTCAAATTTAGCCAATACTCGATCTAATTCGGCGCCAGGACTAGGTGGTGGTTGACTATCTTCATCGTAGTTAAATTCTATGCTATCATCATCGAAATTAACAGGCTGACTGTTGTATCCGCTATCTTGAGAGCTCATGGTACTACTGTGTTTCGAACGTCGTTAACAAAGTGGATGTAAACTTAACATATTATCGTAGTTTGTTCTACATTTATACTATTGCCATCTCCCACTTCGTGTGGTTAATTATCAGCCTTTTCACAAAAATGTATGTCTACGCGGCGTATCGAAATATAGATCCTCAAACTATATTCGAGTTATTTATCCAGCTATTGTGTTTGCTGTCAATTCTTCTTCGTAAAAACCGCCACTAATCGGCGCACCTTGCATGTCTTCGAGCAAATACGTTATAGGATTTCTTATCTTAACTTGTACAATTTTAAATAATTCAATAGTCCAATTGGGCGTGTATGCCTTTTCGAAGAAATGTTTTGCCTTTGATATACGTACAATGTCGCCAACTTTAAACTTTCGTGGACCGGCAATCTTTAAATGAGTATAACTTTTGTTTAAAATAGCTTTTTCGTTGGATTTGTTAACCTGAGACGGTTTGTATCCTGTTTTACTGTGTTTTGTGTTGTTGTATTACTCGGTAATTATGGGTAGAGCATCTAACCATTTGTATGATCCATGTAAACTGAAATACTTGTAAAACTTTGCTTTCAATGTTCTAATAACTCGCTCGCAAATGGCAGCTTTTTTTATCGTGTAGGTGTAATGATTAATTTCATGTTTTTTCATTAAATTTTGAAATTTTCTGTTGTAAAATTCGGTTCCCTGATCAGATTGTAAGTTTTTCGGGACTCGTCGAGTATGAGCGAGAATATCCGAAAATGCCCGAGTAATTTCCTCACCAGTCTTCGTTTTTAGAGGACGTGTCCACACAAATTTTGAAAAACAATCAATCACAACTAGTATTAGTTTGTAATTTTTTTTTGGTGGGCATAAGGACGCATTTTAGCCAAATCCATTTGCCACAAGTCATCGATTCCTTTGATTATTGTTCGTCGACGAGGATAGTTTTTTCGTGCTGGTTTATGCAATTCGTTCAGCAGCTCTTCCTTTTCTTTAGACATTATTTTTTTAACGCACCTTCCACTACCTTAAGACGTTTGTCTATATCCCATGAATGAATGCTATCTACTATGCTTTTTAATGATTGTTCCACTTGTTTTATCCTCTGTTCCATCTTTATATCGTACATCGTATGCTTTGCAATTATTTCTGCAGCAGATTTTAGATTGTTTTCCGTATCCTTTTTTAGTGTATTCAAATCATCTTTGATTATTTTGTTCAACTTATTTATACTATTCTTCGTATCGTTTGTTATTGTATTCTGAGTATCTTTGATTATGTTTTGTAACTCTTGCTCGAGAAGTGGAACTGTAGTTTTATGAAGCTCTTCTCGTACTGTATTCATATCCCTTTTTAGAGTATTTAAATCATTTGCCAGTATGTTTTTCGACTTATTTATACTGTTCTCCGTATCTTTTTTTAGTGTATTCAGATCATCTTTGATTATTTTTTGCAACTTTTGCTCGAGAAGTGGGACCGAAGTTTCATGAAGCTCCTTTCTTGCATCGTTTAGACCGATGGTTAAATTTTGTATGTCAATAGTTTTTTGCTGCAACAGCACACCATGTGTTTGGTGCAGGTTACGCAACTCATTGATTTGTTCATCAACGTATTTTTTCGCTGCAGCATCGCCATTGTCAGATGGATCCTTGACATTAGAAATTTTCACATTTTTGGCATTAATATTTCCGTCAGACGTATGTGGAAATGTGACTCGTGCCACCTTTTGAGCATTACTACTACTACGAGAGTGATGACCGAACTTGTCGACACTTATAGTGGAAATGATACTGACATTCCCAGTTACTCTATTATGTTAGCTTCTCTTAGTTCATTGATGATGGCTACGATTTCGTTATCTAGAGATGTGTTGCCGGCGTCTTTCGAAGCCACCAAGAGTTTAAGACGTTCAACTAACTCATTTGGATCATCCCAATAAATATACTCCATGGGTGCAGTGTTATATGTTAAACGAGAGTCATCCAATCCCGTTCCTTTGGCCGTAGATGAAGATGATCGTGTTGTTGTTGTTTTCGTTCTGTGTTCGAGTTCTTTTTTTGATCGAGCTGCATGCTTTTTCATTGCTGCATCAGATGGCTTGAATAGAGGTTTAATAATAGAATGGTATTTTTCTCCGCTGGAACCTTTAAGACGTCCTAAGGTATCCAGATGAATCTCTGTGTTTTTCAACAGTGTTTTATACTTTTGTAAATCCTCATCATTATACTGTTCAGGGTTTGCATAAAATAAAAGTTGATACAGACCTGGCGTACCACCTAACCTACGTTCTTCTAAATCACGTTCTCGAATTATTATTATGTCTCCATTGCATTTGTCAAAGTTTATTCGACGTTTTCCCATTATCCAACCACTAATAGAATCGTAAAATGGACCATAGTTTTGATCAATTTTATCGTCTTTTTTCAAATATTCTTTTATATACTTGTGACTTATTGGAGGATATTGATCGATATATTCGTCTGTGGCATCCATCGCAATCTCGTTAGAGATTGGTTCTTGAATAATGTTTTCATCAGGTATCGCTAGATCAGGTGCGTCAAGAAATACATCGTCGTTATCGTTCCCCTCCTCCTCCTCCTCCTCCTTTTTCACCTCTTCTTTTTTAACTTGTTCAAACTTATTAGTCCTAGGATGATGTAACGTTTTTGATGATTTTGCAATATCTTTGAGAGGTTTTGAGAGTGGTTTAAAAAGTTTATTTAGGGACTCGTCTTATTCTGTTCGGCCTAATTTTAATGCCAAATATTTTTTGCGAATTGATCTAGCCAATTCGGCGACTTTCTTCTTGCGAAGGGCAATGACAACCGCATCATCTGACATGTTGTTAACGACTAACCAATCACCTTATAATTAAATATATTTATCAAATCCTTTGCGATATCGACCATTATTGAGAGCAAAATCTTTTATAATTACCAAAGTACCATAACTATCACACCAACATTCAGAACAATTTTTTTTAAATTCATCAAATGACATGTCTGGTGATACGTGCTCATCAAATACATGCTTCAAATTTATCTCGTCTTGCTTGAATAGTACAATCATGTTACAGTTGTCTCTAATTAGCTGCTTCGGTATTTTTGAATATGTTTTATCATAAATAAGCGGCATTGATATCTTTATGTCGCACATGGAATAATACTCGCGAATTTTCTGTTAACCATCGCATGCAACATCGTCAAATAAGAACACAGAGTGAGGTTTAGCTTCGCTGGGACTAATAATTTCTTCGTTGTCTTTAAATGGGTAATATCCTACACCTTTAACTTGCGCTATTACATCTTGCAGTAGTTGGTATTTCGGTTGAAAGAGGAATTTCGAATAAACATAGACATTTTTAAACTTGGCGCCATTCGGATTGAATAGAAGAGATAGCATGACATTCGTTTTCCCGCATCTACTTGGACAGCAAATAATGGCTCTAAACGAGTTTGGTAGTAATTTACCATGTTTACTGACTGTCACTTTCTGGACAATGTCCAGATTATCAATTGGTAGCGTCTGTTCTTGCTGAACGACCTTCATCGTGTAACAAGTGTAGTACATATGTACGGCAATATATTATAGATGTCACCACTTGCATGGTATCAGTCCAATGTTGGTCGTCGAAGGAGGGGGTCTCGTGAACTCTCTAATTAATAAACTTTCAGTTGAACTACATATTCCTGGATATCAGTATTGTGGACCTGGAACAAAACTACAAAAACGTCTTGCACGTGGAGATCCAGGAATTAATCCATTAGACGCAGCTTGCAAACGACACGATATCGCTTATTCGCAGCATTCATCTCTCGAAGAACGTCACAAGGCCAATAAAGAATTGGAAGATAGAGCCTGGGAGCGCTTCAAGTCGAAAGACGCTAGTTTTGGTGAAAAAAGTGCTGCTTTAATTGTAACTGGCGGAATGAAGACGAAAAGAAAGTTGGGGATCGGATGCTCTCGTCGTGGAAGACAGGGACGTTACTCTTTCAATCGAGATGTTGTCTCAAAAATTGCAAAGTCCATGAAGAGAGGAGCATCGTTAACAGATACTGCTTTGACGGCTGTACGAATAGCACAATCCATAATCAAAAGACTTGGTGGTCGTAAAGAAGTTGATGTTCCACGAGTGCTACCACTAAAATCCGGAGTTTTTCTACCCCTCATACCTCTATTTGCAGGTCTTTCCGCTGTGGGGGCTTTAGCGGGGGTGCAGCAGGAGTGGCAAAGACAGTGATCGACGCAAAGAATGCTCAAAAGAAATTGGAGGAGGATATACGCCATAATAAAGCGATAGAACACATCGGTTCGGGTTTGTACCTACGTAAGAAACCGAGAGGTGGATTCGGCTTGTATTTGAAAAAAAACTTCCAATAAAGCTACCCAATCGTCCGCTATATGATGTGGAGATTGCACATTATGCCAAAATACTAAAAATACCACATTTTCGAGGAGTTTTCATGAATGACGCTCTGCCGAGAGACGGTCCTCGACAACGAGAATGGGCAGTAGTAAACTTGAATGTATCCGCACATAAAGGAACACATTGGGTAGCATACAGAAAGATAAACAACAACGTAGAGTATTTTGATTCATTTGGTAATTTGAAGCCGACCTTGTTAAATATCTAGGTACACATACCAAAATTTCCTATAATAACCATCAGTATCAAACCTACAATCAAATCATTTGTGGGCATTTATGCTTAAAGTTTTTATATAATGGAGCATACTAAAAGTGCGGAACTGCTTATGGATCATATGTTTCACAAAAAATGTTTTACAGAATTCAGTGAAGAAGAACTAAAATACATACCGCTAGATTATATTATACGAACTGTCCGACCTTCAGAATTGTTACATATATGGGATAAATTGCCTGGAGAATATCGAGGAGAATTTAACTTGAAGATACTACTTCCCTGCTTCGTACATTATAACAGACCTGATTGGAGGACTCACTGGGATGGTCCACCTGATTCTCAAGCTTCATGTCATTTATGTAAACTTGCTTTGGAACAAATAAAACTATTAAAGTAAATATTGTTGATTTTCTAATAAAATAACCTATTACTAGATTGACGTGAGTCAGTCATCATGTCGCAGTTGTTGAGAAAGTTGATTTTTCCATTCCTACAACAGTATACCAAACATTGAAAATAACAAGTTTTATTACTACAATGACAAAAACCAATTACAAAAATTTGATTTTCCCGATGGATGTTATGAAATTGCCGATATTGGAGAATACATACAACAGAAATTGGGTGGTGATAATGTGCTTAAACCGGAAGCGATATTTAGTCTGAAACCTAACCACAACAGTGTCAAATTTGCAGTGTCAAATTTTCAGCAAATATAAGATTTCGTTTAAGCAACCTGACAGTCTTGGCACAGTATTGGGATTTTCTCCTGCAATTCTAAATCCAGGACAGACACATTCTTCAGATCGACCTGTTAGGATTATTAAAGTATCTAGCATACGCTTTGAATGCAACATTAGTACCGGAGCCTTCGATGGTAGCAGACCTGCTCACACGATCTACGAATTTATCATACAATCAAATCCTGAGTACGCAATTGACGAAAGTCCACACAATTTATTGTATTTACCTGTTGTGCCGCAACGAGAAATTACCAATATCACTGTGTTGGCTGTCGATCAAGAAGGAGCCCTGTAAACTTTAGAGGAGAACAGAGCACATTGGTGCTGGAACTTAGATCACGAGGGAAATGGGATTAGTAATAAGACAATCTACTGCCCATAGTACACCATTAGTTGTGCAGCCGTCTGAGCGACAACATCTTACGCCCTCGTCTAAGCGGCAACATCTTACGTTTGAAAACAAATTGTTTTTACAATCACTTGGTTTTAAGCTGAAAAAATGAAAACCATGTATGGAAAACGATCTCATTCAAACAGCATAATGCCTCCAATATTTGATATTTATCGTAAGCCGATGTTTGACGAGTCAAATCGAAAGGCCGAATACCGAACATATGCACCATTCATCAAGTCATTCAACTGCAATGACATTGTAGAATTTAGCATCAATCAAGTTGACTCGTTCTTTGCAATGAGCGAAACCTTGTTATGCATTAAAGGATCGCTCGCAATAAACGGAACTGGTGACGTCAAACTAGCAAATAATGTTGGTGCTTTTCTTTTCGATTCATGTACGTATAGCGAAAGCGCAAGGGCGATGGAAACAGTGCGGGATCCTGGTATCGTAAGCGCTGTACGTGCTATGACATGTTATACTCAAGAAGATTCCAGTCATATGGCAATGGCAGGCTGGAATTACCCTAGGGATCCAATTCTACACGCTGCTGATCATTCATTCAACATACAGATGCCTCTTAAGCATGTGTTTAACATTTTAAATGATTATCCTTTGATTACGTGTGGTCGTCAAACAATACGCCTGGTTCGAGCTCGAAATGACAACGATTGCATAATTGTTAAAGAAAAAACTCCAGGTCATGTTACAACTGTTAAGATTAACATTACCAATATTGAGCTCAGAGTCAAGCACATATTTCCCAATGATGATATTAAATTGGAACTTATGAAATCCATTCAACAAGATCAACCTATAGTTATTCCGTTTAGAAAGTGGGAATTGCATGAATTACCAGCACTTACCAAAGGCGCTAGACGTGAAGTTTGGGCTGTAAAAACTAGCAATGTAGTGGAAAGACCCCGTTATGTCATTGTTTTCTTTCAAATCAATAAACGTGACAGAAGCGACGCCAATCCGATTTACTTTGACAATATCCACATACAAAGTATCAGATTATCTTTAAATGAAGAATATTGGCCAAACGAGAGAATGCAGTTGGATTTTAGCAAAACTGACTACAATGAGGCCTATTTCAACTATACCGAGTTTTATCCTAGCTACATACATTCCCAACAAAAGCGACCTCTACTTGATTTCTCAGGTTTCGCAAATCACGCATTGTTCGTCATCGATTGTTCGAAACAAAAAGAAAGCATGAAAGCATCCACTGTTGACGTAAAACTCGATATTGAAGCGAATAATGGTTTTTCTGAAAATACCAAGGCTTATTGCACTATAATTCACGACTGCGTAATAGAGTACTTCCCTCTCACTGAAATTGTAAAAAGTCTAAATTAGATGCATAAATTGCCAGTAGTACACAAGCAGTCATCATGAGAGTAGCATTCGTAGACATTCAGGGATTCGATGTGGACGG
Organism: Diabrotica undecimpunctata; assembly: GCF_040954645.1. Lineage (NCBI taxonomy): Eukaryota > Metazoa > Arthropoda > Insecta > Coleoptera > Chrysomelidae > Diabrotica > Diabrotica undecimpunctata. Next base: position 97,863,568 of record NC_092803.1, on the reverse strand, counting down.
ATGGTTTGTTCCCAAAGAACTTACCATTGAAATAGGTTTTAAATGAAGTCATTACATCTTTTTGCCTCAGAAACCATTTAATGCGCTAAGTAATGGGGATAAGAAAACTGCATCATACGTGGAGAAAAAACTGCTTAGAATTCGATACTCTGATGGACAAGTAGAATTGTCCAAAATCAATGAAATACTAGAAACCAAGTTGTGGTATGCAGCAGATTACATCTACGTCCGAGGAGAACAAAAAGCAGAATATTTGGATAAGAAACGTCACGTTTTTGGAGTTTTTCCCATTATTATTGATGTTTGCAAGTTTGATTGTACGCCTTATGCTACTGGAAACGTTGGCCCTACTGCAAACCCATGTCATGCTGCTGGATTATTTTCATGGACCGAAAGAAATGTGGATCGTCTACGTCACTGGTTTGCCAATAACATAATACCATTGTAATTTTTTTATATGTATAAATAAATATATTAGAAATTAAACGCTTTTTTATTTAAAACATCTTTATTGATCGAGTCTTATATTACATGAAGATTCAAATTTTCTCCTTACAATTTCAAAAATAATTTTTAAAATTAAGATAAATACAGATGCTAATATTACACAGGATATTGCAAAGACATTGTCTATTTCACTTTTCATATACTCGCTGGTGTTGTTGCTGCTGGCACCCATGGTATTGTTGCTGACAAACATGGTGTTGGTTGAATACGTCTTAATGGATATGTAGCTGGTGGCAGATTTCTACAGGCGTAAATCCAGGTGTCTTGCTGCTGCTGCTGTAGATTCAACTCTTCGGGTTTCCACGTGTTGTTGTCAAAATGCAAGCTATCTAATTGTCTTTTAATTTGTTTTATATCCTTATATGATTTAATATCTTTCTTTAACTGATCAAGTTTTCTTTGAAATTCTATTACTCTATGTATGTACTCGATGGGATTCATATTACTACTGAATATGTCCTATGTAGAATGTCACGTTTTATGTCAAGCGACGTCTTGTGTTGTCACATAACTGTCACGTTCTGCGTCGAATGTCACATAAATGTCACGTCCTGCGTCGAATGTAACATAAATGTCACGTTCTGCGTCGAATGTCACGTCATTTCACGTTCTGCGTCGAATGTCACGTCCTGCGTCGAATGTCACGTTATTCACGCGACATTTCACGTTCTGCGTCGAATGTCACGTCCTGTGTCGAATGTCACGCGACATTTTACGTTCTGTGTCGAATGTCACGTCCTACGTCGACGTTCTCTTAGGCACTGTACGGAAAAGAACAAGAAGAATGTTTGAGCGTTGACATGGCTTTTGTGTGCGTCATCAACGCTTTCATTTGACACCTCATACGTCAAAATCAGGCCAATAGCAACGAAGATACGTTTTAGCGCCCATTTGACAACGCTGCCATATTTGTTTTTTGTCTCAACGTATTTCCCGCCTTCTCACCGTTCCAACGACCCCTCGTACGCCCCGATAGGACCAATAGAAACAAAGATATGACGTAATGACCTTTTGGCATGCTCCGATGCGCACGGCACATATTTCATTCAACCCCATTTTTCATCCCCTTTCCAACGAGCTCTCGTACGTCATCCTACGTTAAGCTGTTTGGCAGTTACGACCGGGGGTTGTGATTTTAGGGGTTGCGATTTAGGGGATGAGCTCAGACACAGGTAGTATATCTTCTCACCAATATCATAGAGACCAATAAGCCTATCACAATTTCTTTTAAAATGAAATTAGTTTTGGATAGGTACATACGAGACGAATTAGTAAAAGATAATCCTCGAAGCAATCAACAACAAACTGGTAAATCAACAAACTCAGGGTTGAATGATCTAAAGAGGCTTTTCTTAAAGTCGATGGATGACAAAGAAATAGCAATGAGCGTTTTTTAAATATTGAAAGGATATTTAATAATGTTATCTACTAATGTTACTATCAACTATTTGATAAAGGCAATGAGTAGACGAGTCACTTCTGCGGTAATATGCAAATGAATAAGGGCATCCCTGGAGAATGGAATAGTAATATCCACTCTGGGTGAAGCCACCATCAAAGCAAGATCAAGTGGAAGCTGTTAAGAACAAAGAGTTCTGTCACTTTTACTTTAGGCAACCTTGGTAGTTGATCTTCTTAAGAATATATCCAAAAAAGACTTTTACTGTCTAGGATCAGCTAACGTATTGAAAAAACACAAATCGTCAACTTTACAGAAAAGACAGAATTAAAAAGCCTAAAACCACCGGTGCTAAGAGAAATAGAGATTGCATCTGAAAAAAAAAATAACTAGAGGTCTATTATGATCAAAAGCTACTATGGTATGGACCAATGGTATGGATCTTTGACATTGTGTACAAAGACGCAGCAAGTGGGAGCAATAAGGCTGCTAAGTAATACACATACTGTGTATTACGGGAGCCATAAAAACATGGTGTTAAAATAAAAATTGCATCTTTTGCAAAAAAATGGATTTCCAAAGTGCATAGGAAATAAAAAATTGCAACTAAGAAAATATCCACAGGAATGAGTTTCATTTTGTTACACAGGCATTTTTGAGATCGCTAAATATGATGAATATGATAACGACAATAATCTTCCAGCTACTTGATGCCCAGAGTGGACCTCGACTTCTAGAGTTTTATGTTATTTTCATTTGCCAGAAAACGCAGTTATGGTGATGGATAATACTCCTTATCATAGCAGGAAATTGGAGAAAGTTCCTAACACTAGAAATAAAAACATGGCTTCTATCGAAAGGTATATTTTTTGAGTAACATCATTTAAAAAAAGAACTGTTGGAAGTTGTCAACAGCTATAAGGCAAATTACGATTGATATATAATTGAAGATATGGCACAACAACAAGTTAGTAATTTAATTACTCACCAGTTACTCAATAAAAATTTAAAATTTATATAAAACACGTAATAGGAGAAGAAACGGACATGTGAAGACACGACAGCACAATGGATAATGATATTCAACCAATTATTATAAACATTGGTAGGACGGACCAATTATTATAAGCATTGTCCAAATTTATTTTCGACCGTACTAGGTTAAATAGTGGTTTATAATGGCAGCAAATCAGCCAGTTGAAAATAAAACTCTATTTGTTTAAGATCTTTATATTTCCTTACATGTTTTTGCGACTTCTTAAGGGGAAAACTGTAGATTTATTAAAATAATTAGATGCTAAAGAAATGATATTTCAAATGTCAATGAATATGTTGGCAAATTTTAAATTTCTACTCTTTTAGTCGTAATTAATTCATTTTGTTAACATCTAGTTATTTACAGAAATTTACATTTTTCTCCTGAAGAAGTCACAAAATTGTGACGAAACGTTGAGATCAAAAACAATATATATATATATATATATATATATATATATATATATATATATATATATATATATATATATATCCTATATAAACTCTTATCCTCCAGATATGCTACATAGGATGCTTTTTTTTTCTAATATTGGTAATATAAATAATTTAACACCATTTTTTGCTCAATCTCAAAACATTGTATCTAACAATCAGGACATCTATTATCATTCACTACCTTTTATACCATCATTAACACCTAAATTAATACAAACACTAAAGGTTATTGACAATATAAAAATAGCAACAAAGAACATCAAAACTATTTCATCTTTATATTCTAAAACTAAATATCCTATAGACAAATTTGAAAAAACGAATTTAGTATACAGCATTAGTTGTACTCAGTGTGAGGCTGAATATGTTGGTGAGACCGGAAGAAATCTTTCAAATCGCATTATTTCTCACAAAAATGATTGCAGAATTAAAAAACCATCTTGTGCTTTGGCAGAACATGTAATCGATAAAGACCATATATTATGGATTTTGATAACATTAAAATTTTATGTAGTGAAAATAATAAATTTAAAAGGACTTTTTTGGAAATGGTTTGTATTAGCAAAAATGATAAAAGTTTAAACAAAAGATCAGAAATTCAAAATTTAAGCAAAATTTATAATTATATTCTTTCTTTATGATTTATATATAAAACTTGTAAAATGTCATATTTAATTCTCCATATATCTGTCACATTTCTTTCAGACATCTGTCAACGGTGAATAAATCTTCTTCTTTTTGTTACTAAACAAAAAAGAATGTTTAAACGAAATTTTACTTTTGGCAATATAATTGTCAAAAATAAAAATTTTATGTTGGCATTTATGACATTGAGGCTATTTGTAATTGGTTGCTATTTGAACTTATTTATAAATTCAATTATTTTTATATTAAAAACAAATGTTTTCAACATTATAAAAATTTTCGGAGAAACATTTATTAGATTAAAACATTTTTGTATTAAATATTTTGGAGATGTAAGCAGTAATTTTTACTTACCAAACTAATTTTTATTTGGTAAGTTAACAAAAATTGTTTTTTCTTTTTAGTTCAACCTTGTAAGTATTTTGTCTTTTTTAGCTCTTGATAATAATTGTAAACACAATTGAAAGCTCGAGAATTAAAAAAATACTTAACCAATAGCCCTTTTATTGACTCCAACCCATCCAACAAAAAAGTGATATATTTGTTCCAAACGAGTCACAAGTACTTCTTTTTTCTTATTCTTATATATATATATATATATATATATATATACATATGTATATATATATATATATATATATATATATATATATATATATATATATATATATATATATATATATATATATTGTTATGATGTGTTTTTTGTTTGAATGATGAGCAATGAGTATTTTTAATAATATAATATATAGGGTTTTTATCGCGGTTCTCAAAGAATTAGCTTGTAAGTACTTTTTTAAATTATCTTTATTATAACTATTATGAAACACACATATATATCTAACCTAACCAATGTAAATTTAAAATAAACTATCTTTAAATTGATACTCTTATAAAACTAATTAAATTCTATGGACAATGTAAAATTTAAACAAACTATCTTCAAAATTGAAACTGTTATGATACTAACTAAATTATATTAACAAAATTTTGTACCTTTCTTTCACTGAATGCCTAAATTAACTGTTTTCCACTATATAGATTCTAATCACCACTGAATGTCTTCGTACTTCGGTTATCCTTGTTTTTGTGAAATTTCTTTTTCCAATTATTAGCTTCTACCAATTTAAGATATATTTTTCTTCACCAGCATTTATATACCACCAACCAAACCAGCAAACAGCATTTATATTAATTCTTCTTTTCAATATACCAATATCCAATTATTATAAGTTGATTTATACTAATCTCCAATCATAATATAATTTTAATTCCTTCCAATGTCCATCCAATATTCTTCTAATATACTTTTATAATCTTCAATAATTATTTGTGTATAATTATAAATGTGCATTAAATATATGCATAATTTTTAATCTTCATTTAACTCACTATATTAAACAATTGGACTATCTCCAACTAACTTTCATATTTCTTATAAAACTGCTTGACTGACTTACTAAAACTGTGAACAATTGACTTCACTAATTAATTGTGTCTATCTTCTACTAACTTTCATAATAAACTGCTTGACTTCTGACTAAAAACTTCTCTGACTGCTTGACTTCAGACTAAAAACTGCCATCTTGAATCCAAATCACGGGTATTTATATCCTTTGGATATTCCAGAACCATCTCGTAAGATATCATGTTCCAATTTGTTCCATTACTTCCATATAGATGTTCTTGAAAAAAATATCTGTTCGATCCACCGCCATAATCATTATTTCGAGAATGTTCGACTGTAAACAATGGTCACACTCTACACTCTGGATAATTCGTTAATGTTCCATTGATAATTTTGTTGACATTTAGGCTTTTCAGATCAGAATAAACATTTAAATTAGTAACTAACACTCTAATTTAATAAAATACACATTTCAAACAATATATTATTATAACCCCACTTTATATTCGTAAATATTCTTAAACGTCACTTCAGAGTATAAATATCTGTCTATCACTCACTGTATAGTTGGTTGCCTAGGCACATGGCTCACTTAAATCTATTTACAACATTAAAATTACTAAAATACAACTTTTTACAATTATTATATGCTAATTTATTAAAAATGCCCTCACATAAATATATTTTTATTAAATTCTCTAATATATAACTTCTTAAAATAATCAAATACTTTTTTATATCTAATATTAAGTAGTATATAACTTATAAATTATTTTCTATAAACCCCAATTGTCACAATATATATATATATATATATATATATATATATATATATATATATATATATATATATATATATATATATATATATAAGAAATACTGGATATTATTGACTGTCGATATAAACAAACAACACAGTTTATTAGGGCTGCAGTCAGAAGGTTTGGCCGGGATGTTAAAGAAACACTCTTTTTACTTTTGGTCTAGCTTTCGGAATTGTGTTTTATTCCTTCTTCAAGACACTGTAATTAGAAGAATGTGTAAATATTTACAATATATCACAAATTGTCAGTGTAACTTACTAGTCGTTGAGATTATTTATATAAAGCTATGACACTCAACATTAATAACACACATATAAAATATAACATATAAAATAACCTTCTGACTGTAGGTTATAAACTAATAAACTGTGTTGTTTGTTATATATATATATATATATATATATATATATATATATATATATATATATATATATATATATATATATATATATATATATTGATACGATTGGGGATTATAGAAAATAGTTTATAAGTTATATACTAGATAATTTTAGATATAACAAGTATTTGGTTATTTTAAGAAGTTATATACTAAAGAATTTAATAAAAATATATTTATGTGAGGGCATTTTTAAGAAATTAGCATATAAAAAGTATTTTTTTTTGTAATTATGATGTTGTAGATATATTTAAGTGAGCCATGTGACTAGGCAACCAAAAATACTCTTTAAATTGACAGACAGGAATTAATAAATTACGAATATAAAGTGGGGTTATAATAATAATGTTAGTTTAAAATGTTTAATTTATATATATTTAATGATTTAAGTGTATATTCTAATCTGAAAAGCCTAAATGTCAACAAAATTATCAATAGAACATTAACGAATTCTCCAGAATGCAGAATTTGACCTTTGTTTATGTTGGAACATTCTGGAATAATGATTATGTCGGTGGATCGAACAGATACTTTTTTCGAGAACATCCATATAGAAGAAATAGAACTAAATCGAACATGATATCTTACCAGATGGTTGTGGAACATCCAAAAAGATATAAATACCCGTGATTTGGATTCAAGATGACATTTTTTAGTAAGTCAGTCAGGCAATTTAGTAAGAAAGTAGGTCCAGTCCATTCAGTTAGTTACAAATAGTCATTGAAATTGTTTAATATAGTGAGTTAAATGAAGATTAAAAATTATGCATATATTTTAATGCACATTTATAATTATACACAAATAATTATTGAAGATTAAAAAAGTATATTACAAGAATATTGGATGGATATTGGAAGAAATTAAAATTATATTATGATTGGAGATCAGTATAAATCAACTTATAATAATTGGATATTGGTATATTGAAAAGAAGAATAAATAGAAATGCTGTTTTGCTGGTTTGCTTGGTGGTTTATAAATGCTGGTGAAGAAAAATATATCTTAAATTGGTAGAAGCTGATAATTGGAAAAAGTAATTTCACAAAAACAAGGATAACCAAAGTACGAAGACATTCAGTGGTGATTAGAATTTATATAGTGGAAAACAGTTTATTTAGACATTCAGTGAAAGAAAGGTACAAAATTTTGTTAATATAATTTAGTTAGTGTCATAACAATTTCAATTTTGAAGATAGTTTGTTTAAATTTTACATTGTCTATAGAATTTAATTAGTTTTATAAGAATATCAATTTAAAGATAGTTTATTTTAAATTTACATTGGCTAGGTTAGATATATATGTGTGTTTCATAATAGTTATAATAAAGATAATTTAAAAAAGTACTTACAAACTAATTCTTTGAGAACCGCGATAAAAACCCTATATATTATATTATTAAAAATACTCATTGCTCATCATTCACAAACAAACAAACAATACATCATAACAATATATATATATATATATATATATATATATATATATATATATATATATATATATATATATATATATATAACAAACAACATATATATATATATATATATATATATATATATATATATATATATATATATATATATATATATATATACCTATATACAACACAGTTTATTAGGGGTACAGTCAGAAGGTTATTTTATATGTTATATTTTATATGTGTGTTATTAATGTTGAGTGTCATAGCTTTATATAAATAATCTCAACGACTAGTAAGTTGCACTGACAATTTGTGATATATTGTAAATATTTACACATTCTTCTAATTACAGTGTCTTGAAGAAGGAATAAAACACAATTCCGAAAGCTAGACCAAAAGTCAAAAGAGTGTTTCTTTAACATCCCGGCCAAACCTTCTGACTGCAGCCCTAATAAACTGTGTTGTTTGTTTATATTGACAGTCAATAATATCCAGTATTTCTTATATATATATATATATATATATATATATATATATATATATACGAAAATTACTGAGTTCTCGGGAAGAACCGCGTTGAGAATTTAAAACTCGACGTTTCGGCACCCATTTTGGAGCCATTATCAAGAGGGATACGGTTCGGTTCGAGTTCGGGGTCTCAATCTGCCTACTCCCCTCACTCGAGACGTACCAGTATCGTGTTCTATATTGCAAGAACTGTCTCTCGGCACTGAGGTCACTCGACACTGGGGAGTAGGCAGATTGAGACCTCAGTGCCGAGAGACAGTTCTTGCAATATAGAACACGATACTGGTACGTCTCGAGTGAGGGGAGTAGGCAGATTGAGACCCCGAACTCAAATCGAACCGTATCCCTCTTGATAATGGCTCCAAAATGGGTGCCGAAACGTCGAGTTTTAAATTCTCAACGCTGTTCTTCCCGAGAACTCAGTAATTTTCATTTATCTGACCGCGGAAACTTATCCGAACATATATATATATACATATATACATATATACATATATACATATATACATATATACATATATACATATATACACATATACATATATACATATATACATATATACATATATACATATATACATATATACATATATACATATATACATATATACATATATACATATATACATATATACATATATACATATATACATATATATATATACATCTAGCGGTTAATGTAAGCTCCGTTCTAAAACGGTATTATACTAACTCCAGTAGAATATACACCATGTATATTATTATCTAAGTAGCGCTTTATGTAGACTCCGACCAACATGTAGCATTAAGTGGACTCCACAATAGGATAAACCATTTTTGGGATCCGTATTTACCATGTTGCATACATTTCTAAACTCCTGAGATGTTGCCAATAATTGTATTAGTAGTAGATTTTTAAATTTTACAGCAGGTACATTTTAACACTTAAGGCAGCAGGAAATTTATTTAAATATCCATCAATTTAGTCATGAAGGAATTTCAGGATTATTTCGCTAATGTAGTTAAATATAAATTGTTAACCGACACATAACTTTATTTTACTTTTTAGTTTTAATAAACAAGGCGGTAATTTATATTACTTATTTTATATATTTTTAAACATAAGAAAGTGTCTATTATAAACTTGGAAAAGTTAAGTTTCCATTTTTATTAATTAGTATTTTTTATTAAAAGGCATTGTCACTAAAACATTTAGTTCATAAATGTACGTAGATCGGATAGAGTAATCGTGTAAGAGTTTATGAAATTAGAGGCCCCTTCGGTAGGATTATAATGTTTGTTACCCTACTAATTAAAGAAAACTCAAACAACAGGGAGATCTTTATAATTTTTGGATTACTGCAGTTTATGACATGCAATATTTGTTTCATAGCGTAGTTGAATTTAAACTACAATAATTTATAAATCAATCTTTAATAACATACTTTTTTACTGTCTAATTTCAATAGATATGTCGATTTTTAATTAAAATATTTAATGCATTAAAGTCGCGTAGAGATTTTCAGTAAACATTTAATTTTAAAATTATTATAATAAAAGTCCAAGAAAAGTATAAAGTCTAGGGAATTCAATATCCCACTATGGATTTGTTTTATAGACTATCGTAAAGCGTTCCACAGAGTCAAATGAATACACTTATGACTGATACTAAAAGAATTAGGTGTACAACAACACCTAAATTTGCTTATAACTGAACTGTACGAACACACTACTAGACCATTTAAACTAACATTAAAAGAAGATTGAAAATCAAAACGAAATATAAGTATCTGGGAAAAATTTCTCAAACGATATTAATATTAAAAGGGACTTTAAAGAGCATCTGACAAAGCATGCTAAACCTTAAGGCGACTAAACCACACAAAATGGTTATTTGAGAAAAATTATAGCTCGTTCCAGAAAGAATTGTAATATAACATTAATGTAGATTAAGAAGAAACGCTGAAGAAAAAAACAGTAGCGGTTAGCGCCTAAATAAAGAAAGGCAAAAAGAAGATGTAATTTGATGTTTTGAAAAATCTGATCCGAAAACTGTATGAAAAACATTTCATAGTATAGACATCGAGCGCGGCGATGCCTTTGCCGTCTGGCGGCCTTTATAGACTTTTACTACCATTTGACTATTTGTGTTCGATTTTGTGTATGGTTAAGTGGCACACCACAAAAAGTGTTTTTATTTTCTCTTTTGTTCAACAATTAAAATGTATTGCTATACTTCTAGATGTTCCAATACAATAAAGGATAATAAACATAAAGCACAGGGTACAAAATTTTATTATTTTCTATGCGCTAGTTATTATAAACACATAAGCTATATTACAATTAAAAACTATGACCACTATGAAAAAAATACGGTAGACTATGACTACATTTGTGCTTTAGCACTATAGTAAGAACAAGATAAAACTCTAAATTTCTACATAATTATATTAACAAGAAATTAATAAAACTTTTGTTCGTTATTAGTAATTTCGTTATTTTAGAATATATTACGAAAAATGTTGTTGATATTACAATATCAGATGATAGGAATACAAAAATAAAAAAACAACTTACCTTTTCAAAACAACAATCAATCACTTTATTTTATCACGAAAAATTTAAAAATTGCAATGTAATTGAACCCATTTTGTGAGCTATGGTTACATTGATACTTATGTGGCAATTAGCTGTAAAGTCATTAGTCTTTCTCACCGTATCGTATTTTCATGATATTTTTTGTAGGCAAGCGGTTTAGTTTGTGTAATATAATATCCCCAATTCGTCTCATAATATTTAGTTTTCAAAACAGGTGTTACGCTAATTCGGTCACATTTTTTAAATAAGTTTGCAGTACATTTGAAAATAAGTCGACAGTTTTCCTTGAAGTCTTTACTTGTATATTACTCCTTGTTAAATGAATCAGTTTATTAGGTAAGCCTAGTTCTGCCATGGTATTTCATAGTTTTATTCTTATGGTTATATCAGTGCTTGTTTAAAATCTATAAATTACTAGTTTAATGTTTTTTTTTGTATTCCCAACATTTCTCATTAACTGCCTAATAGTGAATAATTGATCAACGATTTATTAGTTTTTCTAATTCCACACTAATAATCCCCTATTTGATAGTTCACCTATTCACTCAATCGTTCCAGGTGTATCAGAAAAAATACTGTATATCCTAATAATAAATAGATATATAGCTTATATATATAGCTTATATCGCTATAGTTTGTGCAGTACATTTTATTACCCCTTTTGTGTATGGTATGCTTTTCAGCAAGTTGGTACTTGCTCTTACTTCTAAATTGACAGATCAGCTGTTTAACTGCCTGTACTGAACTTTCTTCCTTATTTTGCAAATATATATAAAAATTAATAAAACTCTGACATACCGCTGATTAAAATATTGGATACCCTATACTATTCAATCAACGGAAATACTAAGATCACACGGGGAGAATATTATGGGTTATTTCTGGTTTCGTCACAATTTACACTGAAATTACTAACAAGAGAGTGCTCTTACTTCCACGTTCAAATTGATATATAGAACCAACAGATGCTAGTTATATACCATCAGTACTAATAAAATGGAAACTATCAAATTAATGTCAATTTCATTTAATCAAACGTACTAACCTTAAAAATGGTCATTTAAGGAAACCCGCCTCAAAAACATTGACAATAAATTAAAAATAGTTTAAGCGTTATAAAAGTAACAGAGCAGCAAAGCTCACAGCATGAGAATAGTGCCTTGTACTTTTACATAGCAATTTGTTCTCACAATTTTATAGTTTTTCGAAAAATGAACTCCGATTAAAAGATTAAAACGTCAAATAAAATGTAAAAACCTATTCATATTTTTAAATATAAAATCTTCAATTTAGAAATTGAACATTCTTAATAAATGTATAATCTAATATTTAAGCCTGTTTATGTTTTACAGACTTGGAAAACACTGAACAGACAAATATTTATTCTTTTGTATACTAGGTTCTAAAAAAAGTGTACACAAAACGAATAAATATTATCTACCGAGTGTTTTATTCCAGTTTCATATGAAAGGACTAGATCTTAGATATTATAAATTTCGTCATAGGTGCTAATTTGAAATGAAAACCAAATGATAGAGCATATAGTGAAATATAAATATCTTAGCCCTCTATTGCCCGACTTTTTTTGTAAACTTAAGAGAAAATGTTTTAATTTGTATATGTGCTCAAATATCCATCCATTTACAACTAGTATTTTTTTTAGATTTTTTTAATTTTGTTTGGGGAGAGTTTTGAGAGTATTGCCTTCAGGCAACTGTGGGCAGCAAAAACTAACGAATTAAGTTATATACTTATTTATTATGCCAATAAAAAAAAAACAAATATTTGTAGTTGTAAAAGATAAAGCAACTTTACATTTATCGTACATTACTTTAGAAGTATTACAGCATCCTGGTTTTTTGCATCTTCCCTTTTTTTGAAAATACGGGCCAGTCGAAGGTTTGGTCAAGCCTAACTTCCTTCGGTGGTACAATAGCAGTAGGTCCTCTCTTCTGTTTTTTTACAATTTCCTTCTCAATTTCACTGAGCCTGGGACGTCCTTTGTTTTTGATCTGGTCAGTTCTTGCTAACAGTACGCTACATAAGTGGGACTTAAACTGTAACAAAGGCAACTGATTTTTCTTTCGAAGTAATCGCAACCACGACGATACAACAACCAGCTGTTAACAACAGCTAAATCCAGAAGGTGAAAAAATATTTTTAGATACCACTTTTTGGATTTTATGTCTGTTCGGTAAAGAGCAATTAGTGAATCCATAAGATCGACACCTCTCATAAATTTATGATAAAATTGCACTGAATTTGGACAGCATACAATAATTCTTGATTTTTGTTTCTTATCCCACCTCTTGACTAACGAAGTAGGCTCAGAACCAACAAATGTACTAAGCAAATGAACCGGTTTATTATCGTACCACTTTAATGCTGTTGTCTTATGCCATCTGCTGTAGCGTGCTTTTCTTCTACAGTACCTCTACCCTGTTTCTTCATATTCTTGTCATCAGAAAAATGGCAATTAGGCAGTCTGTTTGGACGAACATTTCCCAAACATTGCAGTCCACGTTTTTCCATTTCATTCTGCAACTGAATGCTATTAAACCAGTTTCCAAAAATTCTTTATAGTATTTGTTTGGTTCGACTATCTCACACAATCTTATTACTACATTACCGCTGGTGTCTACATTGCTTAATGAAGAGAATGTTCAACAGTTCCTGTATATAATTCCCAGTTATAAACAATACCATTGCTATCACGCAAAACAAATGCCTTGTATCCCCATTTTTTGGGTTTATTCTTTATATATTGTTTTAAAGAATGTGCCCCTTTGAATGGTATCATTTGTTCATCAATACACAATTTTTCACTCATTGGAATACTCTGAAAATTTTGAAATGGACCGTTGATGAATGGTCTAATTTTGTATAACTTATCATTATTGTTGAGCATATTTTCGTTATTATTGAAATGAATTTTAGTTTCTATTTCTTCCCAGCGATTCCTAGATGTAGTGTCAACTATTTGAGCTGGTCTAAATTTGCTTCGTACAAATCATCTTCATTTTCCATTTTATTTGATCCTGGATAGATTGATATCTGAGTACCTATGGAAAATTCATTATCACTCTCTTATTATCACTGTCAAAGTCAGAGTCTTTGGATTCCTCGGATATTTACTGCTTTTCCCGTAGAACGTTTTTGTATCCATCCTAAAAAAATAATTTAAAATAATATGGTCCAGTGTGGATTCAAAGTAACATACCTATTTTTTATCACAGTACTGAAACAACACAATAAAATTAACAAATTTCAACGGTAATCAATATATAAATGCTGATATAATGCCTCGGTATATATTTTTATATAAATTGTACACAATTTATAACAATAGCCATGTCCATTTGACATACTGTTAAACATTTCCATATAGGTTTCGTCATAGGTTCATAGAGTGTATTAAAATGTATAACCAAATGTTGCCTGAAATTAACAGAGGGCATCTTAGAGTCGGAAATTGTTTTAAAAAAGTTTTCTGCATCAAAAACTCCTTTGTTGCCTTGAGTACACACGGGGCTATAGAGGGTTAAAATAGCTATATCGCGCGAGGATAAGGTTATTGATGAGGAAAAAAAGACCTATCACTGAGGAAGTGAGATAGTAATTGGTAAACGCAAAGAGCACTATAATTACATTAAATGAAATATGCATTACAATCTATCATGATACACATATCTTGATACACATGAAACAAGACAATTAATAAACACGTTAAGAGAATCTTAAGAAATAATAACCAAAATTTAACTTTTAATACGCAGAAGAAATACTAATATACAGAAGATACACAAATTAAAAAACGTTATCCACTTATTGTACGCAAGAGAGATACGTCTAGAAAAAATCAAAACGATCGAGTATATAATATACCAAAACAACACAATCAAAGTAAAAGTAGGAGAAGAACTAACCGACCCTATTGAAGCTGACAATGGGTTGAGACAGGAATATATTCCCTGAGTCCCCTATTATTCAACCTGATTATGGATGAAATAATAAAAAAGTAAGAACTAAAAAAGGATACCAAATGGAAGAAAAACAAATAATATAAATATATTATTAATCTGCTGTGCAGACGACGCAATACTACTCTTTCAAAGTGAAGATGATTTACAACGTACGCTGCTTCAATTTCATACAACCGCCAGAAAATTTAACATGTTAATTTCCCCAAAAGAGACAAAATGCATGGTTACTACCGCAAATTTACTAAGATGTTAATTGGAGCTAAAAGGTCAGATAATAGAACAAGGGTTGGAGCTTAAATATCTAGGCATCACATTATCTAGCTAGAGAAAGCTCGAAACTGAAGTGAAAGATCCAGTGAATAGAGCAAACAGAGCCACAGGCTGCCTAAATGAAACATTATGAAGAAATAAAAATATCGGAAAAGAAACGAAAGGCATAATTTACAAAACAGTCATCAGACGAATATACAGAGAGGACAAAAAGGATGTGAAACAGCAGAGATGAAAACACTTAGAAAAATTGATGGTAAGACACTATGGGACAGAGCTAGAAGTACAGATATACGACGTAGATGCAAGGTGAAGAACATCAAGAACTGGTTTAGAAATAGAAGAGTAGAACGGAACGATCATATAAGCCGAATGACAACAAATAAAACAATAAAGACGGCAAGAGACGGTTAACCCATAGGAAGACGATCAGTAGGAAGACCACGAAAACGATGGAAAGGCAACTTACTAGAAGCACAATGAAAAACAGACAGAGTTATGTCTATATAAAAAGAAAAAGAAGAAGAAGAAGAAGATACACAGGATAAACATCAAAATAGCTGCAAGAAAGATAAAATAAATCAGTCATATTAATGTAGAACAGCAGAGGACAGAGTGTTTAGAGAAAATAATGAATGTCATATTAATGTAGAATAGCAGAGGACAGAGTATTAGAGTATTTGTCATAGCTTTGGACAAGTGTCCAATTGAAAAAAGAACACAGGTCGTTCAAAAAAGACGGAACTCTAGAAAGAAAACAGAATAGATTTAAAAAAATAAAAGCATAAACATGTCTTTTCCTACTTTTTTAATATTGAAGATACGTAAATAGAACATCATCTGAACAGTGGCGCCAACAAACTTATTTATTTTCCACAAAGAGGCTCTTTAGAACCTAAAATTATTACTATACAAATCTGATTCGACATATCGTCAAAAAGTAATACACGGCATGTAAAATTTAAATTTTTAATAAAAAGATTACGCATTACTTATGGGGTTTAAAGAACGAGCCTTTAGGAAGATTGGAGTACTAATAAGACCACCGCAATCGGTCATACCCCGGGTAATGATTAATTAATTAATCGGCTAATTCTTCAGTCACCCCTTTAATATGATTTTGTCAAATTGGTCCTTTTTAGGACCAACTATTCTAATAACATATGTCTATAACTGTTAAGGGTATATCTAAAAATCAATAAACTTTACTTTACTTAAATTTATCAGACATATGAGTTAACACGAATCTGATTAATTTCTAGTACAGGAAACACATATAGGGACTAACCTAGGGTGTTTGGTATATAGCTGATCGCTGAAAACCAGATTATAGATATAGACATACTATTTCTGTCGGAAAGTAAGAAAGGACAAAACCAGTCAGCTGAGAGAACCTTTTAACGATGTGGAGCTTGGATCCACCATCTACATATTTAATGAAAAATAACACAACTACCGACCTTGAGGATCTGAGCACAAAGCTTATTACGCAATCTGGACCAAAAACACTACAATGACTTATCCAGATGATGAACAACTGTATTCAAATTAGGAGATACCAAAAAAATAGAGACAAGCCAAAGTTGTTACCTTACTTAAGCCTGGCAAACACTCCAACGGCCACAAAAACTATCGGCTAATATCTTTATTTTGTCAGCTATTCAAAATACTTTTGCACAATATCGTTAATATGATATCACCGATATTAGAAGAAAAACTTAAATTAAAAGACAAAAGTGGCTGTAGACAGGGAAGATCACGTACATCACAAATACTAAATCAAAGACGGGTACGAAAAGTATCGGGTATCAGGGGTGGTATTTTTCAATCTAAATGCCGCTTACGACACCTTAAATTACAAAATATTTCTTCAAAAACTATATGATATCCCTTTAGATAACAAACTCACTTATATTGTCTGCGTATGCCTACACAATAGAATATTTTTTGTATCACTCAATGATAAGAATAGCAGATGAAGAACGGTCTCGCTTGGGGTAGCATAAAGGCCCCTACACTGTATAACATTTACACAAACGAACGATCCATACCGGTAGATACTAGAACTTCTATTATATAGACGATACACCTATTATTACACAATAAAAATAAACTATGAATCAATTTTCAGCCAAAATCCCTGAACAACTCGTGTGTGCTCCATTAATCTCCCTAACATAGACGCTTTCACAAAACTGAACATCCAATAATGTCATGAAATTGTTGAACGTAGACTTCATATAAATTCCTTGAAAATAATTTGTATCGCACGGGGTCAGTCACAGATCATTGTTTAAAACTAAAAGGTAAATTGAGGACCAGAAATAATATTTTTCGCATGCTTGTCAGCTAAAAATGAGGTGCGCGTCCTTCCGCCCTTAAAACATAGACGCTTGCACTATATGCATCTGCTGCCGAATATACCTTGTTAGACAAATTCTTTCTTTTTGTGCACACTACTACCCATTTTAACACAAAAATATCTATTGTAGCTCTTAACCATATTTATTTTGAGATAACCTTTTATCGAGATATCATATATAGTACACAAATAAGACCAGAACTAAAATAATAAAAAAGCTTTATACAAGATATCGCAGAAGATTTAATGAAATAAAAGTAGTTTTTATTAATCGGATGCTTACATAAAACGTACAAAGACATACTCACGTAAACAAAATATATTACGAAATTTCTGTAATTAAAAAAAAACATTGAGTTCGGCATTTAACTAATAAAATTATATTAAATAAAAAAACAACATTTTTAAAAATGCAGAAAAAATAAAATTTCCTATGCAAGCGAACATTCCATTAAATAATAAGCCCAAATCCTTTTGTATCTATATACCTGTTTTTAAAGAACCAGTTACCTCTTAGTACGTAGTTATACCAGGTAATAAGATATCCTTTGTTACTCAGTGTAATGCGTATGACATTACACTGTCTACGAACAGTAGATAAAAATAAGGAGCCCATATGAACCGCTCGAGATATATGTTGAATATATACGGTATAATCGCACAGTTGCCAAACTCTCAGAGCTTACTTAAACCGATAAACCTATGGTTCAATTATACATTGAAGAAGATCTCAACGACCCCTATAATATATACACGTGAACTAACCGATATACATTTATGATACAGGGGTATTTACGGGCTCCAAAAAATTTTAATAAATTATTAAACTCTACATGTTGATGAATCGACAGAACCAATATTATGGAATGGTCAAGTGAGCTCCGTATATCGGTACCCACTTGACCACGGAGCTCGATTGAACCTGAATTTTAACATGGGCGGAGTCCACTTTATGCCGTAGATATATATATATACATATATACATATATACATATATACATATATATATACACATCATATATATAATATATATATATATATATATATATATATATATATATATATATATATATATATAAGAATAAGAAAAAAGAAGTACTTGTGACTCGTTTGGAACAAATATATAACTGTGTTGTTGGATGGGTTGGAGTCAATAAAAGGGCTATTGGTTAACTATATTTTTAATTCTCGAGCTTTCAATTGTGTTTACAATTATTATCAAGAGCTAAAAAAGACAAAATACTTACAAGGTTGAACTAAAAAGAAAAAACAATTTTTGTTAACTTACCAAATAAAAATTAGTTTGGTAAGTAAAAATTACTGCTTACATCTTCAAAATATTTAATACAAAAATGTTTTAATCTAATAAATGTTTCTCCGAAAATTTTTGTAATTTTCAAAACATTTTTTTTTAATATAAAAATAATTGAATTTATAAATAAGTTCAAATAGCAACCAATTACAAATAGCCTCAATGTCATAAATGCCAACATAAAATTTTTATTTTTGACAATTGTATTGCCAAAAGTAAAATTTCGTTTAAACATTCTTTTTTGTTTAGTAACAAAAAGAAGAAGATTTATTCACCGTTGACAGATATCTGAAAGAAATGTGACAGATATATGGAGAATTAAATATGACATTTTACAAGTTTTATATATAAATCATAAAGAAAGAATATAATTATAAATTTTGCTTAAATTTTGAATTTCTGATCTTTTGTTTAAACTTTTATCATTTTTGCTAATACAAACCATTTCCAAAAAAGTCCTTTTAAATTTATTACTTTCACTACATAAAATTTTAATGTTATCAAAATCCATAATATATGGTCTTTATCGATTACATGTTCTGCCAAAGAACAAGATGGTTTTTTAATTCTGCAATCACTTTTGTGAGAAATAATGCGATTTGAAAGATTTCTTCCGGTCTCACCAACATATTCAGCCTCACACTGAGTACAACTAATGCTGTATACTAAATTCGTTTTTTCAAATTTGTCTATAGGATATTTAGTTTTAGAATATAAAGATGAAATAGTTTTGATGTTCTTTGTTGCTATTTTTATATTGTCAATAACCTTTAGTGTTTGTATTAATTTAGGTGTTAATGATGGTATAAAAGGTAGTGAATGATAATAGATGTTCTGATTGTTAGATACAATGTTTTGAGATTGAGCAAAAAGTGGTGTTAAATTATTTATATTACCAATATTAGAAAAAAAAGCATCCTATGTAGCATATCTGGAGGATAAGAGTTTTCAATTAGAATATTTTTTAATAATTGAAGATCTTCTTGTAGATAATCTGGATGAGAAAGTTTTAAAACACGTTCTTTTAATCCTGTTATAAGGTTCATTTTCATCTTATTTGGATGGTGAGAGTAATAGCTTATAAATCTATTACTACATATGGGTTTTCTGAACCATCTGGTTTTCAACATTTGTTGAAAAAATGTTGAAGGATGAATGTTGTCGTGGAGCTTTCTCCACGAGGAGAAATTTCCGTCTTTTACTATATTAGTAAAGTTGCGACATATAATTTTACAATATGTGAACTGAACAATATGAAGGCGTACTGCTACCTTTGGCATGAAGGGGAAGCAAATAGGAGAACGAATGAATTGGCCTTATGTCTGTTGATGTTCCTGAAGAAAAAGGCAGAGGAGAAGCAAACGGATTTTGATGTTATTTTCTATTCTGACAATTGCCCGGGTCAGAACAAAAACAAATACATAATTGGCCTCTATAAGAGAGAGAGAGAGAGAGAGAGAGAGAGAGAGAGAAGTCTAAAATTGTGAGATCTGGAGATCTGGGTGGCCAATCTATCAACAGACTACCCCGGCCTATCCAACGGTTCGGATAATTTTCATTTAGCCATTGCTTCACGGTTCTGGCGTAATGAACAGAACACTCATCTAACTGGATATAAAATGTAATCGTTCATTAATTGGGAGCTCATTAATAGCATCCCACAAGTCGGTGTTTAAAAATTCTAAGAAGTTCTGTGAGTTCAAGTTTTCTTCAAAAAAGAAAGGACCAATAACTCGTTCAATATACCACACCAGACATTGATTTTTTGAGAATACTGGCTTTTACAGTTTATTACCCAATGGGGATTATCTGCTGTCCCATAGCGACAATTTTGAGATGATACTACTCCATTTGTAGTGAAAGTGGCTTCGTTGGTAAACAACACGTTTTTTAGAAAATTTATATTGTTTAAATATTAACCTTGAGCCCATAAACAATATTCTAAACGTTTTGCTTCGTCGCCTTCTTGTAATGTGTGTAAGAATTTTGGTTTAAAAGGTTTAATATTATTTACCTTAAGACATCGCCGAATGCTCTCTCGAGGCACATTCAAATATAAACTGGCATTCCTTAAACTGGCATTAGGGTTATTTCTGAAATGATCTAAAATGATTTGATCATTTCCTATTCTTCTTTGTAACGGGTTATTTTTTAAAATTAGTTTTGATACTGCACCACATTCATTAAATATTCTATTTATTTTGTTTACCGTACCGCATCTAATATTAGGACGATCCACATGTCTATCATTAAATATTGTAAAAACTTCCCTGGCACTTCTATCGTTATCTCCCAAAAGACGTATAATTTCAATTATTTCTCTCAAACTTAATCTTGCAGCCATGACAGAAAATATTATTAAAAGAATTTGAAGTAAATATTGTTGCAGATATTATGCATAAATTTATGCTAGCAATGAAATTTGTATGACACAAATAATGTCAAACAGTAATATCGTTGTCATGGCAACTGAGATTTAAGTTGTAGCATGTAAAGTTATTAATAATGTAAGTGCGTTACTTGCATTAAATTTTTATGCTATTTTAAACATTTTTTTGTCTAGTAGTGGTTTTTTATTAAAATTATTTGAAAAATAATTAGTTTTATGGTTATCTGTTGATACAGGGTGTTTTTTTTTGACTCGTAGCTTAGTGAGTTTTAAAATTGTAAGTTGTCATAACTTCGTTATTAATAAATATATTTTAATGAAATTTTTGTCATAGCTATTTGAAGCCACTCTAAATCCAGTGGCGTAGAAATTTTTTTAATAAAAAAATCGCTAATACAAATTCTCCATTTTCGACGAAGAAAAAGTATCGTAGACTGCCCTGAAAATTTAACTAAATATTTTATATTTTGTCCCGCAATAGACCTTTTATTACATGACATTAAAAAAAATTTTTGTTAAAATCGGTTAACAACTTCAAATTTTATAGAGGTGTTACCAATCTAAATGGGTCACACTGTATATATATATATATATATATATATATATATATATATATATATATATATATATATATATATATATATATATGTATATATATATATATATATATATATATATATGTATATATATATATATATATATATATATATATATATACATCGACACTTCCTACGTAAAGTATCGTAACCAACAAAAATTTGGGTTTTTCACTTTTTTTATTTTCATACTTCTAAACATGTAAACTAACGGCAGGAATACCTAATTAAAATTTTACTATTTCTAATAGAAGGCCTCCAAAGTTAGAATGTAAAATGTCGTATGTTTACTTTTGTTCAAGTATACAACCGTATGTTCTACTACCGATATTATACGTGGGACGAAGATTTGATTAAAGAAAGTGAAAGAAAAGAAGGTATGTAGATATTATTATCTATTAATATTTTGTAGTAAAAGGAGTAATATAAAGGTAATAATGTTTATCTTTACCGACGAAACATATCGTAAGATATATTAACTATATTTTACGTTGTTTGCGCTATCAAAAAAAATATCGTGTGTGTTAAATAAGATATTATTCACCGTAAAATAAATAAAAATTATGTCGTATATATATGATACGATGTGTTACGTTGGCGTTACATATTGTTTTTTATCGTATCTACTACTTGTCATAGATTACTTTGTTTAGGTATTTAAGTTACAACATTACACGTGTCAAAAAATCTTTACATTTAGCTAATTTCATTTTCTTTTTCCTGAATCACCTCTGCCACCGGATGTAGACAAGAGTGCAATAGACAAATTATGGATTTTTGTCAGATACAGTTGATGAAGATTTTAATAACGTTCCTCCTTTCACGTTTTGTGGTAAATATTTATAAATAAAAAAAATAATAAAAATATTATTTATACACATTCCATCCCCAAAGTATGCTAAAAACCATTTAGACTACGATTGTGATAACTACTCTTGTCCTTGGTATAAAAATGCTATACCAAAACCGCAGTCAGCCATTTCATCCACTACTGACCTACTTTCAACACCCCAAGCTAACACCCCAATTTCTTCATTTTCCGAATCAACTCCGAAATGTTCTAAAAAACGAAAAAAGGTTTCTCGAAAAGATGTAAGTAACATCGACGTCGACATGTTACATCTTGGACTGATAGTATAAGAAAGGGACTAAAAAATACAGGTAAATCATATAAAAGTCGTGATGGTACAACCAGTTTGCGAAATCGATAAAACCGATGTGTCCAGAAAATTGTACACAAAAATGTTCTTCAAAAATTAGTACCGATGTAAGGATTTCCATTTTTCATTAATTTTGGAATTTAAGTAAAAGGGAAAAGCAATGGGATTTTGTAGCTTACTTAGTACTATTATAGAAAAATCAGTAGTATCTATCTTCACAAGACACAACATTCCTACAAATGAAAATATCATTCTGAACGATCAATGTTTTAATCTTCAAAATAATGTCAAATATCTAGGCCTTATTTTGGATAAGAAGTTAACTTGGAGACAACACATAGAGTACATGCTTGATAGATGTAACAAAGGCAGCAATTTCCTCAGAATGACAACTAAAACGTGGTGGGGTTGCGATGTAGAAACATCCTTGTTGTTTTATCGCGCATATATACGATCTATTCTAGATTACGGTGCTACTTTTTATGGTTCCGCCTCTAAGAACCTTTTAAGAAAAATCGACACGTTTCAAAATTCTATTATGAGGATATGTTTGGGTGCTATGAGATCAACCCCTATACAACCCTTATATGTTGAAGCCGCTGAGCTACCCCTGGAAAATAGAAGAAATTTTTTAAGTGAAAAAAACCTTCTTAAAATTCTATTAACTAACTCCCAGTTATTTTCAAGCGTCCGTCAACTTAACGAGTCAGATGTTACAAACAAATATTGGGAGAAAAAACCTTCCCCTCCTTTATGCATGGCATTACAGAATAATCCTATTTTTTTCAAGAAATTGGACACGGTTGACAGAAGCTTAGACTACTATTCTTTATTCCACAGAACTCAGGTTATAATACCCACTTATAGTGAGAACACCATTATGAGTAGCAATCTTCTAATATCTCTATTGCAGGATTATAGGGAAGCCACAGTTATATACACGGACGCATCAAAAACAACAGAAGGGACGGGATGCGCATACTTTTTACCTGCTACAAACGTAGATTTCAAGTATAAACTACCATATGAATTTTCAATCTTTTCAGCGGAATCAATAGCTATACTTGAAGCTCTAAAATATGTTAAAAACACCTGTAATAGACATATCTTAATTCTGTCAGATTGCCTTTCAGTTTTGCAGAGCATAAAAAACATTGAATTACCCTCAACATTTAGCAACCCCTACATATTTGAAATAAAAGACCGATTGTATCATTTATCATCGACTGGAGTCAACATAAAATTTATTTGGGTCAAAGCACATATTGGTCTCAAACACAATGAATATGTAGATCACTTGGCTAAAATGAGTGTAACAACTGGCTCTACGTTGAAATATATGCTTAACACATCAGATGTTACTACGATTTTCAAAAAAAATCAGCAACTTAGATGGAAAGAGCAATGGAAACATTACTGTTCTACAAACTCTAAAAGGTATACCTCTTTACAACCAACTCTACCTCAAACAACCTGGTTTCAGAATTTCAAAGCTCCTCGTAAATATATTACTACTATAAATCGAATACGCTTTGGACATGCATGCTACCCATGCCATTTATTTAAAATTAAAGTCATCGATGATGATAGTTGCAAACATTGCGGCAAGCTAGGTGACCTCGATCACATCTTCTTTGAATGTCCTAAATTTATTCAGCATTCAAACTCCCTGTATACAAAATTAACTAAATGCAATACATACGCTCCATATAATATACAGTCTTTGTTAGCCATAGGTTCTGTAACAATATATAATTTAATTATAGAATTTTTGTCAGACACATGCATAGCTTTATAAATCTGGTACTCGTTCATGAAAATTTTCATGTGCGTGTATAGGATTAGACTTGTACCCTTTGTTTATCCTATATGTAACAATACCTTATCCGTGGTCCAGTATTGTTTGTCTGTTAAAATAAATGTCTTGACGGACCCCTAGACGAGAAGCGAGTGTCCTTGTATTTTCCTTCGACGTGTTCTTCTATTAATTATTCGTCTATTTCGTTTTAGGGATATCGCTGTGCATTTGTCTGAGAGAAATAATCTGTACTTATGTGCCTATACTTTTTTAAGGAATATATTATAACCTTTCGAGACTGGCTAAATGACGAAAGTCAATGCCACAAAAAAAAAAAAATACTTAGTACTAAAACAAAAAAAAAGGGTTTTTACTGATACAGTATCAATGCACAATTTTAGTCTCATTTATAGACTGAAAGTGAAGAGAGGTAATAAGGACGAATTTATATCTGTTTGTAAATGGACGTTATTAAGACTTAGCGACAATAATCACAGGTCATCCGAAATAAATTCAATAAGACAAACACTCTTACAAAACGGCTACCACAAAACCCAAATCAATAGAAGCATTCAAAAACTTCTAAATCCATCCCATCCAAAAAAGAAACCTTGCCGCCAGATCAACGAAAAAAATCTTTCTACCTTTCATTACAGGTGTCACTAACAAGATCAGTAGAACTCTTGTCCCTCTAAATATCAAAACCATCTTCACTACTCACTCCAAATTGTCCAATCTCGTCAGATCCGTAAAAGACCAAATCTCCAATGAACACCATGGTGTCTACGAGATACCTTGTTCCAGTTGCCAACGTACATACGTAGGACAGACAAACCGACGAATCCATAATCGGATTTACGAACATTCTCTATCAGTCAAACATTCCGATAACCACTTTAGTCCTAGCCCAACATCATATTCAGACAGGCCACAAAATAGATTTCGAAAAAGCAAAAATCATCGCTCCTATCCGCTCCTTAAAATCGAGAATCATTCGTGAAGCCATCGAGATCGAAAAACGGCCTAACAGTTTAAACACGCGCGATGACGCTAAACGACTGCCGGCAACGTGGCGATCGTTGCTTCAGCGACCCCCCACCCCAACCCAGGCCGCTCAGGCCACGTCAGCTCAGACCACTTATAAATTATTTTAAGAAGCTCATCCCAAATATCAGTCAAAAGGAATTAGCATTGATCAGTCATTTAAAGAAAAATATAAAATGGAAATGGGGCGAAGAACAAGAAAATGCTTTTAATAAATTAAAACAGGAATTGGCCAGTGGAGTGGAGTATATCATCCTATCTACATATTGCCTTTTATTTTAAGGATAGATGCTTCGATACATAAATTTGCAGGGGTTTTGTTACAATTTCAAGAAGGAAAAGAGGCACCGGTATGCTTCGTTTCCAGAGTAACAAAAACTCATGAAAGGAAATACAGTGTTACAGAATTAGAATTTACAAGCGTGCTTTTCTGTATCAACAAATTAATATTTTATTTATTGGGTTCAAAATTTGCTGTCGAAACAGACCATCCTACTTTGATTTACATAATGAAGAATAGATTGGTTAACAATAGAATACATCGCGGCGTATTATTATTGCAAGATTATGATTTTGAATTCAATTACATAAAAGGAAAAGATAACATCATCGCAGGCGCTCTTACTAGAGATGAAAATTTCATGAAGAAAGACCAGAGAATACTACAATAGATTGATCGATAGAAATGGTATTTATTTTTTGAGAGAAGCCATGAGAGATCAACAAAGTTTGGATGAAACAGAAAGAAGAAGGACAGAAAGAGAAAATTATATTTATATTAAGAGATTGGAAACAAAAGAATTATATGTTATAACCAACGAATTGGCAGGAAAAATAATAGAGAATATTCACCATAACAAAGGACACATCGGAAGCAGGAAAGTTTGGCTAGTATTCAGGGAAAATCATATTAGTAAAGGTGACTATAAAATATCAAAGGATATCACGAGAAAATGCGACATATATCAAAAATATAAAAGTAGGACATTTAAAAATGAAAACATTTTACGAAATATAATATCTATACAGAAACTCAATATCGTTGCAATAGATATGCTAAGTGACCTAATCCAAATAACACAGAGGAATAAACATATTTTGGTAATGGTGGATCTATTCTCAAAATACGTAGAATTATATTGCTGCCGAACAACAAAAGGTACGGAAATAGTTGGAAAGATTGATCAATTTATTGAAGAAGTTGGAAAACCAAGAAACATACTGTTAGACAATGCCACAGAACAACCCTTCAAAGAGATTTTTATATATAGCATCGGATGGCCAACACAGAAATTGGGATAGAAAAGTGCCAGAAATAGAAGAAATGTAACCGTTTTGATGAGGGCTTGTTTTAAACAAGAGAGCTCAGCGGATCTACTTGCATCATTGGAAAGGCGTATTGATCTGGAGACAAGGGTATTAATATTAATGACTGAATTAATTTGTGAAGGTGGATGGTGAGAGTTGGCATGCAAGTACCGATTGGTATGTGTGAGTTTTCGATAAACAGAGTAATAAAAACCTTGGGTTTTTCTTTATAAAAACGTCGAGAAACGGTAGGGATAAATCAGTTTCCATCTCCATCGTAAACTGGATACTAGGATATATACCATTCAAACCAAAGCATACCACTGAAAGACAAACCATCCCCGCCATGGGACCAAATGACGAATGTATCGTCAACATATCATAGCCAACATGTGAATTTGAGCATTGATGTGGATAGTGCTCGGGTCTCGAAGTCTTCCATAAGGATATTGGCAATTACTGGAGATAGAAACGAGCCCATTGGGGTACCATTTATTTGTCTTTAGAATTGATTTTGGAAGATGAAATAGGTGTTGGACATACAATGTTTAATGAGAGATAAGTGGTCTTGTAGAATACTGTATTTAGTTTTCAGAATGTTTAGAGTTTCATATATAGGAATGTTTCTAAAGAGTGAGAAAATACCGAAACTTACTAGAATGTCTGACGGTGATATAGGGTATTGTTTAAGAAGTTCGATGAAATGAAAAGAGTTTTTGACGAAGGATGAAATATTTTCGGCGAAGGGCTGTAGGGATTTGGTCAAATACTTGGGCAATGGTTATGTAGGGCAGCTGTATTCACTGACAATGGGACGTAGAGGAATATCGCGTTTGTGAATTTTGGGAAATCCATATATTCAAGGTGTTCTGAAAGACTTTTCACGAGGAATTAGAGATTGTTTCATGTCAAGAGGGAGGGAGGTTTTATTGGTGATGGCTTTTGTTGTTTTCTCCAGATAGGTTGTTGGATTATTAGGAATTGGAAATAAATATCTATATATCCTTATTACTTAAGTACTATCAGGTTGTGGTGACACTACAAATATTTTTAGCTTGCCATCTCCATTGACTGTAGTCTTATGCCATATAGACGGATTTATGTAGGAATTTTCCGACCGTAGGTAATATATATATATATATATATATATATATATATATATATATATATATATATATATATATATATATATATATATATATATATATACCGTACCCGCCACGCTAGTAGACACGGCACATTGAGCTGATACAATCCTGGGCCGAAACACTTGTTGCACTGTTTATGCCGAAAAGGGGACAGCTGAGAAAAGTAAACATTGAGATTAGCAAAACTTGTTTAGTTAGTTTAATTCAGTTCAATGCAGGTCGAGTATTTGTAAACAAAAGTGCTATGAATATGTTTTGTTTTGATATTATTTTACTCCTAAAACCTATCAGAAAAACAATTCTAATTTAATATAATTATTTATGTCAATTTAACAAAACAAAATGCGTCAAATATTAATGATACTTTTCAAAAGTTTGTATTGTAAAATATGTGTACTTTATACTATTTTAATAAAAAAAAATATTTTCGAGGTGATTTATTTTATACTAAATTACAAGTAATTAATCCAAAAAATATGAAAATGGGCTTTCTGATAAGTTTATTTTTTGAAACAAAAACAACGAAATTCTTCCAAACTAAAAATATAATTTAAGAAATATAAAATAATACATAAATATAAATAAATAATACAAACAAAATATTTACAAAATATGCTCAAAAAGTCCACCCTCCTGGGCAAGGCAGTAACCCAAACGGTCATAAAAACTTGACCGTACATTAGCAAGCGTGTTAGGGCTAATATTTTGGAACGCACGTTCAATTTTTAATTTAAGTTCTTCCAAATTAGTAGCTCTGTCATGACCATAAATGGATGATTTGACGTGTCCCCATAAGAAAAAATCATTGGGTGACAATTCCGGTGATCTCGCCGGCCACAAGATAGTTCCTTGTCTTCCGCATATTAGTCGATTTGGGAAGGTAATCTCTAAATATCGCCGCACCAAAGAATTGTTATGTGCAGGGCACCCGTCATGTTGGAACCAGATGTCGTCAAATCTGTCGCCAGCGATTCTACGAATTCCGGAACAATTTGCTGCTGTAGTAGGTCCAAATACTTTGCTCCAGTTAGGTTTCCGTCTATAAAGAATGGTCTAATCATATTATCTCCCAAAATTCCACCCCATACGTTTAACTTTCGGGGATACTGTGTTCGCACTTCGAAAAAACGATGTAGATTTTCCCGAGACCAATAACGTACGCGGGATGAATTATGACGATTTAGTACTGGAAATGTCGATTCATCCGTAAAAACAATATTTTTGAGAAAATTATCGTCATGGTTAGCCTTTTCCATTACTGTTTCACAAAACAACATGCGTCGAATATTGTCCTCAGGAAATATTTCATGAGTTTTTTTGATTTTATATGATCGATAACCATTTTTCTTCAAAACTCTTCTAACTGTAGTAGCCCTTGTGCCTACTACCTCAGCAACTTCATTGCAGGACATTGTAGGATTTCCATTGACACAAGCACAAATCATCACTTGTTTCTGTTCCTGATTTTCATCAAAAACAGGATCACGCTTGTGACTGCGAGGGTTGACGCATCCCT